>NC_086455.1:29641362-30241362 GCF_028390025.1 Pseudophryne corroboree
ACATGTATTAACGTGTTGCTACTTACATTGCTTACAGCAACATGAATTCCTAATACAGCCCTGCACACAGAATATTAGTTCCATCCATGTTACTAAAAAAATATTCTTCATAAAAATAAAATAAAATATTATCAGGCTATAGAAACCTACCAGCGAGCCACCTATAATTTGTGGTATGCATTCAGGAAGTCAACGGACATTGATAATATATGCTTGCCTACATGATAATACTCCTCCCTGGGAGAAGCTCGGAGATAAGAAGCAGCTGGAGACTTTGTGGTGAGGGGAGGGGGGAACGGTGGTAAATCCCTGGAATCGCAGGTTGGCACCTGCAAAACGTCCACATGGATAGAATATCCACACATGAACAACACTAGGGTTAGGGTTAGACATAGGCGTAGGGGTTAGGGTTAGTGTTAGGGATACCTCTAACTACATTGTGGCCATGTCAGCATTTCATTGTATACTTATGAGTGGTAGTCAAGTTCCTAGGCCTAGACTTTTCTGAGGGGTCTGGCAGGGCCTGAGCCAGCTGTGGAGGAGAAATGCCCCCTTCACGAAGCCCATAGTATTTTTCACTTTTTTTTTTCTTCAGAACTGGCGAGGCCACATCTTATAGCTTTGCCCATGCCCCCTGTGGCACGGCGGCCCTGCCTCAAACATCTGGAGAACTGAACATTTTTGGGGACCCATAAAAGTACAGTAGGTCACCCTCCTATGACATAAACAACAGCAAGGATATAAAAACGTTATTACAACATGGACACAAACATTAAAAACGCTAGCGATGATTCTTTAGCCGTGAGGAACCTCTACATGGTTATTTGGCCAGGAAAACGTTGCTGGTTTTGCTTGCAGCACAAAGACATACAAACCAAATAGGTATTCCTCCCACACTTACCTGCTACGTGCACTGCCGCTCACCACAAACCTCAGGCGTAACTGAATCTGTCCCTAAATGTATTTCTGATCTAAACATTTTCATGATAACAATTACTTATTGCATATTCATTTTTGTCATTTGCTAGCAGGGCTTAAAGTGGTTCTATTGGAGCTCATTTCCTCCACCACATAAACTCCCTCCCATTAGAAGTATCTAGGGCCAGTGCTAGGGTTTTCGACACTCCCCTGCAAACTATAAATTTATGCCCTACCTCCCATACTTTATAAGGTGATAGTGGTCTCACAAGGAAGGGGCGTGGTAACACAATAGTACACCCAGGCCCACATTCCGAGTTGATCGCTCGCTAGCTGCTTATAGCAGCAGTGCACACGCTAGGCCGCCGCCCTCTGGGAGTGTATCTTAGTTTAGCAGAATAGCGAACGAAAGGTTAGCAGAACTGCACGAGAATTTTTTTTCATGCAGTTTCAGAGTGGCTCAGAACCTACTCCTAGATTGCGATCACTGCAGTGTGTTCAGTTGCTGGTTTGATGTCACAGACACGCCCTGCGTTTCTCCAGCCACTCCTGCGTTTTCGCCTGACAATCCTGCGTTTTTTAGCACACTCCTGGAAAACGGTCAGTTACCACCCAGAAACACCCACTTCCTGTCAATCACTCACCGATCAGCAGAGCGACAGAAAAGCGTCGCTCGGCCCTGTGTAAAATTGCATAGTTTTGTGTGAAAGTACTTAGCGCGTGTGCCCTGCGGCCCATACGCATGCGCAGAACAGCCGGTTTTTAGCCTGATCGCTATGCTGCGAAAAACGTCAGCGAGCGATCAACTCGGAATGACCCCCCCAATTCAAAATACGCCACACAGTAGCACAATCTTATTCATATTACACCGCACATAGTGCCCCTGATTCATATTACATCACACATAGTGCCCCTGATTCATATTACACCACATATAGTGCTCCTGATTCATACTACACCACACATAGTGCCCCTGATTCATATTACATCACACATAGTGCCCCTGATTCATTTTACACCACACATAGTGCCCCTGATTCATATTACACCACACATAGTGCCCCTGATTCATATTACATCACACGGGTGGTATTCATGTGACCGCCGGTCAGCTGACCGACAGTCACATGACCTCCTCCACCAGCCCGACGGGTCCCTGTCCCGATGGTCGGCATGCCGACCAACAGGGACTATTTCCACTCGTGGGTGTCCACGACACCCATAGAGTGGGAATAGAACCCGTGGCGACCGCAGGTCGCCACCGAGCCCGCAAGGGGCTTGCTGCACTCGCCCCTCCCCGCCGGGATCCCGGCGTCGGTATGCTGCCGGGATCCCGGCATCGGTAAGCTGACCGGCGGTCAGGAGATAGCCGGTCAGCCGTACTACACCCCATCACACATAGTGCCCCTGATTCATATTACACCACACATAGTGCCCCTGATTCATATTACACCACACATAGTGCCCCTGATTCATATTACACCGCATAGTAATGCCCCTTTTTCATGTCACGTCAGTCAGTAGTGCCCCTTATACACATCTTTGCCTCTGTCACTCCAGTCTCAACAGCCCCCTCTCATATTGTCTTTAGCATACGCAGAGCCTGCTTATCTTCTGGCTCTTGTTCACCTCAGCGGCGGTGACGAAAGGACATCCTATACTCCGTACTGGAAAAGGAAGCCGCTGGGACCTGAGGAGGGGATGATCGCTGTCCGACAGACACAGTGTGTGGGAGTACCAGGAGGGTCGGGCAGCAGGTGGAGGAGGACCTTGGAGCCGCCGGGACCTGAGGAAGGGGGAGGTGGCTGCAGCTCATCAGTAACACTAGCACCGCCTGCATCATCTATTGACATAGGTGGTGGGGTCGGCTTTTCTGTTGGAATTACTGTGCAGGGCTGTGGAGGAGGTGGAACTAGTTCCAAATACCATTATAGCTGGTGGAACTCAGTTCCACCTCGTTCCCCCCACTTTCACCCCTAGTGGAAATACATAGATGAGGACTTACACATAACATGCAGGATGTGCAGCATAGACAAGAATGTAATGACAAAAAAGTTTATTATTTACAAATGCTGTTGGTGCAATGGCGTCTTATTGATGGTGATCTGTTTGTCAGGATGACAGTTGCCAATGGCACCATTGTGGGGATGGGCGCCACACACAGATTTTAACCTCTGGGGTGTCTGTGGCCACCAGATGCCTGGATAGGCTTTTCACAATTTTCTCTCGCCTTGCCTCTTGCTTCTAGATCCTGGCTCCATCATACAGCCTCTATGATGTGGTGGCTGAGCAGTGCAGTGCAACTCCTGGCTCCAGGCTCTGTCTTACAGCCTCTATGATGTTGTGGTTGGGCAGTGCAGAGCAGCTGACGTCATAATGAGGAGAAGTGCTTCACATTGCCAGGAGCACCTGGATCTCCAGATAAGGTGCCAATCAACATCTATGGGAAGGAGACAGACATGGAAACATATAAGGAAGGGGGAGGATTTAGGGGGAGGAAAGCTGGGTGGTGGTAAGGGCAGGGAGGGGTTAGTGTTCGTCAGGATGGCAATTGCCAATGGCACCATTGTGGGGATGGGCGCCACACACAGATTTTAACCTCTGGGGTGTCTGTGGCCACCAGATGCCTGGATAGGCTTTTCACAAATTTCTCTTGCCTTGCCTCTTGCTTCTAGATCCTGGCTCCATCATACAGCCTCTATGATGTGGTGGCTGAGCAGTGCAGTGCAACTCCTGGCTCCGGGCTCTGTCTTACAGCTTCTATGATGTTGTGGTTGGGCAGTGCAGAGCAGCTGATGTCATAATGAGGAGAAGTGCTTCACATTGCCAGGAGCACCTGGATCTCCAGATAAGGTGCCAATCAACATCTATGGGAAGGAGACAGACATGGAAACATAGAAGGAAGGGGGAGGATTTAGGGGGAGGAAAGCTGGGTGGTGGTAAGGGCAGGGAGGGGTTAGTGTTCGTCAGGATGGCAATTGCCAATGGCACCATTGTGGGGATGGGCGCCACACACAGATTTTAACCTCTGGGGTGTCTGTGGCCACCAGATGCCTGGATAGGCTTTTCACAAATTTCTCTTGCCTTGCCTCTTGCTTCTAGATCCTGGCTCCATCATACAGCCTCTATGATGTGGTGGCTGAGCAGTGCAGTGCAACTCCTGGCTCCGGGCTCTGTCTTACAGCTTCTATGATGTTGTGGTTGGGCAGTGCAGAGCAGCTGACGTCATAATGAGGAGAAGTGCTTCACATTGCCAGGAGCACCTGGATCTCCAGATAAGGTGCCAATCAACATCTATGGGAAGGAGACAGACATGGAAACATAGAAGGTAGGGGGAGGATTTAGGGGGAGGAAAGCTGGGTGGTGGTAAGGGCAGGGAGGGGTTAGTGTTCGTCAGGATGGCAATTGCCAATGGCACCATTGTGGGGATGGGCGCCACACACAGATTTTAACCTCTGGGGTGTCTGTGGCCACCAGATGCCTGGATAGGCTTTTCACAAATTTCTCTTGCCTTGCCGCTTGCTTCTAGATCCTGGCTCCATCATACAGCCTCTATTATGTGGTGGCTGAGCAGTGCAGTGCAACTCCTGGCTCCGGGCTCTGTCTTACAGCCTCTATGATGTTGTGGTTGGGCAGTGCAGAGCAGCTGACGTCATAATGAGGAGAAGTGCTTCACATTGCCAGGAGCACCTGGATCTCCAGATAAGGTGCCAATCAACATCTATGGGAAGGAGACAGACATGGAAACATAGAAGGAAGGGGGAGGATTTAGGGGGAGGAAAGCTGGGTGGTGGTAAGGGCAGGGAGGGGTTAGTGTTCGTCAGGATGGCAATTGCCAATGGCACCATTGTGGGGATGGGCGCCACACACAGATTTTAACCTCTGGGGTGTCTGTGGCCACCAGATGCCTGGATAGGCTTTTCACAAATTTCTCTTGCCTTGCCTCTTGCTTCTAGATCCTGGCTCCATCATACAGCCTCTATGATGTGGTGGCTGAGCAGTGCAGTGCAACTCCTGGCTCCGGGCTCTGTCTTACAGCTTCTATGATGTTGTGGTTGGGCAGTGCAGAGCAGCTGACGTCATAATGAGGAGAGTCACATTGCCAGGAGCACCTGGATCTCCAGATAAGGTGCCAATCAACATCTATGGGAAGGAGACAGACATGGAAACATAGAAGGTAGGGGGAGGATTTAGGGGGAGGAAAGCTGGGTGGTGGTAAGGGCAGGGAGGGGTTAGTGTTCGTCAGGATGGCAATTGCCAATGGCACCATTGTGGGGATGGGCGCCACACACAGATTTTAACCTCTGGGGTGTCTGTGGCCACCAGATGCCTGGATAGGCTTTTCACAAATTTCTCTTGCCTTGCCGCTTGCTTCTAGATCCTGGCTCCATCATACAGCCTCTATTATGTGGTGGCTGAGCAGTGCAGTGCAACTCCTGGCTCCGGGCTCTGTCTTACAGCCTCTATGATGTTGTGGTTGGGCAGTGCAGAGCAGCTGACGTCATAATGAGGAGAAGTGCTTCACATTGCCAGGAGCACCTGGATCTCCAGATAAGGTGCCAATCAACATCTATGGGAAGGAGACAGACATGGAAACATAGAAGGTAGGGGGAGGATTTAGGGGGAGGAAAGCTGGGTGGTGGTAAGGGCAGGGAGGGGTTAGTGTTCGTCAGGATGGCAATTGCCAATGGCACCATTGTGGGGATGGGCGCCACACACAGATTTTAACCTCTGGGGTGTCTGTGGCTACCAGATGCCTGGATAGGCTTTGCACAAATTTCTCTTGCCTTGCCTCTTGCGTCTAGATCCTGGCTCCATCATACAGCCTCTATGATGTGGTGGCTGAGCAGTGCAGTGCAACTCCTGGCTCCGGGCTTTGTCTTACAGCCTCTATGATGTTGTGGTTGGGCAGAGCAGCTGATGTCATAATGAGGAGAAGTGCTTCACATTGCCAGGAGCACCTGGATCTCCAGATAAGGTGCCAATCAACATCTATGGGAAGGAGGCAGACATGGAAACATAGAAGGAAGGGGGAGGATTTAGGGGGAGGAAAGCTGGGTGGTGGTAAGGGCAGGGAGGGGTTAGTGTTCGTCAGGATGGCAATTGCCAATGGCACCATTGTGGGGATTGGCGCCACACACAGATTTTAACCTCTGGGGTGTCTGTGGCCACCAGATGCCTAGATAGGCTTTTCACAAATTTCTCTTGCCTTGCCTCTTGCTTCTAGATCCTGGCTCCATCATACAGCCTCTATGATGTGGTGGCTGAGCAGTGCAGTGCAACTCCTGGCTCCGGGCTCTGTCTTACAGCCTCTATGATGTTGTGGTTGGGCAGTGCAGAGCAGCTGATGTCATAATGAGGAGAAGTGCTTCACATTGCCAGGAGCACCTGGATCTCCAGATAAGGTGCCAATCAACATCTATGGGAAGGAGACAGACATGGAAACATATAAGGTAGGGGGAGGATTTAGGGGGAGGAAAGCTGGGTGGTGGTAAGGGCAGGGAGGGGTTAGTGTTCGTCAGGATGGCAATTGCCAATGGCACCATTGTGGGGATGGGCGCCACACACAGATTTTAACCTCTGGGGTGTCTGTGGCCACCAGATGCCTGGATAGGCTTTTCACAAATTTCTCTTGCCTTGCCGCTTGCTTCTAGATCCTGGCTCCATCATACAGCCTCTATTATGTGGTGGCTGAGCAGTGCAGTGCAACTCCTGGCTCCGGGCTCTGTCTTACAGCCTCTATGATGTTGTGGTTGGGCAGTGCAGAGCAGCTGACGTCATAATGAGGAGAAGTGCTTCACATTGCCAGGAGCACCTGGATCTCCAGATAAGGTGCCAATCAACATCTATGGGAAGGAGACAGACATGGAAACATAGAAGGTAGGGGGAGGATTTAGGGGGAGGAAAGCTGGGTGGTGGTAAGGGCAGGGAGGGGTTAGTGTTCGTCAGGATGGCAATTGCCAATGGCACCATTGTGGGGATGGGCGCCACACACAGATTTTAACCTCTGGGGTGTCTGTGGCTACCAGATGCCTGGATAGGCTTTGCACAAATTTCTCTTGCCTTGCCTCTTGCGTCTAGATCCTGGCTCCATCATACAGCCTCTATGATGTGGTGGCTGAGCAGTGCAGTGCAACTCCTGGCTCCGGGCTTTGTCTTACAGCCTCTATGATGTTGTGGTTGGGCAGAGCAGCTGATGTCATAATGAGGAGAAGTGCTTCACATTGCCAGGAGCACCTGGATCTCCAGATAAGGTGCCAATCAACATCTATGGGAAGGAGGCAGACATGGAAACATAGAAGGAAGGGGGAGGATTTAGGGGGAGGAAAGCTGGGTGGTGGTAAGGGCAGGGAGAGGTTAGTGTTCGTCAGGATGGCAATTGCCAATGGCACCATTGTGGGGATGGGCGCCACACACAGATTTTAACCTCTGGGGTGTCTGTGGCCACCAGATGCCTAGATAGGCTTTTCACAAATTTCTCTTGCCTTGCCTCTTGCTTCTAGATCCTGGCTCCATCATACAGCCTCTATGATGTGGTGGCTGAGCAGTGCAGTGCAACTCCTGGCTCCGGGCTCTGTCTTACAGCCTCTATGATGTTGTGGTTGGGCAGTGCAGAGCAGCTGATGTCATAATGAGGAGAAGTGCTTCACATTGCCAGGAGCACCTGGATCTCCAGATAAGGTGCCAATCAACATCTATGGGAAGGAGACAGACATGGAAACATATAAGGTAGGGGGAGGATTTAGGGGGAGGAAAGCTGGGTGGTGGTAAGGGCAGGGAGGGGTTAGTGTTCGTCAGGATGGCAATTGCCAATGGCACCATTGTGGGGATGGGCGCCACACACAGATTTTAACCTCTGGGGTGTCTGTGGCTACCAGATGCCTGGATAGGCTTTGCACAAATTTCTCTTGCCTTGCCTCTTGCGTCTAGATCCTGGCTCCATCATACAGCCTCTATGATGTGGTGGCTGAGCAGTGCAGTGCAACTCCTGGCTCCGGGCTTTGTCTTACAGCCTCTATGATGTTGTGGTTGGGCAGAGCAGCTGATGTCATAATGAGGAGAAGTGCTTCACATTGCCAGGAGCACCTGGATCTCCAGATAAGGTGCCAATCAACATCTATGGGAAGGAGGCAGACATGGAAACATAGAAGGAAGGGGGAGGATTTAGGGGGAGGAAAGCTGGGTGGTGGTAAGGGCAGGGAGGGGTTAGTGTTCGTCAGGATGGCAATTGCCAATGGCACCATTGTGGGGATGGGCGCCACACACAGATTTTAACCTCTGGGGTGTCTGTGGCCACCAGATGCCTGGATAGGCTTTTCACAAATTTCTCTTGCCTTGCCTCTTGCTTCTAGATCCTGGCTCCATCATACAGCCTCTATGATGTGGTGGCTGAGCAGTGCAGTGCAACTCCTGGCTCCGGGCTCTGTCTTACAGCCTCTATGATGTTGTGGTTGGGCAGTGCAGAGCAGCTGACGTCATAATGAGGAGAAGTGCTTCACATTGCCAGGAGCACCTGGATCTCCAGATAAGGTGCCAATCAACATCTATGGGAAGGAGACAGACATGGAAACATAGAAGGTAGGGGGAGGATTTAGGGGGAGGAAAGCTGGGTGGTGGTAAGGGCAGGGAGGGGTTAGTGTTCGTCAGGATGGCAATTGCCAATGGCACCATTGTGGGGATGGGCGCCACACACAGATTTTAACCTCTGGGGTGTCTGTGGCCACCAGATGCCTGGATAGGCTTTTCACAAATTTCTCTTGCCTTGCCTCTTGCGTCTAGATCCTGGCTCCATCATACAGCCTCTATGATGTGGTGGCTGAGCAGTGCAGTGCAACTCCTGGCTCCGGGCTCTGTCTTACAGCCTCTATGATGTTGTGGTTGGGCAGTGCAGAGCAGCTGACGTCATAATGAGGAGAAGTGCTTCACATTGCCAGGAGCACCTGGATCTCCAGATAAGGTGCCAATCAACATCTATGGGAAGGAGACAGACATGGAAACATAGAAGGTATGGGGAGTATTTAGGGGGAGGAAAGCTGGGTGGTGGTAAGGGCAGGGAGGGGTTAGTGTTCGTCAGGATGGCAATTGCCAATGGCACCATTGTGGGGATGGGCGCCACACACAGATTTTAACCTCTGGGGTGTCTGTGGCCACCAGATGCCTGGATAGGCTTTTCACAAATTTCTCTTGCCTTGCCTCTTGCGTCTAGATCCTGCTCCATCATACAGCCTCTATGATGTGGTGGCTGAGAAGTGCAGTGCAACTCCTGGCTCCGGGCTCTGTCTTACAGCCTCTATGATGTTGTGGTTGGGCAGTGCAGAGCAGCTGATGTCATAATGAGGAGAAGTGCTTCACATTGCCAGGAGCACCTGGATCTCCAGATAAGGTGCCAATCAACATCTATGGGAAGGAGACAGACATGGAAACATATAAGGTAGGGGGAGGATTTAGGGGGAGGAAAGCTGGGTGGTGGTAAGGGCAGGGAGGGGTTAGTGTTCGTCAGGATGGCAATTGCCAATGGCACCATTGTGGGGATGGGCGCCACACACATATTTTAACCTCTGGGGTGTCTGTGGCTACCAGATGCCTGGATAGGCTTTGCACAAATTTCTCTTGCCTTGCCTCTTGCGTCTAGATCCTGGCTCCATCATACAGCCTCTATGATGTGGTGGCTGAGCAGTGCAGTGCAACTCCTGGCTCCGGGCTTTGTCTTACAGCCTCTATGATGTTGTGGTTGGGCAGTGCAGAGCAGCTGATGTCATAATGAGGAGAAGTGCTTCACATTGCCAGGAGCACCTGGATCTCCAGATAAGGTGCCAATCAACATCTATGGGAAGGCGGCAGACATGGAAACATAGAAGGTAGGGGGGGGGGATTTAGGGGGAGAAAAGCTGGGTGGTGGTAAGGGCAGGGAGGGGTTAGTGTTCGTCAGGATGGCAATTGCCAATGGCACCATTGTGGGGATGGGCGCCACACACAGATTTTAACCTCTGGGGTGTCTGTGGCCACCAGATGCCTGGATAGGCTTTTCACAAATTTCTCTTGCCTTGCCTCTTGCTTCTAGATCCTGGCTCCATCATACAGCCTCTATGATGTGGTGGCTGAGCAGTGCAGTGCAACTCCTGGCTCCGGGCTCTGTCTTACAGCCTCTATGATGTTGTGGTTGGGCAGTGCAGAGCAGCTGACGTCATAATGAGGAGAAGTGCTTCACATTGCCAGGAGCACCTGGATCTCCAGATAAGGTGCCAATCAACATCTATGGGAAGGAGACAGACATGGAAACATAGAAGGTAGGGGGAGGATTTAGGGGGAGGAAAGCTGGGTGGTGGTAAGGGCAGGGAGGGGTTAGTGTTCGTCAGGATGGCAATTGCCAATGGCACCATTGTGGGGATGGGCGCCACACACAGATTTTAACCTCTGGGGTGTCTGTGGCCACCAGATGCCTGGATAGGCTTTTCACAAATTTCTCTTGCCTTGCCTCTTGCGTCTAGATCCTGGCTCCATCATACAGCCTCTATGATGTGGTGGCTGAGCAGTGCAGTGCAACTCCTGGCTCCGGGCTCTGTCTTACAGCCTCTATGATGTTGTGGTTGGGCAGTGCAGAGCAGCTGACGTCATAATGAGGAGAAGTGCTTCACATTGCCAGGAGCACCTGGATCTCCAGATAAGGTGCCAATCAACATCTATGGGAAGGAGACAGACATGGAAACATAGAAGGTAGGGGGAGTATTTAGGGGGAGGAAAGCTGGGTGGTGGTAAGGGCAGGGAGGGGTTAGTGTTCGTCAGGATGGCAATTGCCAATGGCACCATTGTGGGGATGGGCGCCACACACAGATTTTAACCTCTGGGGTGTCTGTGGCCACCAGATGCCTGGATAGGCTTTTCACAAATTTCTCTTGCCTTGCCTCTTGCGTCTAGATCCTGGCTCCATCATACAGCCTCTATGATGTGGTGGCTGAGAAGTGCAGTGCAACTCCTGGCTCCGGGCTCTGTCTTACAGCCTCTATGATGTTGTGGTTGGGCAGTGCAGAGCAGCTGATGTCATAATGAGGAGAAGTGCTTCACATTGCCAGGAGCACCTGGATCTCCAGATAAGGTGCCAATCAACATCTATGGGAAGGAGGCAGACATGGAAACATAGAAGGAAGGGGGAGGATTTAGGGGGAGGAAAGCTGGGTGGTGGTAAGGGCAGGGAGGGGTTAGTGTTCGTCAGGATGGCAATTGCCAATGGCACCATTGTGGGGATGGGCGCCACACACAGATTTTAACCTCTGGGGTGTCTGTGGCCACCAGATGCCTGGATAGGCTTTTCACAAATTTATCTTGCCTTGCCTCTTGCTTCTAGATCCTGGCTCCATCATACAGCCTCTATGATGTGGTGGCTGAGCAGTGCAGTGCAACTCCTGGCTCCGGGCTCTGTCTTACAGCCTCTATGATGTTGTGGTTGGGCAGTGCAGAGCAGCTGATGTCATAATGAGGAGAAGTGCCTCACATTGCCAGGAGCACCTGGATCTCCAGATAAGGTGCCAATCAACATCTATGGGAAGGCGGCAGACATGGAAACATAGAAGGTAGGGGGGGGGGGATTTAGGGGGAGAAAAGCTGGGTGGTGGTAAGGGCAGGGAGGGGTTAGTGTTCGTCAGGATGGCAATTGCCAATGGCACCATTGTGGGGATGGGCGCCACACACAGATTTTAACCTCTGGGGTGTCTGTGGCCACCAGATGCCTGGATAGGCTTTTCACAAATTTCTCTTGCCTTGCCTCTTGCTTCTAGATCCTGGCTCCATCATACAGCCTCTATGATGTGGTGGCTGAGCAGTGCAGTGCAACTCCTGGCTCCGGGCTCTGTCTTACAGCCTCTATGATGTTGTGGTTGGGCAGTGCAGAGCAGCTGACGTCATAATGAGGAGAAGTGCTTCACATTGCCAGGAGCACCTGGATCTCCAGATAAGGTGCCAATCAACATCTATGGGAAGGAGACAGACATGGAAACATAGAAGGTAGGGGGAGGATTTAGGGGGAGGAAAGCTGGGTGGTGGTAAGGGCAGGGAGGGGTTAGTGTTCGTCAGGATGGCAATTGCCAATGGCACCATTGTGGGGATGGGCGCCACACACAGATTTTAACCTCTGGGGTGTCTGTGGCCACCAGATGCCTGGATAGGCTTTTCACAAATTTCTCTTGCCTTGCCTCTTGCGTCTAGATCCTGGCTCCATCATACAGCCTCTATGATGTGGTGGCTGAGCAGTGCAGTGCAACTCCTGGCTCCGGGCTCTGTCTTACAGCCTCTATGATGTTGTGGTTGGGCAGTGCAGAGCAGCTGACGTCATAATGAGGAGAAGTGCTTCACATTGCCAGGAGCACCTGGATCTCCAGATAAGGTGCCAATCAACATCTATGGGAAGGAGACAGACATGGAAACATAGAAGGTAGGGGGAGTATTTAGGGGGAGGAAAGCTGGGTGGTGGTAAGGGCAGGGAGGGGTTAGTGTTCGTCAGGATGGCAATTGCCAATGGCACCATTGTGGGGATGGGCGCCACACACAGATTTTAACCTCTGGGGTGTCTGTGGCCACCAGATGCCTGGATAGGCTTTTCACAAATTTCTCTTGCCTTGCCTCTTGCTTCTAGATCCCGGCTCCATCATACAGCCTCTATGATGTGGTGGCTGAGCAGTGCAGTGTAACTCCTGGCTCCGGGCTCTGTCTTACAGCTTCTATGATGTTGTGGTTGGGCAGTGCAGAGCAGCTGATGTCATAATGAGGAGAAGTGCTTCACATTGCCAGGAGCACCTGGATCTCCAGATAAGGTGCCAATCAACATCTATGAGAAGGAGAGACATGGAAACATAGAAGGTAGGGGGAGGATTTAGGGGGAGGAAAGCTGGGTGGTGGTAAGGGCAGGGAGGGGTTAGTGTTCGTCAGGATGGCAATTGCCAATGTGACCATTGTGGGGATGGGCGCCACACACAGATTTTAACCTCTGGGGTGTCTGTGGCCACCAGATGCCTGGATAGGCTTTTCACAAATTTCTCTTGCCTTGCCTCTTGCTTCTAGATCCTGGCTCCATCATACAGCCTCTATGATGTGGTGGCTGAGCAGTGCAGTGCAACTCCTGGCTCCGGGCTCTGTCTTACAGCCTCTATGATGTTGTGGTTGGGCAGTGCAGAGCAGCTGACGTCATAATGAGGAGAAGTGCTTCACATTGCCAGGAGCACCTGGATCTCCAGATAAGGTGCCAATCAACATCTATGGGAAGGAGACAGACATGGAAACATAGAAGGTAGGGGGAGGATTTAGGGGGAGGAAAGCTGGGTGGTGGTAAGGGCAGGGAGGGGTTAGTGTTCGTCAGGATGGCAATTGCCAATGGCACCATTGTGGGGATGGGCGCCACACACAGATTTTAACCTCTGGGGTGTCTGTGGCCACCAGATGCCTGGATAGGCTTTTCACAAATTTCTCTTGCCTTGCCTCTTGCGTCTAGATCCTGGCTCCATCATACAGCCTCTATGATGTGGTGGCTGAGCAGTGCAGTGCAACTCCTGGCTCCGGGCTCTGTCTTACAGCCTCTATGATGTTGTGGTTGGGCAGTGCAGAGCAGCTGACGTCATAATGAGGAGAAGTGCTTCACATTGCCAGGAGCACCTGGATCTCCAGATAAGGTGCCAATCAACATCTATGGGAAGGAGACAGACATGGAAACATAGAAGGTAGGGGGAGTATTTAGGGGGAGGAAAGCTGGGTGGTGGTAAGGGCAGGGAGGGGTTAGTGTTCGTCAGGATGGCAATTGCCAATGGCACCATTGTGGGGATGGGCGCCACACACAGATTTTAACCTCTGGGGTGTCTGTGGCCACCAGATGCCTGGATAGGCTTTTCACAAATTTCTCTTGCCTTGCCTCTTGCTTCTAGATCCTGGCTCCATCATACAGCCTCTATGATGTGGTGGCTGAGCAGTGCAGTGTAACTCCTGGCTCCGGGCTCTGTCTTACAGCTTCTATGATGTTGTGGTTGGGCAGTGCAGAGCAGCTGATGTCATAATGAGGAGAAGTGCTTCACATTGCCAGGAGCACCTGGATCTCCAGATAAGGTGCCAATCAACATCTATGAGAAGGAGAGACATGGAAACATAGAAGGTAGGGGGAGGATTTAGGGGGAGGAAAGCTGGGTGGTGGTAAGGGCAGGGAGGGGTTAGTGTTCGTCAGATGGCAATTGCCAATGTGACCATTGTGGGGATGGGCGCCACACACAGATTTTAACCTCTGGGGTGTCTGTGGCCACCAGATGCCTGGATAGGCTTTTCACAAATTTCTCTTGCCTTGCCTCTTGCTTCTAGATCCTGGCTCCATCATACAGCCTCTATGATGTGGTGGCTGAGCAGTGCAGTGCAACTCCTGGCTCCGGGCTCTGTCTTACAGCCTCTATGATGTTGTGGTTGGGCAGTGCAGAGCAGCTGACGTCATAATGAGGAGAAGTGCTTCACATTGCCAGGAGCACCTAGATCTCCAGATAAGGTGCCAATCAACATCTATGGGAAGGAGACAGACATGGAAACATAGAAGGTAGGGGGAGGATTTAGGGGGAGGAAAGCTGGGTGGTGGTAAGGGCAGGGAGGGGTTAGTGTTCGTCAGGATGGCAATTGCCAATGGCACCATTGTGGGGATGGGCGCCACACACAGATTTTAACCTCTGGGGTGTCTGTGGCCACCAGATGCCTGGATAGGCTTTTCACAAATTTCTCTTGCCTTGCCTCTTGCTTCTAGATCCTGGCTCCATCATACAGCCTCTATGATGTGGTGGCTGAGCAGTGCAGTGCAACTCCTTGCTCTGCAAAAGATTCCTCATTTATGGCAGGATGTATTGTGCAGGAACAGGGGTTCTCGCAGCCATTGTCCCTTCAGGAATGTATCATCTGTGGAAGGGATAACTATGTACAAATCCATGAAATACACCACAATACAGACTGTTAATAATTGTGGAAATGCATGATTATTAGTACATATGCCTAAGGGGTCTATCCCTGCAGCCCCCATGCCAACTGAAAATCTGTGATATCGCTTATGGAAACAATACAGGTTAAAGCAGAGCTGCAATTTAACATCTGGGATTCCTTTTTGCAATGGTATTCTCTGCGTTCCAGTAGCCTAGTGCTGCTTGCAGTGGGTCATTGTGCATGCGCACAGTGGGGCTGAATCAGATGTGGTTGGAGTTTCTATCACAGCAGTGATAGCGCTGTATGATAATGCAGCAGGAGGCGTCTATTATAAGCAGATTTCCCCTGCCTCAGTAGTATCTGACATGCGTTCTTGGATGCAGCATCTGAGCACTGGCTTACCATTGGGCGACATGGTGCCACGCAAGTCGCCTGTCGCAGAGGCCAGGAAATCTCCATCCAACAATGGAGATCCCTGACCTCACGCCCTCCCCCAGATGGCGTTATTACGCCTCCGTTTTCACAAACAAAGGCCGTTGCTGTACCCCTCCAAGTCCCCGGCATCAGTGACTGACAATCTGCTGCCGTCATGCGTCGCAGGACCCGTTCTCACACATACAGAACGCGTCTTATACATGCGGTAATTTGCGGCACAGTGCGCACCTCCAACCACATCTGAGTTAGGCCCAGTAGCTTGATCAGGCAAAACCCTTCCTTTAGTGCAAAATCTGCATCATATTACAGGACTGTATCTGTTTATTACATTATGGACATTATCAGCACGTGAACTCTTCTATTTTTTTGTGCATAATATTATGGAGTTTATTGAGATTACAGAACTTGTTTCATATGAAATCTGTTTTGCTTTAACACTTACAGTCAGGAGCGGTTTTAGGTGTCAGCAAGCAGGGTGGCCATCTGGGGCGTTGCGGCATGAGGACACGGCCGCAGTCACCCTGCAGCGCCCACCCTCCACACACCAGCTGCAGCAGGCGCTGGGGGCTGCGTGGGCGCTCGCGCAGCCAACACCAAGGAATGAGACAGAAGCTAGAGGTCCTACTTGAATTCTAGCATCTGGAGGAGAGCAGGGAGACGGACGCTAGAGGTCAAGTAGGATCTCTAGCATTGGAAAGCTCCGGTAAACCCCTGACAATGAGCAGGAAAACTCTGGCAACGCGTATGAGACCCCTGGCAATGAGTATGAAACCCCTGGCAACAAGCAAGAAACTCCTGGCAACGAGCATGGAACCAATAACATGATACTCTTGAGCTGCTGCAATGCCCCTGTCCATCTCTCCCAGTGAATAGATGCTGTGCGAAGGAGAGAGGATCTCCCAACTACCTCCCCCCCCCTGCAGGTGGGACAGCGGGACAGTCCCAGAAAAATGGGACTATCCCGCCAAAACTGGAACAAATGGGAGCTGTGTGGCATAACGTGTAATGGGCATTACAGTGTGTGGCATAAATTGTAATAGTAGTTACGGTGTGTGGCATAAAGGAAACTTTCACCATTGGCACCATAAGTTCTACAACCGGCCCTGCTTACAGAACAGATATACACTGAGAGCAGTACTCCATTATATATTCAAAACCCTTGCTTTGGAGGTTGCCCATTGTCGGGCATAGGTAATGCTGCTCGTGAAATTGAGCAGACACTGAAGACTGCAAAAGTACAGGGACTGCAAGAGAAAGCAAGTGATATTGCAGCGGTATCCATATTGTTAAATAGGTGATAGCGGTGATACTCCTTTCTCAGGCCAAGAAGCCAGAGAAAGAGGTTATCACTTCTATAAATCGACACCTGAATTATAAAGCCAATATGATCCACAGAATTAGAGAAATTGTACTGTGCAATTATTTTGTACTATGAAATAGTGCTGATACCAGGAATAAGCCTTTAGAACCCGTACACGGCCAGGTGTGAGGTATTATACTGGACTGCCACAAGTAGTATTATGGCAAAAGTAGCAAACCAACAATATGGCGGCGTACACAGGCGGCAGTTTCTGGGTGACACTGTCCCAGCAGCACTAGAAGGCATGAGTCATGATGTCCCGTGATGTTGCGGCGACATCTAGTGGTGATTGTCCATAATGACGACTCGCTAAGTGTGATTATTGATTGTTGATGACATCCAGAAAAGTTAAACATTACACTTAATGCCCACTATAGTAGTGTCTTGTATACATAATGCCCACCATAGTAGTGTGTTGCCTACAGTACATAACGTCCACCGTAGTTGTTCCCCTTATACATAATGCCCATCATAGTAGTGCCCCTTATACACATAACGCCCACAGTAGTAGTGCCCCTTATACACATACAGATGTGTCCATTTACATGCTTGACAACATGGCATAGCGGGTGCATGCGATTGTATGCTCCTGCTATGTCATAGACTTGAACGGGAGCCGGCATGCAAATGCGCCCGCCTCCCATTCATTTGTACAGCACCCGGCAGTGACGCGAGCTGTGGGGTAGTGCCTAGGTATATAAAGCCTGGTACAGGTCACCAGCCTGGGTATATAATGCCTGGTACAGGTCACCAGGCAAAACGTATGTATATATTTCACAGTGTTTTTAAATATATTTAAAAGTAAAAATAGGATTTTAATACCTACCGGTAAATCCTTTTCTCTTAGTCCGTAGAGGATGCTGGGGACTCCAAAAGGACCATAGGGTATAGACGGGATCCGCAGGAGACATGGGCACACTATAGGACTTTGAATGGGTGTGAACTGGCTCCTCCCTCTATGCCCCTCCTCCAGACCTCAGTTATAGGAACTGTGCCCAGAGGAGACGGACATTTCGAGGAAAAGGATTTTGTTAAACTAAGGGTGAGATACATACCAGTTTACACCACACCACACCGTACAACATGGCATTTAACTAAACCCAGTTAACAGTGTGAACCAACACAGATCAGCAACAGCCTGACCTTTACCAACACAACCGTTGTGTAACTTCAACAATAACTATGTACAATTACTGCAGATAGAGTCCGCACTGGGATGGGCGCCCAGCATCCTCTACGGACTAAGAGAAAAGAATTTACCGGTAGGAATTAAAATCCTATTTTCTCCTTTGTCCTAGATAATGCTGGGGACTCCAAAAGGACCATGGGGTTTATACCAAAGCTCCAGACCGGGCGGGAGAGTGCGGATGACTCTGCAGCACCGATTGAGCAAACATGAGGTCCTCATCAGCCAGGGTATCAAACTTGTAGAACTTTGCAAAAGTGTTTGACCCCGACCAAGTAGCTGCTCGGCAAAGCTGTAATGCCGAGATGCCCCGGGCAGCCGCCCAGGATGAGCCCACCTTCCTAGTGGAATGGGCCTTCACCGATTTCGGTAACGGCAATCCAGCCGTAGAATGAGCCTGCTGAATCGTATTACAGATCCAGCGTGCAATAGTCTGCTTAGAAGCAGGAGTGCCAACCTTGTTGGCCGCATACAGGACAAACAGCGCCTCTGTTTTCCTCACCCGAGCCGTTCTGGCTACATAAATTTTCAAAGCTCTGACCACATCAAGGGACTTTGAATCAGCCAAGGCTTCAGTAGCCACAGGCACCACAATAGGTTGGTTCATGTGAAACGAAGAAACCACCTTCGGTAGAAATTGTTGACGAGTTCTCAACTCCGCTCTATCCTCATGAAAAATGAGATAGGGGCTTTTGTGAGACAAAGCCGCCAATTCGGACACCCGCCTTGCGGATACCAAGGCCAATAGCATGACCACTTTCCAAGTTTGAAACTTTAACTCAACCTTTTGTAAAGGTTCAAACCAATGTGACGTAAAGAACTGTAACACCACGGTAAGGTCCCACGGTGCCACCGGGGGCACAAATGGAGGTTGGATGCGCAGCACGTCTTTCATGAAAGTCTGTACTTCTGGAAGCGAAGCCAATTCCCTTTGAAAGAAAATTGATAATGCCGAAACCTGCACTTTAATGGAGCCTAACTTCAGGCCGCATCCACACCAGCTTGCAAAAAATTGAGGAACCGACCCAGCTAAAATTCTTCCGTAGGAGCCTTCTTGGATTCACACCAAGACACATATTTTCTCCAAATACGGTGATAATGCTTCGCCGTTACCTCCTTTCTAGCCTTAATTAGAGTGGGGATGACTTCCCCGAGAATACACTTCCTGGCTAGGATTTGGCGTTCAACCGCCATGCCGTCAAACGCAACCGCGGTAAGTCCTGGAACACGCACGGTCCCTGCTGTAACAGATCCTCTCTTAGAAGAAGAGGCCAGGGATCTCCTGTGAGTAATTCCTGAAGATCCGGATACCAGGCACTCCGTGGCCAATCTGGAACAACGAGTATCGCCCGGACCCTTGTTCTTCTTATGATCCTTATCACCCTTGGGATGAGTGGAAGTGGAGGGAACACATAGACCGACTGAAACACCCACGGTGTCACCAGAGCGTCTACCGCTACTGCTTGAGGGTCCCTCGACCTGGAACAATATGTCGGCAGCTTCTTGTTGAGGCGCGACGCCATCATGTCTATTTGAGGAAGTCCCCACCGACTTGTCACTTCTGCAAAGACCTCTTGATGAAGAACCCACTCTCCTGGATGGAGATCGTGTCTGCTGAGGAAGTCTGCTTCCCAGTTGTCCACGCCTATAATGAAGACCGCTGACAGAGCGCTTGCATGCTTTTCCGCCCAGCGAAGGATCTTGGTGGCCTCCGCCATCGCCGCTCTGCTCTTCATTCCGCCCTGGCGGTTTATGTGCGCCACGGCTGTTATGTTGTCCGACTGAATCAGGACGGGCAGGTTGCAAAGAAGATGTTCCGCTTGTAGCAGGCCGTTGTAGATGGCCCTTAATTCCAGAATGTTTATGTGCAGACAAGCTTCCTGGCTTGACCATTTTCCATGGAAATTTTGTCCCTGTGTGACTGCTCCCCAACCTCGGAGACTCGCGTCCGTGGTCACCAGAATCCAATCTTGGATGCCGAACCTGCGACCCTCTAGAAGGTGAGAACTTTGGAACCACCACAGGAGAGAAACCCTGGCCCTGGGGGACAGAGTTATTTTCCGGTACATCTGTAGATGGGACCCTGACCACTTGTCCAGTAGGTCCCACTGAAACGTTCTTGCATGGAACCTGCCAAATGGAATGGGCTCGTAGGCCGCCACCATTTTCCCCAGCACTCGAGTGCATTGATGAATCGACACTCTTGGCGGTTTCAGAAGTTCCTTGACCATGTTCTGGATTTCCTGAGCTTTTTCCAACAGGAGTAAAATCCTCTGCAGTCCTGTGTCCAGAATCATGCCCAAAAACGACAGCCGAGTTGTCGGAATCAGCTGTGACTTTGGCAAATTTAGGAGCCAGCCATGCTGTTGCAGCACCCGCAGGGAGAACGCAAGGTTCTTTAGCAACTGCTCCTGTGATCTCGCCTTTATCAGGAGATCGTCCAAGTACGGGATAATTGTGACCCCTTGCTTGCGCAACAGTACAATAATTTCCGCCATTACCTTGGTGAAAATCCTCGGGGCCGTGGAAAGACCAAACGGCAACGTCTGAAATTGGTAGTGACAATCCTGAACAGCGAACCGCAGGTACGCCTGATGAGGAGGATAAATGGGGACATGCAGATAAGCATCCTTTATGTCGACCGACACCATAAAATCCCCCCCCTCCAGACTGGAGATCACCGCTCGGAGAGACTCCATCTTGAATTTGAAACTTTTCAAATACACATTGAGAGATTTTAAATTCAGAATTGGTCTGACCGAGCCGTCCGGCTTCGGGACCACAAACAGGCTTGAATAAAACCCTTCTCCCCACTGTGACGGGGGAACCTCAACAATGACTCGCTGTTGACACAGCTTCTGTATTGCCGCACACACTACCTCTCTTTCCGGAAGAGAAGCTGGCAAGGCCGATTTGAAAAATTGGCATGGGGGCACGTCTTCAAACTCCAGTTTGTATCCTTGGGCCACAATTTCTAGCACACAAGGATCTAGGCCAGAGAGAACCCAGACCTGACTGAAGAGTTGAAGACGCGCTCCCACCGGTGCGGACTCCCGCAGGGGAGCCCCAGCGTCATGCGGTGGATTTGGCAGAAGCCGGGGAGGACTTTTGCTCCTGGGAGCTTGCCACAGCTGGCGATCTTTTTCCCCTTCCCTTACCTCTTGCCGCAAGGAAGGATGACCCATGTCCTTTCCGGAATTTCTGTGACCGAAAGGACTGCATTTGATAAGGAGGCGTTTTCTTTTGCTGTGGAGGAACAAAAGGCAGAAACGAAGACTTACACGCGGTAGCTGTAGAAACCAGATCCGCGAGGCCTTCTCCAAACAAAACTCCACCCTTGTAGGGCAGAGCCTCCATAGCCTTCTTAGAATCCGCATCACCATTCCATTGATGAGTCCACAACGCCCTTCTAGCCGAGACTGCCATGGCATTGGCCCTCGATCCCAAGAGGCCAATATCCCTCGCCGTCTCTTTTAGATAGACTGCAGCGTCCCTGATATGACCCAGAGTCAACAGCACGCTATCCCGATCCAGGGTGTCTATGTCCGATGACAAGTTATCCGCCCACTTTTCAATCGCGTTACTCGCCCACGCCGAAGCCACAGCCGGCCTGAGGAGTGTACCTGTCATGACATAAATAGATTTCAAGGTAGCTTCCTGCCTCCTATCAGCATGATCTTTAAGGGTCGCCATTTCAGGAGACGGTAGCGCCACTTTCTTGGATAAGCGCGCTAGAGCTTTGTCTACTGTGGGTGTTGCCTCCCACCCAACCCTATCCTGAGAAGGCAACGGGTAAGCCATAGCAATTCTCCTGGGAATGTGCCACTTCTTATCTGGCGTTTCCCAGGCTTTTTCAAAAAGGGCATTCAGTTCATGAGAGGGAGGGAACGTAACCTCCGGTTTCTTCCCCTTATACATACAGACCCGTGACTCAGGGACAGCAGGGTCTTCCGTAATATGTAACACGTCTTTTACAGCCACAATCATGTACTGAATACTCTTAGCCACCTTAGGATGTAACTTTGCATCATTATAGTCGACACTGGAGTCAGAATCCGTGTCAGTATCAGTGTCTGCTATCTGGGTAAATGAACGTTTTTGGGACCCCGAGGGGGCCGGATTGTGTGGTACCACTTCTCCCATGGATTGCCTCCATGCTTGGTTCTGATTTGTCCAACCTCTTGTGCAACAAAGCCACACTGTTATTCAACACATTCCACATGTCAACCCAATCAGCAGTCTGTGGTGCCGACAGAGTCACCCCTTCATTCTGCTCAGCTCTCACACTAACCTCCTCCTGGGAAGAGCATTGTTTCTGCCATGTCGACACACACGTACCGACACCCCCACACACACTGGGCTAAAGGGGACAGACCCACAATGAGGCCTTTCAGAGAGACAGAGAAGGAGTTTGCCAGCTCACACCCAGCGCCACCCCAGTCTGAAAAGCAAAATGCCCCAGACCTTAACGCTTGTAATAAAATACAACCAATCACCAAAATTTTGTGCCCCCCTCCTTCGTTTTTAGCATCCTGTTACTTGTGACAGCAGTGGAAGGGCCAGGAGCAGCGTCTCTGCAGCAAGCTGTGGAGAGAAAATGGCGCTGGTCCGAGCTGAGGAGGAAGCCCTACCCCCAACAAGGCGCGCTTCGGTCCCGCTATTAAGCCACTGGCGGGGGTCTCAAAACAGTGCCTATGCACTGTATAACAGCCAGCACTTATATTAAATGAGCTTTATATTGCAGCCCAGGGCGCCCCCCCCCCCCTGCACCCCTGCAGTGCCTGTGTTCAGCGGGAGCAATGGCGCGCAGCGCTACCGCTGTGCGTTACCTCAGGAAGACTGAAGTCTTCTGCCGCCTTCCGATGTCTTCCTTGCTTCGGTTACTCACCTGTCTTCAAGCTTCTGGCTTGAGGGGGACGGCGGCGCGGCTCCGGGAACGAGCAGCTAGGCGATCCAAGTGATCGGACCCTCTGGAGCTAATGGTGTCCAGTAGCCTAAGAAGCAGAGCCTATCAGTCTCACAGAAGTAGGTCTGCTTCTCTCCCCTCAGTCCCACGATGCAGGGAGCCTGTTGCCAGCAGTGCTCCCTGAAAAAAAATAAACCTAACAAAAGTCTTTTCAGAGAAACTCAGTAGAGCTCCCCTGTAGTGCATCCAGTCTCCTCTGGGTACAGAATCTAACTGAGGTCTGGAGGAGGGGCATAGAGGGAGGAGCCAGTTCACACCCATTCAAAGTCTTATAGTGTGCCCATGTCTCCTGCGGATCCCGTCTATACCCCATGGTCCTTTTGGAGTCCCCAGCATCCTCTAGGACGAAGGAGAAACTGCATTAACCTCTTCCCTGGTGGTCTAGGGGTATATGGAGTCCTCGGTGTGCAGGAATGTTCTCCTTTGCAGCCTCCTGCAATAAAGTAGTATCAGGAGATGCAGGGAGAACTGGCCAGCACAGCCAGCTACTGTAATTGTTTCCCTGGAACTCCAAAGAGCTTCCACTCATTGGCCAGGTGACTGCTAACTGGGGATCTTTTCTCCATGCCTCTGGTGCCCAAATTCATCCAGAGAAGGTGGTAAGGGCCCCCAGCAGAATCCTGGAAGTAAACTCTTGGAGGAAACCATCCTACTCTCCAGGGTTGTTGTCATCTGGGGTTTGGTAACCTGTCCAGGGTGTCTCATGCACAGCAGAGTGACCACTCCCCACTGTCCATTAGAGACAATGCATGTACAGCAAATTAACTTAGCTTGGTTAGTTAAAGGGCTCAGGACAGTCTTACCTCCTCTGGTATTGTGCTTTAGAAATGAATAAAAAGGGGCTTGCAAGCCCTGAAGATGTGTGTTCGGTCACATGACCCTCACAAGTTACTTTCTCTGAGGCCCTCACAAACCTTAATCCTGCCCTGCTCTCTTTTATCATGAGTGAGCAGTCTAGTGAGACAAATAAACAGCAATGTTTCAGGGACAAATTCACCATGTCTGTGTATGGTCATGCATAGAACTTTGAAAAGTATGTACTCAACTTTTTCCAATATGGTTGTGGTTTTAACGTTGCCACCTTTAAATCCAGTATAATACTCTTTCCGTGACCATTCCTTAGCACAGAGGTTCTCAAACGCGGTCCTCAAGGCACCCCAACAGTCCAAGTTTTAAGTATATCTATACTTGGCCACAGGTGACTTAATTAGTACCTCTGCCAATTTGATTTAACCATCTGTGCGGAGCCTTGGATATACTGTACTTTAAACCTGGTCATTGCCTTGAGGACCGCGTTTGAGAAACTCTGCCTTAGCATTAAGTTTCTGTGTGGTGGATGCAAGTACAGGCGATGCAGCATATCATCTTCATCCACATCGCAAGCTTTGCCTAGGGCCTGATAGGGGTGTGCAGGAAAACTTGTCAGAGGTCCGGTAGTCTATAACTGGCTGATATTTGTGCAGAGGAACATTGCGGTGATGCACGGAGGGACATCGCCTGTCATTGCCTAGTGATCGCCTTTGCCTGACTGACAGGCAGAGACGGTCGCTGGGCGTGAGGGGGTGGTACGGCGGCGCGTGGGCGCGGTCCGGCCAGCGCAGGCATGGCCGGACCGTACGGGGGCGGGCTGCAGCGGCTGCGTGATGTCACACGCAGCCGCTGCGAGCTGGGCAGCGACGAGTAGCTCCCGGCCGCACACAAAAGCTGCGCTGACCGGGAGCTACTCCTGAAGTACAAAAGCATCGCCGCTGTGCGATGCTTTTTGTACTTCAGCGACGGGGCAGGGACTGACATGCGGGGCGGGCTAGCCCTGTTCTGGGTGTCCCCCCGCATGTCTGTGTTCCTGATCGTAGCTGTGCTAAATTTAGCACAGCTACGATCAAGTCGGAATGACCCCCATTATGAGGTGTGTTTTGTGGGCTAGACACAAGAGATCTGATTCTGAGTGTTATGTAATATGAGCCCAATTCCTGACAGCTGAAGCGACCGGCATGCAAATGGAATGCTGATACTATACCCTCATATGCATGGATGAGTTCAGTGTGCAGCGTAAGAGGGTTCCGGAGCCTGACTCCGCTCAGAGTGGGTGGAGGCCACCGGCATTAGGAAGTTCAGAATGCTCCGAGAGGCTGCACAGACTGCAGGAAGACTGCCTGGGGCGTCCAAAGGATGCTCCGGGCAGCACTGCAGTGGCGATACTGCCGTTCCAGGCACACGGCTAGCCAGAAGCAAGGTCCATGGGGCCAAGACGGTGCCGCCCCGGGAGACTCGCACACTGTGCGACGGCACCACTCCCACACATACAGTTATGGCCTATTCTTATGTCTGTGAGGGCAGCAGTCATCATTATCATCATTGACTATAACAGTTTGCTTATACTAGGTGCTGGGGATCTGTGTGGTTATGTATTGTGTTCTTATTGCAGTCGCACCACTAAGAATAGTAAGTAACTGTGACTACATGGCCAATACACACTCATGAACCAGTTCTCGTGTGAGTGTATATATTGCTACCGCTCAGTTACCACCACAAATGCCCATTCTGTGACTCCGGAAAAATGGCCTCTCACAGGCTCCTCTCCGTTCATTGGCTAGCGCACTCTACTCTTTCACCCTCCGCAACACTGCCCGGTCCAGCCCTCTCATCACTGACGCTCTGATCACCCCAAACTATCGTTCATCTGCTGCTCTGCCGCTTTTTATATATGATCAATAGATAGTATTAGCCTTTCTCTGACGTCCTAGTGGATGCTGGGGACTCCGTAAGGACCATGGGGATATAGCGGCTCCGCAGGAGACAGGGGCACAATAATAAAAGCTTTAGGATCAGGTGGTGTGCACTGGCTCCTCCCCCTATGACCCTCCTCCAAGCCTCAGTTAGATTTTTGTGCCCGGCCGAGAAGGGTGCAATCTAGGTGGCTCTCCTGAGCTGCTTAGAATAAAAGTTTAAGTTAGGTTTTTTTCTTTCAGTGAGACCTGCTGGCAACAGGCTCACTGCTACGAGGGACTTAGGGGAGAGAAGTAAACTCACCTGCGTGCAGGATGGATTTGCTTCTTAGGCTACTGGACACCATTAGCTCCAGAGGGAGTCGGAACACAGGTCTCACCCTGGGGTTCGTCCCGGAGCCGTGCCGCCGACCCCCCTTGCAGATGCCGAAGTTGAAGAGGTCCAGAGGTCCAGAAACAGGCGGCAGAAGACTTTCAGTCTTCATAAGGTAGCGCACAGCACTGCAGCTGTGCGCCATTGTTGTCAGCACACTTCACCAACAGTCACCAACTGTCACTGAGGGTGCAGGGCGCTGGGGGGGGCGCCCTGGGCAGCAATGTATAATACCTTTTTATGGCTAAAATACATCACATATAGCCCTTGAGGCTATATGGATGTATTTAACCCCTGCCAGATCTCACAAACTCCGGGAGAAGAGCCCGCCGAAAAGGGGGCGGGGCCTATTCTCCTCAGCACACGGCGCCATTTTCCTGCTCAGCTCTGCTGTGAGGAAGGCTCCCAGGCTCTCCCCTGCACTGCACTACAGAAACAGGGTTAAAACAGAGAGGGGGGGCACTTATTTGACGATATGATTACATATATAAAAATGCTATAAGGGAAAACACTTGTATAAGGGGTTGTCCCTGTATAATTATAGCGTTTTTGGTGTGTGCTGGCAAACTCTCCCTCTGTCTCCCCAAAGGGCTAGTGGGGTCCTGTCCTCTATCAGAGCATTCCCTGTGTGTGTGCTGTGTGTCGGTACGTGTGTGTCGACATGTAGGAGGACGATGTTGGTGAGGAGGCGGAGCAAATTGCCTGTATTGGTGATGTCACTCTCTAGGGAGTCGACACTGGAATGGATGGCTTATTTAGGAATTACGTGATAATGTCAACACGCTGCAAGGTCGGTTGACGACATGAGACGGCCGGCAAACAAATTAGTACCTGTCCAGGCGTCTCAGACACCGTCAGGGGCTTGTAAAAACGCCCATTTACCTCAGTCGGTTGACACAGACACGGACACTGACTCCAGTGTCGACGGTGAATAAACAAACGTATTTTCCTTTAGGGCCACACGTTTCATGTTAAGGGCAATGAAGGAGGTGTTACACTACAAGTACCACAAATAAGGGTATTATGTAGGGTGTGAATAAACTACTTGTAGTTTTTCCTGAATCAGATAAATTAAATGAAGTGTGTGATGATACGTGGGTTTCCTCCGATAGAAAATTATTGGCGGTATACCCTTTCCCGCCAGAAGTTAGGGCGAGTTGGGAAACACACCTTAGGGTGGATAAGGCGCTCACAAGCTTATAAAAACAAGGGGCGTTACCGTCTCCAGATACGGCAGCCCTCAAGGAGCCAGCTGATAGGAAGCTGAAAAATATCCTAAAAGTATATACACACATACTGGTGTTATACTACGACCAGCAATCGCCTCAGCCTGGATGTGCAGCGCTGAGGGGGCTTGGTCGGATTTCCTGACTGAAAATATTGATACCCTTGACAGGGACAAGATTTTATTGACTATAGATGCATTTCTATATATGCGAGATGCGCAGAGGGATATTTGCATTCTGGCATCAAGAGTAAATGTGATGTCCATATCTGCCAGACGAAGACACGACAGTGGTCAGGTGATGCAGATTCCAGACGGCACATGGAAGTATTGCCGTATAAAGGGGCGGTCCATCGGACCTGGTGGCCATGGCAACAGCTGAAAAATCCACCTTTTGTTACCCCAAGTCACATCTCAGCAGAAAAGGACACAGTCTTTTCAGTCTCAGTCCTTTCGTCCCCATAAGGGCAGGCGGGCAAAAGGGCCAGTCATATCTGCCCAGGGGTAGAGGAAAGGGAAGAAGACTGCAGCAGGCAGCCCATTCCCAGGAACAGAAGCCCTCCACAGCTTCTGCCAAGTCCGCAGCATGACGCTGGGGCAGTACAAGCGGACTCAGGTGCGGTAGGGGGTCATCTCAAGAGTTTCAGCACGCAGGGGGCTCACTCACAAGTGGACTCCTGGATCCTACACGTAGTATCCCAGGTGTACATTGGAAATTCGAGACGTCTCCCCCTCACAAGTTCCTGAAGTCTGTTTTACCAACGTCTCCCTCCGACAGGGAGGCAGTATTGGGAACAATTCACAGGCTGTATTCCCAGCAGGTGATAATCAAAGTACCCCTTCTACAACAAGGGAAGGGGTATTATTCCACACTATATTGTGGTACTGAAGCCAGACGGCTCGGTGAGATCTGAAATATTTGAACACTTACATACAAGCGTTCAAATCAAGATGGAGTCACTCAGAGTAGTGATAGCGAACCAGGAAGAAGGGGACGATATGGTGTCACTGGATATCAGGGACGCTTACCTACATGTCCAAATTTGCCTTCTCACCAAGGGTACCTCAGGTTCGTGGTACAGAACTGTCACTATCAGTTCAGACGCTGCCGTTTGGATTGTCCACGGCACCCCGGGTCTTTACCAAGGTAATGGTCGAAATGATGATTCTTCTTAAAAGAAATATGGACGCTTTCCTGATAAAGGCAAGGTCCAGAGAACAGTTGGAGGTCGGAGTAGCACTATCTTAAGTAGTTCTACGACAGCACGAGTGGATTCTAAATATTCCAAAATCGCAGTTTTTTCCGACGACACGTCTACTGTTCCTAGGGATGATTCTGGACACAGTCCAGAAAAGGATGTTTTCTCCCGGAGAAGAAAGCCAGGGAGTTATCCGAGCTAGTCAGGAACCTCCTAAAACCAGGAAAAGTATCAGTGCATCATTGCACAAGGATCCTGTGAAAAATGGTGGTTTCTTACAAAGCGATCCCATTCGGTAGATTTCACGCAAGAACCTTTCCGTGGGATCTGCTGGAAAAATGGTCCGGATCGCATCTTCAGATGCATCAGCGGATAACCCTGTCTCCAAGGACAAGGGTGTTTCTTCTGCGGTGGCTGCAGAGTGCTCATCTATGAAAGGGCCGCAGATTCGGCATTCAGGACTGGGTCCTGGTGACCACGGATGCCAGCCTGAGTGGCTGGGGAGCAGTCACACAAGGAAAAAATTTCCAGGGAGTGTGATCAAGTCTGGAGACTTCTCTCCACATAAATATACTGGAGCTAAGGGCAATTTACAATGCTCTAAGCTTAGCAAGACCCCTGCTTCAAGGTCAGCCGGTATTGATCCAGTGGGACAACATCACGGCAGTCGCCCACGTAAACAGGGCGGCACAAGAAGCAGGAGGGAAATGGCAGAAACTACAAGGATTCTTCGCTGGGCGAAAAATCATGTGATAACACTCTCAGCAGTGTTCATTCCGGGAGTGGAAAACTGGGAAGCAGACTTCCTCAGCAGGCATGACCTCTACCCGGGAGAGTGGGGACTTCATCGGGAAGTCTTCCACATGATTGTAAACCGTTGGGAAAAACCAAAGGTGGACATGATGGCGTCCCGCCTGAACAAAAAACTAGACAGATATTGCGCCAGGTCAAGGGACCCTCAGGCAATAGCGGTGGACGCTCTGGTAACACTGTGGGTGTACCAGTCAGAGTATGTGTTCCCTCCTATGCCTCTCATACCAAAAGTACTGAGAATCATAAGAGGGAGATGAGTAAGAACGATACTCGTGGTTCCGGATTGGCCAAGAAGGACTTGGTACCCAAAACTTCAAGAGATGTTCACGGAAGACCCGTGGCCTCTACCTTTAAGAAAGGACCTGCTCCAGCAGGGGCCTTGTCTGTTCCAAGACTTACCGCGGCCGCGTTTGACGGCATGGCGGTTGAACGCCGGATCCTGAAAGGGCATTCCAGATGAAGTCATCCCTACCCTGGTCGAAGACAGGAAGGATGTAACCGCAAAACATTTTCACCGCATTTGGTGAAGATATGTTGCGTGGTGTGAGGCCAAGAAGGCCCCTACAGAGGAATTCCAACTGGGTCGTTTCCTACATTTCCTGAAAACAGGACTGTCTATGGGCCTAAAATTAGGGTCCATTAAGGTTCAAATTTCGGCCCTGTCGAATTTCTTCCAGAAAGAACTGGCTTTAGTGCCTGACGTTCAGATGTTTGTAAAAGGGGTACTGCATATACAGCCTCATTTTGTGCCCCAGTGGCACCTTGGGATCTCAATGTTGTTTTGAGTTTCCTAAAGTCACATTGGTTTGAACCACTCACCACTGTGGACTTAAAATATCTCACATGGAAGGTGACGATGCTATTAGCCCTGGCTTCGGCCAGGCGTGTGTCAGAATTGGCGGCTTTATCATATATAAAGCCCTTACTTAATTTTTCATTCTGACAGGGCAGAATTGAGGACTCGTCCTCAATTTCTCCTTAAGGTGTTTTCTGTTTTTCACATGAACCAACCTATTGTGGTACCTGCGGGTACTAGGGACTTGGAGGACTCCAAGTTACTTGACGTTGTTAGGGCCCTGAAAAATATGTTTCCAGGACGGCTGGAGTCAGAAAATCTGACTCGCTGTTTAGCCTGTATGCACCCAACAAGATGGGTGCTCCTGCTTCTAAGCAGACGATTGCTCGCTGGATTTGTAATACAATTCAGTTTACACATTCTGTGGCAGGCCTGCCACAGCCAAAATCTGTAAAAGCCCATTCCAAAAGGAAGGGGGCTCATCTTGGGCGACTGCCCGAGGGGTCTCGGCTTTACAACTTTGCCGAGCAGTTACTTGGTCAGGGGCAAACACGTTTGCTAAATTCTACAAATTTGATACCCTGGCTGAGGAGGACATGGAGTCTCTCATTCGGTGCTGCAGGGTCATCCGCACTCTCCCGCCCGTTTGGGAGCTTTGGTATAATCCCCATGGTCCTTACGGAGTCCCCAGCATCCACTAGGACGTCAGAGAAAATAAGATTTTACTTACCGATAAATCTATTTCTCGTAGTCCGTAGTGGATGCTGGGCGCCCATCCCAAGTGCGGATTGTCTGCAATACTTGTACATAGTTATTGTTACAAAAATCGGGTTATTCTTGTTGTGAGCCATCTTGTCAGAGGCTCCTTCGTTGTTATCATACTGTTAACTGGGTTCAGATCACAGGTTGTACGGTGTAATTGGTGTGGCTGGTATGAGTCTTACCCGGGATTCAATATCCTTCCTTATTATGCACGCTCGTCCGGGCACAGTATCCTAACTGAGGCTTGGAGGAGGGTCATAGGGGGAGGAGCCAGTGCACACCACCTGATCCTAAAGCTTTTATTATTGTGCCCCTGTCTCCTGCGGAGCCGCTATATCCCCATGGTCCTTACGGAGTCCCCAGCATCCACTACGGACTACGAGAAATAGATTTATCGGTAAGTAAAATCTTATTTTTATAATGTTATAATGTGTAGGTCATCCGCATGATCTTTCTTACTATATGCTAAATGCAAAGTAGCTTAACGTTTTTCCAAGCTGCACCTGTATTTTGAAACCTTTTGCTAATAGTGTACTAAACAGTATTGGCAAGTAAGGATTCATTAGGTCACATTAAATCTGATTCTAGTCTGATGCACTGCAAACGTCGGCTACAGTTGAGCGATTTGTTACCTATACAGAGCATGCACCGAAGTTGCACTGCGTAAGCGTCCCGGGCCACAGTAGCTACTGAAAATGCACAAACTCAGAAATGTCTTGAAAATGTATTGGACGTTCCTTGGTGGTGGATGATCCTTGGTCTCATGGGCGTATTAAGGGAGTGTGGGGGGAATGTCAGTGACTGCAGACTGAGGCTCGCAGACTCGGCTGTTGCTACAGAGGCCATGTTCAGATGATGGTGCACCGATGGTGGAGTGTTGGGAATCATCGGTGGTGTTTCAGGGTGCAGAGATGCTAAAAGTAGGTGTCTGTGTGCTTGCACATTCAGGCATGCGACGGTACACCAGTGTGTTGCAGAATCTTTGGTATATTCTTACTATTTATCATAGCAGGGAACAGGGCCGCAACTAGGTGTGTGCCGATGGTGCCTTGCCCACAGTACAAATGCCCTGAGGGCGCACCATCTGGCATCACACTCCTCCATACGGCGTCATTACCGGGTAGTGTGAAACAGCCCGAAGTCAGTACTGAAATCCCTGCCGCGCGCGCGAAAAAAAATGGGCGTGACCAAATGCCATATGGGGCGTGGCCAATGAAAATGTGGGCGTGATACACATATGGGGGAGGGGCAGATACACATATGACCCCCACAGTGCCAGATACACGTTGCCCCACAGTGCCAGATACACATTGCCCCACAGTGCCAGATACACGAATGCCCCACAGTGCCAGATACACGAATGCCGCACAGTGCCAGATACACGAATGCCCCACAGTGCCAGATACATGAATGCCCCCCACAGTGCCAGATACACGAATGCCCCACAGTGCCAGATACACGAATGCCCCACAGTGCCAGATACACGAATGTCCCCCACAGTGCCAGATACACGAATGCCCCACAGTGCCAGATACACGAATGCCCCACAGTGCCAGATACACGAATGCCCCCCACGGTGCCAGATACACGAATGCCCCCCACAGTGCCAGATACACGAATGCCCCCCATAGTGCCAGATACACGAATGCCCCACAGTGCTAGATACACGAATGCCCCACAGTGCCAGATATACATTGCCCCCACAGTGCCAGATATACATTGCCCCCCACAGTGCCAGATATACATTGCCCACAACAGTGGCAGATATACATTGCCCCCCACAGTGCCAGATATACATTGCCCCCCACAGTGCCAGATATACATAGCCCCCCACAGTGCCAGATATACATTGCCCACAACAGTGCCAGATATACATTGCCCACAACAGTGCCAGATATACATTGCCCACCACAGTGCCAGATAGATATACATTGCCCGCCACAGTGCCAGATACACATTGCCCACAACAGTGCCAGATATACATTGCCCGCCACAGTGCCAGATATACATTGCCCCCCACAGTGCCTGATATACATTGCCCACAACAGTGCCCATTGCCCACCACACTGCCAGATATACATTGCCCGCCACAGTGCCAGATATACATTGCCCGCCACAGTGCCAGATATACATTGCCCCCCACAGTGCCAGGTATACATTGCCTCCCACAGTGCCAGGTATACATTACCCCCCACAGTGCCAGATATACATTGCCCCCCACAGTGCCAGATATACATTGCCCCCCACAGTGCCAGGTATACATTGCCCCCCACAGTGCCAGATATACATTGCCCCCCACAGTGCCAGGTATACATTGCCTCCCACAGTGCCAGATATACATTGCCCCCCACAGTGCCAGATATACATTGCCCCCCACAGTGCCAGGTATACATTGCCCCCCACAGTGCCAGATATACATTGCCCCCCACAGTGCCAGGTATACATTGCCTCCCACAGTGCCAGATATACATTGCCCGCCACAGTGCCAGATATACATTGCCCCCCACAGTGCCAGGTATACATTGCCCCCCCCACAGTGCCAGGTATACATTGCCCCCCACAGTGCCAGGTATACATTGCCCCCCACAGTGCCAGGTATACATTGCCTCCCGCAGTGCCAGGTATACATTACCCCCCACAGTGCCAAGTATACATTGCCCCCCACAGTGCCAGATATACATTGCCCCCCACAGTGCCAGGTATTCCTGAAGCAGCAGAATCCCCCCCCCCCTCCCCTTCCCCTGCTCACCGCTGCTGCTGACTGGTGTGAGGGGAGGAGAGCGCAGCCTGCGCCTCTCCTTCCCCTCAGTCTCCGGCGGGTGAGTTCAATCTTCAGCGCCGATCCGTGAGCCAATCAAAGCTACGCGAGCTCTGATTGGCTCACGGGCGGCGCTGATTTGAAAGAAGACATTGAGGGGCAGGAGAGGCGCAGGTTGCGCTCTCCTCCCCTCACATCAGCGGTAGCAAGCGGCGGCCCGTCGGTGTGGGTACGCAAAATTCTTAAGGGTACGCCGTACCCACCCGTACCCGCATACTTGCACCGCTGGTGGCAGCACATCCACGTCCCGTTATTCTGTCACTAAGACCCGCCGCCTGAGCAAGGGAGTGGGAGCGCTACCTCAGGCGAGAGCTCCCAGACATGAGTTTCTGTGAATCCCTGGATGCCGGAACGCCCCCACCACCTGTCTCCAGTGACCGCCTCTGCAAGGGACAGGGAGCGGTGCTACAGGCAGCAGTTCCCGGTGTTTGTCACTGTGGAAGCCCTGGATGTATAAAAAGGGGGACTGCTGCCTTAATGTGTATAAATGGGGACTCTGCCTGCCTAATGTGTAAAAAAGGGGGACTCGCCTGCCGTAATGTGTAAAAAGGGGACTCTGCCTGCCTAATGTGTAAAAAAGGGAGATTCTCCTGCTGTAATGTGTAAAAAGGGGGACTCTGTTGCCGTAATGTGTAAATAAGGGGGACTCTGTTGCCGTAATGTGTAAAAAAGGGGGACTCTGTTGCCGTAATGTGTAAAAAAGGGGGACTCTGTTGCCGTAATGTGTAAAAGGGGGACTCTGCTTGCCATACTGTGTAAAAGGGAGCTCTGTGGCCATACTGCTTACCCATGAAGCCACACCCCTACATTTTTGGTGCGCACCTGCAGCGCACATTGCCCTGTTTTATGTATGGGGGGGCACCAATGCTCTTTCTGACGGGGCTAAAATGTCTAGTTATGGCACTGGCAGGGAACAGCAGGGTGTGGAATCCCGTCCAGGTATTCAGTTTGATCAAGTCTATGCAACAGCAAGCATGATTGCAGACTCCTGTTGGCCCGCTGTTAACATGGTTTCAGACACAAGAGACAGTGCTCCTGATGGTTAACTAGTCACCAAGGCGATAGGCCAGGGGGGTCAGGACTGTCTTTACGTATGGGCACAATGGGCAGTTGCACAAGGGCCACAGGAGTAGAAGGGCCCTAGGCTGATAGCTGAGGGTCCCCTCTTTCCAGGGGTCCCAGATTTTTTTAAATTGGCTGTGGGTAATCAGAGGTATCCGACTTCAAAGCAGTGGTCCCCATCCGAGCCTGTTAATTGCTCTTCCCAGCCAGATATCTTGGGTTCTGTCTGACTCAAAGTTTTTCTGAGGGTATAGTCTAAAAACTGGGACTCTTCCCTTTCAGTGAACACTGGCAGCTTGTCTCTACTATGCTCAGAATCAGAGATATCAGCCTTCCAGCAGCTGGTCCCTACTCCAGCTCCACACGCCTGGGGGTAAATTTACTAAGATGGGAGTTCTATTTACGATGGGATGTTGCCCATAGCAACCAGTCAGATTTGACATCTCATTTATCTAGCACCTTCTAGAAGATAATACCTGGAATCTGATTGGTTGCTATGGGCAACATCCCATCTTAAATAGAACTCCCATCTTAGTATGGTATGCAGTTTTGGTATGCCCTGGTATGCAGTTTTATATATTCGTTGCTGGATTGCACTGGCTCCTTAACTCTGATCCCCAAGTCCCCAGAACCTCCTGAAAGGTGGGACTCTCTAGTTTTTTTTTATTTGAAAGCTGTGATATCTATTTCCAGGAACTAGAGATATCTGGAGTCATGCAAGCTGCCCTCCCAACAGAAAATGATGAATATTAAGCTCACTCCACTATCCACCCCTCCCATGCATATTAATCACCCCCTACCACCCTGGAAGTCATGTACTGGGGCCCCTTCATTCAGCCCAATGCCCCATTATACAGTTCAGTGTTATCCATCCTGCTCCATCTCCCACCATCTGTGCAGTAAAGGAGTAATAAGCAGAAATTACTGCTCCAAGGCCAACATGCTGCGCGGAATACAGAACACCCCCTACCGCCCGCAGGCAGGGCCGTCTTTTCGTATGGGCTCAATGGGCTCTTGCCCAAGGGCCCCAGGAGTAAAAGGGACCTAGTCTGATAGCTGAGGGTCCCCTCTTTCCAGGGGTACCAGATTTTTGAAAATCGGCCCTGGGGAACCAGAGATATCAGACTTCAAAGCAGTGGTCCCCATCCAAGCCTGTTAATTGTTTTTCCCAGCCAGATATCTCGGTTTCTTTTTGACTTAGAGATTTTCGGAGGGTATACTCCAAAAGCTGTGACTCCCCCCTTTCAGTGGACACTGGCAGCTTGTCTCTACTATGCCCAGAACCAGAGATATCAGCCTTCAAGCAGCTGTTCCCTGCTCCAGCTCCACACTCCTAATATGCAGTTTTATATTTTTGTCGGTGGATTGCTCTGGCTTCTAAAGTCTGATCCCCAAGTCCCCAGTACCTCCTGACAGGTGTCCCCAGTACCTCCTGACAGGTGTCCCCAGTACCTCCTGACAGGTGTCCCCAGTATCTCCTGACAAGTGTCCCCAGTACCTCCTGACAGGTGGGACTCTAGTTTTTTTTCCCCCCATTAAAGCTAAGAAATCTATTTCCAGGAACTGGAGATATCTGCAGTAAAGCACGCTGCCCTGACCCCCGGAAAATGATGAATATTAAGCCCACTCCATTATCCACTCCTCCCCTGTGTATTAAACACCCCCTACCACCCTGGAAGTCATGTACCAGGGCCCCTTCATTCAGCACAATGCCCCCTTCTACAGTTTAGTGTTCTCCTTCCTGCCCCATCTGTGCAGTAAAGGAATAATTAGCAGAAATTATTTCTCCAGGTCCTACTGTACATACTGAGCGAAAGATAGAACCCCCCCCTATCCCCCGAGGAACATCAAAGCTGCCGCTGATAGCTTCCCCCACCCCTTCCGCTGGTGGGTGGGTAGGGGCCCCAGTGCATTGCTGTGTCTAGGGGCCCACACTGCTGTTAAGACGGCTCTGCCCGCAGGACATTAAAGCTTCCGCTGATAGCACCCCCCACCCCTACCGCTGGAGGTCATTGCATTGCCCAGGGGCCTACACTGCTGTTAAGACAGCCCTTAGGGGCGTGGCTACTGTTAGGGGTCCTGGATCAATTGTCTCTGGAGAACTTGCATTTTGTATGCTAAGAACTGTAAACTATTCTGTAACCTGTGACAGGTGGCAGCTGATTGTTCTCCTGGGAGACCAGTGCTGTATTGTCTCCAATAATGGATGCTAGAAAAAAAGTGAGAAACCGCGCTCTCTAGTGTAATAATTTGGATATTTAAGTTTGAGGAGGTAAGTGATATGTGTACTGCAATTAGGTGAGACGCATGGTCATCAATATGGGTCTATATGGAAGATCCTTCCAGACAGTGCTGTCATCATAGAACTACCAGGACACACAAGATTCTTCAATGAGGGTCATTCTGTTCCTCTCAGTATCCAATCACTTTTCATGTGGATATAAAAGGCAGTGTGTGTGTGTGTGTGTGTGTGTGTGTGTGTGTGTGTGTGTGTGTGAAAACAGCGCTCTCTAGTGTCATTTGGATATTCACGTTTGAGGAGGTAAGTGATATGTACCAGGACACCCCCCGAATTCTTCAATGTGGGCCTTTCTTTTCCTCCCAGTACCAGTATTCAATCAGTCAGTGCAACGTCTTCTCACATGGATATAAAAGGCAATTACTCCCATAATGTAATAAATTACCAGGAGTTTTATTTGTACATACCAAAAGGATAATGAATAAAAACATAGTATAGCTTACAGTCAATATCGCAAGTTTGTCGAAAGTACTTGTGCAGTGCATAAAGCCTCAACGCGTTTCATCTCACGCCCTAATTTGGGTTGGATTAGGGCATAAAATACTCCTGGTAATTTATTACTTCATGGGAGTGATTGCCTTTTATATCCATGTGTGTGTGTGTGGGGGGCGGGGTACCATCAGGCATCCGGCTACCATCGATGGCAGGGAACCATTTGGTTCTCAGCCATTGATAGTAAAGGTAGTTACCATTGGCTATAGACCATCAATGATTTCTAATCATTGATGATCGATGGCCATCCTACATCAGCTCCTGAGCCCTAACTCACCTTGTCTCTGCCTCTCTTACCGCTTTATTGTGTCCCTCCATTACTGTCAGTATGTGTGGTGGCTGTGGTGGATACTGCAGCTGCTGCTCTGCTGGCTCTGTGTCTGGCACCTCAGCCTCAGACAGGAAGTGAAAGTAGGCAAGGAAACTTCTTAACAAGAAGAACAGGCGCTTTGATTGAGATTGCTGCACCAAGCAGCTGCCGTAATTACAGGAGAGTCACTCCTGAGAAGACAAAGAAAAAAATTGTATATATATATACAGATGGCAGCGCTACTAATGAAGTGATTGGATTCTAAACAATATTGTCTTGAAATTTATAACAATTTATTATATTAAAGACAATATAACCATTAAAAACAATTATGGCTCTCCTCACAAATAATTAGTATACATGTACACACCACTTCCAATATAATTCTGTATTAATCCTAAAACCATTAAGTGTCTGTTCCTATATAATGTACCCAAGAGTGTCCACTAGTCCATAGAGGGTATATTTTGTATGTATATCTCGCAGCACAGTTCGGTTAGTATATATTTACCGATCACCACTTTAGAGGTGGAAAGGCTTCCATACATGAGAATCCATGTTATGCTTGTAATGTCCTCATTGAGAATGGTGAGTTGCTGGGATCGTCCTCTTATTGATGTGCAGCGGACTGATTGTGGATCCGAGGGTTGGTTCAGACACGTGTAGATGGTCTCCAAGGAAAAATTGTAACAAGAAGTGGTGTATGGCAGGGGTCCTGACGCGTTTCGCTGCTCCCCAAAACTAATTGCAGCTTTATCGAAGGATGCCTTGTGGTGTATGGATGGGGTTTAAATACCCTATCTAATGAGGAGGATTCATAACACATGTACTGATAATCAATCCAATCACTTCAAATAATAATAAAAACATGATTATAAACTATCGGAGGCAGACCGATTAAATATATTTATTTAAAGAACCTTTTCATTTTCTAATATTATGTTCCATTTTACATATAGAGCAAATTAAATATAATTCAGTTTTTAACCAATAGGTGACATTGTTTGCTCCGTATTACCATAGTGATATGGGAACCAGCGCCTGTAATTGGCTGTATGTATTGATAGACCGAGGAAGTGACCAATGAAGGCTGGATGGCATACTTCCTATTTTATCTTTCATCCCGGTCACGTGACTTACACCGGTCATATGACCGAGTCATGTGACCGGCACCCTGGTCACGAAATTAATCTCGATCACGTTACTTATACCGGTCACATGACCGAGCCACATGACCCGATCTCACTATCTGATTCTCCCGGAAGATTTGTCAAGAAGGAAGATTACCATATACAGTTTTTGTAGAATTAGGATGAACCCGTTTCTCAAAATAAGGGGTCATCCTATATTGCCATTAGGTTACATAACCGTTAGTATCTTAAACCTTATTGTGTATTTTTACTTCCGGCTCATGTGACCTTTGCCGATCACGTGTCCACGAAGTATATCCCATAATTCTTCACTGTCCAGTAGCGTGTATCATTCGCATAATCTATTACAATAATGTAATCCCAACATTCAACCAAACTGGAGAACCCCAAAGTAAAGAAAGAGGCGATCTTCATATAAGTTAAAAAAATATAATAAATAAAATTAGACCTAATATTCAAAGGAAAAGGCTGTATCAGGCCTTTTTGGTTGCGGTCACATGACCAAGGCCGTCACCAAACAATATTAATTATTTACTTCCTGGTCACGTGACTGGCATCGGTCACATGAATAAATCACGTGTCTCGGTGTCAATCCGCGGCCAGGAAGGGGCTGTCTGTAGAAGGGAATCAGAGATAGTAGAACCAGTCTAAACCCCATATTTAAGGGAATATTTTAAAATTATACATTATGTATCGTTAGAAAAGAAACTGTTATTCTGTTGCCAGTTGTTAATAGAGGAGAAGGAGAGGAGGGGAAGAAAGCAGGAGAAGAACAAGCCAGGGGACTTATATTGATGTATATATGTTATAGAAGCACATTTAATTCTATTGCTTCATTTAACCCTTCAGGATATAGAGAACCTATTTTGTGCATCCAATAAATTTCTTGTTTACATAATTTCTTAAAGCGATCCCCCCCTCTGTTGGTAACTGGTATGTGTTCTACTCCTATTACTTTTAGGCTTCCTGGATCCCCCTTGTGATGATCAAAGAAATGCTTTGAGACACTATGTGTCAGAGTGTGATTTAAAATATTCCTTCGATGTTCTAGGAATCTGACCCGCAGTTTTCTAGTTGTTCTGCCCACATATTTTTGATTACAGCCACAAATTAATATATAAATAACATAAGTACTGTTACAGTTGATGAAACTTTTTATATCCCAATGATTATGACAGTTGGTACTGGTTTTTGATTTTGTTTCCTGGACATAGTTGCATGTAATGCATTTTTCTCTAACGTCCTAGTGGATGCTGGGAACTCCGTAAGGACCATGGGGAATAGCGGGCTCCGAAGGAGGCTGGGCACTCTAGAAAGATCTTAGACTACCTGGTGTGCACTGGCTCCTCCCACTATGACCCTCCTCCAAGCCTCAGTTAGATTTCGTGCCCGGCCGAGGTTGGATGCACACTAGGGGCTCTCCTGAGCTCTTAGAAAGTTATAGTCTTAGAATTTGTTTTTTTCAGTGAGACCTGCTGGCAACAGGCTCACTGCAGCGAGGGACTAAGGGGAGAAGAAGCGAACTCGCCTGCTTGCAGCCGGATTGGGCTTCTTAGGCTACTGGACACCATTAGCTCCAGAGGGATCGACCGCAGGCCCAGCCTTGATGTTCGGTCCCGGAGCCGCGCCGCCGTCCCCCTTACAGAGCCAGAAGCAGGAAGATGGTCCGGAAAATCGGCGGCATGAAGACGTCCTGTCTTCACCAAGGTAGCGCACAGCACTGCAGCTGTGCGCCATTGCTCCTCATACACACTTCACACTCCGTTCACTGAGGGTGCAGAGCGCTGGGGGGGGGGGCGCTCTGAGGCAGCAATAAAAACACCTTGGCTGGCTAAAATACCTCAATATATAGCCCCTGGGGCTATATATGAGGTAAATACCCCTGCCAGAATCCCAAAATAAGCGGGAGAATAGGCCGCGAAAAAGGGGCGGAGCCTATCTCCTCAGCACACTGGCGCCATTTTTCCCTCACAGCTCGGCTGGAAGGAAGCTCCCTGGCTCTTCCCTGCATTTCTACAATACAGTAAGAGGGAAAAAGAGAGGGGGGGCACTAAATTGGCACTGTATACAGTATAAGCAGCTATTAGGGACATAACTCAGTTAGTCCCTGTATATATATAGCGCTCTGGTGTGTGCTGGCATACTCTTACTCTGTCCCCCCAAAGGGCTTTTGTGGGTCCTGTCCTCTATTTGAGCATTCCCTGTGTGTGTGGAGTGTGTCGGTACGGCTGTGTCGACATGTTTGAGGAGGATAATGATGTGGAGGGAGAGCAGATGCCTTTAGCAGAGATGTCACCCCCTGCGGGGCAGACACCTGAGTGGATGGTATTATGGCAGGAAATGAGTGCACGTATAGACTCCTTACATAAAAAATTTGACGACATGCCGACTGTGGGACAGCCGAGTCTTCAGCTCGTGCCGGTCCAAGGGTCTCAGAAGTCATCAGGGGCTCTAAAACGCCCGTTATCTCAGGTGGCACAAGTAGATGTCGACACGGATACTGACGCCAGTGTCGACGACGATGAGTCAAATTTAATGCCCGTTAAGGCCATTCGCTGCATGATTGAGGCAATGAAAGAGGTGTTAAATATTTCTGATTTACATCCAGGTACCACAAAAAAGGGTATTATGTTTGGGGAGAAAAAACTACCTGTAGTTTTTCCCCCGTCAGATGAATTAAATGAAGTGTGTGAAGAAGCGTGGGCTTCCCCTGATAAGAAATTGGTGATTCCTAAGAAATTACTAATGGCGTTCCCTTTCCCGCCAGAGGATAGGTTACGTTGGGAAACACCCCCGAGGGTGGATAAAGCGCTCACACGTTTGTCAAAAAAGGTGGCACTACCGTCCCAGGATACGGCCGCCCTTAAGGAACCTGCTGATAGAAGGCAGGAGGCGATCCTGAAGTCTGTATATACACACTCAGGCATTATTCTCAGACCAGCAATTGCGTCAGCTTGGATGTGCAGTGCTGCCGCTGCATGGTCAGATAACCTGTCAGAAAATATTGACACACTAGACAGAGACACGATCCTGTTAACAATTGACCATATAAAAGACTCAGTCTTATACATGAGAGATGCACAGAGGGAAATCTGCCGGCTGGCATCTAAAGTAAGTGCACTATCTATCTCTGCTAGGAGATGTTTATGGACTCGCCAGTGGACTGGAGATGCAGATTCCAAAAGGCACATGGAAGTTTTGCCTTATAAAGGGGAGGAATTATTTGGGGATGGTCTCTCCGACCTAGTTTCCACAGCAACGTCTGGGAAGTCAGCATTTTTACCCCATGTCCCCTTGCAGCCTAAGAAGGCGCCATTTTATCAGGTTCAGTCCTTTCGATCCCAGAAAAATAAGCGGGGAAAAGGAGGGTCTTTTCTGTCAAGAGGCAGAGGCAGGGGAAAAAGGCTGCAGCAAACAGCAGGTTCCCAGGAACAAAAGTCCTCCCCCGCTTCCTCTTCCAAGTCCGCCGCATGACGGTGGGGCTTCACAAGCGGAGCCGGGTACGGTGGGGGCCCGCCTCAGGAATTTCAGCGATCAGTGGGTTCGCTCACAGGTGGATCCCTGGATCCTTCAAATAGTATCTCAAGGATACAGGCTGGAATTCGAGGCGATTCCACCCCGCCGTTTCCTAAAATCCGCCTTGCCGATTGCTCCCTCAGACAGGGAGGCAGTGCTAGCGGCAATTCACAAGCTGTATTCCCAGCAGGTGATAATCAAGGTACCCCTACTCCAACAAGGCCGGGGTTACTATTCCACACTATTTGTGGTACCGAAACCGGACGGTTCGGTGAGACCCATTCTAAATTTGAAGTCCTTGAACACATACATAAAAAAATTCAAGTTCAAGATGGAATCGCTCAGGGCGGTTATTGCAAGCCTGGACGAGGGGGATTACATGGTATCCCTGGACATCAAGGATGCTTACCTACATGTCCCCATTTACAATTCTCACCAGGAGTACCTCAGATTTGTGGTACAGGATTGCCATTACCAATTCCAGACGCTGCCGTTTGGACTCTCCACGGCACCGAGGGTATTTACCAAGGTTATGGCGGAAATGATGATACTCCTTCGAAAAAAGGGAGTTTTAATTATCCCATACTTGGACGATCTCCTAATAAAGGCACGATCCAAGGAACAGTTGTTAGTGGAAGTAGCACTATCTCAGGAAGTGCTGAGCCAGCACGGTTGGATTCTGAATATCCCAAAGTCACAGCTGGTCCCCACGACACGTCTAATGTTCCTGGGAATGATTCTGGACACGGCCCAGAAAAAAGTGTTTCTCCCGGAGGAGAAAGCCAGGGAGTTGTCTTCTCTAGTCAGAGACCTCCTAAAACCAAAACAGGTATCGGTGCATCACTGCACGCGAGTCCTGGGAAAGATGGTAGCTTCCTACGAAGCAATTCCATTCGGCAGGTTCCATGCCAGAATCTTTCAGTGGAACCTGTTGGACAAGTGGTCCGGATCGCATCTTCAGATGCATCGTTTAATAACCCTGTCTCCACGAACCAGGGTGTCTCTTCTGTGGTGGCTGAACAGTGCGCATCTTCTGGAGGGCCGCAGATTCGGCATACAGGACTGGGTCCTGGTGACCACGGATGCCAGCCTACGAGGCTGGGGGGCAGTCACAAAGGGAAGAAATTTCCAGGGACTATGGTCAAGTCAGGAGACTGCCCTTCACATAAATATTCTGGAACTAAGGGCCTTTTACAATGCCCTAAGTCAAGCAAAATCCCTGCTCCTACACCAGCCGGTGCTGATCCAGTCAGACAACATCACGGCAGTCGCCCATGTGAATCGACAGGGCGGCACAAGAAGCAGGACGGCGATGGCAGAAGCCACAAAAATTCTCCGATGGGCGGAGAATCATGTACTAGCACTGTCAGCAGTGTTCATCCCGGGAGTGGACAACTGGGAAGCAGACTTTCTCAGCAGGCACGACCTCCACCCGGGAGAGTGGGGACTTCATCCAGAAGTCTTCCAAATGATTGTAAATCAATGGGGTCGTCCACAGGTGGACATGATGGCGTCCCGCATAAACAAAAAACTAGAGAAGTATTGCGCCAGGTCAAGAGACCCTCAGGCGATAGCGGTGGACGCCCTAGTGACACCGTGGGTGTACCGGTCAGTGTATGTGTTCCCTCCTCTACCTCTCATACCAAAGGTACTGAGAATAATAAGAAAGCGAGGAGTAAACACAATTCTCGTGGTTCCGGATTGGCCAAGAAGAGCGTGGTACCCGGAACTTCAAGAGATGATCTCAGAGGACCCTTGGTCCCTGCCGCTCAGACAGGACCTGCTACAGCAGGGCCCCTGTCTGTTCCAAGACTTACCGCGGCTGCGTTTGACGGCATGGCGGTTGAACGCCGGATCCTGAAGGAAAAGGGCATTCCGGAGGAAGTCATTCCTACGCTTATTAAAGCCAGGAAAGATGTTACGGCAAAACATTATCACCGCATATGGCGGAAATATGTTGCATGGTGCGAGGCCAAAAAGGCCCCAACAGAGGAATTTCAACTAGGTCGATTTCTGCATTTCCTGCAAGCAGGAGTGAATATGGGCCTAAAACTAGGCTCCATTAAAGTACAGATCTCGGCTCTGTCGATTTTCTTTCAAATGGAACTAGCTTCAGTACCTGAAGTTCAGACGTTTGTGAAAGGAGTGCTGCATATTCAGCCCCCATTTGTGCCTCCTGTGGCACCGTGGGATCTCAACGTGATGTTGAATTTCTTGAAATCACATTGGTTTGAGCCACTAAAAACCGTGGATCTGAAATATCTCACGTGGAAAGTGGTCATGTTATTGGCCCTGGCATCAGCCAGGCGAGTGTCAGAATTGGCGGCTTTATCATGTAAAAGCCCTTATCTGGTTTTTCATATGGATAGGGCAGAATTGAGGACTCGTCCCCAGTTTCTCCCTAAGGTGGTGTCAGCGTTTCACCTGAACCAGCCTATTGTGGTGCCTGCGGCTACTAAGGATTTGGAGGACTCCAAGTTGCTAGACGTTGTCAGGGCCCTGAAAATATATGTTTCCAGGACGGCTGGAGTCAGAAAATCTGACTCGCTGTTTATCCTATATGCACCCAACAAGCTGGGTGCTCCTGCTTCTAAGCAGACTATTGCTCGTTGGATTTGTAGTACAATTCAGCTTTCACATACTGTGGCAGGCCTGCCACAGCCTAAATCTGTCAATGCCCATTCCACAAGGAAGGTGGGCTCATCTTGGGCGGCTGCCCGAGGGGTCTCGGCTTTACAACTTTGCCGAGCAGCTACTTGGTCAGGGGCAAACACGTTTGCAAAATTCTATAAATTTGATACCCTGGCTGAGGAGGACCTGGAGTTCTCTCATTCGGTGCTGCAGAGTCATCCGCACTCTCCCGCCCGTTTGGGAGCTTTGGTATAATCCCCATGGTCCTTACGGAGTTCCCAGCATCCACTAGGACGTTAGAGAAAATAAGAATTTACTTACCGGTAATTCTCTTTCTCGTAGTCCGTAGTGGATGCTGGGCGCCCATCCCAAGTGCGGTCTATCTGCAATACTTGTACATAGTTATTGTTAACTAAATCGGGTTATTGTTGAGCCATCTGTTGAGAGGCTCTATCGTTTCATGCTGTTAACTGTGTTTTCATATCACGAGTTGTTCAGGTGTGATTGGTGTGGCTGGTATGAGTCTTACCCGGGATTCAAAATCCTTCCTTATTGTGTACGCTCGTCCGGGCACAGTACCTAACTGAGGCTTGGAGGAGGGTCATAGTGGGAGGAGCCAGTGCACACCAGGTAGTCTAAGATCTTTCTAGAGTGCCCAGCCTCCTTCGGAGCCCGCTATTCCCCATGGTCCTTACGGAGTTCCCAGCATCCACTACGGACTACGAGAAAGAGAATTACCGGTAAGTAAATTCTTATTATTTCCCCCACATTTAAAAAAACCTTTGGGTTTGGGAGGAAGCCATGACAAACTAGCTTCATGTTGAACAGTTTTATCTTCCTTTTTAAGAAAACTGGGAGCTAATATATTTTTTAGAGATACATTTTTTTTGAAAATTAAACGAGGTTCAGATGGCAGATCTTTTATCAATAAATGATCTTGTTTAAGAATATTATAATTCTTTTTAATAATTTGTTTGATTTTTGAACACTGGTCGTTATATGTTGATATAAAAGCTATTTGATTATTTAACTGTTTAGGAGATTTTATTTTTGGAACTAGAACAGGCCTGGCCAACCTGTGGCTCTCCAGATGTTGTGAAACTACACATCCCAGCATGCCCTGCCACAGTTTTAGCATTCCCTAATAGCAAAACTGTGGCAAGGCATGATGGGACTTGTAGTTTTACAACAGCTGGAGAGCCACAGGTTGGCCAGGCCTGAACTAGAAGATCTTCCCTATCTAAGGTAAGTACTTCTTTAAATGCTGACTGAAGAATAGTAGTTGGATATCCCCTTTGTTCGAAGGAATCCAACATTGGTATCGATTGCTGTTCAAAATCTTTTTTCTCTGTACAGTTTCTCCGAAGGCGAATTAATTGTCCTTTCGGAATATTTTGTTTCCACGGTGGATAATGTGCACTCTTAAAATGCAGATACATGTTGGAGCCTACTTCTTTTGTATAATTTGTAGAAATAATAGTATTATTTTGTACTGTTAGAGTCAGATCCAAAAAATGCATCTGAGAAGAGTGAAAGGAATGAGTGAACTGTAAATTAAAAGAATTGTGATTTAGGTGATCAATAAAGGAAAGTGCAGACTGATAATCCCCATCCCAAATGATAAATAAATTGTCAATATACCGCCCATAGAGGACCAGGTTTGCGCCAAAGTCGCCCCCCCAGATGAGGGCATCCTCCACCTCCCCCATATATAGGTTGGCATAACTCGGCGCGAACCTGGTCCCCATGGCTGTGCCCATAATTTGTAAATAGTGTGCATCCAAAAAGGTGAAATTACTGCTCCAAGGCCAACATGCTGCGCGGAATACAGAACACCCCCTACCGCCCGCAGGACATTAAAGCTTCCGCTGATAGCACCCCCCACCCCTACCGCTGGAAGTAAATAATTAATATTGTTTGGTGACGGCCTTGGTCATGTGACCGCAACCAAAAAGGCCTGATACAGCCTTTTCCTTTGAATATTAGGTCTAATTTTATTTATTATATTTTTTTAACTTATATGAAGATCGCCTCTCTTTACTTTGGGGTTCTCCAGTTTGGTTGAATGTTGGGATTACATTATTGTAATAGATTATGCGAATGATACACGCTACTGGACAGTGAAGAATTATGGGATATACTTCGTGGACACGTGATCGGCAATGGTCACATGAGCCGGAAGTAAAAATACACAATAAGGTTTAAGATACTAACGGTTATGTAACCTAATGGCAATATAGGATGACCCCTTTTTTTGAGAAACGGGTTCATCCTAATTCTACAAAAACTGTATATGGTAATCTTCCTTCTTGACAAATCTTCCGGGAGAATCAGATAGTGAGATCGGGTCATGTGGCTCGGACATGTGACCGGTATAAGTAACGTGATCGAGATTAATTTCGTGACCAGGGTGCCGGTCACATGACTCGGTCATATGACCGGTGTAAGTCACGTGACCGGGATGAAAGATAAAATAGGAAGTATGCCATCCAGCCTTCATTGGTCACTTCCTCGGTCTATCAATACATACAGCCAATTACAGGCGCTGGTTCCCATATCACTATGGTAATACGGAGCAAACAATGTCACCTATTGGTTAAAAACTGAATTATATTTAATTTGCTCTATATGTAAAATGGAACATAATATTAGAAAATGAAAAGGTTCTTTAAATAAATATATTTAATCGGTCTGCCTCCGATAGTTTATAATCATGTTTTTATTATTATTTGAAGTGATTGGATTGATTATCAGTACATGTGTTATGAATCCTCCTCATTAGATAGGGTATTTAAACCCCATCCATACACCACAAGGCATCCTTCGATAAAGCTGCAATTCGTTTTGGGGAGCAGCGAAACGCGTCAGGACCCCTGCCATACACCACTTCTTGTTACAATTTTTCCTTGGAGACCATCTACACGTGTCTGAACCAACCCTCGGATCCACAATCAGTCCGCTGCACATCAATAAGAGGACGATCCCAGCAACTCACCATTCTCAATGAGGACATTACAAGCATAACATGGATTCTCATGTATGGAAGCCTTTCCACCTCTAAAGTGGTGATCGGTAAATATATACTAACCGAACTGTGCTGCGAGATATACATACAAAATATACCCTCTATGGACTAGTGGACACTCTTTGGTACATTATATAGGAACAGACACTTAATGGTCTTAGGATTAATACAGAATTATATTGGAAGTGGTGTGTACATGTATACTAATTATTTGTGAGGAGAGCCATAATTGTTTTTAATGGTTATATTGTTTTTAATATAATAAATTGTTATAAATTTCAAGACAATATTGTTCAGGAAGTGAAAGTAAACACACTTTTTGCCATCTAGGGCTAGGCTGAGCAGAGCATCTATCCAGAGGTAAGTCTGGAGTTGTCTTCATGCTTGATTGCTCATGCAGGCTCCGTTCCTATCACATCCAGACTCATGCATGCGCAATCCGGATTCCCGATGGGTCAGTGGGGATCCGGGGTTTAGTTGAGTTGTGCAGGGCAGCGGGAGTCTTCACTGTGAGTCGGGATCAGTGGTGGGTTGGGCCGGGAGGCAGGGTGACACATGCCGCCGGACCGGTCCCATTTTCAGCAACGTGGGCCAGCCGCTAACACCATGTCACAACTGAGGGCTTGTGCTGACCAGGGGAAGCCTCAATTGTAGGGGCTGAGGTATATGTGAACCTGGGAGGCAGTACAGGGTTCTTAGACATGCAGGGAAGCTTTACCACAGATGCCCGAAGGCGTGACCACGACAACAAAGGAAAGTTCAAAGGTTTTATTGAAACTCTGCTCACAAGCATATGTCGGCAGTTAGCAATATTAAGAACAGCATATAAGTCACAGTTCCCAGGAGTGCATATAGGTAGTCTGTAGGTGTGGTATAATTAAGCACAGTCTTGAAGGACTTGGAGATGATATGTCCTTACCAACACCGATGCACTGGGTAGCTGATGGGAAATAGAAGCTGATGACTGAACTGCCGGGAAATGCCGGATAGAACCGACACAGGTGGTGAGCTGTGAAATGGTGTCAGATACCAGTGTAATGGAAGATCAGATGCAGAAACACTGGTGATGCTAGAGATCGATGACGGAACACCGATGGTGACTTGGGATCAATGGCGGAACACCGATGGTGACTTGGGATCGATGGCGGAACACCGATGGTTACTTGGGATCGATGGCAGAACACCGATGGTGACTTGGGATCGATGACGGAACACCGATGGTTAGTGGCAGGGCAGAGCACCGCTGGAAGCTGGAAGCCGGTGTCGGGTAACTGCCAGTCACAGGGTGCAATGATGAGACACTGTAGAGTCAGGCTGTACTGCAGAGAAAGTCCATGGGAGGACTGCACACTGGAATCACTGAAGACAATTGAAGCACTGACATCTTTCCACCCCAGGGACAGGATATTTATACCTGCTGGGAAGCAGGGATTGGCTGGCTGATTAAGCAGAGTCTAGAGTGCAGCTGCTGGAAAATTAGGCTGAGACCAGAGTGCAGCTGATAGGCTGAAAGGTAACATGTGACTAGGAAAACATGGCTGCGCCCATGTTAGCTTTTGGAGGGAAAGATTGTTTGTAACTTGCATGTGAAACTTAACCCTGATGCTGCCAGAATCACAGTAAAGAGATTTGAGACAATGAGATGCAGCGTGCTGCAAACAGACAGTGCAGATGGAATCCAGGCTTGGAATGCTGGGACAGTCTCAGGAGGCATTTGGAAGGTAAATTCTGATAAGGAATTACCTGGATCATGACACACCAGCTGCATAGATTCACGTCTGCTCTACTACTGACAGAGGCAGTGCCTGATCCTGGCCAGCAAGTATAGTGTAGGCGCGTGGCCCCCGCCCCCCACCTCAGCAGTCTTTGGTTCTGTGATTATAATATCTGACTCTATGGGGGTCATTCCAACCCGTTCGTACGCAGCGGTTCTTCGCTGCGGTGCGAACGGGTCGGAAATGCGGCTGCATGGCACCCGCATTGCGCACGCGTGTCGTTGCCCAGCGACGGCCATCGCCAGTCATCGACGCCAGGACCAATGAGCGTGATCGCAAGAAGATTGACAGCGGGAAGGAGGTTTGGGGCGTCTACTCACCATTTCCCGGGCGTGGTAAGGCGAACGCAGGCGTGTCCAGGCATTTGGAGGGCAGATGTCTGACGTCACGGTAGCTGTAGGGCTGGTCTTGTTTTGCAGGAAACTTTTTTAGCATAGCAGGGCTGCACAAGCGATCGCAGCCCTACTATGCTAAAATACACTCCCCCATAGGCGGCGCCAAGTTGATCGCACGAGCAGCAAAAAGTTGCTACGTGCGATGAACTCGGAATGACCCCGTATGTCTCCTCCTTTTCCCATGCTCCACTCCACTCGAATCGCTGGCAGCCATTAGCATGCAGGGTGGCCCCCAGAATGCGATTCTAGCCAGTTGCAGATTTGCTAATTTAGCAGAACTGCAACTGAAGCTGACTCAGGCCCTATATGTCCCAGGAACAATGAGTGTCAGTAGAGCTTTCACAGACAAGAAACATTTACCAAGGATGGAAGTACAGGCTGAACACAGAATGAGGAGCTATGCAGAGCTTTGAGACATTCCACCTGAAAGAAGGATAGTATTGTGATGTTAGTGTATTAGAATGCTTAATATTTGTAGACACTCCCTTACTAACATGTGTAAGCCTGAATCTTCAGTGATGGTCCCTGGGACCAGGGGGATGCTGGGAAGTGGGTGGTCCAGTGTGCAGTGTGTCTGGAGTTGGTGAGGGAATAAAGAGCACAGCAGTGAACTCACATGTCTCTGTGTCCTTATGACTGGATTTACAAACATATGAACAAAACATGGTGTCAGAAGAAGTTTAACTTGGACTGCTAGTGCTCTCAGAGTGTGAAAGAATCCTGCAGCAGTCTGTGGCTGTGATACTCAGTGTCTGCAAAGCCTGCCGTGTGCTCCTCTCTTCAAACAGTGAGTAACCATGGATAAACTGGCTCCTCCAACCGGCATGCTGATGTCTAGTAACTTGTCTGAAAACTGGAAAAGATTTAAGCAAAGGTTTAATATATATCTTACTACATGTGGAGCTGATTCAGAGGCTGACAAAAACGAAGGAATCCATTTTCCTCCATGTGATAGGAGAGGATGTGCTGGACATTTATAATAGTTTTCAGTTTGCTGAGGGGCAGAATATGGTGCTATCTTCTATAATGCAAAAGTTTGAAGATTACTTTGTGCCAAGGAAAAATGTGACATATGAAAGATATAAGTTTTTCACATGTGATCAGAAGTCTGTAGATGGATTTGATCAGTATATTACAGAGCTGCAATCACTCAGTAAAACCTGTGAGTTTGGTGATTTAAAGGATTCACTGATTAGAGATTGTATTGTCTGTGGAATACCTGATAATGGACTCAGAGAGAGACTGCTGAGAGAGCAAGGCCTAACACTAGAAAAGGCAGTGACTATGTGTAGATCTGCAGAAATAACTAGATTTCAAGCCAAAAAGTTACACAAGGAAGTTGATGCTGCTGTCCATGTAGTGCAGAACACAGAGCCAAGCACGCCTCCATTCTCAAGAATGAAGCAGTCTAAGCCACAGTCTAACAAGGAAATGTGTAGTAGATGTGGAAATGCTCACAATCCTAAAATGTGCCCTGCTTATGGTAAAACCTGCATGAAATGTGGTAGACTTAATCACTTTGCCAAATGCTGTAAAATGAAAAGGGAAACAACCAATGTGCATGCTGTTAAACAAACAGAGGAATTCTTTGTGGATTGCATTGAACTTTGCAGTGCAGATAAGAAAGAATGGATTGTCCCTTTAACTGTGAACGAGATTGTCATTCCCTTTAAGCTTGATACTAGTGCGCAGGTGAATTTAATATCATTTCAAGACTATAAGACTTTTAGAGTAAAACCTAAAATTCATCCAGTCAAAGTGAAAGTTACAGGGTACACTGGGGAGGAAATTCCTGTGAAAGGTACATGCTTAGTGACACTGAAATATAAGGGACAACAGTTTAAAACATCTCTACTGATTGTGGATAAAAATGTGCAACCGATTCTAGGAATAAGTTCCTGTGAGAAACTGAGCTTGCTAAAGAAAGTTTTTATGGTGGCATCACAAGTAGAAGATGACTGCAAATCGATGTTTACAGAATACAGAGACTTGTTTGAAGGTCTAGGTTGTTTGCCTGGAGAGCATAAAATAAATATAGACACGCAGGTTTCTTCAGTGATACACCCTTGTAGAAAAGTGCCGTTTCCGCTGAGAGAAAAACTGAAACCAGAATTAAATCGCATGGAAGCCTTGGGTGTGATACAGAAAGTTGATGAGCCTACTGAATGGGTAAGCTCCTTAGTAATTGTTGAAAAGAAAAATGGACAACTCAGAATATGTCTAGACCTCAGAGATTTAAACAAAGCTATTAAACGAGAACATTTCAAACTACCAACCAGAGATGAAATCATGTCGCAATTTGCGGGAGCAAAATGGTTCAGTAAATTGGAAGCATCTTCAGGATTCTGGCAAATGAAGCTAGATGAGGCCAGCTCAAAGCTTTGTACATTTAATACACCAGAAGGTAGATACAGATTTCTTCGACTACCATATGGAATATTGTCTGCTCCAGAAGTATATCACAAAAAGATAAACATGATTTTTGAACATATTCCAGGTGTTGAAACAATGATGGATGACATTATTGTCTGGGGATCTACAAAGGAAGAACATGATTCTAGATTGAGACAAATAATGGAACTTGTCAAGAAAGTGAATCTAAAGCTAAACAAGGACAAATGTGAATTTGGCGTGAATACACTTACCTTTATGGGCGACGTGGTCTCAGATCCAAGGAAAATATCAGCCATAATGAACATGGAACGTCCTAACAACAAAGATGACGTCAAAAGATTCCTAGGGATGATTACTTACTTAGGAAAGTTTATTTCTCAACTCTCTGAACGAACAGCCTCTCTTAGATGGTTACCGTATAAAAATCTTTTTTCAAACCAGCGCTCCAACACAGAAGTGCTGCAGACTCTGCTGAAGTGGTCACCCCCACTTCCAAAGAAGCTTTTGGACAATGTACAGAATGCAGATATGCGCACCCTGGGGTATTGCAGGATAATTATATATTCTATAATTATATAGTCTATACTGAACGTTCAGATGTTTAAATCCTTCCTTAAAAGTCGAACAGAGTTATTCCATTTTCCCTCGAAAATGGAATAACTTTGTTCGACTTTTAAGGAAGGATTTAAACATCTGAACGTTCAGTATAGAATATATAATTATCCTGCAATACCCCAGGGTGCGCATATCTGCATTCTGTACATTGTCTCTTAGATGGTTGTTGGACAAAGATAACGAGTGGATGTGGTCACATGAACAAGAAGAAAGTTGGCAAAACTTGAAACAGATCATTACAGAGCAACCAGTGCTAAAATATTTTGATCCTGCGAAAAGAATAAGAATTTCAGCAGATGCTTCGCAATTTGGCCTAGGCTCAGTGCTCTTACAAGAACATGAGGATACATGGCAACCAGTAATCTATGCATCAAGAGCACTGACAAGTGCTGAAACAAGGTATGCTCAGATAGAAAAATAACTTCTAGCGATCACATATGCATGTGAGCGATTTCATCAGTTTGTGTATGGTCAAACATTTACAGTGGAAACTGACCACAAGCCATTGGTAGCTATCATGACTAAATCATTGCATGACTGTCCCATGAGAATTCAACGAATGCTTATCAGACTACAGAAATATGATGTACACTTGCTGTACTGTCCTGGCAAATACATGTACATTGCTAATACACTTTCTCGTGCTGTGGACAAAAGTGAAGGTTCCAAAAGTCTGATGGATGAAGAGATAGAAGCCTATGTTAATTTGATCGTAGCTTCTCTAACAGTGTCTCTTGCAAGACAAGAACAGATTAGGAAAGAAACTGAGACAGATGACACAATGAAAGTGTTGAAAGATATCATTCTGAAAGGTTGGCCAGCAGAAAAACATGCGTGCCCGCTGTCTATCCATGATTATTGGATGTACCGCAGTGACCTTACAGTTGTCGATGGTATTATTTACAAAGGCAATAGGTTTGTCATACCTGCACGACTAAGAGAAACTATGCTGTGCAAGATACATGAAGGCCACTTAGGAGAAGAAAAATGTAAGCGGAGAGCGCGTGAAGTTATGTATTGGCCAAGAATGAACCAAGACATAGCACAGACTACAGCTACATGTGAATTATGTCTTACGTATAGACCGAAACAGCAAGTTGAGCCACTGAGTCCTCACGCAGTGCCAGAGAGACCGTACCAGAAAGTTGGCGCAGATTTGTTTGATTGTAATGGGAAAACGTACATTGTCGTGACTGATTATTACTCTAACTACCCTGAGGTGAAGACACTACATACAACTACTAGTAAAGCCGTAATCAATTGCATGAAGTCAATCTTTGCAAGGCATGGTGTTCCTATGGAAGTGTTGAGGACAATGGTCCTCAGTTTTCCAGTGCTGAATTTAGACAATTTGCTGATGAGTGGGAATTTGTCCATACTACGTCAAGTCCCCACTATCCACGCTCAAATGGGTTGGTGGAAAGTTCAGTAAAAACTGTAAAGAGTCTCATGAAAAAAGCTCAAGAAGGTAAAGAAGATTTCTACAAAAGTCTTTTAATCTACCGCAGTACACCTTTACAGAATGGACTTTCTCATGCACAAATGCTGATGGATTAGAGCAAATCTCCCGATACATGATGAACTGCTTAATACACATAACTCAGCGTTGGTCAGACTGAGTAAGGAACGTCAACAGGCGAAACAGAAACTGTTCCATGACAGGCGAGCAAAAAGCTTATCTGATCTAAAATCGGGTGACCAAGTCCGTCTCAGAGATCATGAGAAAGGTATTTGGGTGCAGAAAGGTATTGTGCAAGCACAAGTAGAACCAAGATCTTATACTATACGTACAGAGCGTGGAACGGAAGTAAGAAGAAATCGGGTGGATTTAAGATCTCAACCTAACCATAATGAAGACAACATGACTGAAGACTACCCTTCATCTGACATGTATGATGATCCTGATAATGGTGAACAAACCACGATTCTAGAAAGGTCCAATATGGTCGATGAAACGCAGACTGTGTATGAAAGACCCAAAAGGGAAATACGCAGACCTGAGAGACTCATTGAAATGTGTTAGATGATGTTCTTAATATGACGTTGTTAATTGTTGCATTGAAGCGTACAGGGCTTATCTTTAAAGAAAAGAGGATGTGATGTTAGTGTATTAGAATGCTTAATATTTGTAGACACTCCCTTACTAACATGTGTAAGCCTGAATCTTCAGTGATGGTCCCTGGGACCAGGGGGATGCTGGGAAGTGGGTAGTCCAGTGTACAGTGTGCCTGGAGTTTGTGATGGAATAAACAGCACAGCAGTGAACTCGCATGTCTCTGTGTCCTGATGACTGGATTTACAAACGTATGAACAAAACAAGTAGGAGATAACAAGAGAGTGCTAAGTCTTGGAGGCCAGAATATGGACAGTTTTGAGAAGAGGGTGGACAATTATGTTAAAACACAAATGTGATGTGAGAAGAGAAAGCAGTGACCCAGTTAAAATATTTAAAAGAATTTCACCAAGGCATATTTTTAATCACACCAAACTAGCAGTCAAACAGATTGGTGTCAGCAGCGTTGGAATTCAGAATTTGTTAACACTATATAGAAAAATTCCTGAGACCGGAGGTACTGCTCACAAGCTGTAATGTATTTCAAGTGGCAGATACAAAACCTGAACCAGGAAGTGTAGCCGTGGTCCTAAGGGCGCTCTGAGCAGCTGTACAAAGGACAGGGTGCCTGTATGGCACGGATTCTCGGGGGGGAAGGGGGGGCACTGCTGCTGTGATATTGGCTGCAGGGTGCTGTTCCACCCTGCTAGCCAGAAGCAAGGGCCAATGGTGCTGCCAACAGAGCCCTGCACTCGCACACCTATAGTTTCCACCCTGGCTCTTCTTCCAGTCATCAGTAGTCCATCGGCGGTGATTCATGGCTCAGGCACTCTTTTTCCTTTCTGCGGAATAGCTGTGGATTCCTAACCCCATACTTATTCCCTGAAAAAAAGACATTTCTTGCAAGTTGTTAAAGCTCTCTATTAATAGGCTAACTTTTTGTTTTTACTGTTTTTGAGTATCGGAGTAGCCAATACTAATATAGCATATATAACTTGAACCCTACAGCTGGGTACACGCTGGGTGATACACTGGCTGTTTGAGCAATGGCCGATATAATGCTAGCCGGTCAGCAGGTGTGTACACACAATGGGGCCAATCCGAGTTGATTGCACGTAGCAACTTTTTGCTGCTCGTGCGATCAACTTGGCGCCGCCTATGGGGGAGTGTACTTTAGCATAGCAGGGCTGCGATCGCTTGTGCAGCCCTGCTATGCTAAAAAAAAGTTGTGTGTAAACAAGACTAGCCCTAGACATACTTACCTGGTGCAATGATTTCAGCAATGCAGGTCCCGGAATTGACGTCAGACATTCGCCCTCCAAACGCCTGGACACGCCTGCGTTCGCCGAACAACTCCCGGAAAACGGTCAGTTGACGCCCAGAATGCCTTCCTCTTGTCAATCTTCTTGCGGTCGACGCTGCGACCGTTTTCTTCGTCCACACAGCCCCGACCCGTTCGCATCGCTGCTACAAACAGCAGCGTACAAACGGGTCGGAATGACCCCCAATATATCTTTAAATGAACGTTATCCACAGTCATATCGTGTCTGCTGTGCAGCACAGCTGATGACCGATATAATGGCGCACCTGGCTGTGTATACTGGGGGGTCTGCTGACCCCCCCGTACACTTGATGCAGGGACTGACAACACAGCTGGGTGACCAAATTCAAATGCCCACCCAGCTGTGACGTCAGGACGACACATTGAGCGGCCGTTTCGGTGTCAATACTTACCTGAATTAGCTGCTCCGTAAGCATGCCATTGGGTTCGCTGTCAAGTAATGAGTACCCAGCTTAAGGAAGAGTATTCTTGCTTATATTCTGGCTGATTCAGCGTAAGACGCAGCCGCAAACGTGTCTGCATCTTTTAGTGGGCGTCTGCCTGCGACTTTATATAAATGCCACTACTATGTGAGCAGTTCAGCATCTGTGTACGCAACCACTTTCAGCAACACGCCCATGACATTCCTATAACACACCAATAAGACAGACTATCTCTGTACGTCCGCTATAACCCCTCCTTGTTCTGGCCCAGGAATGTCCACTACATTCTCCTGTGCGCCTGGACAGTGGGGGACATTCCGAGTTGATCGTAGCTGTGCTAAATTTAGCACAGCTACGATCATCTTCTCTGACATGCGGGGGGACGCCCAGCACAGGGCTAGTCCGCCCCGCATGTCAGTGCCGCCCCCCCCCCTGCAGAAGTGCAAAGGTATCGCACAGCGGCAATGCCTTTGCACTTCAAGAGTAGCTCCCGACCAGCGCAGATTTAGCGTGCTGCCCGGGAGCTACTCATCGCTCACCAGCCTGCAGCGGCTGCGTGTGACGGCATGCAGCCGCTGTGGCCCGCCCCCGTTCGGTCCAGCCACGCCTGCGTTGGCCGGACCGCGCCCACGAAACAGTGGCCAAACCCCGCAGTTCCGCCCCCTCCCGCCTCTGCCTGTCAATCAGGCAGAGGCGATCGCAGCCCTGCTACGGCCGTAGTGCGCCGGCGCAGTAGGGACCCGTTCGATCGGCTGCGACAAAAAGCAGCGAGCGAACGGGTCAGAATTACCCCCAGTGTACGTGTATAAGCAACACTCTGGGTCACAAAGAGACAGCAGAGTGTATGTATGCAGTGGCGGAACTGTGGGAGGCAGTGGACTCGGCTGCCGCCGGGCTCCTGACCACAAGGGGGCACATCTCCTCCACTGTCTCCCGCTGCCCGAGGATCGCTCGCTGCTATTGCAGACGGAGGAGCTGTGTCAGTGACGCGGAAGCTGCCTCCTGTATATGCGGAGAGCTGGCACTGGCTGCAGCTAGGGGGAGCTCCAGAGCGCAGCTCCTCCCAGGCCCTTCTAGTTAAGCAAGCCAGCCGAGGGAAGCTCAGAGCTCTCTGTTCCTCGGTCAGCCTGATGATAGCCAAAGGTAGGCACTGTGTAGGCGTTAATAAATGTTGGAGGCACTGTGTTTTGTGTGTGCTTGTTTTTAAGTGAGGTGTGTGTGTGTATGTTTTTAAGGAAAGTTGTGCGTTCAAGTAAAATAGGCATGGTGTGTGAGAGGCATGTGTGTGAGTGGCATGTGTGTGAGTGGCATGTGTGTAAGTGAGAGGCATGGGTGTATGTAAGTGAGAGGCATGTGTATGTAAGTGAGAGGCACGTGTGTGTGTAAGTGAGAGGCATGTGTGTGTATGTAAGTGAGAGGCATGTGTGTGTGTGTATGTAAGTGAGAGGCACGTGTGTGTGTAAGTGAGAGGCATGTGTGTGTGTGTAAGTGAGAGGCATGTGTGTGTATGTAAGTGAGAGGCATGTGTGTGTGTGTGTGTGTGTATGTAAGTGAGAGGCACGTGTGTGTGTGTAAGTGAGAGGCATGTGTGTGTATGTAAGTGAGAGGCATGTGTGTGTGTGTGCATGTAAGTGAGAGGCATGTGTGTGAGAGGCAAGGATTAAAGGAGGCATTTGAGCATTTCTACAGGACTGTGTACAGAGCACACTCCTGGTCTGGGTACACGCTACCTTATAAATATATGGATGGGTGTTCGTTCTGAATGTGTGTGTGTGAGGCATGTGTGTGTGTGTAAGTGAAAGGCATGTGTGTGTGTTTAAGTGAAAGCGGCGTGTGTGTGTTTTTAAGTGAAGGAGGCATGTGTGTGTGTGTGTGTGTGTGTGTGTGTGTGTGTGTGTGTGTGTGTGTGTGTGTGAAAGCGGCGTGTGTGTTTTTAAGTGAAGGAGGCAAATGTGTGTGTGTGAAAGCGGCGTGTGTGTTTTTAAGTGAAGGAGGCATGTGTGTGTGTGTGTGTGTGTGTGAAAGCGGCGTTTGTGTTTTTAAGTGAAGGAGGCAAGTGTGTGTGTGTGTGAAAGCGGCATGTGTGTTTAAGTGAAAGAGGCATGTGTGTGTTTAAGTGAATGAGGCATTTGTGTGGTTTTTTTTATATATATCTAGTGTTCACGATAGGTGTCTTTCACAGGGCGCTGCGCCCTGCCCCTTTTTTAGACGGCTGAATCCCGCCCTGCCCGTTTTTGTGCGCCCTGCCACCCCGCCGTTTGCTGCCTGCTGGACCCCGCCACGCCGCCGGACCCAGCCATGCGCCGCCGGACCCGGTAAGCACATGAGAGTCCCCCTAGGCTAAATTAACCTTGTAAGTACCTTGCAGTTGTAAACTTCAATCTCAGTGCTCTCTACCTGGTGCAGTGTGCCTCAGTGCTCTCTGTCTGGTGCAATGTGTCTCAGTGCTCTCTACCTGGTGCAGTGTGCCTCAGTGCTCTCTACCTAGTGCAGTGTGCCTCAGTGCTCTGCCTGGTGCAATGTGTATAACGTGCTCTATCTGGCGCAATATGTATAATGTGCTCTACCTGTCCCAGTGTGTATAGGAGGTTCTACCTGGTGCAATGTGTATTAGGTGCACTACTGTGTGGTGTAATGTGAATTGCCACTATTATGTGGCCACGCCCCTTCCCCACGAAACAACGCCCCTACATTTTTGCTGTCCATGTTTTGGTCTATAGGAATGGGAGCACCAAGCATTATAGTATGTACCTAAGTTTGCCCATCTAACTTAAAAATGTGCCCTCCCCATGATCAGCACCCTGCCCTAAAAAAATCCTAGAGTGAACACTAATTATGGGGGTCATTCTGAGTTGTTCGCTCGCTAGCAGATTTTAGCAGCATTGCACACGCTAAGCCGCCGCCCTCTGGGAGTGTATCTTAGCTTAGCAGAATTGCGAACGAAAGATTAGCAGAATTGCGCATAGAAATTTTTTAGCAGTTTCTGAGTAGCTCGAGACTTACTCTTACACTGCGATCACCTCAGTCAGTTTCGTTCCTGGTTTGACGTCACAAACACGCCCTGCATTCGGCCAGCCACTCCCCCGTTTCTCCAGACACTCCCGCGTTTTATCCTGGCACGCCTGAGTTTTTCCGCACACTCCCTGAAAACGGTCAGTTTCCGCCCAGAAACACCCACTTCCTGTCAATCACACTCCGATCACTTCAACGATGAAAATTCTTCATTCGGACGTGAGTAAATCTAAGTTTTGTGCTAAATTACTTAGCGCATGCGCGCTGCGTACCATGTGCATGCGCATTTTTGCCTTAATCGCTCCGTTGCGAAAATCGGCAACGAGCGAACAACTCGGAATGACCCCCTATATCGGCACACCGCTGTGCCAAAGCATCTCAATCGAGACCTGCTGGCGGGTGAGGGAGCACTCTAGGTGTACTATAATGTTATGCTGGTGTCTGTTTTATTGTAATGACTGACTTGGAGTGCGTCCACTTTCTATGTGTATGTATATTACTATTGGGAAAGGTACCTGAGCACGCTGCTACTGTTCACCCTTAGTGCCGGATAGCTACATATGGTATGTGTGTGTATATGTAGGGGGGCACCAGTATTTATCATGCCTCCAGGCGACTGGGACGAACTTACGCCACTGTATGAGTGCCGCGCCGAGCCGCATACCTTCACAAGTCCTCTGTGAGGGCATCTGCTGTAGGTATTAATGGTGTGTGTGAGCGTAAAAAATCCATTCAGAAACAGATTCAGAACCCACAGGCCCAATAAATGTGCAAAAAGAATCAAAAACATTTATTGCACATAGGTGTAACATGCCATACAATATACAGCACACATAGCGCTCACATAAGCAGTGTAGCGCCATAATACACATCTGTGTGCAATAAATATACTTGATACAATATATATTAGGTGTGCAAATATATGGTAGCTGTAAACGTTTGTGTATATGAGCAGACACACCTCCTCATATCACAGGAGTATATGCCCTGTGTAGGCTGGAGAGGAGTTTTCTTTTGCTGAGCCTCTATCCAGCTGCTCAGTGCTCACACACTGGGAGACAGTTACCAGGGGCCGGCCCTGCTCACCATTCCTCCATGCTCTAGGGGGCGATCCAATAACCCAAGCACAATAGAGCACAATACTTTCTATCACTAGAGAGAACACTGTGTAGTGTAACAGGCTGTAGTAGAGTCTCCTGTGCCCGGTTAGTCTGCTGGAGTATATTCTTCTGAGTCGGCACGTAGGACGTGACAAGGAAAGCTCCGGAAACATGGCCGCCACTGTGCCCTCGCACGGCGCTTCCTCTAGTGTTCGGCTCCGGAAGTGGTGTGTGTGCGGCTCCTCAGGATGGCTGCTGTAGACATCAGAGGTGAGTATTGTCCCTGCTCCGCTGCTTACTGAGGGGTTCTGTGTTTGTGTCTGCTGCATGTTCTTGGCTGAGTCTGTATGTAGCCAGGCATTGTCTCTGTATACCCAGGCATTGTCTCTGTATACCCAGGCATTGTCTCTGTATACCCAGGCATTGTCTCTGTATACCCAGGCATTGTCAGTAATACAGGCTGCACTCTATATACCCAGGCATTGTCAGTAATGCAGTCTGCACTCTGTATACCCAGGCATTGTCAGTAATGGTGGCTGCACTCTGTATACTCAGGCATTGTCAGTAATACAGGCTGCACTCTGTATACCCAGGCATTGTCTCTGTATACCCAGGCATTGTCAGTAATACAGGCTGCACTCTATATACCAAGGCATTGTCAGTAATGCAGACTGCACTCTGTATACCCAGGCATTGTCAGTAATGCAGACTGCACTCTGTATACCCAGGCATTGTCAGTAATGCATTCTGCACTCTGTATACTCAGGCATTGTCAGTAATGCATTCTGCACTCTGTATACTCAGGCATTGTCAGTAATGCATTCTGCACTCTGTATACTCAGGCATTGTCAGTAATACAGGCTGCACTCTGTATACCCAGGCATTGTCATTAATACAGGCCGCACTCTGTATACCCAGGCATTGTCAGTAATACTGTCTGCACTCTGTATACCCAGGCATTGTCAGTAATACAGGCTGCACTCTGTATACCCAGGCATTGTCAGTAATACTGTCTGCACTCTGTATACCCAGGCATTGTCAGTAATACAGGCTGCACTCTGTATACCCAGGCATTGTCAGTAATACAGGCTGCACTCTGTATACCCAGGCATTGTCAGTAATACTGTCTGCACTCTGTATACCCAGGCATTGTCAGTAATACTGTCTGCACTCTGTATACCCAGGCATTGTCATTAATACAGGCCACACTCTGTATACCCAGGCATTGTCAGTAATGCATTCTGCACTCTGTATACTCAGGCATTGTCAGTAATGCATTCTGCACTCTGTATACTCAGGCATTGTCAGTAATGCATTCTGCACTCTGTATACTCAGGCATTGTCAGTAATACAGGCTGCACTCTGTATACCCAGGCATTGTCATTAATACAGGCCGCACTCTGTATACCCAGGCATTGTCAGTAATACTGTCTGCACTCTGTATACCCAGGCATTGTCAGTAATACAGGCTGCACTCTGTATACCCAGGCATTGTCAGTAATACTGTCTGCACTCTGTATACCCAGGCATTGTCAGTAATACAGGCTGCACTCTGTATACCCAGGCATTGTCAGTAATACAGGCTGCACTCTGTATACCCAGGCATTGTCAGTAATACTGTCTGCACTCTGTATACCCAGGCATTGTCAGTAATACTGTCTGCACTCTGTATACCCAGGCATTGTCATTAATACAGGCCACACTCTGTATACCCAGGCATTGTCATTAATACAGGCCACACTCTGTATACCCAGGCATTGTCAGTAATACTGTCTGCACTCTGTATACCCAGGCATTGTCAGTAATACTGTCTGCACTCTGTATACCCAGGCATTGTCATTAATACAGGCCACACTCTGTATACCCAAGCATTGTCAGTAATACTGTCTGCACTCTGTATACCCAGGCATTGTCAGTAATACTGTCTGCACTCTGTATACCCAGGCATTGTCATTAATACAGGCCGCACTCTGTATACCCAGGCATTGTCAGTAATACTGTCTGCACTCTGTATACCCAGGCATTGTCAGTAATACAGGCTGCACTCTGTATACCCAGGCATTGTCAGTAATACTGTCTGCACTCTGTATACCCAGGCATTGTCAGTAATACTGTCTGCACTCTGTATACCCAGGCATTGTCAGTAATACAGGCTGCACTCTGTATACCCAGGCATTGTCAGTAATACTGTCTGCACTCTGTATACCCAGGCATTGTCAGTAATACTGTCTGCACTCTGTATACCCAGGCATTGTCATTAATACAGGCCACACTCTGTATACCCAGGCATTGTCATTAATACAGGCCACACTCTGTATACCCAGGCATTGTCAGTAATACTGTCTGCACTCTGTATACCCAGGCATTGTCAGTAATACTGTCTGCACTCTGTATACCCAGGCATTGTCATTAATACAGGCCACACTCTGTATACCCAAGCATTGTCAGTAATACTGTCTGCACTCTGTATACCCAGGCATTGTCAGTAATACTGTCTGCACTCTGTATACCCAGGCATTGTCAGTAATACTGTCTGCACTCTGTATACCCAGGCATTGTCAGTAATACTGTCTGCACTCTGTATACCCAGGCATTGTCAGTAATACAGGCTGCACTCTGTATACCCAGGCATTGTCAGTAATACTGTCTGCACTCTGTATACCCAGGCATTGTCAGTAATACTGTCTGCACTCTGTATACCCAGGCATTGTCAGTAATACAGGCTGCACTCTGTATACCCAGGCATTGTCAGTAATACTGTCTGCACTCTGTATACCCAGGCATTGTCAGTAATACAGGCTGCATTCTGTATACCCAGGCATTGTCAGTAATACTGTCTGCACTCTGTATACCCAGGCATTGTCAGTAATACTGTCTGCACTCTGTATACCCAGGCATTGTCAGTAATACAGGCTGCACTCTATATACCAAGGCATTGTCAGTAATGCAGACTGCACTCTGTATACCCAGGCATTGTCAGTAATGCAGACTGCACTCTGTATACCCAGGCATTGTCAGTAATGCATTCTGCACTCTGTATACTCAGGCATTGTCAGTAATGCATTCTGCACTCTGTATACTCAGGCATTGTCAGTAATGCACTCTGTATACTCAGGCATTGTCAGTAATACAGGCTGCACTCTGTATACCCAGGCATTGTCATTAATACAGGCCGCACTCTGTATACCCAGGCATTGTCAGTAATACTGTCTGCACTCTGTATACCCAGGCATTGTCAGTAATACAGGCTGCACTCTATATACCAAGGCATTGTCAGTAATGCAGACTGCACTCTGTATACCCAGGCATTGTCAGTAATGCAGACTGCACTCTGTATACCCAGGCATTGTCAGTAATGCATTCTGCACTCTGTATACTCAGGCATTGTCAGTAATGCATTCTGCACTCTGTATACTCAGGCATTGTCAGTAATGCATTCTGCACTCTGTATACTCAGGCATTGTCAGTAATACAGGCTGCACTCTGTATACCCAGGCATTGTCATTAATACAGGCCGCACTCTGTATACCCAGGCATTGTCAGTAATACTGTCTGCACTCTGTATACCCAGGCATTGTCAGTAATACAGGCTGCACTCTGTATACCCAGGCATTGTCAGTAATACTGTCTGCACTCTGTATACCCAGGCATTGTCAGTAATACAGGCTGCACTCTGTATACCCAGGCATTGTCAGTAATACTGTCTGCACTCTGTATACCCAGGCATTGTCAGTAATACTGTCTGCACTCTGTATACCCAGGCATTGTCATTAATACAGGCCACACTCTGTATACCCAGGCATTGTCATTAATACAGGCCACACTCTGTATACCCAGGCATTGTCAGTAATACTGTCTGCACTCTGTATACCCAGGCATTGTCAGTAATACTGTCTGCACTCTGTATACCCAGGCATTGTCATTAATACAGGCCACACTCTGTATACCCAAGCATTGTCAGTAATACTGTCTGCACTCTGTATACCCAGGCATTGTCAGTAATACTGTCTGCACTCTGTATACCCAGGCATTGTCAGTAATACTGTCTGCACTCTGTATACCCAGGCATTGTCAGTAATACTGTCTGCACTCTGTATACCCAGGCATTGTCAGTAATACAGGCTGCACTCTGTATACCCAGGCATTGTCAGTAATACTGTCTGCACTCTGTATACCCAGGCATTGTCAGTAATACTGTCTGCACTCTGTATACCCAGGCATTGTCAGTAATACAGGCTGCACTCTGTATACCCAGGCATTGTCAGTAATACTGTCTGCACTCTGTATACCCAGGCATTGTCAGTAATACAGGCTGCATTCTGTATACCCAGGCATTGTCAGTAATACTGTCTGCACTCTGTATACCCAGGCATTGTCAGTAATACTGTCTGCACTCTGTATACCCAGGCATTGTCAGTAATACTGTCTGCACTCTGTATACCCAGGCATTGTCAGTAATACAGGCTGCACTCTGTATACCCAGCCATTGTCAGTAATGCAGACTGCACTCTGTATACCCAGCCATTGTCAGTAATGCAGGCTGCACTCTGTATACCCAGGCATTGTCAGTAATACTGTCTGCACTCTATATACCCAGGCATTGTCAGTAATACAGGCTGCATTCTGTATACCCAGGCATTGTCAGTAATACTGTCTGCACTCTGTATACCCAGGCATTGTCAGTAATACTGTCTGCACTCTGTATACCCAGGCATTGTCAATAATACTGTCTGCACTCTGTATACCCAGGCATTGTCAGTAATGCAGGCTGCACTCTGTATACCCAGGCATTGTCAGTAATGCAGGCTGCACTCTGTATACCCAGGCATTGTCAGTAATGCAGGCTGCACTCTGTATACCCAGGCATTGTCAGTAATGCAGGCTGCACTCTGTATACCCAGGCATTGTCAGTAATACAGGCTGCACTTTATATACCCAGGCATTGTCAGTAATACAGGCTGCATTCTGTATACCCAGGCATTGTCAGTAATACTGTCTGCACTCTGTATACCCAGGCATTGTCAGTAATACTGTCTGCACTCTGTATACCCAGGCATTGTCAATAATACTGTCTGCACTCTGTATACCCAGGCATTGTCAGTAATGCAGGCTGCACTCTGTATACCCAGGCATTGTCAGTAATGCGGGCTGCACTCTGTATACCCAGGCATTGTCAGTAATGCAGGCTGCACTCTGTATACCCAGGCATTGTCAGTAATACAGGCTGCACTCTATACCCAGCCATTGTCAGTAATGCAGGCTGCACTCTGTATACTCAGGCATTGTCAGTAATACTGTCTGCACTCTGTATACCCAGGCATTGTCAGTAATACTGTCTGCACTCTGTATACCCAGGCATTGTCAGTAATACTGTCTGCACTCTGTATACCCAGGCATTGTCAGTAATACTGTCTGCACTCTATATACCCAGGCATTGTCAGTAATACTGTCTGCACTCTATATACCCAGGCATTGTCAGTAATACAGGCTGCACTCTGTATACCCAGGCATTGTCAGTAATACAGGCTGCACTCTGTATACCCAGGCATTGTCTCTGTATACCCATGCATTGTCAGTAATGCAGGCTGCACTCTGTATACCCAGGCATTGTCGGTAATACTGTCTGCACTCTGTATACCCAGGCATTGTCAGTAATACTGTCTGCACTCTATATACACAGGCATTGTCAGTAATACAGGCTGCACTCTGTATACCCAGGCATTGTCAGTAATACAGGCTGCACTCTGTATACCCAGGCATTGTCAGTAATACAGGCTGCACTCTGTATACCCAGGCATTGTCAGTAATACAGGCTGCACTCTGTATACCCAGGCATTGTCAGTAATACAGGCTGCACTCTGTATACCCAGGCATTGTCAGTAATACAGGCTGCACTCTGTATACCCAGGCATTGTCAGTAATGCTGTCTGCACTCTGTATACCCAGGCATTGTCAGTAATGCAGGCCACACTCTGTATACCCAGGCATTGTCAGTAATACTGTCTGCACTCTGTATACCCAGGCATTGTCAGTAATACAGGCCGCACTCTGTATACCCAGGCATTGCCAGTAATGCAGGCTGCACTCTGTATACCCAGGCATTGTCAGTAATACAGGCTGCACTCTGTATACCCAGGCATTGTCAGTAATACTGTCTGCACTCTGTATACCCAGGCATTGTCAGTAATACAGGCTGCACTCTGTATACCCAGGCATTGTCAGTAATACAGGCTGCACTCTGTATACCCAGGCATTGTCAGTAATACTGTCTGCACTCTGTATACCCAGGCATTGTCAGTAATACTGTCTGCACTCTGTATACCCAGGCATTGTCATTAATACAGGCCACACTCTGTATACCCAGGCATTGTCAGTAATGCATTCTGCACTCTGTATACTCAGGCATTGTCAGTAATGCATTCTGCACTCTGTATACTCAGGCATTGTCAGTAATGCATTCTGCACTCTGTATACTCAGGCATTGTCAGTAATACAGGCTGCACTCTGTATACCCAGGCATTGTCATTAATACAGGCCGCACTCTGTATACCCAGGCATTGTCAGTAATACTGTCTGCACTCTGTATACCCAGGCATTGTCAGTAATACAGGCTGCACTCTGTATACCCAGGCATTGTCAGTAATACTGTCTGCACTCTGTATACCCAGGCATTGTCAGTAATACAGGCTGCACTCTGTATACCCAGGCATTGTCAGTAATACAGGCTGCACTCTGTATACCCAGGCATTGTCAGTAATACTGTCTGCACTCTGTATACCCAGGCATTGTCAGTAATACTGTCTGCACTCTGTATACCCAGGCATTGTCATTAATACAGGCCACACTCTGTATACCCAGGCATTGTCATTAATACAGGCCACACTCTGTATACCCAGGCATTGTCAGTAATACTGTCTGCACTCTGTATACCCAGGCATTGTCAGTAATACTGTCTGCACTCTGTATACCCAGGCATTGTCATTAATACAGGCCACACTCTGTATACCCAAGCATTGTCAGTAATACTGTCTGCACTCTGTATACCCAGGCATTGTCAGTAATACTGTCTGCACTCTGTATACCCAGGCATTGTCATTAATACAGGCCGCACTCTGTATACCCAGGCATTGTCAGTAATACTGTCTGCACTCTGTATACCCAGGCATTGTCAGTAATACAGGCTGCACTCTGTATACCCAGGCATTGTCAGTAATACTGTCTGCACTCTGTATACCCAGGCATTGTCAGTAATACTGTCTGCACTCTGTATACCCAGGCATTGTCAGTAATACAGGCTGCACTCTGTATACCCAGGCATTGTCAGTAATACTGTCTGCACTCTGTATACCCAGGCATTGTCAGTAATACTGTCTGCACTCTGTATACCCAGGCATTGTCATTAATACAGGCCACACTCTGTATACCCAGGCATTGTCATTAATACAGGCCACACTCTGTATACCCAGGCATTGTCATTAATACAGGCCACACTCTGTATACCCAGGCATTGTCAGTAATACTGTCTGCACTCTGTATACCCAGGCATTGTCAGTAATACTGTCTGCACTCTGTATACCCAGGCATTGTCATTAATACAGGCCACACTCTGTATACCCAAGCATTGTCAGTAATACTGTCTGCACTCTGTATACCCAGGCATTGTCAGTAATACTGTCTGCACTCTGTATACCCAGGCATTGTCAGTAATACTGTCTGCACTCTGTATACCCAGGCATTGTCAGTAATACTGTCTGCACTCTGTATACCCAGGCATTGTCAGTAATACAGGCTGCACTCTGTATACCCAGGCATTGTCAGTAATACTGTCTGCACTCTGTATACCCAGGCATTGTCAGTAATACTGTCTGCACTCTGTATACCCAGGCATTGTCAGTAATACAGGCTGCACTCTGTATACCCAGGCATTGTCAGTAATACTGTCTGCACTCTGTATACCCAGGCATTGTCAGTAATACAGGCTGCATTCTGTATACCCAGGCATTGTCAGTAATACTGTCTGCACTCTGTATACCCAGGCATTGTCAGTAATACTGTCTGCACTCTGTATACCCAGGCATTGTCAGTAATACTGTCTGCACTCTGTATACCCAGGCATTGTCAGTAATACAGGCTGCACTCTGTATACCCAGGCATTGTCAGTAATGCAGACTGCACTCTGTATACCCAGGCATTGTCAGTAATGCAGACTGCACTCTGTATACCCAGGCATTGTCAGTAATGCATTCTGCACTCTGTATACTCAGGCATTGTCAGTAATGCATTCTGCACTCTGTATACTCAGGCATTGTCAGTAATGCACTCTGTATACTCAGGCATTGTCAGTAATACAGGCTGCACTCTGTATACCCAGGCATTGTCATTAATACAGGCCGCACTCTGTATACCCAGGCATTGTCAGTAATACTGTCTGCACTCTGTATACCCAGGCATTGTCAGTAATACAGGCTGCACTCTATATACCAAGGCATTGTCAGTAATGCAGACTGCACTCTGTATACCCAGGCATTGTCAGTAATGCAGACTGCACTCTGTATACCCAGGCATTGTCAGTAATGCATTCTGCACTCTGTATACTCAGGCATTGTCAGTAATGCATTCTGCACTCTGTATACTCAGGCATTGTCAGTAATGCATTCTGCACTCTGTATACTCAGGCATTGTCAGTAATACAGGCTGCACTCTGTATACCCAGGCATTGTCATTAATACAGGCCGCACTCTGTATACCCAGGCATTGTCAGTAATACTGTCTGCACTCTGTATACCCAGGCATTGTCAGTAATACAGGCTGCACTCTGTATACCCAGGCATTGTCAGTAATACTGTCTGCACTCTGTATACCCAGGCATTGTCAGTAATACAGGCTGCACTCTGTATACCCAGGCATTGTCAGTAATACTGTCTGCACTCTGTATACCCAGGCATTGTCAGTAATACTGTCTGCACTCTGTATACCCAGGCATTGTCATTAATACAGGCCACACTCTGTATACCCAGGCATTGTCATTAATACAGGCCACACTCTGTATACCCAGGCATTGTCAGTAATACTGTCTGCACTCTGTATACCCAGGCATTGTCAGTAATACTGTCTGCACTCTGTATACCCAGGCATTGTCATTAATACAGGCCACACTCTGTATACCCAAGCATTGTCAGTAATACTGTCTGCACTCTGTATACCCAGGCATTGTCAGTAATACTGTCTGCACTCTGTATACCCAGGCATTGTCAGTAATACTGTCTGCACTCTGTATACCCAGGCATTGTCAGTAATACTGTCTGCACTCTGTATACCCAGGCATTGTCAGTAATACAGGCTGCACTCTGTATACCCAGGCATTGTCAGTAATACTGTCTGCACTCTGTATACCCAGGCATTGTCAGTAATACTGTCTGCACTCTGTATACCCAGGCATTGTCAGTAATACAGGCTGCACTCTGTATACCCAGGCATTGTCAGTAATACTGTCTGCACTCTGTATACCCAGGCATTGTCAGTAATACAGGCTGCATTCTGTATACCCAGGCATTGTCAGTAATACTGTCTGCACTCTGTATACCCAGGCATTGTCAGTAATACTGTCTGCACTCTGTATACCCAGGCATTGTCAGTAATACTGTCTGCACTCTGTATACCCAGGCATTGTCAGTAATACAGGCTGCACTCTGTATACCCAGCCATTGTCAGTAATGCAGACTGCACTCTGTATACCCAGCCATTGTCAGTAATGCAGGCTGCACTCTGTATACCCAGGCATTGTCAGTAATACTGTCTGCACTCTATATACCCAGGCATTGTCAGTAATACAGGCTGCATTCTGTATACCCAGGCATTGTCAGTAATACTGTCTGCACTCTGTATACCCAGGCATTGTCAGTAATACTGTCTGCACTCTGTATACCCAGGCATTGTCAATAATACTGTCTGCACTCTGTATACCCAGGCATTGTCAGTAATGCAGGCTGCACTCTGTATACCCAGGCATTGTCAGTAATGCAGGCTGCACTCTGTATACCCAGGCATTGTCAGTAATGCAGGCTGCACTCTGTATACCCAGGCATTGTCAGTAATGCAGGCTGCACTCTGTATACCCAGGCATTGTCAGTAATACAGGCTGCACTTTATATACCCAGGCATGGTCAGTAATACAGGCTGCATTCTGTATACCCAGGCATTGTCAGTAATACTGTCTGCACTCTGTATACCCAGGCATTGTCAGTAATACTGTCTGCACTCTGTATACCCAGGCATTGTCAATAATACTGTCTGCACTCTGTATACCCAGGCATTGTCAGTAATGCAGGCTGCACTCTGTATACCCAGGCATTGTCAGTAATGCGGGCTGCACTCTGTATACCCAGGCATTGTCAGTAATGCAGGCTGCACTCTGTATACCCAGGCATTGTCAGTAATACAGGCTGCACTCTATACCCAGCCATTGTCAGTAATGCAGGCTGCACTCTGTATACTCAGGCATTGTCAGTAATACTGTCTGCACTCTGTATACCCAGGCATTGTCAGTAATACTGTCTGCACTCTGTATACCCAGGCATTGTCAGTAATACTGTCTGCACTCTGTATACCCAGGCATTGTCAGTAATACTGTCTGCACTCTGTATACCCAGGCATTGTCAGTAATACTGTCTGCACTCTATATACCCAGGCATTGTCAGTAATACTGTCTGCACTCTATATACCCAGGCATTGTCAGTAATACAGGCTGCACTCTGTATACCCAGGCATTGTCAGTAATACAGGCTGCACTCTGTATACCCAGGCATTGTCTCTGTATACCCATGCATTGTCAGTAATGCAGGCTGCACTCTGTATACCCAGGCATTGTCAGTAATACTGTCTGCACTCTGTATACCCAGGCATTGTCAGTAATACTGTCTGCACTCTATATACACAGGCATTGTCAGTAATACAGGCTGCACTCTGTATACCCAGGCATTGTCAGTAATACAGGCTGCACTCTGTATACCCAGGCATTGTCAGTAATACAGGCTGCACTCTGTATACCCAGGCATTGTCAGTAATACAGGCTGCACTCTGTATACCCAGGCATTGTCAGTAATGCTGTCTGCACTCTGTATACCCAGGCATTGTCAGTAATACAGGCTGCACTCTGTATACCCAGGCATTGTCAGTAATACAGGCTGCACTCTGTATACCCAGGCATTGTCAGTAATGCTGTCTGCACTCTGTATACCCAGGCATTGTCAGTAATGCAGGCCACACTCTGTATACCCAGGCATTGTCAGTAATACTGTCTGCACTCTGTATACCCAGGCATTGTCAGTAATACAGGCCGCACTCTGTATACCCAGGCATTGCCAGTAATGCAGGCTGCACTCTGTATACCCAGGCATTGTCAGTAATACAGGCTGCACTCTGTATACTCAGGCATTGTCAGTAATGCAGGCTGCACTCTGTATACTCAGGCATTGTCAGTAATGCAGGCTGCACTCTGTATACCCAGGCATTGTCAGTAATACTGTCTGCACTCTGTATACCCAGGCATTGTCAGTAATACTGTCTGCACTCTGTATACCCAGGCATTGTCATTAATACAGGCCACACTCTGTATACCCAGGCATTGTCATTAATACAGGCCACACTCTGTATACCCAGGCATTGTCAGTAATACTGTCTGCACTCTGTATACCCAGGCATTGTCAGTAATACTGTCTGCACTCTGTATACCCAGGCATTGTCATTAATACAGGCCACACTCTGTATACCCAAGCATTGTCAGTAATACTGTCTGCACTCTGTATACCCAGGCATTGTCAGTAATACTGTCTGCACTCTGTATACCCAGGCATTGTCAGTAATACTGTCTGCACTCTGTATACCCAGGCATTGTCAGTAATACTGTCTGCACTCTGTATACCCAGGCATTGTCAGTAATACAGGCTGCACTCTGTATACCCAGGCATTGTCAGTAATACTGTCTGCACTCTGTATACCCAGGCATTGTCAGTAATACTGTCTGCACTCTGTATACCCAGGCATTGTCAGTAATACAGGCTGCACTCTGTATACCCAGGCATTGTCAGTAATACTGTCTGCACTCTGTATACCCAGGCATTGTCAGTAATACAGGCTGCATTCTGTATACCCAGGCATTGTCAGTAATACTGTCTGCACTCTGTATACCCAGGCATTGTCAGTAATACTGTCTGCACTCTGTATACCCAGGCATTGTCAGTAATACTGTCTGCACTCTGTATACCCAGGCATTGTCAGTAATACAGGCTGCACTCTATATACCAAGGCATTGTCAGTAATGCAGACTGCACTCTGTATACCCAGGCATTGTCAGTAATGCAGACTGCACTCTGTATACCCAGGCATTGTCAGTAATGCATTCTGCACTCTGTATACCCAGGCATTGATAGGCTTTATTCCAGATCTCATTGTCCTTTTATATTTGCAGATAATTTGCTAGGTATATCCTGGGTTGATAGTTCTTGGATCCCCATATTAAACAATGCGACTGTGCTTGACTACTTCTCAGAGAGGAGCAACCCCTTCTACGACAGGACCTGCAATAATGAGGTGGTGAAAATGCAAAGGCTGACACTAGATCATCTCAAGTAAGTTCTCCAGAAAGCCGTGTTTTCATCACCCCCATTTATTCCCTCCGTAGTTATCTGCTTATAATGATTTTTATTATACATATTTTTACGTGCAGCAAGAGGTGTAAAGATGATTTCAGATGTCAACCAGTGTGCATACCTTTTGGGATACAGAGGAAATGTATTAAACCTCCTGAAAAGTGGAGAAGTTGCCATAGCAACAAGTCACCTTCTAGCTAAATGATCGGTAGAAGCTCATGGTTTGGTATGGTCCACTTCTCTACTCTTTTGAATGTTTGATACATCTCCAAAAACTTATGGAATGCCTTTCATACCACCAAACTCTTTATATAGGTGGTACAGTCCTTACCCAGCATTTGGTGGTGCTGACCAATCAGCAGTGATTGGTTGCACGGCAGACACTGGGGGGAGGGTGCAGGAAGGCAGAGGGACCTTCCAGTCCCTCTGAGAGCGGCAGCAGAGGGAAGTTCTCTTCCCTGCAGCCGCACACGCTGTGTATCTGACTGGTCGCATCTTGTGCAACCAGGTCAGATAAAGCACTTGCTGGTGTGGTCGCATTTGATGCCACCATGCCTGCCAAGTGGTTAAAGCACCACCAACCACGTAACCTGGAAGAAGTGAATTGTCTTTGTTTTTGAAATCTTTAAATTAAATGGAAAATAATCATGAGGACTGTTCCAGAGTACGAATTGTTTTCCATGGACTCATGTGACTGACAGAATTCCTATTCACAGAAGAAATGTTAATTGGGTACAGGTGCAGATTGAAAGACATGAAAAGTAATTATCGGAAAAGAAAAACAGAACTATTAAATGATGGAGCTTGTCAATATGAGAACATCCCTATCTGCGTACAGCAGTCCCTGAGATAATGGTGTGGTGCGATGATTGATCTGTATTGAAGGAATCCGGGGGAAAGCACAAGTAGCGTTGTTTGTACCTGCGGTGCCTTATTCCTGTGGTCTGTTCACCCCTGCAGTTTCCACTAAGCAGTGATACAGTAAAAGGAAACGGAAACCATTCACATTTCTCTGCAACAAAAACGCCCAACAAGACAAAGGGCGTAATTCAGATCTGATCGCTGCTGGGCGCTTTCGCGCAGAAGGTGATCAGATCTGAACTGCGCATGCACCGCACTGCGCTGGCGTGTCACACAGCTGCAACGGGGATCGCCGGTCAGCGATGGGTTTGTGCGAAGGATCGCACAGGCTTTCGCAAGGAGATTGACAGGAAGAGGGCATCTATGGGTGTCAACTGCCCGTTTTCAGGGAGTGTCTGGAAAAATGCAGGCGTGTCCAGGTGTTTGAAGGGAGGGTGTCTGACGTCAAATCTAGTCCCGAACAGCCTGATGTGATCGCAGCGGCTGAGTAAGTCCTGGGCTGTGCAGAAATTGCACAAAATTAGTTATTGCAGCTCTGCTACACGTGCGAACGCACACTTGCACAGTGGAAACCTACTCCCCTTGTAGGCGGCGACTATCTGATCGCAGGGCTGCAAAAATCGCTGCCCAGCGATCCGATCTGAATTACCCCCAAAAACCTTTATGCTCTGATTCTTCCGTTAAGGAATTGTGGGTGGAGAAAACTGATTGTTAGGTGTCCCACAATTGCCGGCTATTTCATAGCACGGACATGTGAATGGTATCTTTTAAGAAGGATTTGTAATGTATTTTGTTTACAATGGTGGGCTTTTTGGTTCCTATAATAAAATGCTATCATATTGTATAACTTGTAGAGCTATCACATAACCATCCACACTGTACATTACTACTGCTCCTAATTCTGTGTCCTATGTATTAGTCAGATGGTTGGCGTGGAGTATATTTTGCTGCATGCTCAGGAGCCCATATTGTTTATCATCAGAAAGCAGCAGAGACAATCTCCTACACAAGGTAAGTCCTGACTCTGTATATGGGCTTTCGTGGGCAGCAATGTGGCCACCTTGTTGTTACGTGGCAGAGACGTGGGTGGGGGAAAGGCTGAGACATAAGACCTCTGTGTGTATCAGTGATCTAACTGATAGCAGAACTCCTCCGGCTTCCATCTGTCAGTAGCACTCTATACAATTCCATAATAGATACAGGTTGAGTATCACTTATCCAAAATCTAAAAATCCCTGATTTTTGGGTGCCCTACTGAGATAGATAGATATATTATGTGTGTGTGTGTATATATATATATATATATATATATATATATATATATATAATATATATACACACACACACATAATATATATATATATATATATATATATATATATATATATATATATTCTCTGACGTCCTAGTGGATGCTGGGCACTCCGTAAGGACCATGGGGTATAGACGGGCTCCGCAGGAGACTGGGCACTCTTAAAAGAAAGATTAGGTACTATATCTGGTGTGCACTGGCTCCTCCCTCCATGCCCTCCTCCAGACCTCAGTTAGTATCTGTGCCCGGCCAGAGCTGGATGCACCCTAGGGGCTCTCCTGAGCTTCCTAGAAAATAAAGTATTTGTTAGGTTTTTTATTTTCAGTGAGATCTGCTGGCAACAGACTCACTGCTACGTGGGACTGAGGGGAGAGAAGCGAACCTACCTGCTTGCAGCTAGCTTGGGCTTCTAGGCTACTGGACACCATTAGCTCCAGAGGGATCGAACACAGGCCCAGCCTCGGTCGTCCGGTCCCGGAGCCGCGCCGCCGTCCCCCTTGCAGAGCCAGAAGCAAGAAGAACGTCCAGGAAATCGGCGGCTGAAGACTCCGGTCTTCATTAAGGTAGCGCACAGCACTGCAGCTGTGCGCCATTGCTCCCTTAGCACACCACACACTCCGGTCACTGATGGGTGCAGGGCGCTGGTGGGGGGGGGGGGCGCCCTGGGCAGCAATAAGACTACCTTACATTGGCAAAAATAAACATAATATAGTCATTAAGACTATATATGTGTAAAATCCCCTGCCATATATCCATAGAAAAAGCGGGAGAAGTCCGCCGTGAAGGGGGCGGGGCTATCTCCCTCGGCACACTGGCGCCATTTCCTCACAGCTCCACTGGAAGGACGCTCCCCAGGCTCTCCCCTGCAGTTTCCAGGCTCAATAGGGTAAAAAAGAGAGGGGGGGCACTAAATTTAGGCGCAAATAATATATATATAGCTGCTATAGGGTAAAATCACTCATTATAGTGTACATCCCTGTGATTTATAGCGCTGTGGTGTGTGCTGGCTTACTCTCTCTCTGTCTCCCCAAAGGACTTTGTGGGGTCCTGTCCTCAGTCAGAGCATTCCCTGTGTGTGTGCGGAGTGTCGGTACGCCTGTGTCGACATGTTTGATGATGAGGCTTATGTGGAGGCGGAGCAGGTGCCGATAAATGTGATGTCAACCCCTGCGGGGTCGACACCTGAGTGGATGGATATGTGGAAGGAATTACGTGACAGTGTCAACTCCTTACATAAGAGGTTTGATGACATAGCAGATGTGGGACAGCCGGCTTCTCAGTCCGTGCCTGCCCAGGCGTCTCAAAAGCCATCAGGGGCTCAAAAACGCCCGCTACCTCAGATGGCAGACACAGATGTCGACACGGATACTGACTCCAGTGTCGACGACGATGAAACTAGTGTACATTCCAATAGGGCCATCCGTTACATGATTACGACAATGAAAAATGTGTTGCACATTTCTGACATTAACCCTGGTACCACAAAAAAGGGTATTATGTTTGGGGAGAAAAAGCAACCTGTGGTTTTTCCCCCTTCTGAAGAGTTAAATGAAGTGTGTGATGAAGCGTGGGTTTCCCCCGATAAGAAACTGGTAATTTCCAAAAAGTTACTAAGGGCGTACCCTTTCCCGCCAGAGGATAGGATACGTTGGGAGACATCCCCTAGGGTGGATAAAGCGCTCACACGCTTGTCAAAGAAGGTGGCACTACCGTCTCCGGATACGGCCGCCCTAAAGGAGCCTGCGGATAGAAAGCAGGAGGCTATCCTGAAGTCTGTATATACACACTCAGGTATTATACTGAGACCGGCTATTGCTTCAGCATGGATGTGCAGTGCTGCAGCTGCGTGGTCAGATTCCCTGTCTGATAACATTGATAGCCTTGACAGGGACACTATATTGCTAACTGTAGAGCATATTAAAGACGTAGTCTTATACATGAGAGATGCACAGAGGGATATTTGCCAACTGGCATCTAGAATAAATGCAATGTCCATTTCTGCCAGGAGAGTATTATGTACTCGGCAGTGGACAGGTGATGCGGATTCTAAAAGGCACATGGAGGTTTTGCCTTACAAGGGTGAGGAATTGTTTGGGGATGGTCTCTCGGACCTCGTTTCCACAGCGGCGGCTGGGAAGTCGACATTTTTACCCCATGTTCCCTCACAGCCAAAGAAAGCACCGTATTATCAGGTACAGTCCTTTCGGCCCCAGAAAGGCAAGCGGGTTAGAGGCGCGTCCTTTCTGCCCAGAGGCAGAGGTAGGGGGAAAAAGCTGCACCAAACAGCAAGTTCCCAGGAACAAAAGTCCTCTCCCGCTTGCTCTAAGTCCACCGCATGACGCTGGGGCTCCACAGGTGGAGCCAGGTGCGGTGGGGGCCCGTCTCCGGAACTTCAGCGACCAGTGGGTTCGCTCACGGGTGGATCCCTGGATTCTACAAGTGGTATCTCAGGGGTACAAGCTGGAATTCGAGACGTCTCCCCCTCGCCGTTTCCTCAAATCAGCCTTGCCAACTACTCCCCCAGACAGGGAGGCGGTGCTGGAGGCGATTCACAAGCTGTACTCCCAGCAGGTGATAACCAAAGTACCCCTCCTTCAACAGGGACGGGGTTACTATTCCACAATGTTTGTGGTACCGAAACCGGACGGTTTGGTGAGACCAATTTGAAATTTGAAATCCTTGAACACTTATATAAGAAGGTTCAAGTTTAAAATGGAATCGCTCAGGGCGGTTATTGCAAGCCTGGACGAAGGGGATTACATGGTATCACTGGACATCAAGGATGCTTACCTGCATGTCCCCATTTACCCTCCTCACCAGGAGTACCTCAGATTTGTGGTACAGGACTGTCATTACCAATTCCAGACGTTGCCGTTTGGTCTGTCCACGGCACCAAGGGTATTTACCAAGGTAATGGCCGAAATTATGATACTCCTTCGAAAAAATGGAGTTATAATTATCCCGTACTTGGACGATCTCCTTATAAAGGCGAGGTCCAGGGAACAGTTGTTGATCGGTGTAGCACTAGCTCGGGAAGTGCTACAACAGCACGGCTGGATCCTGAATATTCCAAAGTCGCAGCTGGTTCCTACAACGCGTCTACTGTTCCTGGGGATGGTTCTGGACACAGAACAGAAAAAGGTATTTCTCCCGGAGGAGAAGGCCAAGGAATTGTCATCTCTAGTCAGAGACCTCCTAAAGCCAAAACAGGTGTCGGTGCACCACTGCACGCGAGTCCTGGGAAAGATGGTAGCTTCTTACGAAGCAATTCCATTCGGAAGGTTCCATGTAAGGATCTTTCAGTGGGATCTGTTGGACAAGTGGTCCGGATCGCATCTTCAGATGCATCGGCTGATAACCCTGTCTCCAAGGACCAGGGTGTCGCTGTTGTGGTGGCTGCAGAGTGCTCATCTTCTAGAGGGCCGCAGATTCGGCATACAGGACTGGGTCCTGGTGACCACGGATGCCAGCCTTCGAGGTTGGGGGGCAGTCACACAGGGAAGAAACTTCCAAGGACTATGGACGAGTCAGGAGACATCCCTACACATAAATATTCTGGAACTAAGGGCCATTTACAATGCCCTAAGTCAGGCAAGACCCCTGCTTCAACACCAGCCGGTGCTGATCCAGTCAGACAACATCACGGCGGTCGCCCATGTAAACCGTCAGGGCGGCACAAGAAGCAGGATGGCGATGGCAGAAGCCACAAGGATTCTCCGATGGGCGGAAAATCATGTGTTAGCACTGTCAGCAGTGTTCATTCCGGGAGTGGACAACTGGGAAGCAGACTTCCTCAGCAGGCACGACCTCCACCCGGGAGAGTGGGGACTTCATCCAGAAGTCTTCCAAATGATTGTACACTGTTGGGAAAGGCCACAGGTGGACATGATGGCGTCCCGCCTCAACAAAAAGCTAAAAAGATATTTCGCCAGGTCAAGGTACCCTCAGGCGATAGCTGTGAACGCTCTAGTGACACCGTGGGTGTACCAGTCGGTTTATGTGTTCCCTCCTCTGCCTCTCATACCCAAGGTACTGAGAATAATAAGAAGGAGAGGAGTAAGAACTATTCTTGTGGTTCCGGATTGGCCAAGAAGAGCTTGGTACCCAGAACTTCAAGAAATGATCTCAGAGGACCCATGGCCTCTGCCGCTCAGACAGGACCTGCTGCAGCAGGGGCCCTGTCTGTTCCAAGACTTACCGCGGCTGCGTTTGACGGCATGGCGGTTGAACACCGGATCCTAAAAGAAAAGGGCATTCCGGAGGAAGTCATTCCTACGCTGATTAAAGCTAGGAAAGATGTGACCGTACGACATTATCACCGCATATGGCGAAAACATGTTGCTTGGTGTGAGGCCAGGAAGGCCCCAACGGAGGAATTTCAGCTCGGTCGATTTCTGCACTTTCTACAGTCAGGAGTGACTATGGGCCTAAAATTGGGTTCCATTAAGGTCCAGATCTCGGCTCTGACGATTTTCTTCCAAAAAGAACTGGCTTCACTGCCTGAAGTTCAGACTTTTGTTAAAGGAGTGCTGCATATTCAGCCCCCTTTTGTGCCTCCAGTGGCACCGTGGGATCTCAACGTGGTGTTGGATTTCCTAAAGTTGCATTGGTTTGAGCCACTTAAAACCGTGGAGCTAAAATACCTCACGTGGAAAGTGGTCATGCTGTTGGCCTTGGCGTCGGCCTGGCGTGTATCAGAATTGGCGGCTTTATCTTGTAAAAGCCCTTATCTGATTTTTCATATGGATAGGGTGGAATTGAGGACTCGTTCCCAATTCCTCCCTAAGGTGGTTTCAGCTTTTCATGTGAACCAACCTATTGTGGTGCCTGCGGCTACTCTGGACTTGGAGGATTCCAAGTTACTGGACGTAGTCAGGGCCCTGAAAATATATGTTTCCAGGACGGCTGGAGTCAGGAAAACTGACTCGCTGTTTATCCTGTATGCACCCAACAAGCTGGGTGCTCCTGCTTCGAAGCAGACTATTGCTCGCTGGATCTGTAGCACGATTCAACTTGCACATTCTGCGGCTGGACTGCCGCATCCTAAATCTGTAAAAGCCCATTCCACGAGGAAAGTGGGCTCTTCTTGGGCGGCTGCCCGAGGGGTCTCGGCTTTACAACTTTGCCGAGCTGCTACTTGGTCGGGTTCAAACACATTTGCAAAATTCTACAAGTTTGATACCCTGGCTGAGGAGGACCTTGAGTTTGCTCATTCGGTGCTGCAGAGTCATCTGCACTCTCCCGCCCGTTTGGGAGCTTTGGTATAATCCCCATTGTGGATTACGGAGTTCCCAGCATCCACTAGGACGTCTGAGAAAATAAGAATTTACTCACCGGTAATTCTATTTCTCGTAGTCTGTAGTGGATACTGGGCGCCCATCCCAAGTGCGGATTATCTGCAATACTTGTATATAGTTATTGCCTAACTAAAGGGTTATTGTTATGAGCCATCTGTTCGTGAGGCTCAGTTTTTGTTCATACTGTTAACTGGATTTGTACGAGTTGTACGGTGTGATTGGTGTGGCTGGTATGAGTCTTACCCTGGATTCCAAATCCTTTCCTTATTGTGTCAGCTCTTCCGGGCACAGTTTCCTTAACTGAGTACACACCAGGTAGTCCTAGTTCTTTCTTAGAGTGCCCAGTCTCCTTCGGAGCCCGCTATTCCCCATGGTCCTTACGGAGTTCCCAGCATCCACTACGGACTACGAGAAATAGAATTACCGGTGAGTAAATTCTTAATATATATATATATATATATATATATATATATATATATATATATATATATCATTATCTCAGTAGGGGACCTACAAATTTACAATTTTGGATAAGGGATGATCAACCTGTATTGACTGTCTCGTGTTGTCCTTTACAAAGATTTGTTGTACGTGGCAACTACATCTATACTACAGTGTAGCCCAAAGGAGCCATTCAGGTTCGGTTTGGTTCAGTTGGCTAGGCGGATACCTTGTGAAGTCTTTGGGTCCCCTCTGCCGGAGAGGCAGTGGCTGTATGTTACCGAATGACCCAATTTACCTTTGATTTATTATTACTGACAATACAAGTGACCTAAATTCTATAGTTTGTAATCTGGTTCAAAAAGAAAAATGTTTCCAGTTTAGCCACAACTGCGTGTAACTGAATTGGAAATGCATTGTGGCAGAAATGGACATTGCTGGGTTAGCCCTTGTCTGACTGCGTTGGTACGGGCTACCACCCGCCAGAATGCCGGCAGTGGAGAGAGCGCAACGAAGCCCCTTGCGGGCTCGCTGCGCTTGTCACAGGTTCTATTTCCACTCTATGGGTGTCGTGGACACCCACGAGTGGGAATAGCCCTGAGCCCCCTGCGGGCATTCTTGCGGTCGGGATCCCTGCGTCGGTATGCTGACCGCCGGGATGGTAACTACATCCCGTGTGGCCGTGTCGGAGCTATACCAGACTGATAAATCTGCAGGCAGTAGCCCCTTTGGCCACCACGTGTTTGTGTTTTCCCAGAAAGTGACCAGCGAAATAACGGTTAACGTTTTTTGCTCCTAGACTAACCTATTGTTTCTCTATCGTCCTAAGTGGATGCTGGGGTTCCTGAAAGGACCATGGGGAATAGCGGCTCCGCAGGAGACAGGGCACAAAAGTAAAGCTTTTACAGGTCAGGTGGTGTGTACTGGCTCCTCCCCCTATGACCCTCCTCCAGACTCCAGTTAGATTTTTGTGCCCGGCCGAGAAGGGTGCAATTCTAGGTGGCTCTCATAAAGAGCTGCTTAGAGAGTTTAGCTTAGGTTTTTTATTTTACAGTGATTCCTGCTGGCAACAGGATCACTGCAACGAGGGACAGAGGGGAGAAGAAGTGAACTCACCTGCGTGCAGGATGGATTGGCTTCTTGGCTACTGGACATGAAGCTCCAGAGGGACGATCACAGGTACAGCCTGGATGGTCACCGGAGCCACGCCGCCGGCCCCCTCACAGATGCTGAAGCAAGAAGAGGTCCAGAATCGGCGGCTGAAGACTCCTGCAGTCTTCTTAAGGTAGCGCACAGCACTGCAGCTGTGCGCCATTTTCCTCTCAGCACACTTCACACGGCAGTCACTGAGGGTGCAGGGCGCTGGGGGGGGGGCGCCCTGGGAGGCAAATGAAAACCTTTAAAAAGGCTAAAAATACCTCACATATAGCCCCAGAGGCTATATGGAGATATTTACCCCTGCCTAAATGTACTAAATAGCGGGAGACGAGCCCGCCGAAAAAGGGGCGGGGCCTATCTCCTCAGCACACGGCGCCATTTTCTGTCACAGCTCCGCTGGTCAGGAAGGCTCCCAGGTCTCTCCCCTGCACTGCACTACAGAAACAGGGTATAACAGAGAGGGGGGGCAAAATAAATGGCAATATATTAATATAAAAGCAGCTATAAGGGAGCACTTAATCATAAGGCTATCCCTGTCATATATAGCGCTTTTTGGTGTGTGCTGGCAGACTCTCCCTCTGTCTCCCCAAAGGGCTAGTGGGTCCTGTCTTCGTATAGAGCATTCCCTGTGTGTCTGCTGTGTGTCGGTACGTGTGTGTCGACATGTATGAGGACGTTATTGGTGTGGAGGCGGAGCAATTGCCAAATATGAGGATGTCACCTCCTAGGGGGTCGACACCAGAATGGATGCCTTTATTTGTGGAATTACGGGATAGCGTCAACTCGCTTAAGCAGTCGTTTGCCGACATGAGGCGGCCGGACACTCAATTAGTGCCTGTCCAGGCGCCTCAAACACCGTCAGGGGCTGTAAAACGTCCCTTGCCTCAGTCGGTCGACACAGACCCAGACACAGGCACTGATTCCGGTGGTGAAGGTGACGAATCAACCGTATTTTCCAGAAGGGCCACACGTTATATGATTTTGGCAATAAAGGAGATGTTACATTTAGCTGATACTACAGGTACCACTAAACAGGGTATTATGTGGGGTGTGAAAAAACTACCAGTAGTTTTTACCGAATCAGAAGAATTAAATGACGTGTGTGATGAAGCGTGGGGTGCCCCGATAAAAAACTGCTAATTTAAAAGAAGTTATTGGCTTTATACCCTTTCCCGCCAGAGGTTAGGGAGCGCTGGGAAACACCTCCTAGGGTGGACAAAGCGCTAACACGCTTATCAAAACAAGTGGCGTTACCCTCTCCTGAGACGGCCGCACTTAAAGATCCATCAGATAGGAGGATGGAAAATATCCAAAAAGGTATACACACATGCAGGTGTTATACTACGACCAGCTATTGCGACTGCCTGGATGTGCAGTGCTGGGGTAGTTTGGTCAGAGTCCCTGATCGAAAATATTGATACCCTGGACAGGGACAATATTTTACTGTCGTTAGAACAAATAAAGGATGCATTTCTTTATATGCGTGATGCACAGAGAGATATCTGCACACTGGCATCACGGGTAAGTGCTATGTCCATTTCGGCCAGAAGAGCTTTATGGACACGACAGTGGACAGGCGATGCGTAGAGGAGTTATTTGGGGTCGGTCTATCGGATTTGGTGGCCACGGCTACGGCCGGGAAATCCACCTTTCTACCTCAAGTCACTCCCCAACAGAAAAAGGCACCGACCTTTCAACCGCAGCCCTTTCGTTCCTTTAAAAATAAGAGAGCAAAGGGCTATTCATATCTGCCACGAGGCAGAGGACGAGGGAAGAGACAGCAACAGGCAGCTCCTTCCCAGGAACAGAAGCCCTCCCCGGCTTCTACAAAAGCCTCAGCATGACGCTGGGGCTTCGCAAGCGGACTCGGGGGCGGTAGGCGGTCGTCTCAAGAATTACAGCGCGCAGTGGGCTCACTCGCAGGTAAATCCCTGGATCCTGCAGATAATATCTCAGGGGTACAGGTTGAAATTAGAGACAGAGCCACCTCGCCGTTTCCTGAAGTCTGCTTTACCAACGTCCCCCTCAGAAAGGGAGACGGTTTTGGAAGCCATTCACAAGCTGTATTCTCAGCAGGTGATAGTCAAGGTACCTCTTCTACAACAAGGGAAGGGGTATTATTCCACTCTTTTTGTGGTACCGATGCCGGATGGCTCGGTAAGGCCTATTCTAAATCTGAAGTCCTTGAACCTGTACATAAAGAAGTTCAGGTTCAAGATGGAGTCACTCAGAGCAGTGATAGCGAACCTGGAAGAAGGGGACTTTATGGTATCCTTGGACATCAAGGATGCGTATCTCCACGTTCCAATTACCCCTCACACCAGGGGTACCTCAGGTTCGTTGTACAAAACTGTCACTATCAGTTTCAGACGCTGCCGTTTGGTTTGTCCACGGCACCTCGGGTCTTTACAAAGGTAATGGCCGAGATAATATTTCTTCTTCGAAGAAAAGGCGTATTAATTATCCCATACTTGGACGATCTCCTAATAAGGGCAAGGTCCAGAGAACAGCTAGAGATGGGTTTAGCACTATCTCAAGAGGTGCTAAAGCAGCACGGATGGATTCTGAATATTCCAAAATCCAAATTAATGCCGACAACTCGTCTGCTGTTCCTGGGGATGATTCTGGACACAGTTCAGAAAAAGGTTTTTCTTCCCGAAGAAAAAGCCAAGGAGTTATCTGACCTGGTCAGGAACCTCATAAAACCAGGAAAGGTGTCTGTACATCAATGCACAAGAGTCCTGGGAAAAAATGGTAGCTTCTTACGAAGCAATCCCTTTCGGCAGATTCCATGCAAAGGGATCTGTTGGACAAATGGTCAGGGTCGCATCTTCAGATGCACCTGCGGATAACCCTGTCGCCGAGGACAAGGGTATCCCTTCTGTGGTGGTTGCAGGAGGCTCATCTATTGGAGGGCCGCAGATTCGGCATGCAGGATTGGATCCTGGTGACCACGGATGCCAGCCTGAGAGGCTGGGGAGCAGTCACACAGGGAAGAAATTTCCAGGGAGTGTGGTCGAGCCTGAAAAAGTCTCTTCACATAAGCATTCTGGAACTAAGAGCAATCTACAATGCTCTAAGCCAGGCGGAACCTCTGCTTCAAGGAAGACCGGTGTTGATCCAGTCGGACAACATCACGGCAGTCGCCCATGTAAACAGACAGGGCGGCACAAGAAGCAGGAGGGCAATGGCAGAAGCTGCCAGGATCCTTCGCTGGGCGGAGAATCACGTGATAGCACTGTCAGCAGTATTCATCCCGGGCGTGGACAACTGGGAAGCAGACTTCCTCAGCAGACACGACCTTCACCCGGGAGAGTGGGGACTTCATCCAGAAGTTTTCCACATGCTATTAAACCGTTGGGTAAAACCAATGGTGGACATGATGGCGTCTCGCCTCAACAAAACACTGGACAGGTATTGCGCCAGGTCAAGAGATCTGCAGGCAATAGCTGTGGACGCGCTGGTAACACCTTGGGTGTACCAGTCGGTATATGTGTTTCCTCCTCTGCCTCTCATACCAAAGGTATTGAGGATTATACGGCAAAGAGGAGTAAGACTAGTGGCTCCGGATTGGCCAAGAAGGACTTGGTACCCGGAACTTCAAGAGATGGTCACGGACGATCCGTGGCCTCTACTTCTGAGAAGGGACCTGCTTCAGCAGGGTCCTTGTCTTTTTCAAGACTTACCGCGGCTGCGTTTGACGGCATGGCGTTTGAATGCCAGATCCTAAAAGGAAAAGGCATTCCAGAAGAAGTCATTCCTACCTTGATAAAGGCAAGGAAGGAAGTCACCGCGAAGCATTATCGTCTTATTTGGCGAAAATATGTTGCGTGGTGCGAGCAGCGGAGTGCTCCGATGGAGGAATTTCAACTGGGTCGTTTTCCTACATTTCCTGCAATCAGGATTGTCTATGGGTCTCAAATTGGGATCTATTAAGGTTCAAATTTCGGCCCTATCAATATTCTTCCAAAAAGAATTGGCCTCAGTCCCTGAGGTCCAGATTTTTATCAAAGGAGTACTGCATATACAGCCTCCTGTGGTGCCTAAGGTGGCACCGTGGGATCTAAATGTAGTTTAGATTTCCTCAAATCCAATTGGTTTGAACCACTAAAGAATGTGGATTTGAAATATCTCACATGGAAAGTGACTATGTTACTGGCCCTGGCTTCGGCCGGGAGAGTATCTGAACTGGCGGCTTTGTTTTATAAAAGCCCTTATTTAATTTTCCATTCGACATAGGGCAGAGCTGCGGACGCGTCCGCATTTTCTCCCTAAGGTGGTATCAGCGTTTCACCTGAACCAGCCTATTGTAGTGCCTGCGGCTACAGACGACTTGAAGGACTCCAAGTTGTTGGACGTTGTCAGAGCCTTAAAAATATACATTTAAAGGACGGCTGGAGTCAGAAAATCTGACTCGCTGTTTATACTGTATGCACCCAACAAGTTGGGTGCACCTGCTTCTAAGCAGTCGATTGCTCGTTGGATTTGTAACAAAATTCAACTTGTACATTCTGTGGCAGGCCTGCCACAGCCTAAATCTGTTAAGGCCCATTCCGCAAGGAAGGTGGGCTCATCTTGGGCGGCTGCCCGAGGGGTCTCGGCATTACAACTCTGCCGAGCAGCTACGTGGTCAGGGGAGAACACGTTTGTAAATTTTTACAAATTTGATACCCTGGCAAAGGAGGACCTGGAGTTCTCTCATTCGGTGCTGCAGAGTCATCCGCACTCTCCCGCCCGTTTGGGAGCTTTGGTATAATCCCCATGGTCCTTTCAGGAACCCCAGCATCCACTTAGGACGATAGAGAAAATAAGAATTTACTTACCGATAATTCTATTTCTCGGAGTCCGTAGTGGATGCTGGGCGCCCATCCCAAGTGCGGATTATCTGCAATACTTGTACATAGTTATTGTTAACTAATTCGGGTTATTGTTTAGGAAGCCATCTTTCAGAGGCTCCTCTGTTATCATACTGTTAACTGGGTTTAGATCACAAGTTGTACGGTGTGATTGGTGTGGCTGGTATGAGTCTTACCCGGGATTCAAAATCCTCCCTTATTGTGTACGCTCGTCCGGGCACAGTACCTAACTGGAGTCTGGAGGAGGGTCATAGGGGGAGGAGCCAGTACACACCACCTGACCTGTAAAAGCTTTACTTTTGTGCCCTGTCTCCTGCGGAGCCGCTATTCCCCATGGTCCTTTCAGGAACCCCAGCATCCACTACGGACTCCGAGAAATAGAATTATCGGTAAGTAAATTCTTATTTTTTATTTTGGAACTCATTGTTACCATGTTCTTTCTTTTTTTTTTCCCTATGCTATGTTACACAAATACTTTTGTCTATGTATAATTTCCTTCTCTAGTCCAAGATCATAGGTGTACTGGTGTTCAAATATATTATACCTGTATATAATTGTGTTACATATTATGGGCCTAATTCAAGGTTGCTCACAAAAGCAATATCTTCCTCTAATGGGCAAAACCATGTGCACTGCAGGTGGGGCAGATGTAACATGTGCAGAGAGAGTTAGATTTTGGGTGGGGTGTGTTCAAACTGAAATCTAAATTGCAGTGTAAAAATAAAGCAGCCAGTATTTACCCTGCACAGAAACAAAATAACCCACCCAAATCTAACTCTCTCTGCACGTTATATCTGCCCCCCCCCCCCCCCACCCCCCTGCAGTGCACATGGTTTTGTCTATTAGAGGAAGATTTTGCTTTTGCAATCAACCTTGAATTAGGCCCTACATTTTTACGCGCGTCTTTGTGCACAGTTGCTGACCTCACATTCCATTTATTTTGCAGCTATTCCACTTGCAGATTACTATATTATTGCTGGAGTGATCTACCAGGCTCCAGACTTAGGATCTGTTATCAACTCCAGAATGGTAACCTTCATTTTATGACTCCTCTAGGCATGTTCATGTAGCCATGTATTAAAGTATACACTCGCCCGCAACGTAATTAAAAAGATGCTTACTGGACAGCTCTGGGAAGCTCGGAAAATGTTAGCCCAGTTGGAGTCTACAGCCAGAGGTTGTAGATGGTGCTCCCGTTCTCTTCTAAACTTCATTAGTATATTAAAGATGTTTCTATTAATGATTTGTAGATAGCGGAAGAGAAATGCTTTAACTTCATGTGTCTCTAAATCTCAAAGTACTTTGGGGGTTATTCAGAGTTGCTAGCAAACCAAAAAACTTAGCAATTGGGCAAAGCCATGTGCACTGCAGGTGTGGCAGATGTAACATGTGCAGAGAGAGTTAGATTTGGGTGGGTTATATTGTTTCTGTACAGAGTAAATGCAATTTAGATTTCTGTATGAACCCCCCCCCCCCCAAATTTAACTCCCTCTGCACATGTTACATCCGCCCCACCTGCAATACAACATGGTTTTGCCCAGTTCTGTGCTTTTTTGGTTGTTTCTGAATAACCCCCTTAGCACGTTAAAGTATATCCTATGTTCTGTACATGAACTGGGTTATTGTGTGGTTGTATAAAAATTCAGGTAGCCTTAATATACCTTTTAATACCATACCTTGGTAACACACTGTATGACGTAGTGTTCCTTCTAGGATCATGAAGGGGCAGGGTGCCGGAGTCTGTGGGCACATTGGCGCGTGCGCCCGAAACGGGGGGATGCAAATTAAGGGGCGTGGTCATGCCCCCGTCATTTTAGTGGGCGGTGCTGCCCACAGACGCTGCTATAGAGGGCGTCTGTGGCCGTCGATGCCACTGTTGGGGGCGTGCCCAGCACCTCCGTCGGTGCTGGGCTTCCCCCAGCTCTCTCCTAATGCGTGCATGGATGCCGCGCGCATGCGCACGGTATCTTTACACGCTGGGAGGGCAGGAAGCGGGCGGCTGTTCTAGCAGGGTGCCGCAAAAGGGGCAGGGCGGATTTTGCCTTTTAAAAATCGGGCAGGGCGCGGCGCCCTGCTAAAACAGCCTAGACTGAACACTAATGACCTCTGTATTATAGACATGGCTACTTTTGAGACTTTAGTGCTATATCATTCTAGCATATATGTTTACATATAAATGTGTAAATTTATATGATGTGACAAATTCATCCAATGTTGAAATTCAGCATATTACAAAGATGAACCACTGATATTAGATTACAGTGCATCCGGAAAGTATTCACAGCGCTTCACTTTTTCCACATTTTGTTATGTTACAGCCTTATTCCAAAGTGGAATAAATTAATTCCCCCCCCCCCCTCAAAATTCTACATACAATACCCCATAATGATGACGTGAAAAAAGTTTTGAGATATTTGCACATTTATTAAAAATAAAAAACTAGATATCACATGTACATAAGTATTCACAGCCATTGCTCAATACTTTGTTGATGCAGCAAATACTTTCCGGGTGCACTGTACGTTTAAAACCACAGAGCAGGTGTATTGAAGCCATTTAAATACATCTGCCGTTTAATGCTGCAATGGGAAAGTGATTGGAAGAAACTATTTTCTCTGTGCTGTATTTCAGTCCATATTAACATGTTCACTGTTTTTAATAATAAGACTGTGGGGTGTATTCAATAACTGTCGGCAAGACGGCAGCTTCCGACAGAAATAGGTCGGAAGGGGTTCCGACCTATTCAATAGCGGCTGATTTTTTTCTGACAAGTCGGAAAACACATGGATCGGCGGAATACCCGCCGATCCACGTGCTTCTGTCGGGAATGGGGCCAAATCCGACAGGTTTTGGCCCCCTTTCCGACAAACTCAATCCGACTTGAAAACAAGTCGGATTGAGGTGAGGAGACAAGTGGGGCGGCGGGGGGAGCAGAGTTCGGCGGCCGGCGGTGGGACATGTCTGCGGCGGGGGGAGGCGCTGCAGTTAGAGAGGTGCCCGGCTGTCCCCCCGCAGCAGACATGTTCCCCCGCAGCCAGCTCCTCCCACTGGCCGACGATCTCTGCCCCCCCCCCCCCCCCCCCCCCGCCGCTGTCTCGCTCACGCCCACCGCCGTCTGCACCCCTGGCCACTGCTGTCAGCGCAGGACAGAACCCTGTGTACGGCCAAATCCGACAGTCTGATTTGGCTGTCCATTTAATAGGGGTTGTCGGTTCCATTCCGACAACTGCATGTCGGAATGGATCCGACTCTTATTGAATATACCCCTGTATCTGCTTATGTTCAGTGTTATCATCTGCTTTGTCCAGATTATTATTTAGCATTTCAAAAAAGTTTTATCACTTTAAGAGATGAGCGCAATAATGAGGGCATTAAACATATTCTCACATGTGATAATTATCCCAGGTTTTGGCATTGATTTTCTCTTTTCCACACTCATGTACAGTACATGGCAAAGTAACGTGTGAATAAAAGACGGAAACATTTGCATTATTTGAATTATACCCCTTTCACACCAAGCTTCTGACTTGGGTTACTGCCGAAGCAACTCGGGTCCTGGCTTTAACGGGACAGGGTCATCCCGGGTTGTGTTACCTGGGTTGAACCCGGCACCTACCCAAGTAGGGGTCTTAGCTAAAACAAAGCCGGTTTTCTTGCTGGAAAGCACGATGGAACCTCACTTCTAATTGAATCTCCTCCTTTATATTCACTTGATAATATTTCTAATAAAGTTACAATATGTTTTTATACGTGGACTTCTTTTTTATTTTTTTAGCTTACTGCAATTCATGGGATCCAGTCTGCATTTGATGAGGCCATGTCTTACGGTCGTTATCATCCATCTAAAGGGTACTGGTGGCACTTCAAAGACCAGGAAGAGCGAGGTACACTATGTAATGCAGTGGACAGCAGGGAAATTGTAGTCTTGCCTTCACGTGCATCAAGTTCCAAAGAAAGTCATTATATCAAGGACACTCGGTCACTACTACAACAGTGCAAGTGTGGTTTGCTCGTTCAGACAGTGGCAGAATTTATTTTATTATTTTCTCTAAAAAAAACCCCAACCCTTTTGACCATTTCAATTAAGGCACTGACCCCACGCTTTCAGCTGACGGACAGTTTTGTAGTTAAACTGACATTCATGAATGCTGGTTTCTTGGTTATAAAAGTTGTTGGCTTATATGCATGTGATGATTGGGACAATCCATGGGTGTGGCCAGACTGGATATAGATCAGGACATTCGATCATCAGAACAAAAGGTCGGCCAGTGTTGTTGTTTGGCTAGAATAAATTCATTTAGGTTTAGAACGCAGAGTTCCACACAGACTGTCACCATCTAATACCAGTGGTGCAAACTCTTTTTTTTAAATGAACACAGCACTGCCACAAGGTCATGCTAGATCAGGGGTGGGGAACTTTTTTTTTTTCTACCAAGGGCCATTTGGATATTTATACAATGCTTCGCGGCCCATACAAAATTTATCAACTTAAAAATTACCCTGCCCCCCAGTAGTTACACCCCTTAGTGGTGCGCCAAAAATGGGTGTGGCCAATTAAAATGAGATGTGATACACATATGCCCCCAACAGTGCAGTGCCAGATACACAAATGTCCCCACAGTGCCAGATACACAAATGCCCCACACATGCGCCCCCCCCCCCCTACCGCTGCTGCTGTGTGTCAGGAGAGGAGAGCGCAGCGTGCGCCACTCTTGCCCCTTGGTGCTCAGTCCGGCGGCGTGTCAGGGACCAGGCAAGGAGGGAGAGCGAAGCTACGTCGGGTGGTGGCGTGTAGGACCTCCAAACCAGCTGCCAGTTCGTGAGCCAATCAGAGTTTGCGGACCGGCAGCGGTGGCTCCTGATTAGCTGCTGGTCCGCAAGCTCTGATTGGCTCATGAACCGGCGGCTGGTTTGAGATCCTACCCGCCGCTGCCGCCGGACATAGCTGCGCTCTCCTCCCTGCCCTGACAGCTGAGACACGCCGCCGCTGGACTGAGGGGCGACGTGTCTCGCTGACACACAGCAGTGGGTGGGCCGGAACAAACGGCTTTGCGGGCCTTATACGGCCCGTGGGCCGGAGGTTCCCCACCCCTGTGCTAGATAGAGGCAGCGCCCAAGGAAGCGCCACCTAAGTTCCCAACTAAAATACAGGCATCACAGATAAACACGTGTAAAAATAGATCTTTACACAGTGTCAGAACACCTATTATACCTCCCATAGGGGGTAATTCAGACCTGATCGCTCGCTAGGGATTTTTGCAGCCCTGCGATCAGGTCAGAACTGCGTATGCAGTGCGCTGGCGTGTCGCACGGGTACAAAGCGGAACGTTGCTGTGCGATGGGTTTTACGAAGAATCCATTCGCACAACCGATCGCAAGGAGATTGACGGGAAAAAGGCGTTTGTGGGTGGCAACTGACCGTTTTCAGGGAGTGGTTGGAAAAACGCAGGCGTGTCCAAGAGTTTGCGGGGCAGGTGTCTGACGTCAAATCCGGTCCCGGACAGGCTGAAGTGATCGCAGCGGCTGAGAAAGTTCAGGGCTACTCAGAAACTGCACAAAGTTTTTTTGTACCGCTCAGCTGCACATGCGATCGCACACTTGCATAGCTAAAATACAATCCCCGGTGGGCGGCGACTATGCGAACGCAGGACTGCAAAAACCAGCTAGCGAGCGATCGGGTCTGAATTACCTCCATAGTTGCCAGTTTAATGTACGTAATGCACAAAATCTATTGGTTTGGTCTTTCATTACTTTTTTTTTTTGTCTTTCCAGATAAAGCGAAACCAAAGGCTAAAAAGAAGGAAGAAGCCAGCTCGCTTTTCCAGAGGCAGAGAGTAGATGCTCTCCTGCTAGAACTCCGGCAAAAGTTTCCTCCTAAATTTGTCCAGGTAATGCAGACTCTGAAAAGACTTTACCATGCACAACCTTTGTAAGTGTGCACCATCTATGGCTTTTGTACTCTAAATTGGTGGGAGCCCTTTCCCGCACAGCTTGGGAGGATGAAAGCTAGAACACGCATTTCTCCTTGTTTTTAGGATTGTTTCATCAATAGAATTAGAGAGACTGGAAATCTTAGGTTGCATCACATCCGTATAGGAGTGATGATTGAATGCATTGTACATTGTCTACTAGATCCAGGAAGTTTCTTCTTTCTTCCTTAACCATTATTTACTTTTTTGATTTCTAGGATGTCTAAATTTATAATTATAATTTTCTTATTGCAGCAAAAACCTGGGGAGAAGCCAGTACCAGGTAAGCTTTTATTTCCTTACTAAAACTAAAAAAATAAATAAATGAAAGTTTATCTCTTTCTGAAACACAATTTGTGTAAAATATTTTCAGCTCAAATTACAAATAAAAGTATTTCCTTATCGCATGACTTGGTTCGTTTGCACAGATTAGCCAATCAGGAAATGGAAACACACCTTTTTTCACACAATGGGGGTCATTCCGAGTTGATCGCTCGCTAGCTATTTTTTGCAGCGCTGCGATCAGATAGTCGCCGCCTATGGGGGAGTGTATTCTCGCTTTGCAAGTGTGCGAACGCTTGTGCAGCCGAGCGGTACAAAAACAGTTTGTGCAGTTTCTGAGTAGGTCTGATCTTACTCAGCCGCTGCGATCACTTCAGCCTGTCAGGTCCCGGAATTTATGTCAGACACCCGCCCTGCAAACGCCTGGACACGCCTGCGTTTTTCCAACCACTCCCTGAAAACGGTCAGTTGACACCCATGAACGCCCTCTTCCTGTCAATCTCCTTGCGATCGGCTGTGCGAATGGATTCTTCGTTAAATCCATCGCCCAGCAACGATCCGCTTTGTACCTGTACGACGCGCCTGCGCATTGCGGTGCATACTCATTTGCAGTTTTGCCGAGTCTTGACCTTATCACAGCACTGCAAAAAATAGCGTGCGATCAGGTCGGAATGACCCCCTATATCAGCTTCTCCAAGAAGCTGTTACTTCTATGATACTTACCTAGTTTGCTGCAGGGGACGAGTGGTAATGGCTCGTTGGGGTTGATTTGAACCCGTGGAGGAGGAAGTCGGTCTACCTTACTTCCCCGATGATCACATGACTTTTCATTGCCTCATCCAAAAGTGTGATTTCATGAAACGCAGGGGTCCAAGCTGAGTGCTTCCAAATCTTCACTCCATAGTGGCGTTGTCTGATGCAGTAATTAAGGCGGACTGCAGACAGTGATGGATGATTTTTATTTCTCATTTAGAGTAATGGAATTAAGAATGTAATTACCGGACAGTCAAACCAATTTCGTACAAGGCTAAAATAAATTTTCTGAAAGAGTACAGAATGTGACTTACTTTCTCCCCCTTAGAGTATGGGATGAACTTTTTGGCTTTTCTGCTTGCGATAATTTAGTGCATTTACGCTCTCACCTGCGTAAACTTATATTTGCAACTTTCTAGATGTTAGTTAGAATTTAATAGGTTCTAGGTGATCATTTTCTACCACTTCTTCTTAGGAGGCTTAGATAAATATGTTTGTGTAATCACTGATGTGCCATGCACATTTTTGGCCTGTTTTCGAGTTAAAGGTTCAATAGCGACTTTTGGTACATGGAAAGAGTGTTTCCATACACCTGTGTTCCTGCAGCTGTTGACTTGTACATATCTTAAGATATATGCAACTTTAAATCTAGCGTGTAGACAAGTCTAGTGCAAATTTGCAACAAAGTTTCACCATTTCTGTGGAACTTGCAGAAGTATGTCTCCCAACTTGTCAGATACATGTAATGGGCCCTACACACTGCGGGATCCGCCGCCAAGCTGCCCGACGGCGGGTACGGCCGACGGGCAACCCGGCGGCGGGCAGTGACGGGGGGAGTGAAGTTTCTTCACTCCCCCCGTCACCCGGCTCCATAGCAGTGCAGGCAAATATGGACAAGATTGTCCATATTGGCCTGCATGCACAAGTGACGGGGCACCAGCGATGAACGAGCGCGGGGCCACGCATCGTTCATCGCTGGTGCCTCCACACTGAAAGATATGAACGGTATATGAACGAGATCGTTCATCGTTCATATCTTTCACTCATATCGCCCAGTGTGTAGGGCCTATAAGTCAATATTATACATCTATCTGAGGGATGTGACTTGCTTGTATCTTCACTCCCCTTCTCTAATAAACTTACTGGTGAACGCCTCACCTCTTCTAGCGGAAGGAGGTTTAATAATAAGACCTGCTCAACTTGAGATGTGTGACAAATGTTGTGCAAGTTGTACTTGTATGGAGTGGTGTCCGACTGTAAATGCTTTTACCTACAGTATATAATGAACTACTAGCCACAGCTGCTAGTGCTCAGAGATATCATGTGAGCTCGGATTGAATTGATGCATTAATGACGGGTGTCTTCATTTGCTTTCAGTTGAACAAATAAAAAAAGAACAGGAACCGCCGGCTGAGATGGTGAAACAAGAAGAAAAGGAACCAGTTAAAACCCCGCAAGGACAAGCAACAACCAAAGGACCACCGGAAAAACGAATGAGACTACAGTAGAATTTGGTTTAAGGTTTCCTCAAATCTCTGGGGATCTGCTACATTGACTGGAAAGTATTGGAGAAATGGACATTGTAAATAGGCGGATACGTCGTCATGGTGTTTAGGTATGCCAGCCCTGCCACTCTGCACAGGGTATGGTGAGAAATGTTTGTACCCGTACCCTTTTGTTAAAAGAGAAAGTTAAAAGAAGAATGTGGTGAGTTGGTGGTTTTTATGATGGCACCTAGAAATTCCTAGGTTCAGGGTTACTATCTGTTGAAGTGACTTCTACTCCCTGCCCAAGTATATTGCATTAAGAGACGAGTTACAGTATGTTTCGTAGCGGAAGCACTTGTTATGGGTATATAGGCCTCTTGGTATAGGCATATGGCAAAACACAGTAGGGAGCAGCTTGTGTCCTTTAATATACGGAATTATCACTTACAGTCAGCTAGATAACAAAGATCAAAGCAGCCTCCGTAATGATACTTATCTATACTGAATATCTCACAAAATTATATTTTGTACTTGATGGACATATTTTAAAGGTATGTATCCCGAAAAATGGTTGTTTCTATGGGGGTCATTCCGAGTTGATTGTAGCTGTGCTAAGTTTAGCACAGCTACGATCGTAAACTCAGACATGCGGGGGGACGCCCAGCACAGGGCTAGTCCGCCCCGCATGTCAGTACCAACCCACCCCCCGCACAAATACAAAAGCATCGCACAGCGGCGATGCCTTTGTATTTGAGGAGTAACTCCCGGCCAGCACGGCTCCTGCGGCTGACAGGGAGTTACTGCGTGACACACTGCCGCGGCCCGCCCCCCCCCCCCCCCCCCCCCCAATGGTCCGCTCCCCTAAACTAAGCACACAAATATAATACAACAACTACCTTTAGCACCCGCAGCTGCTGAATGAGATATTATTATCCCAGTGATGGAATATGAAAATAATAATTAACATAGTAGAAAAGTGATGCTTGAGCGTAGACGGAGAACTTATTCTGTCAATTGGTCTTTAAGGAGCACACGGCTGTGAACCAATCGGGAAGGGGGTTTAAATTCTGAGCATTGTGCTGACAGACATCACTGCGCTATCCGGCTAAAAATAAGAATTTACTTACCGATAATTCTATTTCTCATAGTCCGTAGTGGATGCTGGGGACTCCGTAAGGACCATGGGGAATAGCGGCTCCGCAGGAGACTGGGCACATCTAAAGAAAGCTTTAGGACTAACTGGTGTGCACTGGCTCCTCCCCCTATGACCCTCCTCCAAGCCTCAGTTAGGATACTGTGCCCGGACGAGCGTACACAATAAGGAAGGATTTTGAATCCCGGGTAAGACTCATACCAGCCACACCAATCACACCGTATAACTTGTGATCTGAACCCAGTTAACAGTATGATAACAGAGGAGCCTCTGAAAAGATGGCTCCCAAAAATAATAACCCGATTTTTGGAACAATAACTATGTACAAGTATTGCAGACAATCCGCACTTGGGATGGGCGCCCAGCATCCACTACGGACTATGAGAAATAGAATTATCGGTAAGTAAATTCTTATTTTCTCTAACGTCCTAAGTGGATGCTGGAGACTCCGTAAGGACCATGGGGATTATACCAAAGCTCCCAAACGGGCGGGAGAGTGCGGATGACACTGCAGCACCGAATGAGAGAACTCCAGGTCCTCCTCAGCCAGGGTATCAAATTTGTAGAATTTAGCAAACGTGTTTGCCCCTGACCAAGTAGCTGCTCGGCAAAGTTGTAAAGCCGAGACCCCTCGGGCAGCCGCCCAAGATGAGCCCACTTTCCTTGTGGAACGGGCTTTTACAGATTTTAGCTGTGGCAGGCCTGCCACAGAATGTGCAAGCTGAATTGTACTACAAATCCAACGAGCAATAGTCTGCTTAGAAGCAGGAGCACCCAGCTTGTTGGGTGCATACAGGATAAACAGCGAGTCAGATTTCCTGACTCCAGCCGTCCTGGAAACATATTTTCAGGGCCCTGACAACATCCAGCAACTTGGATTCCTCCAAGTCCCTAGTAGCCGCAGGCACCACAATAGGTTGGTTCAGGTGAAAACGCTGGAACCACCTTAGGGAGAAACTGAGGACGAGTCCTCAATTCCGCCCTGTCCGAATGGAAAATCAGATAAGGGCTTTTAAAGGATAAAGCCGCCAATTCTGACACGCGCCTGGCCCAGGCCAGGGCCAACAGCATGACCACTTTCCATGTGAGATATTTTAACTCCACAGATTTAAGTGGTTCAAACCAATGTGACTTTTGGAACCCAAACTACATTGAGATCCCAAATTGCCACTGGAGGCACAAAAGGAGGCTGTATATGCAGTACCCCTTTTACAAACGTCTAAACTTCAGGGACTGAAGCTAGTTCTTTTTTGGAAGAAAATTGACAGGGCCGAAATCTGAACCTTAATGGACCCCAATTTCAGGCCCATAGACACTCCTGTTTGCAGGAAATGTAGGAATCGACCCAGTTGAATTTCCTCCGTCGGGCCTTACTGGCCTCGCACTACGCAACATATTTTCGCCAATTGCGGTGATAATGTTTTTGCGGTTACATCCTTCCTGGCTTTAGATCAGGATATGGATGACTTCATCCGGAATGCCTTTTTTCCTTCAGGATCCGGTGTTCAACCGGCATGCCGTCAAACGCAGCCGCGGTAAGTCTTGGAACAGACAGGGTCCTTGCTGGAGCAGGTCCCTTCTTAGAGGTAGAGGCCACGGATCCTCCATGAGCATCTCTTGAAGTTCCGGTTACCAAGTCCTTCTTGGCCAATCCGGAGCCACGAATATAGTGCTTTCTCCTCTCCATCTTATCAATCTCAGTACCTTGGGTATGAGAGGCAGAGGAGGGAACACATACACTGACTGGTACACCCACGGTGTTACCAGAGCGTCTACAACTATTGCCTGAGGGTCTCTTGACCTGGCGCAATACCTGTCGAGTTTTTTAATCATGTGGACGACTTCTGGGTGAAGTCCCCACTCTCCCGGGTGGAGGTCGTGCTGAGGAAGTCTGCTTCCCAGTTGTCCACTCCCGGAATGAATACTGTTGACAGTGCTATCACATGATTTTCCGCCCAGCGAAGAATCCCTGCAGCTTCTGCCATTGCCCTCCTGCTTCTTGTGCCACCCTGTCTGTTTACGTGGGTGACTGCCATGATGTTGTCCGACTGGATCAACACCGGCTGACCTTGAAGCAGAGGTCTTGCTAAGCTTAGAGTATTGTAAATGGCCCTTAGCTTCAGGATATTTATGTGAAGTGATGTATCCAGGCTTGACCCTAAGCCCTGGATATTCCTTCCCTGTGTGACTGCTCCCCAGCCTCGCAGGCTGGCATCCGTGGTCACCAGGACCCAGTCCTGAATGCCGAATCTGCGGCCCTCTAGAAGATGAGCACTCTGCAACCACCACAGGATGGATACCCTTGTCCTTGGTGACAGGGTTATCCGCTGATGCATCTGAAAATGCGACCTGGACCATTTGTCCAGTAGGTTCCACTGGAAAGTTCTTGCGTGGAATCTAACGAATGGGATTGCTTCGTAGGAAGCCACCATTTTTACCCAGAACCCTTGTGCCTTGACGCACTGAGACTTGGTTCGGTTTTAGGAGGTTCCTGACTAGCTCGGATAACTCCCTGGCTTTCTCTTCCGGGAGAAACACCTTTTTTTTTTTTTTTTTCTGGACTGTGTCCAGGAACATCCCTAGGAAACAGAAGACAAGTCGTCGGAACCAGCTGCGATTTTGGAATATTGAGAATCCAATCGTGCTGCCGCAACACTACCTGAGATAGTGCTACACCGACTTCCAACTGTTCCCTGGATCTTACCCTTATCAGGGAATCGTCCAAGTAAGGGATAACTAAAATTCCCTTCCTTCGAAGGGATATCATTTCGGCCATTACCTTGGTAAAGACCCGGGGTGCCGTGGACCATCCCTACGGCAGCGTCTGAACTGATAGTGACAGTTCTGTACCATAACCTGAGGTACCCTTGGTGAGAAGGGTAAATTTTGACATGAAGGTAAGCATCCTTGATGTCCCGAGACATCATGTAGTCCCCTTCTTCCAGGTTCGCAATCACTGCTCTGAGTGACTCAATCTTGAATTTGAACCTCTGTATGTAAGTGTTCAAAGATTTTAGATTTAGAATCGGTCTCACCGAGCCGTCTGGCTTCGGTACCACAATAGTGTGGAATAATACCCCGTTCCCTGTTGCAGGAGGGGTACCTTGATTATCACCTGCTGGGAATACAGCTTGTGAATGGCTTCCAAAACTGCCTCCCTGTCAGAGGGAGACGTCGGTAAAGCCGACTTTTGGAAACGGCGAGGGGGAGACGTCTCGAATTCCAATATGTACCCTTGAGATATTACCTGAAGGATCCAGGGGTCTACTTGCGAGTGAGCCCACTGCGCACTGAAATTCATTGAGAACGGGCCCCCACCGTGCCTGAGCTTGTAAGGCCCTAGCGTCATACTGAGGGCTTGGCAGAGGCGGGAAAGGGTTTCTGTTCCTGGGAACTGGCTAATCTCTTCAGCCTTTTTCCTCTCCCTCTGTCACGAGCAGAAAAGAGGAACCTTTTGTCCGCTTGCCAACAAAGGACTGCGCCTGATAATACGGCGTCTTATTTTGAGAGGCGACCTGGGGTACAAACGTGGATTTCCCAGTTGTTGCCGTGGCCACCAGGTCTAAAAGACCGACCCCAAATGTCCCCTTTCAAAGGCAATACTTCCAAATGCCGTTTGGAATCCGCATCACCTGACCATTTTACTGGTAGAATTGGACAACGCACTTATACTTGATGCCAGTCGGCAAATATTCCGCTGTGCATCATGCATATATAGAAATGCATCTTTTAAATGCTCTATAGGCAATAATATACTATCCTTATCTAGGATATCAATATTTCCAGTCAGGGAATCCGACCATGCCAACCCAGCACTGCACCTCCAGGCTGAGGCGATTGCTGGTCGCAGTATAACACCAGTATGTGTGTGAATACATTTTTGGATACCCTCCTGCTTTCTATCAGCAGGATCCTTAAGGGCGGCCATCTCATGAGAGGGTAGAGCCCTTGTTCTTACAAGCGTGTGAGCGCCTTATCCCCCCTAGGGGGTGTTTCCCAACGCACCCTAACCTCTGGCGGGAAAGGGTATACAGCCAATACTTTTTAAGAAATTATCAATTGTTATCGGGGGGAAACCCACGCATCATCACATACCTCATTTTATTTCTCAGATTCAGGAAAACTACAGGTAGTTTTTCCCTCACCGAACATAATACCCCTTTTTGGTGGTACTCGTATTATCAGAAATGTATAAAACATTTTCCATTGTCTCAATCATGTAACGTGTGGCCCTACTGGAAATCACGGTTGTCTCTTCACCGTCGACACAGGAGTCAGTATCCGTGTCGGCGTCTGTATCTGCCATCTGAGGTAACGGGCGCTTTAGAGCCCCTGACGGCCTATGAGACGTCTGGACAGGCACAAGCTGAGTAGCCGGCTGTCTCATGTCAACCACTGTTTTTTTATACAGAGCTGACACTGTCACGTAATTTTCAACAGTACATCCACTCAGGTGTCGACCCCCTAGGTGGTGACATCACTGTTACAGACACTCTGCTCCGTCTCCACATCATTTTTCTCCTCATACATGTCGACACAAACGTACCGACACACAGCACACACACAGGGAATGCTCTGATAGAGGACAGGACCCCACTAGCCCTTTGGGGAGACAGAGGGAGAGTATGCCAGCACACACCAGAGCGCTATATATATATATATACAGGGATAACCTTATATAAGTGTTTTTCCCCTTATAGCTGCTGTATAGTTAATACTGCGCCTAATTAGTGCCCCCCTCTCTTTTTTTAACCCTTTCTGTAGTGTAGTGACTGCAGGGAAGAGCCAGGGAGCTTCCCTCCAACTGAGCTGTGAGGGAAAATGGCTCCAGTGTGCTGAGGAGATAGGCTCCGCCCCCTTTTCGGCGGCCTTATCTCCCATTTTTCTGTATATTCTGGCAGGGGTTAAATGCATCCATATAGCCCAGGAGCTATATGTGATGTATTTTTTGCCATGTAAGGTATTTTTATCATGTTTTATTGCGTCTCAGGGCGCCCCCCCCCAGCGCCCTGCACCCTCAGTGACCGGAGTATGAAGTGTGCTGAGAGCAATGGCGCACAGCTGCACTGCTGTGCGCTACCTTGTTGAAGACAGGACGTCTTCTGCCGCCAATTTTTCCGGACCTCTTCGCTCTTCTGGCTCTGTAAGGGGGCCGGCGGCGCGGCTCCGGGACCCATCCAGGCTGGGCCTGTGATCGGCCCTCTGGAGCTAATGTCCAGTAGCCTAAGAAACCCAATCCACTCTGCACGCAGGTGAGTTCGCTTCTTCTCCCCTTAGTCCCTCGATGCAGTGAGCCTGTTGCCAGCAGGTCTCACTGAAAATAATAAACCTAAACTAAAACTTTCACAAAGAGCTCAGGAGAGCCCCTAGTGTGCACCCTTCTCGTCGGGCACAGAAATCTAACTGAGGCTTGGAGGAGGGTCATAGGGGGAGGAGCCAGTGCACACCAGATAGTCCTAAAGCTTTCTTTAGATGTGCCCAGTCTCCTGCGGAGCCGCTATTCCCCATGGTCCTTACGGAGTCCCCAGCATCCACTTAGGACGTTAGAGAAATATATAATGCCCAATCTGCTCGTTTCCCACCTCTATGGGTTTAAGGATAAAACATAGATATTGGTGACAGAGTGCCTCGCCCATCCATTCTAGTGCCACGTTGGTCTGAACTGAATCCCCCTCCTCCCGGTACATTTGCAGAGTCTGTAGTGATTGTGGTCTGTACTAAAAGCTGACAGAAGAGTAATCATCAATAATAGAGTAAAGGTTAAAAATAAACTGTATATAACCATCCAAGAAGTAGGTGAGATGACTATCCAAGAAGTAGGTGAGATGACTATCCAAGAAGTAGGTGAGATGGAAATTGTAGGAAAAAAGATAGTCGGAGATACGGGTTGTAGTTGTGATCCCGGCGGTCAGAATACTGACGCCGGGAACCCGATCAGCAGAATGCCGGCAGCAGCTCCGCTGCTATTCCCACTCGTGGGTGACCACGAAACCCATAGAGTGGGAATAGAACCTGTGGCGAGCACAACAAGACCGCGAGGGGCTTTCTAATGCTCACCCCGCTGCTGGCATTCTGGCGGCCAGGATACCATACCCAACCCGAGATACCATTTATTACTTCTCATTTGCCAGTCATAGTTTTTTATTCATATTTCACAGCTTTCTACAATCTATTGAGTACTACTTACTGGCCTGCAGCTTATTATTAGAGTGTGCTTCATTTTGGTATTGGCACCCCTCCCATCTACCCTCAGGTGTTTTACTTAGCACAGATTCTTACATTGACTACATATTAGAATGGGCTCTATTTTAAAGAAAATAATACATTTATAGTGTTCATAGTACAGATGTTAGGGACTCATCTAATGAAGTTCACCTGGACGCTGTGGGTGGGCACACATATTTGACCAAACATATGCTAAGAACTTCACTACCAAGGATGAACCCGTGAATGACCCGGGTCATGCTTAAAGCCTATGGAGAGCCGACTTACCGGCACTCTCCAAGCACCAACAGAGAGAAGACCCGCCACTAACTCCTGTCCAGCCTGCAGTGTAAACGGGGTTTCAGGCCGCTATGACACTGTTTGAAACTGTGTTTGATTTCCAGGGTAAGACCTGGGTTTTTGGTTGAAAAGGGGTAAGTGTAATTCATTAGCTGCTGTAATATCTCAATGTGAGTTGCCCTTGTAGCATAGTCCTATATACATACTTAAAGTGATACAAACCTTAGGTGTTGTGTTGACCAGTAGAGTGCAGGTTTTCATGGATCCCTAGATGGAGGAACATCACATTCATATTGCCAACTAAGGGTATGTGCACTGATGGCGTTTCTCCCTATGATTACAGTGGCAGTGTGTGCAGAATAACGCTGCTATCTAAAAGATAGCATGCCGATGTGCAGGGACAATGTATGAACAGTTGCACCGACTGTTCTGACTGGATTCGACAGGATATCTCAGTTGAAATACAGACACCGGAATCCTGACACTACCTGGTGCCAGGAACACAACATTGATAACATCCCGGCGCCGGAATACCGAATGAAGATGTAACGGGGGGCCTGAGACGTAAGGGGAGGATTTTTAGTGTTAGGCTGCGGGGGGAGGGTTAGTGTTAGGCTGCGGGGAAGGGGGGGGGGGGTCAGGATTAGGCACCCCTGGGGAAGGTTAGGTTGTCAGCAGCAGTGAAACTTGGAAGATTCTGATACCATGTGGCACATGGCTGTATGGTCAGATGAGACCAAGATAGAACTTTTTGGACTGACTCCAAATGCTGTGTTTGGGGAAACCAAACACAGCACACCACCCAAACATTAACTACTGTGAAGTATGGTGGTGGCAACATTATGTTGTGGGTGTTTTTTTTCTTCAGCAGGGACTGGGCAATTTGTCAGGATTGAAGGGAAGATGGATGCTGCCAAGTACATCCAAATTCTGCTGGACAGCTGAAGAGGGGAAGGTGGTGCACCTTCCAGTATAATGACAATCCTAAACATGCTGCCAGGTAAACATCACTTAAGGATAGGAAGGTGAATGTCATTGAGTGGCCTAGACAGAGCCCTGACCAACATCTGGTAGAAAGCTCTGGTTGGACTTGAAGAGAGCTGTCCATCACCGCTCACCACGAACTTTGACTCAACTGGAACAATTCTGTAAGGAAGCAAGGGCACGTGTCCCAGTCTAGGTGCTGAAAGCCGGTAGAGGCCTGTCCAAACAGACTGATTGATGCCTGTAATTTCCACAAAGAGGCTCTACAAAGTATTACAGCAGGGGACTGATCACTTTTCTAACCCTGTATATTATAGTTTTTATTTTCGGAACTCTAGCCTTTATTCGTCAAATGTGTAAATAAAGATTTATTTTATTTCCCAGCTCGTAATGTGACAAAAGGTGAAGATTTTTACAGGGTATGATGATTTTCTACAGCAGGGGTGGGGAACCTTTTTTCTACCAAGGGCCATTTGGATAATTATAAAATCCTTCGGGGGGCCATACAAAAATTACCAACTTAAAAATGAGCCTGCCCCCAGTAGATATGCCTCCATTAGATATGACCCCTAGAAGTGCCGCTTACACACACACACATTAAAAGAAAGAAAAAACACAATACTCACCAGCCACGCTCCTGCTTCCGGACCCTTGCCTCCTCTGCCTGGCTGCCCGCTCCTCAGATCTATGGGAGAGACGTCATGACATCTCTCCCATAGCACCGCACAGGCACACACTGCCGGAGCTCAGGAGTGAGCTCCTGCCTCCGGCTGCTGCTGAGGGGAAGAAGCTGGGCGCACGCTATTAACAAAATCTCAGTGGGCGCCCGGCATCTACCTTGGTTAGGTGAGCCTAGTTGGGTTGGATCAAGTGGCTTTGTGGGCCTTATACGGCCCGCGGGCCTGAGGTTCCCCACCCCTGTTCTACAGGCACTGCATGTAAGGCATGTGGAGACCATACCTGACCTGATTCCACTGTTCCTAATTCATAACGAGAACAGTGTTTTTTCTCTATCGTCCTAGTGGATGCTGGGGTTCCTGAAAGGACCATGGGGAATAGCGGCTCCGCAGGAGACAGGGCACAAAAAGTAAAGCTTTTCCAGATCAGGTGGTGTGCACTGGCTCCTCCCCCTATGACCCTCCTCCAGACTCAAGTTAGATTTTTGTGCCCGGCCGAGAAGGGTGCAATTCTAGGTGGCTCTCATAAAGAGCTGCTTAGAGAAAGTTTAGCTTAGGTTTTTTATTTTACAGTGATTCCTGCTGGCAACAGGATCACTGCAACGAGGGACAGAGGGGAGAAGAAGTGAACTCACCTGCGTGCAGGATGGATTGGCTTCTTGGCTACTGGACATCAGCTCCAGAGGGACGATCACAGGTACAGCCTGGATGGTCACCGGAGCCGCGCCGCCGGCCCCCTTGCAGATGCTGAAGTAAGAAGAGGTCCAGAATCGGCGGCTGAAGACTCCTGCAGTCTTCTAAAGGTAGCGCACAGCACTGCAGCTGTGCGCCATTTTCCTCTCAGCACACTTCACACACAGTCACTGAGGGTGCAGGGCGCTGGGGGGGGGCGCCCTGGGAGGCAAATGTAAACCTATATAAAGGCTAAAAATACCTCACATATAGCCCCCAGAGGCTATATGGAGATATTTAACCCCTGCCTGTATTCACAAAATAGCGGGAGACGAGCCCGCCGAAAAAGGGGCGGGGCCTATCTCCTCAGCACACGGCGCCATTTCCTCTCACAGCTCCGCTGGTCAGGACGGCTCCCAGGTCTCTCCCCTGCACTGCACTACAGAAACAGGGTAAAACAGAGAGGGGGGGCAAATTTAATGGCAATATCTTGATATATATAAAGCAGCTATAAGGGAGCACTTATTATAAGGCTATCCCTGTCATATATAGCGCTTTTTGGTGTGTGCTGGCAGACTCTCCCTCTGTCTCCCCAAAGGGCTAGTGGGTCCTGTCTTCGTTTAGAGCATTCCCTGTGTGTCTGCTGTGTGTCGGTACGTGTGTGTCGACATGTATGAGGACGATATTGGTGTGGAGGCGGAGCAATTGCCAAATATGGGGATGTCACCTCCTAGGGGGTCGACACCAGAATGGATGCCTTTATTTATGGAATTACGGGATAGTGTCAACACGCTAAAGCAGTCGTTTGACGACATGAGGCGGCCGGACAATCAATTAGTGCCTGTCCAGGCGCCTCAAACACCGTCAGGGGCTGTAAAACGCCCTTTGCCTCAGTCGGTCGACACAGACCCAGACACAGGCACTGATTCCAGTGGTGACGAATCAACCGTATTTTCCAGTAGGGCCACACGTTATATGATTTTGGCAATGAAGGAGGCGTTACATTTAGCTGATACTACAGGTACCACTAAACAGGGTATTATGTGGGGTGTGAAAAAACTACCTATAGTTTTTCCTGAATCAGAAGAATTAAATGACGTGTGTGATGAAGCGTGGGTTGCCCCTGATAAAAAGCTGATAATTTCAAAGAAATTATTGGCATTATACCCTTTCCCGCCAGAGGTTAGGGAGCGCTGGGAAACACCTCCTAGGGTGGACAAGGCGCTAACACGCTTATCAAAACAAGTGGCGTTACCTTCTCCTGAGACGGCCGCACTTAAAGATCCATCAGATAGGAGGATGGAAAATATCCAAAAAAGTATATACACACATGCAGGTGTTATACTACGACCAGCTATAGCGACTGCCTGGATGTGCAGTGCTGGGGTAGTTTGGTCAGAGTCCCTGATTGAAAATATTGATACCCTGGACAGGGACAATATTTTACTGTCGTTAGAACAAATAAAGGATGCATTTCTTTATATGCGTGATGCACAGAGGGATATCTGCACACTGGCATCACGGGTAAGTGCTATGTCCATTTCGGCCAGAAGAGCTTTATGGACGCGACAGTGGACAGGCGATGCGGATTCAAAACGGCATATGGAAGTTTTGCCGTATAAAGGGGAGGAGTTATTTGGAGTCGGTCTATCAGATTTGGTGGCCACGGCTACAGCCGGGAAATCCACCTTTCTACCTCAAGTCACTCCCCAACAGAAAAAGGCACCGACTTTTCAACCGCAGCCCTTTCGTTCCTTTAAAAATAAGAGAGCAAAGGGCTATTCATATCTGCCACGAGGCAGAGGTCGAGGGAAGAAACAGCAACAGGCAGCTCCTTCCCAGGAACAGAAGCCCTCCCCGGCTTCTACAAAAGCCTCAGCATGACGCTGGGGCTTCTCAAGCGGACTCGGGGACGGTGGGAGGTCGTCTCAAAAATTACAGCGCGCAGTGGGCTCACTCGCAGGTAGATCCCTGGATCCTGCAGATAATATCTCAGGGGTACAGGTTGGAATTAGAGACAGATCCACCTCGCCGTTTCCTGAAGTCTGCTTTACCAACGTCCCCTTCCGAAAGGGAGACGGTTTTGGAAGCCATTCACAAGCTGTACTCTCAGCAGGTGATAGTCAAGGTACCTCTTCTACAACAAGGGAAGGGGTATTATTCCACTCTATTTGTGGTACCGAAGCCGGATGGCTCGGTAAGGCCTATTCTAAATCTGAAGTCCTTGAACCTGTACATAAAGAAGTTCAAGTTCAAGATGGAGTCACTCAGAGCAGTGATAGCGAACCTGGAAGAAGGGGACTTTATGGTATCCTTGGACATCAAGGATGCGTATCTCCACGTTCCAATTTACCCCTCACACCAGGGGTACCTCAGGTTCGTTGTACAAAACTGTCACTATCAGTTTCAGACGCTGCCGTTTGGTTTGTCCACGGCACCTCGGGTCTTTACAAAGGTAATGGCCGAGATGATGATTCTTCTTCGAAGAAAAGGCGTATTAATTATCCCATACTTGGACGATCTCCTAATAAGGGCAAGGTCCAGAGAACAGCTAGAGATGGGATTAGCAATATCTCAAGAGGTGCTAAAGCAGCACGGATGGATTCTGAATATTCCAAAATCCAAATTAATGCCGACAACTCGTCTGCTGTTCCTAGGGATGATTCTGGACACGGTTCAGAAAAAGGTTTTTCTTCCCGAGGAAAAAGCCAAGGAGTTATCCGACCTGGTCAGGAATCTCCTAAAACCAGGAAAGGTGTCTGTACATCAATGCACGCATCTTCAGATGCACCTGCGGATAACCCTGTCTCCAAGGACAAGGGTATCTCTTCTGTGGTGGTTGCAGAGGGCTCATCTATTGGAGGGCCGCAGATTCGGCATACAGGATTGGATCCTGGTGACCACGGACGCCAGCCTGAGAGGCTGGGGAGCAGTCACACAAGGAAGAAACTTCCAGGGAGTGTGGTCGAGCCTGGAAAAGTCTCTTCACATAAACATTCTGGAACTAAGAGCAATCTACAATGCTCTAAGCCAGGCGGAACCTCTGCTTCAAGGAAGACCGGTGTTGATCCAGTCGGACAACATCACGGCAGTCGCCCATGTAAACAGACAGGGCGGCACAAGAAGCAGGAGTGCAATGGCAGAAGCTGCCAGGATCCTTCGCTGGGCGGAGAATCACGTGATAGCACTGTCAGCAGTGTTCATCCCGGGAGTGGACAACTGGGAAGCAGACTTCCTCAGCAGACACGATCTTCACCCGGGAGAGTGGGGACTTCATCCAGAAGTTTTCCACATGCTAATAAACCGTTGGGAAAGACCAATGGTGGACATGATGGCGTCTCGCCTCAACAAAAAACTGGACAGGTATTGCGCCAGGTCAAGAGATCCGCAGGCAATAGCTGTGGACGCGCTGGTAACACCTTGGGTGTACCAGTCGGTGTATGTGTTTCCTCCTCTGCCTCTCATACCAAAGGTATTGAGAATCATACGGCAAAGCGGAGTAAGAACGATACTAGTGGCTCCGGATTGGCCAAGAAGGTCTTGGTACCCGGAACTTCAAGAGATGGTCACGGACGATCCGTGGCCTCTACCTCTAAGACAGGACCTGCTTCAGCAGGGACCGTGTCTATTCCAAGACTTACCGCGGCTGCGTTTGACGGCATGGCGGTTGAACGCCAGATCCTAAAAGGAAAAGGCATTCCAGAAGAAGTCATTCCTACCTTGATTAAGGCAAGAAAGGAAGTCACCGCGAAGCATTATCACCGCATTTGGCGGAAATATGTTGCGTGGTGCGAGGATCGGAGTGCTCCGACGGAGGAATTTCAACTGGGTCGTTTCCTACATTTCCTGCAATCAGGATTGTCTATGGGTCTCAAATTGGGATCTATTAAGGTTCAAATTTCGGCCCTGTCAATATTCTTCCAAAAAGAATTGGCCTCAGTTCCTGAGGTCCAGACTTTTGTCAAATGAGTACTGCATATACAGCCTCCTGTGGTGCCTCCGGTGGCACCGTGGGATCTAAATGTAGTTTTAGATTTCCTCAAATCCCATTGGTTTGAACCACTAAAAAATGTGGATTTGAAATATCTCACATGGAAAGTGACTATGTTACTGGCCCTGGCGTCCGCCAGGAGAGTATCTGAACTGGCGGCTTTATCTTATAAAAGCCCTTATTTAATTTTCCATTCGGATAGGGCAGAGCTGCGGACGCGTCCGCATTTTCTCCCTAAGGTGGTATCAGCGTTTCACCTGAACCAACCTATTGTAGTGCCTGCGGCTACAAGCGACTTGGAGGACTCCAAGTTGTTGGACGTTGTCAGAGCTTTAAAAATATACATTTCAAGGACGGCTGGAGTCAGAAAATCTGACTCGCTGTTTATACTGTATGCACCCAACAAGTTGGGTGCGCCTGCTTCTAAGCAGTCGATTGCTCGTTGGATTTGTAACACAATTCAACTTGCACATTCTGTGGCAGGCCTGCCACAGCCTAAATCTGTTCAGGCCCATTCCACAAGGAAGGTGGGCTCATCTTGGGCGGCTGCCCGAGGGGTCTCGGCATTACAACTCTGCCGAGCAGCTACGTGGTCAGGGGAGAACACGTTTGTAAAATTCTACAAATTTGATACCCTGGCAAAGGAGGACCTGGAGTTCTCTCATTCGGTGCTGCAGAGTCATCCGCACTCTCCCGCCCGTTTGGGAGCTTTGGTATAATCCCCATGGTCCTTTCAGGAACCCCAGCATCCACTAGGACGATAGAGAAAATAAGAATTTACTTACCGATAATTCTATTTCTCGGAGTCCGTAGTGGATGCTGGGCGCCCATCCCAAGTGCGGATTATCTGCAATACTTGTACATAGTTATTGTTAACTAATTCGGGTTATTGTTTAGGGAGCCATCTTTCAGAGGCTCTTCTGTTATCATACTGTTAACTGGGTTTAGATCACAAGTTGTACGGTGTGATTGGTGTGGCTGGTATGAGTCTTACCCGGGATTCAAAATCCTCCCTTATTGTGTACGCTCGTCCGGGCACAGTACCTAACTGGAGTCTGGAGGAGGGTCATAGGGGGAGGAGCCAGTGCACACCACCTGATCTGGAAAAGCTTTACTTTTTGTGCCCTGTCTCCTGCGGAGCCGCTATTCCCCATGGTCCTTTCAGGAACCCCAGCATCCACTACGGACTCCGAGAAATAGAATTATTGGTAAGTAAATTCTTTTTTTTTGTGCCCTCAATTCAGAGTGATTCCAAATTGTGTGCAGAAGGCACCTCCAAACTTGTAGACTTTTTTTTTTTTTTTTTGCATTGGGGCCTTCAACAAGTTCCGCCAGAGGGTTGGAGAGACAATTCTGCACCCACCTCTTGATCACATTTTCCCTAATTGCCAAAACTTCAAACACAAGTTGTTTCCCCCCCCCCTTTTTTTCACTTTGATGTGCTAGTGATCCTAGGTAAGATATGTACTATAGCTCATTGCAGGGTTATAGGGTAGATCTTTAATTAGGTGATTTGTGAGTTCCAATCCTGGGCCCAGAAGCATATCATCAGTGGAATCTGCCCTGCTTACAAGAGGGTCGCTGCCTGCTCTCCTCTGTCTCCTGCTCTGAGGGAGACGTTATGCACGGTGTTGAACAAGGTGGCTCTCCTCCGTCCCCTGCCTTGAGGGAGAGACGTTCTGCACGTTGCTGAGCTAGGTGGCTCTCCTCCGTCTCCTGCCCTGAGGGAGAGACGTTCTGCACGTTGCTGAGCTAGGTGGCTCTCCTCCGTCTCCTGCCCTGAGGGAGAGATGCCATGCACAGTGGTGTGCAAGAGGAGCAGCCTCAGGATGGACCCTTCCTCCAACCTTGGAATGTTTGTTATGGTTGGAATCAGTAAAGCTCTCAGGGAAATTGGGGAGGGGGAATCGGCGACAGGACAGAGCGCATGGCTTCCATGTTATGGTACTGTGCACAAACGGCAAAGGCTACTTAGTTTTATTAATATGTTACCATATGGTCTTTTTTTGTACATGATAATATGCTCACCTCTGTGACTGGTAGACCCTAGCACAGGCATTCCCAACCTTGGTCCTCAAGGCACACGAATACTACTTTTACATCTAAATGCCGGGTCGCACCCAGGATTCTGTAGTCTGCTCCAACCTGGATGCGACTCTGATCAGACTGGCGGCAGGACCCGGCTTATTGCTGTGTCTGTGGTCATGTGTGCAGTGCCGGCGCTAGGAGATGAGATCATCTCATAGCGCCTACTCTCCCAGTGCGGTAAATGGGTGCCGGGTCGTATTAACCCGGCTTACCCATTAACACTGCAACATGACCCGGGTCCTTCCCTGGCCCAACCGTGCAAGCTAGCCGGGTAGGATTCCTGGGTCACTGGACCCAGGTTATTACAGTAATGACCTGGGTTTCTGCAGCAGGGTACATTGGTTTCCACAGGGAAACATCGGGGTGTAGAGTGAATCCTGATCCAGAGGCACCAACAGGATAAAGCTTTAGGCTGTCCCAGGGGGTATGGGACTCAGGGTCAACAGTGTCTAGGTCTACACACATTAGGTCGACAGTGACTAGGTCGACACAGTAAATGGGTTGACACTGCCATTGGGTTGACATGAACAAGGTTGACGTGAGTTTATAATTGTTTTTGGTGTCGTTTTCTTTGTAAAGTGACGGGGAACCCCAATTAGTGCACTGCGTCCCCTCGCATGGTTCGGGCAAGGTACCTTGCTGCGTTCGGCATAGGTCACCGTTCCCAATTGTAGTCCACGTGGATCGTAAAGTATGAAAAAGCTCAAAAAAATTAAAACATTTTTGAAAAACTCATGTCGACCTATTTCCTGTGTCGACCTTCTCAGTGTCGACCTAGAGTCCAGATACCATCCCAGGATGCATTGGGGCCTCCTCTAAAACCCCGCCTCCAGGCACTGAGAGCTCAGTTTCGAGTTGGTGCCCTGAAAAAGCTTTTCTGAAGAAGATTCCTTCTCTGGGCTGTCAGCGCTTTATGTCAGGGTGACACTTCAGCGCTGCGGCTCCATCACCTCCCAAGTGTCGTCGCATACTCCCGTGGCTCTGTTCCCGGGTACTTGCGGCGGAGACGTCCCGGCTTAGGCACACAGTTGCAGACTGCTCTCCTGGTTCACGTGGCTGCTACGGGGAAGAGGTGAGAGCGTGCCCTAGGCGGGACCTGCCATTAAATCGCATTCCATCCGCGACCTAGGTAGATGGGTTGCGACGCTGGCGTGGACACTGTCACCGAGCAGGGACCCCACTAGACCACTGGGGCATATGAGTACAGGTGGGATTTAATAACACCCCATTTAATAAGGCTCACAGTACCTGGGGTGGAAGTCCAGCATAGGGGAGGAAGCTCTTGACCTGTAGCCCCGGTCCAGGGCGCCATCTCCTTGCAGATTTCCCGCCCTGGAGCTGCCTCTCACTCCCAGACCGAGACGCTGGGCACCATCTTTTTTTTATTTTATTTTTTATCTTTTTATGTCATTTTTGCCATATAACATTGTACATAAAACAAACAAACGCAATCAGGTAGTGATCGCAAGAGAAGAACTGAATAGAAATACATACACACTAATACCACTAGGTTGAAGGCTACCAAAGTAGGGAACCATAGGCATAAGTGGTAAACCAATAAACAGTATTATATACCAAGACCGTAAAGCCAACATCAGTATATAGATATACTAAGTGATTAAGGGAATGATGAGACAATCTTTTACAAGTAAACAGTGTAGAACATGAAAAACACTACCAGTATCACATCATTAGAAGAAAGAAGAAGAAAAGAGAGAAAGAAAGAAAAGGGAAAAAAGAAATGTTGGGGAGAGGGATGTAGGGACACACATGAGGAGAGATGGGGAGGGAATTTGAGGATGCCATATCATCATGAGAATGTAATTAGTACTTCAATATAAGTACAGACAGTGTAGTAAATGCAATATAATATAGGAATGCAAGGGGGAGGAGTATCACAACGCAGAGTCTTCCAAAAGTCTCCTATGAAGGAACCATTCACTATGTTCAAACACTTTCAAAATCTGAGTCTGTCTGGACTGATCCTGCGAGTTAATAGAGAGACCCCATTTTTTATAAAAATATTTGACACATGGTTTCTATATTAACCTGGGCTGATTTTCTGTCATAATATAATATTTGTAAAAGTTTGCTATGAACCTCCACCAGAGTGGGTGAGAATGATGAAAGCCAGTTGGACAAAATCATTTTTCTGGAGACCGTTACTAGGACAGTGCGAAACGGTAGGAACCGTCGTTTCCTGGTACCCAGGTCCTATTCCGAAAAATTCGCACATAGGCAAGATAAGGGAGTCGCCACCACTCTTACATGGAGTAATTGGTTAATATATGCTACCACTTTGTGCCAGAATCGCCGGATCAGACCACACTCCCAAAACATATGATAAAAGGAAGCTATGCTTATATGACATTTAGGGCATTCCCCAGATTCTGCGGGGTTAAATGTAGCATGTTGTATCGGAGAGATATAGGCCCTCTGCAGAGTGCGGAGGTGAACCTCCTGCAAATATGGGGAAGCCAGGATCTATAGTGTGGAGACATAGTGATCATTAAGTTGATGGTGACTGGTTAGGTGAGGTAGATCTTTGCGCCATTGAGTGAGAAGTCTATCCCATCTTTCGATGCAGATGTCAGAACGGAATAAATCTGTCTAATACGTGTTGGGCCAGATTTATGAATGTTAAGTGACACCAGTAATGGGTTAGGGGAAAGGGAAAGTTCTTGCGATGTAGTGCGCAAGCGAGAGACTGAATCTAGATAATGTCGTGTCTGCAAACACATGAAAAAATGGGAATGTGGGAGGTGAAATTTCTCCCGTAGAATTGAGAATGGAAGTATTGAGCCCCCTGGGTCAAACACTTTGGAGGAATTAGACAGGCCCTTCTCTGTCCAGAGGCGGTTATTAGGATTAATGAGAGATGGAGGGATAGCTGGGTTACCCCATAGTGGGATACATGCTGAGACCATGGGGTTGCATTTAAATTTCTTGTGTAAGGATCGCCATGTATAGTAAATATCATGAAAAAGAGGGTTGTGAAGTATTTGGGTCGGAATCGAGGAGGGTTTGGATAATAAGAGCGCTCCCGGAGAAAAGGGTGCGAAGAGTCGAGTCAGTAAAGAACTCCCGGTCATACAACCAATCAGCCGCACATCGAAACAAGGAAGCCACGGAGTAGGACGCATAATCTGGGATACCTATTCCGCCTGCTGATTTAGGGGCCATCAGTTTGTCTATGCTGGGCGCCATCTTATGAGCATAGCTGTGTCTGGTCTCTGGGACTGCAGAGCAAGGTCTCCCTTGTAAAAGCCGCCTGTATACAGCGCTGAGCCTTTACAAACACTTAAGTATCCTGCATGTCTTTATACAGACAGCGTTAGTTGAGAAAGAGTGTACTGTTTCCAGAATATATTGTACCAAATATTCTGATATATCCTCTGGTTACTGACCGCGCTGTGATATATATATTTGTGTGTGTGTGTGTGTATATATATATATATATATAAGACCAACAGTACCCTTATCTTGCGCCTATAAAGCAGCGCTACAGGAGAGATCTCTGTTGATAGACCTCAATTACATACAATATAAAACACAGTTCCCAGGTGCGCTAAAGTAGACGTAGTTATAACAATTTTTCAAAGAAAATCCAAGTGGATGTATAATAAGCACCGGAGAATAATGGTTCCTGGGGGACCTGAAACAGACAACCCCTCACCAGATAGTCACCCAAACAAGAGGCCCAAGGCCAATTAGTGAAAAATATTGATTTAATATCACAATTTATACACATAAAAGTTAAAAATGATTTTTTACACAGTCTTTACATATAAAAGATATAAATGCCAGTAAGTTATATCCAGTATGTTCAATATGTAGTAAGTACTCCCTCACCTTTTTTCAAGGTGTGAGCTCAACAGGGAGTGTTCTCACAGACTGGTTAAATAGCTTATGACTTACAAACCCAACGCGTTTCGTCTACACGACTTCATCAGGGGTAACGATATAAAAATCGGACTTGTTAAAATGAAGGGTTTATGCGCAAGGAATCAACCTTCATCTCCTGTGTGTCTGTTAATGATAATTTGTCTAAAGCTCTCCACAGGAGAGATGGTAGCTATCTTCCAATGTCAAACAAGCCACCTGATTGAATTATACGACTCATACTATCATAAATGATCTGGCTCAGACTTCCTCACTTGTGGGTGCTTTTGAAACTATCTGTATCTTTTGTGAACCTCATTAAGGAAGTTTCAGTATTCATACCCCTATGTCTGTTAAATCAGCTATATTTTTTTGATTTATGTACATTTGTACCAAAGTCTGAGCCAGATCAATCACTGAACAAGTTTGTGAGAGTGTCCAAGTTTCATATGGAAACACTGCACTCAATTGTCGTGGCTATGGAACCCGGAGACTATATGGTATCCCTGGATATACAGGATGCATACCTGCATATACCTATTGCCATATCGCATCAGCAGTTTCTGCGGTTTGCTATTGGCAATTACCAATTCCAGGCTCTGCCATTTGGACTAGCTACAGCTCCTTGGATCTACACCAAGGTCATGGCCGTGATGATGGCTCATCTTCGTCGCCAGGGAGTCAGAATCCTGCCGTACCTAGATGACCTGCTGATTCTGGCAAATTCCGACTAAGTGCTCAACAGTCATCTACTACTGACGGTAACCTTCCTGCCAGCCCACGGGTGGCTTATAAATTGGAAGAAGTCCTCGCTGGTCCCAGCTCAGAGCATGGTGCATCTGGGGGCACTCCTGGACACACACAGTCAGAGACTGTTTCTGTCTCTATAAAAAGTCCTGAAGCTTCAGGACAGGATAAGATGCTTCCTTCGTCGCCCAAGAGTGTCTATACACTCGCGATATAAGTACTTGGCCTGATGGTGTCGGCTTTCGACATGGTAGAGTACGCTCAATTTCATTCCCGCCCACTACTGAGGTTAATCCTCTCCAAGTGGGACGGCCTGCCTCATCGGATCAGATCTCACATGATCTCTTTGACTCCGGAGGTTAATCTGTCGCTGACGTGATGGCTCCAGGACCAGCAATTAAGCAGGGGCCGTCCCTTCTGGGTCCCCGACTGGGTCCTGCTGACAACGGACACCAGTCTGAGAGGATGGGGAGCAGTGTTGGAGCAACACTCTTTTCAAGGTCAAGGAATCACTCCTTCCAATAAATATTCTGGAGCTGAGGGCAGTGTTCAATGCACTATCTCTCGCCCTGCCTCTAGTACATAACAGGACTGTTCAAGTATGATCGGACAACGCCACCATGGTGGCATACATCAGCCATCAAGGCGGCACTCGAAGCCGCATGGCAATGATGGAAGTGTCAAAATCCTTTGTTAGACGGAATGCCATCTGCCAGCCATATCGGCAGTGTTTATTCCGGGGGTCCTGAACTGGGAGGCGGACTTGCCAGGACGTGCACGCCAGAGATTCGCGTCTTCATCCAGAAGTCTTTCAACTCCTAGTTAACAGGTGGGGCCTACTGGACTTAGATCTGATGGCGTCTCGACACAATCACAAGGTTCCGGTCTTCGGACCAAGAACCAGGGATCCTCAAGCAGCGTTCGTGGATGCACTGTCGGTTCCATGGAACTTTCGACTGTCCTATGTGTTCCCTCCAGTGTCACTCCTGCCCAGGGTCCGACGGAAGTTCAAACAAGGAGGAATACTACTTCTAATTGCTCCAGTGTGGCCCAGACGGTATTTGTTCTCATACCTGCAGGGTCTGTCGACAGAGCATCCCCTTCTACTTCCTCAGTGCCCAGCCCTCCTCGTACAGGGCCCTTGTCTTTACCCAGACATGGCCAGACTGGCTTTGACGGCGTGGTTCTTGAAGCTTCATTCCTGAGGGCCAAAGGATTCTCCGAGGCGGTTATCCAGACTATGCTGAAGGCCCGCAAACCGGCATCTGCCAGGATTTATTACAGGGTCCTTAAATCTTACTTAACTTGGTGTGCTGATAAGAATTATGATGCATATAGATTCAGAACTTCCAGAATTCTGGCTTTTCTGAAACAAGGCCTGGACTTAGGCCTTCATCTGGCCTCCCTCAAGGTTCACATATCAGCCTTGTCGGTGTGGTTTCAGAGAAAAATTGCATCTATACCTGACGTTCATACATTCACTGAGAGTGTACTGCGGATTCAGCCTCCCTATGTCCCTCCTGTGGCTCCATGGACTCTGTCTGTTGTACTAAATGCCCTGCAAGAGTCTCCATTTGAACCTCTTGAATCGGTGGACCTTAAATGGCTCATGGCCAAGGTCCTGTTCTTGCTGGCTATTGCCTTTGCAAGACGGGTGTCAGACTTAGGTGGAAATCAATGTAACTTGCTGCAGAAAAGGAGTGTTATGGTAGACTTACCATGGTTAACACTCTTTCTGCGAGGTACATTGGGTTCCACAGGGCGCCCACCCTGACGTACCTTGCTTCTATGGGTTTGTTTGGCATTAGCCGCTGGTACCTTCTTCTCCTGTTGTGAGAATGTGTTTGTATGTGACCAACATCTGCCTTCTCTCTTGCCTGCTCCTGCATTGGACTGATTAACGAAACTGAGCACCAGTGCCTGGAGCCAGGGTTATAGAGTAGGCCCCATTGCATCCTGGAACAGCTAAAGCTTTAGCCCAGGCATGTCCAAACTGTGGCCCTCCAGCTGTTGAGAAACTACACATCCCAGCATGCCCTGACACAGCTTTAGCATTCTCTGACAGCAAAACTGTGTCAGGGCATGCTGGGATATGTAGTTTCACAACAGCTGGAGGGCCGCAGTTTGGACATGCCTGCTTTAGCCCATGGGTGGGGAACCTTTGGCCCTCCAGCTGTTGCTGACCTACACAGTTTTGCTGTTTGGCTATGCTGAAACTGTTGCAGGGCATGCTGGGATGTGTAGTTCAACAACAGCTGGAGGGCCGCAGGTTGCCCACCCCTGCTTTAGCATGTTGGTGCCTCTGGATCCACTCTACACCCCGATGTTTCCCTGTGGAATCCAATGTACCTCACCAAAAGAGCTTTAACCCTGGTATGTCTACCATAACACACCTTTTTTGCGGCATTGGAAAAGGGGTGTAACAGAGCAGGTTTCACGATGTCCAGGTTTCAGCACTGGTACTTAATTCGTATCTCAGTTATTTCATACTTGCCTACATTGTATTTCTCCTCTACGAAGGCCGGAGAGGAGACGCTGCAGGAGTATTCGGGGGGCGGGGCCGGACTGTGACATCACTAAGCCCTGCATCAGAAAATTCCGCTTTCTCTGACGTCCTAGTGGATGCTGGGAACTCCGTAAGGACCATGGGGAATAGACGGGCCCCGCAGGAGACTGGGCACTCTAAAAGAAAGATTAGGTACTATCTGGTGTGCACTGGCTCCTCCCACTATGACCCTCCTCCAGACCTCAGTTAGATTTCTGTGCCCGGCCAAGCTGGATGCACACTAGGGGCTCTCATTAGCTCCTAGAAAGAAAGTTTATTTTAGGTTTTTTATTTTACAGTGAGACCTGCTGGCAACAGGCTCACTGCATCGAGGGACTAAGGGGAGAAGAAGCGAACCTACCTGCTTGCAGCTAGCTTGGGCTTCTTAGGCTACTGGACACCATTAGCTCCAGAGGGATCGACCGCATGGAACTGGCCTTGGTGTTCGTTCCCGGAGCCGCGCCGCCGTCCCCCTTACAGAGCCAGAAGCAAGAAGAGGTCCGGAAAATCGGCGGCAGAAGACTTCGGTCTTCACCAAGGTAGCGCACAGCACTGCAGCTGTGCGCCATTGCTCCTCATGCACACTTCACACTCCGGTCACTGAGGGTGCAGGGCGCTGGGGGGGGGCGCCCTGAGGGCAATATATGACACCTTGGCTGGCAAATCTACATCATATATAGTCCTAGAGGCTATATAGATGTAAAATTACCCCTGCCAGTATTCCAGAAAAAGCGGGAGAAAGTCAGTTGAAAAAGGGGCGGGGCTTCTCCCTCAGCACACTGGCGCCATTTTCTCTTCACAGTGCAGCTGGAAGACAGCTCCCCAGGCTCTCCCCTGTAGTTTTCAGGCTCAAAGGGTTAAAAAGAGAGGGGGGGCACAAAATTTAGGCGCAATATTGTATATACAAGCAGCTATTGGGAAAAATTCACTCAATATAGTGTTAATCCCAAAATTATATAGCGCTCTGGTGTGTGCTGGCATACTCTCTCTCTGTCTCCCCAAAGGGCTGTGTGGGGTCCTGTCCTCAGTCAGAGCATTCCGTGTGTGTGTGTGCGGTGTGTCGGTACGGCTGTGTCGACACGTTTGATGAGGAGGCTTATGTGATGGCAGAGCAGATGCCGATAAATGTGATGTCGCCCCCTGTGGGGCCGACACCAGAGTGGATGGATAGGTGGAAGGTATAAACAGACAGTGTCAACTCCTTACATAAAAGGCTGGATGACGTAACAGCTATGGGACAGCCGGCTTCTCAGCCCGCGCCTGCCCAGGCGTCTCAAAGGCCATCAGGGGCTCAAAAACGCCCGCTCCCTCAGATGGCAGACACAGATGTCGACACAGAGTCTGACTCCAGTGTCGACGAGGTTGAGACATATACACAATCCACTAGGAACATCCGTTACATGATTCCGGCAATAAAAAATGTGTTACATATTTCTGACATTAACCCAAGTACCACTAAAAAAGGGTTTTATGTTTGGGGAGAAAAAGCAGGCAGTGTTTTGTTCCCCCATCAAATGAGTGAATGAAGTGTGAAAAAGCGTGGGTTCCCCCGATAAACTGGTAATTTCTAAAAAGTTACTGATGGCGTACCCTTTCCCGCCAGAGGATAAGTTACGCTGGGAGATATCCCCTAGGGTGGATAAGGCGCTCACACGTTTGTCAAAAAAGGTGGCACTGCCGTCTTAGGATACGGCCACTTTGAAGGTACCTGCTGATAAAAAGCAGGAGGCTATCCTGAAGTCTGTATTTACACACTCAGGTACTAGACTGAGACCTACAGATAGTGCTGCTGCAGCGTGGTCTGTAACCCTGTCAAACAGGGATACTATTTTGCGAACATAAGACGTCGGCTTATATATGAGGGATGCACAGAGGGATATTTTGCCGGCTGGCATCCAGAATTAATGCAATGTCCATTCTGTCAGGAGGGTATTAGAGACCCGACACTGGACAGGTGATGCTGACTTTAAAAGGCACATAGAGCCTTATAAGGGTGAGGAATTGTTTGGGGATGGTCTCTGGGACCTCGTATCCACAGCAACAGCTGGGAAGAAAATTTTTTACCTCAGGTTTCCTCACAGCCTAAGAAAGCACTGTATTATCAGGTACAGTCCTTTCGGCTTCAGAAAAGCAAGCGGGTCAAAGGCGCTTCCTTTCTGCACAGAGACGAGGGAAGAGGGAAAAAGCTGCACCAGTCAGCCAGTTCCCAGAATCAAAATTCTTCCCCCGCTTCCTCTGAGTCCACCGCATGACGCGGGGGCTCCACAGGTGTAGCCAGGTACGGTGGGGGGCCGCCTCAAAAATTTCAGCGATCAGTGGGCTCGCTCACAGGTGGATCCCTGGATCCTTCAAGTAGTATCTCAGGGGTACAAGCTTGAATTCGAGGCGTCTCCCCCCCGCCGTTTCCTCAAATCTGCCTTGCCGACAACTCCCTCAGGCAGGGAGGCTGTGCTAGAGGCAATTCACAAGCTGTATTCCCAGCAGGTGATAGTCAAGGTGCCCCTACTTCAACAAGGACGGGGTTACTATTCCACACTGTTTGTGGTACCGAAACCGGACGGTTCGGTGAGACCCATTTTAAATTTGAAATCCTTGAACACATACATAAAAAAATTCAAGTTCAAGATGGAATCGCTCAGGGCGGTTATTGCAAGCCTGGAGGAGGGGGATTACATGGTATCCCTGGACATCAAGGATGCTTACCTACATGTCCCCATTTACCATCCTCACCAGGAGTACCTCAGATTTGTGGTACAGGATTGCCATTACCAATTCCAAACACTGCCGTTTGGACTGTCCACGGCACCGAGGGTCTTTAACAAGGTAATGGCAGAAATGATGATACTCCTTCGAAAAAAGGGAGTTTTAATTATCCCGTACTTGGACGATCTCCTTATAAAGGCGAGGTCCAAGGAGCAGTTGTTGGTCGGAGTAGCACTATCTCGGGAAGTGCTACAACAGCACGGATGGATTCTATACATTCCAAAGTCACAGCTGGTTCCTACCACACGCCTACTGTTCCTGGGGATGGTTCTGGACACAGAACAGAAAAAAGTGTTTCTCCTGCAGGAGAAAGCCAAGGAGCTGTCATCTCTAGTCAGAGACCTCCTGAAACCAAAACAGGTATCGGTGCATCACTGCACACGAGTCCTGGGAAAAATGGTAGCGTCTTACGAAGCAAAATTCCATTCGGCAGGTTCCATGCAAGAACCTTTCAGTGGGACCTCTTGGACAAGTGGTCGGGATCGCATCTTCAGATGCATCGGCTGATAACCCTGTCTCCAAGGACCAGGGTATCTCTACTGTGGTGGCTGCAGAGTGCTCATTTTCAAGAGGGCCGCAGATTCGGCATACAGGACTGGGTCCTGGTAACCACGGATGCCAGCCTTCGAGGCTGGGGGGCATTCACACAGGGAAGAAATTTCCAAGGACTTTGGTCAAGTCAGGAGTCGTCCCTACACATAAATATTCTGGAACTGAGGGCCATTTACAATGCCCTAAGTCTGGCAAGGCCTCTGCTTCAAAACCAGCCGGTACTGAACCAATCAGACAACATCACGGCAGTCGCCCATGTAAACCGACAGGGCGGCACAAGAAGCAGGATGGCGATGGCAGAAGCCACAAGGATTCTCCGATGGGCGGAAAATCACGTCTTAGCACTGTCAGCAGTGTTCATTCCGGGAGTGGACAACTGGGAAGCAGACTTCCTCAGCAGACACGACCTACACCCGGGAGAGTGGGGACTTCATCCAGAAGTCTTCCAACTGTTGGTAAACCGTTGGGAAAGGCCACAGGTGGACATGATGGCGTCCCGCCTAAACAAAAAACTAGATATTGCGCCAGGTCAAGGGACCCTCAGGCAATAGCTGTGGACGCTCTAGTGACACCGTGGGTGTACTAGTCGGTTTATGTATTCCCTCCTCTGCCTCTCATACCAAAGGTACTGAGAATAATAAGAAAACGAGGAGTAAGAACGATACTCGTGGTTCCGGATGGGCCAAGAAGAGCTTGGTACCCAGAACTTCAAGAAATGATATCAGAGGACCCATGGCCTCTACCGCTCAGACAGGATCTGCTACAGCAGGGGCCCTGTCTGTTCCAAGACTTACCGTGGCTGCGTATGACGGCATGGCGGTTGAATTACGGATCCTAAAGGAAAAGGGCATTCCGGAAGCAGTCATTCCTACGCTGATAAAAGCCAGGAAAGAAGTAACCGCAAACCATTATCACCGTATTTGGCGAAAATATGTTGCGTGGTGTGAGGCCAGGAAGGCCCCAACAGAGGAATTTCAGCTGGGTCGTTTTCTGCACTTCCTACAGTCAGGGGTGACTATGGGCCTAAAATTGGGTTCCATTAAGGTCCAGATTTCGGCTCTGTCGATTTTCTTCCAGAAAGAACTGGCTTTACTGCCTGGAGTTCAGACATTTGTAAAGGGAGTGCTACATATTCAGCCCCCTTTTGTGCCTCCTGTGGCACCTTGGGATCTCAACGTGGTGTTGAGTTTCTTAAAATCACATTGGTTTGAGCCACTTAAAACTGTGGATTTGAAATATCTCACGTGGAAAGTGGTCATGTTATTGGCCTTGGCTTCGACCAGGCGTGTGTCAGAATTGGCGGCTTTGTCATGTAAAAGCCCTTATCTGATTTTCCATATGGATAGGGCAGAATTGAGGACTCGTCCCCAGTTTCTCCCTAAGGTGGTATCAGCTTTTCACTTGAACCAACCTATTGTAGTGCCTGCGGCTACTAGGGACTTGGAAGATTCCAAGTTACTGGACGTAGTCAGGGCCTTAAAAATGTATATTTCCAGGACGGCTGGAGTCAGGAAAACTGACTCGTTTTTTATCCTGTAGGCACCCAACAAAATAGGTGCTCCTGCTTCTAAGCAGACTATTGCTCGCTGAATTTGTAGCACAATTCAGCTTGAGCATTCTGCGGCTGGATTGCCGCATCCTAAATCAGTAAAAGCCCATTCCACGAGGAAAGTGGGCTCATCTTGGGCGGCTGCCCGAGGGGTCTCGGCTTTACAATTTTGCCGAGCTGCAACTTGGTCAGGAGCAAACACGTTTGCTAAATTCTTCAAAATTGATACCCTGGCTGAGGAGGACCTGGAGTTCTCTCATTCGGTGCTGCAGAGTCATCCGCACTCTCCCGCCCGTTTGGGAGCTTTGGTATAATCCCCATTGTCCTTACGGAGTCCCCAGCATCCACTAGGACGTCAGAGAAAATAAGATTTTACTCACCGGTAAATCTATTTCTCGTAGTCAGTAGTGGATGCTGGGCGCCCATCCCAAGTGCGGATTGTCTGCAATACTTGTATGTAGTTATTGCCTAACTAAAGGGTTATTGTTGAGCTATCTGTTGAGAGGCTCAGTTATATTTCATACTGTTAACTGGGTATAGTATCACGAGTTATACGGTGTGATTGGTGTGGCTGGTATGAGTCTTACCCGGGATTCAAAATCCTTCCTTATTGTGTCAGCTCTTCCGGGCACAGTATCCTGAGGTCTGGAGGAGGGTCATAGTGGGAGGAGCCAGTGCACACCAGATAGTACCTAATCTTTCTTTTAGAGTGTCCAGTCTCCTGCGGGGTCCGTCTATTCCCCATGGTCCTTGCGGATTTCCCAGCATCCACTACGGACTACGAGAAATAGATTTACCGGTGAGTAAAATCTTATTATTATTATTTGCGTGTCTGCGGGAAGGGGGCGGGGCTAAAATGATGCGATTTGCATCATTTTAACCCCTTCTCCACCCGACGGACCCGCGAATACGGGAGATTTTCTCTCCATCCTGCTCGCATCACTAGGGTGCGAGCAGGATGTGGGAGACCTGCCCACTCTTCCGGGGGTGCAGGGGGCTACCCCAAAAAACGGGAGCCTCCCGCAGCTTTCGGGAGAGTAGGTAAGTATGAGTTATTTTGATTTAAGTTACCTGTGCTCAAGCATAAATATCTCTAAAACCGTGACTGTCTGTGTGCCTTGAGGACTGAGGTTGGGAACACCGCCTGCCCTAGCTCATTATTTTTGTAATACAATATTGACACTACATTCTAACTAGCCTAAACACCATTTAGTGCATTAGGATTAGTAAAATACATAAACCTTCTGACTACAATATTTGCTTCCTCCCATTGATGGTCAGACTGGACAGGTTACCATAACAACGCCTGCATGCTACTACCAGTAAAACTGGGTTTACTGTAATTTACTGTAATGTTTTGGGTAACTACAAGTCAGCTTTAAATAACAAGCACCAACCAACCAGACAGCAAGAGCTCACTTGTCTCTTTCCACCCCACCCCCCCAGCTCCCTGCCAGGACAGAGCAGTACTGACTGCGCACTGACGTCACCTACCGCCTTGCTGCCGCTAAGAACTACACGTCCCGTCATGCCTTGCGCTCTCCTCCCCCCCACCTGCGGCCTGCTGCAGAGAGAACTACACGTCCCGTCATGCCCCGCGCTCTCCTGCCCACGTGGGGGCCGCCTGGCTGCTTCTGCAGAAACAGAAAGTGCTCGGGCAGCGTTTCACCTTCAGCCCTTGGTGAGACCTGCAGGGGGGGCGAGGAAGCAGCAATGAGCGCAGGATCCCAGGCTGCAGTGGAGGAGATCGAGCTCATCAGAGGGCCCTCAGGTACCTAGCCGGCAGAACAGCAGCCAGTCCCCTAGTCCTGGCTCGGGGCAGCCCGGACGTGTCATGGGATTGTGCAGGCCCTGGGGTAATCCGGCATCTGCAGGGATGCACAGTATCACTAGTAACCATGGGGGGGTCACTCCCAGCCACACTCTATGCCCCCGGGATCTGCACTGTATTTCAGTATGCACACTCCTCTGCAACTTGCCGGCAGCATTCATCACACATTGCTGCCATGTACTAATGATAGTGACTAGTGCGCTGCGCTGCAACAATGTCTGCCCTATTGTAATACTTTCTGCTCTGCATTGCTGCTGTATATATGAAGGGTGAGTATGCTGCTGTGCTAGCAGTGCAAGGTCTGCATTATACAGTACATGCTATTAAATAATGCATCCATTCTCATATTTGGTAGCGGTACGCAGTTATACAGCCGACATTTATAATGTAATGTCGACAGAATGTCAAAAGTTATGATGTGGACACAGTGTCATCATATGAGCTGTCGACACAGTAGAAACATCAGGGTTAGGGGCACGTTACAAATGAACCGTCAACATTGCGACCCTCTTATCGTGATCGACATGTACTGTCTACATAACAGTGTCGGCATTGTCATGTCGACATGAATATGAACATAGGTACTGTTGACCCAATACCGAACCCGTTTTCACTGTTTGAGAATTGCATATCTTTGTCTTGTGCTGTTTATGGATCTTTACCAGCTGTTCCCAAACATTCTTGAATCACGGGGCCCTGGAGTGTCTGCATATGTTCAAAGCACCCCTAGTCTAAACGTTTCTTATACCCCTTTCACATCGCACAAATAACCCGGTATCGACACGGCATGTTGCTGTGTCGAAACGGGTCAGTGTGCGATGTGAAAGCACTTTGGCCGAATTAGCGGGTCGCCTGACCCGGTAATTCAACCCGGTAAAAAAGAAGGGTTATTACCGGGTTGAATACCGGGTCAGACGCAGTGTAAATGGGAGCCGTTTCGATGCGACACGGCTCCCATTCACAGCATAGGGAGAGGCGGCGCAGGAGATGAGCTTATCTCCCAGCGCCGCCTTCACCCCTGCTGCTGCTGCGCCCCCCCCCCCCCCCCCCCCTGCTGCTATGGCAACCGACCCGGTATATTGCCGGGTCGGAAAGCCACCAAAGTAGAGCAAATGCCGGATCCCACACGGTAAGGACACGTTTCTCTTACCGGGTGGGATCCGGCATTTGCGATCTGAAAGCGGTATTACTGATAACTAAATTTACATTATTTTTTTTTTTTATTTAATTGTGCTTACCTGTCCCCCTTTGGGTCCGTTTTGTCATGGTGTACAGTTCTAATGGTTCACATATTTTATGATTGACAGCCACCAGCACTGTTTTGGTCCCTCACCACCAACCTGAGGCAGCTCAGAAAGTATCTCATGGCACCCCACACCCGCCCACCATGAATGTATGTAATGACCAATGTATACACACACACACATAGGATCTGTTATCCGGATTAGAGCTTTCTGGATAGGGCGCATAGTAATCGTCTGGTGCACCAGGCATACATCTGCAAGATTACATTTCATGTCTTTTTTTTGGCACTGATATTTCACACCAGGTTTCAGGGTCCAGCAGCGCTGCTACCTGTACAGTACACGCTATTAGCCTGCTACCTTCCATAGCCACTGCCCCAGTGTGGTTCTGCTGGCCATCTTGGAAGGAAATCTGGGCTTTGCAATGAGATTGCGGTTTATGGTTGTCCCTCCCGTTCACGCCCCATCTGCACCTGTTTTACATTTATTGGCACGTTAAGTACAGTAGATTTGTCCATTCTATACTACAGGAAAGGACAAAACTGCAGGAGGATCGGATTTATCAAGCAGTCCCCAGGGCTGTGGTTAATGGAAGGAGCATGCTATAAACGTGTCTAGTAGGCAGTAGGGCAGCTTTGATTCTGGCCTTGTCTCAAGCTAGAACCAGTTCAACTTCCCTGTACGTTTTACAGGCGCACAATAACATGATAATGTGTCACTAAAAAATCGCATACATTTTTTCTCTAACGTCCTAGTGGATGCTGGGAACTCCGTAAGGACCATGGGGAATAGCGGGCTCCGAAGGAGGCTGGGCACTCTAGAAAGATCTTAGACTACCTGGTGTGCACTGGCTCCTCCCACTATGACCCTCCTCCAAGCCTCAGTTAGATTTCGTGCCCGGCCGAGGTTGGATGCACACTAGGGGCTCTCCTGAGCTCTTAGAAAGTTATAGTCTTAGAATTTGTTCTTTTCAGTGAGACCTGCTGGCAACAGGCTCACTGCAGCGAGGGACTAAGGGGAGAAGAAGCGAACTCGCCTGCTTGCAGCCGGATTGGGCTTCTTAGGCTACTGGACACCATTAGCTCCAGAGGGATCGACCGCAGGCCCAGCCTTGATGTTCGGTCCCGGAGCCGCGCCGCCGTCCCCCTTACAGAGCCAGAAGCAAGAAGATGGTCCGGAAAATCGGCGGCATGAAGACATCAGTCTTCACCAAGGTAGCGCACAGCACTGCAGCTGTGCGCCATTGCTCCTCTCACACACTTCATACTCCGGTCACTGAGGGTGCAGGGCGCTGGGGGGGGGCGCCCTGAGGCAGCAATAAAAACACCTTGGCTGGCAAAAATACCTCAATATATAGCCCCAGGGGCTATATATGAGGTAAATACCCCTGCCAGAAGTCCATAAAAAACGGGAGAATAGGCCGCGAAAAAGGGGCGGAGCCTATCTCCTCAGCACACTGGCGCCATTTTCCCTCACAGCTCCGTTGGAGGGAAGCTCCCTGGCTCTCCCCTGCAGTCTACAAGGGTTAAAAAAAGAGAGAGGGGGCACTAAATTTAGGCGCAGTATACATTATATATATATAGATATAAAGCTATAGGGGACATAACTCAGTTAGTCCCTGCAGTATATAGCGCTCTGGTGTGTGCTGGCATACTCTCACTCTGTCCCCCCAAAAGGGCTTTTGTGGGTCCTGTCCTCGTTTAGAGCATTCCCTGTGTGTCTGCGGTGTGTCGGTACGGCTGTGTCGACATGTTGAATGAGGAGGCTTATATGGTGACGGAACAGAGGCCGATATATGTGATGTCGCCCCCTGTGGGGCCGACACCAGAGTGGATAGAGAGGTAAAAGGTATTAACCGACAGTGTCAACTCCTTACATAAAAGGGTGGATGACGTAACAGCTGTGGGACAGCCGGCTTCGCAGCCCGCGCCTGCCCAGGCGTCTCAAAGGCCATCAGGGGCTCAAAAACGCCCGCTCTCTCAGATGGCAGACACAGATGTCGACACGGAGTCTGACTCCAGTGTCGACAAGGTGGAGACATATACACAATCCAATCCGTGACTTGATCCCGGCAATAAAAAATGTGTTATACATTTCTGACTTTAACCTCTATAAATGGGTTTTAGGTTTGGGGAGAAAAAACAGGCAGTGTTTTGTTCCCCCATCAGATGAATAAATGAAGTGTGTGAAAAGCGTGGGTTCCCCCGTTAAGAAACTGGTAATTATAAAAAGTTACTGATGGCGTACCCTTTCCCGCCAGGAGGATAAGTTACGCTGGGAGATATCCCCTAGGGTGGATAAGGCGCTCACACGTTTGTCAAAAAAGGTGGCACTGCCGTCTTAGGATACGGCCACTTTAATAGGTACCTGTTGATAAAAAAAAAAAAAAAAAAAAAAACAGGAGGCTATCCTGAAGTCTGTATTTACACACTCAGGTACTAGACTGAGACCTGCAGATAGTGCTGCTGCAGCGTGGTTGGTGACCCTGTCAAACAGGGATAATAGTTGGCAAACATAAAAACATATTAAAGACGTTGTCTTATATATGGGAGATGCACAGAGGGATATTTTGCCGGCTGGCATCCAAAATAAATGTAATGTCCATTCTGTCAGGAGGGTATTAGAGACCTGTCACTGGACAGGTGATGCGGACTTAAAAAGCGCATAGAGAGCCTTATAAGAGTGAGGAATTATTTGGGGATGGTCTCTGGGACCTCGTATCCACAGCAACTGCTGGGAAGAAATAATTTTACCTCAGGTTTCCTCACAGAAAAAGGTACAGTCCTTTCGGCTTCAGAAAAGCAAGCGGGTCAAATGGCGCTTCCTTTCTGTACAGAGACAAGGGTAGAGGGAAAAAGCTGCACCAGTCAGCCTGTTCCCAGAATCAAGATTCTTCCCCCGCCTCCTGTGAGTACACACCATGACGCGGGTGCTCCACAGGTGTAGCCAGGTACGGTGGGGGGCCGCCTCAAAAATTTCAGCAATTAGTGGGCTCGCTCACAGGTGGATCCCTGTTTCTTCCAAGTAGTAATTTCAGGGGTACAAGCTGGAATTAGAGAAGTCTCCTCCCAGCCGTTTCCTAAAATATGCCTTGCTGACAACTCCCTCAAGCAGGGAGGCTGTGCTAGAGGCAATTAATAAGCGGTATTCCCAGCAGGTAATACTCAAGGTGCCCCTACTTCAACAAGGACGGGGTTACTATTCCACACGGGTTGGGGTACCGAAACCGCATGGTTCGGTGTGACCCATTTTATATTTAAAATCCTTGAACATAAAAAAAAAAATTCAAGTTCAAGATGGAATCGCTCAGGGCGGTTATTGCAAGCCTGGACGAGGGGGATTACATGGTATCCCGGGACATCAAGGATGCTTTCCTGCATGTCCCCATTTACCATCCTCGCCAGGAGTACCTCAGATTTGTGGTACAGGATTACCATTACCAAGTCCAGACACTGCCGTTTGGAATGTACATGGCACCGAGGGTGTTTTATCGAAGGTAATGGCCGAAATGATGATACTCCTTCAAAAAAAAGGGAGTTGTAATTATCCCGTAATTGGACAATCTCGTTATAAGGGCGAGGTCCAAGGAGCAGTTGGTAGTCGGGGTAGCACTATTTTGGAAAGTGCTACAACAGCATAGGTGGATTCTAAACAGTCCAAAGTCACAGCTGGTTCCTATGACACGTCTACTGTTCCTGGGGATGGTTCTGGACATAAACCAGAAATAGTGTTTCTCCCGGAGGAGAAAGCCAAGGAGTTGTCATCTCTAGTCAGAGACCTCCTGAAACCAAAATAGGTAGCGGTGCATCATTGCACGCGAGTCCTGGGAAAAATGGTAGCTTCTTACGAAGCAATCCCATTAGGCAGGTTCCATACAAGAACTTTTCAGAGGGACCTGTTGGACAAGTGGTCCGGATCGCATCTTCCGATGCATAGGCTGATAACCCTGTCTCCAAGGACCAGGGTATCTCTACTGTGGTGGCTGCAGAGTGCCCATCTTCAAGAGGGCCGCAGGTTCGGCATACAGGACTAGGTCCTAGTGACCATGGATTCCAGCCTTTGAGGCTGGGGGGCAGTCACATAGGGAAGAAACTTCCAGGGACTTTGGTCAAGTCAGGTTATTTCCCTACACATAAATATTCTGGATCTGAGGGCCATTTACAATGCCCTGAGGCCAGCAAGGCCTCTGCTTCAAAACCAGCCGGTACTGATCCAATCAGACAACATCACGGCAGTCGCCCATGTAATCAACGGGGCGGCACAAGAAGCAGGATGGCGATGGCAGAAGCCACAAGGATTCTCCGATAGGCGGAAAATCATGTGTTAGCACTGTCAGCAGTGTTCATTCCCGGAGTGGACAACTGGGAAGCAGATCTTCTCAACAGACACGACCTCCACCCGGGAAAATGGGGACTTCCTCCAGAAGTCTTCCAATAGGATTGTACACCATTGGGAAAGGCCACAGGTGGACATGATGGCGTCCCGCCTTAACAAAAAGCTATAAAAGATATTGCTCCAGGTCAAGGGACCCTCAGGCGATAGCTATGGACGCTCTGGTAACACCGTGGGTGTACCAGTCGGTTTAGGTGTTCTCCCCTCTGCCTCTCATACCAAAGGTACTGAGAATAATAAGAAGGCGAGGAGTAAGAACGATACTCGTGGATGGCCAAGAAGAGCTTGGTACCCAGAACTTCAAGAATTTATATCAGAGGACCCATGGCCTCTGCCACTCAGTCAGGACCTGCGGCAGCAGGGGCCCTGTCTGTTCCAAGACTTACCGCGGCTGCGTTTGACGGCATGGCGGTTGAACGCCGGATCCTGAAGGAAAAGGGTATTCCGGAGGAAGTAATTCCTACGCTTACTAAAGCCAGGAAAGAGGTTACAGCAACTCATTATCACCGCATATGGCGAAAATATGTTGCATGGTGTGAGGCCGAAAGGGCCCCAACAGAGGAATTTCAACTAGGTCGATTTCTGCATTTCCTGCAAGCAGGAGTGACTATGGGCCTTAAATTGGGTTCCATTAAGGTACAGATCTCGGCTCTGTCGATTTTCTTTCAAAAAAGAACTAGCTTCAGTACCTGAAGTTCAGACATTTATAAAAGGAGTGCTGCATAGTCAGCCCCCGTTTGTGCCTCCTGTGGCACCTTGGGATCTCAACGTGGTGTTGAGTTTTCTTAAAATCACTTTGGTTTGAACCACTAAAAACCGTGGATCTGAAATATCTCACATGGAAGGTGGTTATGTTATTGGCCTTGGCTTCTGCCAGGCGAGTATCAGAATTGGCGGCTTTGTCTTGTAAAAGCCCTTATTTGATTTTCCATATGGATAGGGCAGAATTGAGGACTCGTCCCCAGTTTCTCCCTAAGGTGGTGTCAGCGTTTCACCTGAACCAGTCTATTGTGGTGCCTGCGGCTACTAAGGATTTGGAGGACTCCAAGTTGCTAGACGTTGTCAGGGCCCTGAAAATATATGTTTCCAGGACGGCTGGAGTCAGAAAATCTGACTCGCTGTTTATCCTATATGCACCCAACAAGCTGGGTGCTCCTGCTTCTAAGCAGACTATTGCTCGTTGGATTTGTAGTACAATTCAGCTTGCACATACTGTGGCAGGCCTGCCACAGCCAAAATCTGTCAATGCCCATTCCACAAGGAAGGTGGGCTCATCTTGGGCGGCTGCCCGAGGGGTCTCGGCTTTACAACTTTGCCGAGCAGCTACTTGGTCAGGGGCAAACACGTTTGCAAAATTCTACAAATTTGATACCCTGGCTGAGGAGGACCTGGAGTTCTCTCATTCGGTGCTGCAGAGTCATCCGCACTCTCCCGCCCGTTTGGGAGCTTTGGTATAATCCCCATGGTCCTTACGGAGTTCCCAGCATCCACTAGGACGTTAGAGAAAATAAGAATTTACTCACCGGTAATTCTATTTCTCGTAGTCCGTAGTGGATGCTGGGCGCCCATCCCAAGTGCGGTTTATCTGCATTACTTGTACATAGTTATTGTTAACTAAATCGGGTTATTGTTGAGCCATCTGTTGAGAGGCTCTATTGTTTCATACTGTTAACTGTGTTTCATATCACGAGTTGTACGGTGTGATTGGTGTGGCTGGTATGAGTCTTACCCGGGATTCAAAATCCTTCCTTATTGTGTACGCTCGTCCGGGCACGGTACCTAACTGAGGCTTGGAGGAGGGTCATAGTGGGAGGAGCCAGTGCACACCAGGTAGTCTAAGATCTTTCTAGAGTGCCCAGCCTCCTTCGGAGCCCGCTATTCCCCATGGTCCTTACGGAGTTCCCAGCATCCACTACGGACTACGAGAAATAGAATTACCGGTGAGTAAATTCTTATTTTATTAGATCCATAAAAGTATGTCTTCACAATGACGCACCTGCTCTCTTTCTATTAAAGTAGTTGTTAATAGAAAGCTGATGCTGTAAACTTGATATTTAAACAGCACATGGGTAATGAATGGGGGATGGGAGGTTTGGTGGTAGCCATAGAGGTATATTCAATTGGCGTCGGATCCATTCCGACATGCATCTCTCGGAATGGATCCGACAATGCCTATTCAAATCTCATCTCAATTCGACTTTTTCAAGTCGAATTGAGATGAGGGACGCAGAGGAGGGGGGGGGGGGGGGGGGCGGAGCCGCGGGGACAGCCGCCGGCAGACGGAGGAGATCAGCGCTACAGTAGCGCTGCAGGAGTATGTCACACAGCCGCCAGACCTCACAGCAGTGTCCACCCGGCTCCAGCAAGCATGACCTCACTTGCTGGAGCCGGGTGGAAGCTGCCGTGAGCGGTGCGGCTGTGTGACATCCTGCTGTAGCGCTTCTCTCCCCTGTATGCCCGCAGCTGTCCCCCGTCTCCCTGCGCCCCCCCTCTCCTCCTCTGGGTCCCACATCTCAGTCCGACATTTTTTTATGTCGGACTGAGATGGTTGAAACGGGGGCCAAAAACGAAATTTGTACGCTAAGGTTGAAGATATGTCTAGGTTTTATGTAGGATTATGTGTCCATTGTCCAAACTGCAATCAATTTAAGAAAAATGTCCGAAAAGTGTCTATGGCAGTGATTCCTAAACTTTTTCGCGCTACGGCACCCTAGAGCAGGCATGTCCAAACTGCGGCGCTCCAGCTTTTGTGAAATTACACATCCCAGCATGCCCTGACACAGTTTTGAGAGAATGCTAAAACTGTGTCAGGGCATGCTGGGATGTGTAGTTTCTCAACAACTGGACGGCCGCAGTTTGGACATGCCTGCCCTAGAGTATCAGAATATTTTTCACAGCACCCCTAGGCCAAAAGTTTCTTAATCAGAAATTCAGAAAAAAAAATATTACATTTAGTAAATTGTGTTTTTATATGTCATCCTTACGTTCATTTATGTGGCGAGGGACAAGATTTTGCTTCTGTTTGTCTGCACATGTTATGACTGGCAGCCACCGGCACTGGTTTTGCCTATTACACTGACCATAAATAATTTAAATTGGTCCTGGACCACCAACCCAGGGCACCCCTGCAAGTGTCCAGAGGCACCCCAGGGTGCCACGGCACACAGTTTGAGAACCACTGGTCTATAGTATAATTTGTTCCTATAGAGGCAAAAAAAATGATCTCTCTCTCTCTCTCTCTCTCTCTCTCTCTCTCTCTATCTATATATTGCTGGGTGTGTATGTACAGTATCAGTCAAAAGTTTGACCTCACCTCATTCAGTGGTTTTTATTTATTTTTATTTTCTACATTGCAGATTAATACTGAAGACATCAAAACTATGAAAGAACACATATGGAATTATGTTGTAAATATAAAAGTGTTAAACAAATCAAAATATGTTTTATATTTTAGATACCTCAAAGTATCCCCCTTTTGCTTTGATGACCGCTTTGCACACTCTTGGCATTCTCTCAATCAGCTTCATGATGGAGTCTCCTGGAATAGTTTTCCAACAGTCTTGAAGGAGTTCCCAGAGGTGCAGAGCACTTGTTGGCTGCTTTTCCTTCACTCTGCGGTCCAACTCATCCCAAACCTTCTCAATTGGATTTAGGTCTGGTGATTGTGAAGGCCAGGTCATCTGACGCAGCACTCCATCACTTTCCTTCTTGGTCAAGTATCCCTTACATAGCCTGGAGGTGTGTTTGGGGTCATTGTCTTGTTGAAAAACAAATTATGGTCCCAGTAAGCGCAAACCAGATGGGATGGCATGGCACTGCAGAATGCTGTGGTAGCCATGCTGGTTAAGTGCACCTTGAATTTTGAATAAATCACCGACAGTGTCACCAGCAAAGTACCCCCACACCATCACACCTCCTCCTCCATGCTTCACAGTGGGAACCACACATGCAGAAACTATCAACTCACCTTCTCTGCGTCTCACAAAGACACTGCGATTGGAACAAAAAATCTCAAATTTGGAGTCATCAGACCAAAGTACAGATTTCCACTGGTCTAATGTCCATTCCTTGTGTTTCTTGGCCCAAACAATTCTCTTCTTGTTCATCCTCAGTAGTGACTTCTTTGCAGCAATTTGACAATGAAGGCCTGATTCATGCAGTCTCCTCTGAATAGTTGATGTTGAGACTTGTCTGCTTCTTGAACGCTGAAGAATTTATGTAGGCTCTAATCTGAGGTGCTGGTAACTCTAATGAATTTATCCTCTGCAGCAGAGATTACTTTTGGTCTTCCTTTCCTGGGGCGGTCCTCATGAGAGCCAGTTTCATCATAGCGTTTGATGGTTTTTGCAACTGCACTTGAGGATACATTCAAAGTTCTTGAAACTTTCCGTATCGACTGACCTTCATGTCTTAAAGTAATGATGGACTGTCGTTTCTCTTTTTCGAGTTGAGTGGTTCGTGCCATAATGTGGATTACAACAGTAATCAAATAGGGGTGTCCACTGTGTACTAACCCTACCTCTGCACAACACAGCTGATGGTCTCAAAAACATTAAGAAGGCAAGTAATTCCACAGATTGACTCTTGACAAGGCACACCTGTCAATTCAAAACCATTCCAGGAGACTACCTCATGAAGCTGATTGAGAGAATGCCAAGCGTGTGCAAAGCTGTCATCAAAGCAAAAGGGGGCTACTTTGAGGAATCTAAAATCTAAAACATATTTTGATTTGTTTAACACTATTTTTGTTTACAACATAATTCCATGTGTTCTTTCATAGTTTTGATGTCTTCAGTATTAATCTACAATGTAGAAAATAATTAAAATAAATAAAAACCATTGAATGAGAAGGTGTCCAAACTTTTGACTGCTACTGTATATATATATATATATATATATATATATGTGTGTGTGTATATTTATTTTGCTCCTCACCTCTGTGGTACTGCCACTGGTGTGTGTCCATTGGAGCTCCTTTCAGGACACAGTCTCCCCCCCCCCCCTATGTACGCTCCACACACCACCATGTACTGCCCGTATATAGACTGCACCCATTATCTTTAATATTTTGCACCCCCAACCATATACTGCCACTGTATACACACTGCACCCCCATAACCCTCTATATGGTGCCCCCTACATACAGGGGACCCACTCCTCCATATACAGCCACCCCATATACATCATACGCCGCACCCCCTTCTCCATATTCTATGCTGCAACCCCAGGTTACTTGCCATCCTGGGACTTGGCAGTAACCAGGAAACGAATGCAGGAACCGCCAGACAGGCTGCAGCACTCAGAGTGGAGGCACAGGGGACATGTATGGCCACTTAGCAACAGGGATAGAAGGTGAATTAGATGCGACCCTGTGTGGGGTGAGCAGTAAGGTGTCCGGGAGGAATAGGAGGGGGTCAGTGTTGGGGCTGCCGATGATGCGGGTCAGTGGGAGATAGATAACTAGCTCAGCTGCTTTATATAGGCAGATGGGCGTGGTCCTGTGCTCGCCCCTCCAACACCCCACACAGGTCATGCCCAGACTCTTCCGGCCAGCTGCTGGTCGCTACTGGTGTCTTCCAGACTGGGCAAGAGCTGTGCTGGGACTGGTGATCTTACACGTGCAGTACGGGTGGTGTATATAGTGCAGCATCATTATAGTCTGCCCATTACAGATATACCGCAATCTATATATGAGGCTAACACTACACACAGACACACTCAGCTGTCTGCTCGGCATGACAGAGCCCCGGATCCCAGCAGCAGGACTTCCAGAAACCCGGCAGCTCCTGTGCGAGTAGAGACTGCCCCCCCCCCTATAATCCGACCCTGCTGTCTGTCATTTTTACAGGCTTTTTACTAGTTTTATAATACTTTACTTTCATTGCCAGAACTGTTCTGTGTTGTTTTTTTCATGGTCTCTCTTGAATATACTGAGATTGCATGTATATAAGATTACAGCCAAATGTTGATTGCTTCCAGTTGGTTGTAATCTGATTAACTGCCTACTGTGGTTACGCATTAAACTCCTTCCCGTAGACAGTATGATGGGTTGTAGGCTAAGTTGAATGACATTGCCCCATTATTCCATTCCAGCTCTGTTTTGTGACTGGAGGGAGAGCGTTGATGGGAAATCTACTATTATCGTTGCTTTACCGTGTACTTTCTTGAGAGCGTTGGGTGTCCTTTTTTCTTTTTAGGACCTAAGAATGATTCCTATTTATTATTATTCTCCTCCTCCGACGATCCGCAGCACCCAATTACAGAGTAAACAAATAAGCAAAACATGAAGACAGTGACTTACAGTTCCATACAATATAGGACAAGTACAGGGTATATAAACATGGCTGCGTCGTTAAACAGCACTGAAATAAGTATCAGGATGGCAGAAAACCGAGGGATTTGGTGCCATCAAAGGGAGTATTGAAAAGAAGATAGGTTAAGTAAGAGACGTAAAAGCACGTAAGGGAAAGGACCCTGCTCGTGAGAGCTTACATTCTAAAGCGGAGGGGCACACAAACAGGGGTGACACACAGATGGGATAGAAAGTGAGCGTAGGCCACAGAGGGTTAGCATGAGAGACGGCTGGGTTTGGTGAAGAAGTGGGTCTTGAGAGCCCATTTGAAGTTTTGTAGAGAGGTGGAGAGTCTGAGGGGGAGAGGTAGGGAATTCCAGAGTAAGGGAGCAGCACGTGAAAAATCTTGAAGGTAGGAGTGGGAGGAGGTAATCAGAAGACAGGGGATTCGGCGTGCATTAGCAGAGCGAAGAGGACGTGTGGGAGAGTAAAGGGAGATAAGGTCAGAGATGTAGATGGGAGAGGAGTGGGTGAGAAGCTTGAAATGGGTTCTGAAGGGGGAGGTGGATGTAGTGCGTTTGTTGCGCCTGTCTTCATCTCCCACACAGCAGCCACTGACAATAGGCAGTACCCGCCAGCAGGAAAGATGTAATACACTATTCTGGAACTAGCTACCAGGATGATATGCCGGTTGTCTTGTGTATATTGTGTTATAAATTGTTAATTTATGTTGACAGGAGCTCCTTAAATGATAGAGCGTCGCACTAATTTATCACTGGAAGCTTTGTTACGTTTTGCCTGTCTTTTTTAGATGCTCACTGGCAGAATTTATAGTATTTGATTGCATTTTGGCAGGAACAGCCGTCAATGCTTCTATGTGACACAGTATCCCATTCACCTTTGTATTACTACCAGGGACAACAATATGACTAACCCTAATGCACCAGCGGCATATGGTGACCTTGTGTGACATTGAAAACATTTCTTTAAACCTCTATTTGTGGCAGAACTGCTATTAAAGAAATATTCTAGGAACAATGGGAAACACATCAGTCGGCGATGATTCATATTGTAGCTACCTGCTTGGTACAAGTAACTTGATCTACAGGATATGGGGGGGGGGGGGGGGTGCACTTAGTGAGTGATATAATACAACCACTCATCTAGGTTTCATTGATTCTGTAAAGAGATTAATCTGCTGACTATTCACTCTATGAGCATCAGGGATTTAATGGTGTCTACAGTGCTTCAGAAAACCACAACACGGACTCCACAGAAGCTAAATGTACTTGATAATGATTTACAGTAAATGTATTTACAACAATGGTGGCTCATATACAGGGTAAAAGATGATCCTGTGAGTCTCCATGACACAACGCTAGGTACACACCTGATGGTATAGAGAAACTGAGCACAATGTGTTTTTTTTTGGGGGGGGGGTTCCTGAGAGCTGAAAAAATCCTATGAACGCCCAGTTTCTGTTCCTATCCGAACGATAAGGGCGGAATTCACCAAAGTAAAGGACACAATATAAAAAGTCCCGTTTGGGATCCCAAATGGGTTACTTTTTGCTCATTTCAGCTCGCCCACCTCAAGGGGTTATGAGCCGAAATGCTGGTCTGCCAGCTGATCGTGCCCGTACAGAGAAACAATTGAATAGCTCTGTCGGCCACCATCTAATGGCTGCCGGCGCCGCAAACAATTGAATTCACCTTAAGGGGTAGATTCAATTAGTGCCAAATTTGCCGACAGTCGGAAAATTGACGCTAATTTGACCTGTTTGTATTCAGTAGCGGGCGTTTTTCACCCGTTTTTTTTAATCCATTGTTGCCCATGCCGGTTTTTTTTTGTGTGTCGAAAGATAGTCGAGGTGACATTTTTAAATGCATTATGTTGGACGAGCTTATGTTTGTGGCATGATATTGGCTCACTAAAACTGGTGAATGTTGTGCAGCAGTCCAGATGTTCGAGAGCAGATCCTACTAGTTTTGGAATGACCGTTTGCTACGGGTGCTGTATAATGTTCAGCACAATTATTGCACAGTGTGTATACTCCTTTAACAGTGTAATTTTTGTTTATATGATTTTTTTTTTTCTTTTTTAAACGCTTAATTGACCCCTACACCCAGTATGGGATAAAGCAATATTATTAAGATGCAGTTAATTAGGAACTAGGATGATGACGCAACCCTGTGAATTTAATATGACTAAAAAAATCCAACTTTTCTTGGTTGATTTTTCTGTGTATTGTTTTAGACCTACGGTAACTGACTGACAAGTGCCAATATAGTCAGTTAGTACAATCACCAGGAGGTAGTCGGGAAAGACAGTAAATGCAATTACAGGATTCAATCAACACTTTGCATACTAGTGTTATTTTTGCATGTATTCAAATAGAAATTATATGTAATTTTATACATCAGTTATTAAGTAAAGTACCCATTTTAACTTGTGTCTTGTTCAGCTATGCCATACCGGGAATGCACTACAATATTATATTGTGTTATCTATTCATTTATTATGAGCATAATACCAACCTTCTATCTGACGCTTGAACCCAACCCAACAAACTACGTTTCTCAAACTGCAAGCAAATCTAACGATTTGGCTGCTGCAGTGTCCATTAATAGTAATACTGACAGGATGTTTCCAGTTCTGATAAGCTACGGAAACATGCACTTAATATACAAATGAAACCTAATATATTTTGTGACCACTATTGTAGCATTACTTTATAAGCCAATAAGTATTTTGGGTCCAGAAGACCTTTTAAATTTGTACACATGTGGGCACGCATTAAGCGCGGAATTCAGTTTTGCACAATATCCCACAGGTATCGCTGTGATGCACGGCTGGAAGCTTGCCGGCTTATTACAGTAGTGCCAACATCACAAGTAGCGATGCCGGCAGGAAGCAATGTGCCGTTCCGGAACATCACATCACATCTATGTTCAGATTCAATTCCCCTCTTGGTGATTGTGTCAGAAACCTTGATAATGTGTAATAAAAGCTGTGTTGCTTTTAGCCGTCCCCCCACCCCCCAAATTCTAAAGCAGTAGAGTGTTGATCTGGTTACTCAGTGGTGTTAAGAAAATACCAGTGGTGCTGTGGGAGGGGGGGGGGGGATTCTGTTTTGTGGGTGCCTAAACATAATGGATGCCCATCGGAGCAATTCAATTGCACCCCCCCCCCCCTCCCCCCATAAGGCGTGAGTGCCGTGTGTGCGTTCCGCGCAAAGCAGTTAAATATGTCTAGAGTATTGCTTAGGGCGCCCCCAAGTGCCAACTTAACAGCTGAGCCTAGTGGAATCTGCAGGGTAAAACAGTAGAATTCCCTCCTGGGGTGTGTCAAATGTGATTGCAGATAGTACATGAGTTTGTTGCAGAGGGGCAACAATGTCTCTTAAACCCAAGCGTAAGTGGTTCTAAAGCTACGGAAGCCACTTTTTCTGACAGAACAACTGAAAAGACTACTTATACAGCGCCTCACCCAAATGTGTAAATATATAAATTGAAGAAAAAAAAATGACAATTTAAATGAGCTCCTGAGACACTGCGCTTGCCACAACCACTATGTGAGAATGGATATGGAAACTGAAAAACAACAAAAGTGGCTGCGCTGTGTGTCAGCAGTTATGTATAAACAGAGAGCACAACGTGTAAGAAAATAATATATTTAACCTCATAATAAGAACAATTTAAAATATGTAATTGACAGCACACCTATATCTGTCTCAGGTGAAAAAGCAAAGTTCAGCCATATGATCAAAAGTGGCTATCCAAGATGATACTTCCTATTCCACAGTGCAAGAGGAAATATGAGAATAAATGAGCGCAGTTCCAGATAGTATGCTCTATCATTCACCGGATAGATAATAATGCATATAGTACCTCTCCAGAAAGGGCTGGTGTGTACTAGCCGAGCGTCCCTGGCTAATGAGTCCTGCGTTGCCCACTGTACTGCACAGAGGAGAGAAATAGTCGGATGCCCGGTGAAATGTCTGAAAATCCCGACCTTTTACCCGGGTCATTTTGATGGTCCCTGCCTGACCCCCCCCCCCCCCTTACACACAGGGAAGCATATTACCGGCTCAAGAATTTCTTCCTGGTAATTTGCGAATCAACATGGGTATTTGGTCTGTGTGAAAGGGTCAACACGGGTCCCGGACCCTGGTAAGTTCCTGGGTCCCATATTTACTTGTGCGCTTTTCCTAATTTAAAAAATATTGTTGTGGAATATTTCTTGTTTTGAGTTTTTAAATTGAATGTTGATCAATTCTTAACATGACCACCTAGATTACTTGTCCATTCAAACATCGAAAAAGGTGGCAGGTTTTACCCTTAACTTTATTAACACAGTACAGATTGAGTCTCCTATATTCGATGCCTTTGTGTCTGATGGCTCAGTGTGTCAGTGAATATTGAGTATCAGAATGGACAAAGGGGGTCATTCAGACCTGACCGATGCTGTGCGTTTCTGCACAGCGAGCGTCATGCGTCGTACAACGGCCATCGCCGGTCAGCGACAGGATGTTGCAACAAATCCAATCGCACGGGCGTTCGCAAGGTAATTGACAGGAAGAGCCCATTTATGGGTGGCAACTGAGCGTTTACATGGAGTGTCCGGAAAAACGCAGGCGTGCCCAAGCATTTCAGGGATTGTGTCTGACGTCGGCTCTGGCCCCAATCAGCCTGATGTGATCGCACTGTAGGAGTAAGTCCTGGGCTGCGTACAGACTGCGCACAGTGAATTTTAGCAGCTCGGCGTACATACGGGATCGCACAGCGAATATACACTCCCCCTGGCGCGATCAGGTCTGAATGACCCCCACGTACAAAAACTTGCTTTCTATGATTTCTTTGTTTTACTATTTAAATGACAAATTAAAGTCCTCTATGGAAAGTGGTGAAATAACATTCTAAATGGCAGTTTAATCCGTGCATTGTGTTTTATTCACCCAGGTCTGGGTTTCAATATTGTGGGTGGCACAGACCAGCAATATATATCACATGATAGCGGCATCTACGTCAGTAGCATCAAGGAGAATGGAGCGGCTGCACAGGATGGCAGGCTGCAGGAAGGAGACCGAATATTAGAGGTGAGGCACCAATGCAGAGTGGCCGTTGTCTGGCTGCTGTTCATGTTGTAGCCATATCCTCCAGGTAGGCATAATCCGTGCCGGTTGCACAGCACAGACCAAAATTTGCAGAGGGTTCGCAGATTGAACATAACCCTAACTTTACCTTTAAACCTTTATTTTTATATTGGCAGGTGTCTGGGAACTTATGGCAACCGGGAATCAGCTCCGTGTATCACAGCCGCTGCAGCCGGGGAGCGTAGGGTCCAACACAGAAACCCTCCGATATAAATTTAAAAAAAAGTATAACTGTAAAAGTGTTACTGCCACTGAGCATCATGAATGTCGACAGTTCACCCCTTTTGACAGTTTCATGTCAACTTGATGACTGTTGGAAAAAGCCTCTGCTGCGATGTCCCGTCATTGCTGTACCTTTTAACACCTAACTTAGGGTTCTATCACGGAGGAGGTTCTGCAGTTCACGCGCAAAGGAAACAAGTTCTGCGAGTATAATGCCGCTTTGTAATGGAAAACCTAATTCCTTCTCTACTGTAGTAGTATTAATAGTGACCAAGCACACATTCAGAAATGGGGGATGTAACTCGCATTGTATAAAGCGATTTGTAGTGCAGGAAATAAACAAGCATTTGTGGAACTAAGGGGGGACATTTACTAAGCAGTGATAAGAGCGGAGAAGTGAGCCAGTGGAGAAGTTGCCCCATCAACCAATCAGCAGCTCTGTATGATTTTATAGTATGCAAATCATAGATGTTACTTCAGTGCTGATTGGTTGCCATGGGCAACTTCTCCACTGGCTCACTTCTCCGCTCTTATCACTGCTTAGTAAATGTCCCCTTAAGTTACATTTATGCTTGGGTGATTATTGATCAAATTGAGTTTAAGATCTGTTACTTGTGAGAACTGGGGATTAGAGTTGAAATTCTAGGTTGTAAAATGAGATAATTGCTCTAGCTGACCAGGCACAGACATAAGGCGGGATGTGTCGCACGTAGCATAAAGTATGCAATATACCCCAGTACTTATCGCATGCATAGCTGCTTTTATTGATACCTATATCGCATACAGAACACCATATATGTACGCAAAAGATACAACAACGAAGTGCCAGTGCTTCCAAGCCACCAAGCTTAACCAATTTTTATATAATTATAATTGTAATGCCGCTCCCAATTTAGCAGTACTGTCCTGCCAATAGTATACAAGAAAAAAATATAAGAAATAAGATCAATAGATCAATTAATCAAGAGAGCGCGTTAGCAATTTATTATATCAATACATTTCCATAAAAATTACATAGTTTAAAATACACACGCACAGTAAAAAATGACATACAATATTACTCTGTAATGGCAATAAAAAAAACTATAGCTCCTATAATGAATAAGGAGTGGTTATAATCACCATTTGTTTATAAATTCCTTAATTTAGCTGGATCCAATCCTTTTGATGTGCGTAAAAGGGCTAATTGTTAAATGCTTGTAACAAACCGTATACCGTTCAGGTCTCCTGTAGGGTACACCTGTTATTGACAAGTTGAAGCCCTGGTGCTAGAATCAGTGAGCATTGTCCACCTTATAACGCTTTCACAGGTAATAGCGCAGAAGGACTATGGAGGTAATTGAGAGTTGATCGCAGCAGCAAATTTGTTAGCAGTTGGGCAAAACCATGTCCACTGCAGGGGGGGGGGGGGGCGCAGATGTAACATGTGCAGAGTGTTAGATTTGGGTGGGTTATTTTGTTTCTGTGCAGGGTAAATACTGGCTGCTTTATTTTTACACTGCAATTTATATTTCAGTTTGAATACACCCCACCCAAATCTAACTCTCTCTGCACATGTTACATCTGCTCCCGGGTTGAGCATAATGCTGTGATTTCCAGCGCTTACAGCGTCCTCCCTGTCTCTTAGAAACAATATCTGATTGCAATCAGGGCTTCGAATCGTACTATACTGTGTGTCTCCTCATCACATATAGGGGGTCATTCCGAGTTGATCGCTCGCTAGCTACTTTTTGCTGTGCTGCGATCAGATACACTCCCCCATAGGCGGTGACTATTTTCGCTTTGCAAGTGTGCGAACGCTTTTGCAGCCGACTGCACAAAAAAGTTTTTAGCAGTTTCTGAGTGGCTCTGGACTTACTCAGCCGCAGCGATCACTTCAAATTTTACAGTTCTATCGGTTCTGGTGTCAACTGTTAGTTGTCAGTTACGTTATGTGTCAACTTTATTGTTGTCCGTTATATTATATGTAATTCTCCATTGTCATCCTCTCTGTCGTCGCTCCTGTTCGGCTCAGTAAAAAACACTGAGGTACTCTGGGAATATGGAGGGGAGGAGAGTTACTAAATTTAAATATTCAGTGCCTTGTTCTGCTAAAGCCGTCCATTTCCCAAGAGTGCTCCAGTGCCCCCTATGGATTCAAAGAAAAAGATTTACCTGGTAAGTACCAAAATCCTATTTTTGGTCCCGGAATTGACGTCAGACACCCGCCCTGCAAACACTTGGACACGCCTGCGTTTTTCCAAACACTCCCAGAAAACGGTCAGTTGACACCTACAAACGCCCTCTCTCTGTCAGTCACCTTGTGATCGGCTGTGCGTATGGATTCTTCGTTAAATCCGTCACCCAGCACCAATCCAGTTTTGCCGAGATTTAACCTGATCGCAGCGCTGCAAAAAGTTGCTAGCGAGCGATCGACTCTGAATGACCCCCATAGTCCTTCTGTGCTATTACCTGTGAAAGCGTTATAAGGTGGACAGTGCTGATTGATTCTAGCACCATGGATTCCACGTGTCGGTAACAGGTGCACCCTACAGGAGACCTGAACGGTATATGGTTTATTACAAGCATTTAACAATTAGCCCTTTTACGCACATCAAAAGGATTGGATCCAGCGGAATTAAGGAATTTATAAACAAATGGTGATTATAACCACTCCTTATTCATTATAGGAGCTATAGTTTTTTTTTTTGTGCCATTACAGAGTAATATTGTATGTCATTTTTTACTGTGCGTGTGTGTATTTTAAACTGTAATTTTTATGGAAATGTATTGATATAATAAATTGCTAATACTCTCTTGATAGATTGATCTATTGATCTTAATTATATATTTTTTCATGTATGCAAAAGACCTCTCATCTGATAAGAGCTGACCTTTGTGATGTGAGGACTTAAGAGGAGCATGCTGCAGGGAACACTGGGAAGTATCCTGTCGGATCCTCCTCAGGGATTTATGCGTAAAGACATCCATAGGCTTCTATAGGGGCGTTGCCTGTTGGGTACTAGCTCCAGAAAGTTACTTGTCAGACTGGACTGAGAGAGCTGCCCATTCTATCTTGTTTGCGATCTTTGTAAACCATTGGATAACCTAGGACGACCCCGTACAGTGTAGTTGGCCGATAGCTGCACACTCAGACAGCCATGGTCACTAGGCAACATGCTGTATCCCAGTAAGATTTATTTAATGGGGAGATGCCTAGGCAGATTGGCTGCTTCATTCCTAACCAACATCTGAGACGACCAATATTCACAGCTCTTCGATAGAGTGATAATGTACAGTGTGGTTTATAACCTCACTTGTTACTTTATAAACACTATACATGGTTTGAGAAATTGGGAAGTTCATGCTGGTCCTTTTTAAAACCTTTGTTATCAGTTGTTTGTGTTTGTAATTAACGGCATACACAAACCATACTACAGGTTTAGTGTCCCTTATCCAAAATGCTTGGGACCAGAGGTATTTTGGATATTGGATTTTTCCGTATTTTGGAATAATTGCATACCATAATGAGATATCATGGCGATAGGACTTATGTCTAAGCACGGAATGCATTTATGTTTCATATACACCTTATACACACATCCTGAAGATAATTTTAGCCAATATTTTTTAATAACTTTGTTAAACAAAATTTGTGTACATACACACAATTCATTTATGTTTCATATACACCTTATACACACAGCCTGAAGGTCATTTAATACAATATTTTTAATAACTTAAACAAAGCTTGTGTACATTGAGCCATCAGAAAACAAAGGTGTCACGATCTCACTCTCACTAAAAAAAAAATCTGTATTTCGGAATATTTGGATATGGGATGCTCAACCTGTATACACTGGCAAATGCTACAGGTATTGTTCTTTGTTGTTCAGTGAAGGTGTTAGAAATGGTATGCGCTTTTGCCTTGCGTTTATGAATCTAATTGCCCATGTCAGGGTAAACCGGTTCCTAAACGTGTGTAGTGTTTGGGAGCCATGACAGGTTTTCCAGATGTACTCACAGGGGTCATCTTTCTTTTATTTAGATATAGAATACCAATTTAATTAAGTTATGTTTACCCATATTGTGTGTTCTGTATGCAGGTGAATGGCGTCAAACTAGAAAATCTCTTACACAATAACGCTGTGGATCTGTTTAGGAGCGCTGGAGAACATGTGCTATTAAAAGTTAATCACCAGGTCAGTGACTCTTCCTAGTCAGAGTGTTTATTGGCTTGTGTTTCCTAAAACTGTTAACGTTCATCCTTGCGCATAATGTCGGTGATTTCCCTATCATCCATCTGGGGGACGCTGCGCACTTACACTTGGGGTTACAGTGTGTGAGTATGGAGTTTGGTACAAGCTATGAAAAGAATGAACGCCTTCTCATCTAACCTTTCCCATCAACCCCCTGTTCTCAGGAAGTACTCCTCAGTTTTAGTTTTGTGTCTTGGAGTGTAGGCACACTTTTCTTTGCTCCTAGCTTTTAGTTAGGTTTTATTTCTAATTGTTTTCTTGTTTGGTGTTTAGTCCCTAATGTTGGCGACAAACACATCCAGAGTGAGAACCGTTCGGTTAGAGAGCTTCTGTGAGCTCTATTTCTCTCTCTGTGCTGCCTCTGGGGAGTCACTACACCGCTGAGGTCCCTGGGTGTCTCCCTTCCGGACCACAGAATCTGAGGAGGCACTGGGTCATGTAGGAACAGCCTTGGCCTACTCAGGTAGTGCTGGGCTGTGACCCTTCACATACTAGCATATGACAGTCCTTGAGAGAGAGTCCCCCATGCTGTGTGTCTGCTGGCTGTATGTCTCCTGTGCCCTGGCTGGGTCACTATAAAGGCTGTATGAAGGACTGTATGATGGCTGGCTGCACTGACTCCTGGGGCCAGCGGTGGCCTGGAGACACAGAGGGCAGTATTATAAAGTGCCTCAGGTTCCGATGTTTGCACTGCGAATCCCCGCCCCCAAAATGGGAAAGCGCCATTTTGTGCAGCTTCTTGCTGCATACCAAGTCTCTCTTTGTATTTCTGCAGCCATGAGAGGCTAGTGCAGGAGTCCAATATGTATAGAGACTCAAAGGTTGGTACACACTGATAGATATATCTGCCGATCAATTGATCAGCAGATATATCTATGGACGGAGCGGGCAATGTGCTGAGCTTACACACTGGCCAATCCATCTGGAACTGATGTCATGAACTGGACGGGCATGTACACACATCCGCCCAGTTCAGTTGTCAATCACCGCCGGCTGCCGCAGCATGTGTACGGGCGGTCGTACACGCACAGCGACGCGCCAATATATCAGTAGATATATTGGCCGTCGGCTGTCCTGCAGGGCCGACGCGATATGTCTATGAACGACTGAGTTCAGACATATCGGCCGTACACACTGGCCGACGGACCCGCGATGTAGCGGCCGTTCAAGAGAACAGGCGATATATCGGCCAGTGTGTACCCACCTTAAGTTCTGGCCCAACTCTGGACAGAAACATTATTATCTTTATTGTAGGGAGTTGCTGGGTGTTGTAGTGCCCTCAAACCTGTCTAAACTGCCTCCCCCGATTAGGCCCTGCCCCCAGCAGCACTGCAGGAAGCTCCTGATCACATGTCAGCATGAGGGGGAAAGGGGAGCACTGTCATTCTTTGCACTGAGATAGTGGGACGATTGCTGTGATCTGTAACAAGCCCACAGGGTGGTAAGTTTACAAGTGATCTGCCTATAGTATAATATACACAATAGCAAGTATTCTGGGACTATTGCAGGTTTCTGTACTTAGCCCAGCAACTATGCCAAATATACACATGATATTTACTTGTCAGAAAATCCTACCTGTGTTGTCATGCGCAAACAATGCCCTCTGCTCACAAATTACGGGAACTACAGTAAATATAGTGGCTATTACTGTGTTCAACATTTAATCCACCAAATTGGTGGTATAGCTTTATTCAATAGCTGCTATAGTGGGACTTTTACTGCCTCCAGTACTTAGCCCGCCAACTGCAACCAATATGCAAGTGATATTTGCTGATTATCTCGGCCTTTTAGCAAAGTTCAGGTGTAATATCTGTTTTTATCAGTTTAATATCCGATACGCTCCCTATCTAGGGACCAAATATTACATTAATTTTTAGTAAGATAGAAGAGGAGCTTGCCCTGTCCACTTGATACATTAACCTGGTATTGCAGTGCGTCCAGGACAGGTACACAAATACTGGTATTGTCAGAGTCTGCCTTTGCTTGTACTATGATAAGGGATTGGTACTCTGTTTACTACTTAACCCACAAACCTTGGTAAAATGTTAATGGCTGAGTTAATGTAAAATAATCCGTGGTCAATACTTTTACACCTAAAGGAGTGATTATTGGTAGTTTGTGTGTTCCTTTCGTTATTTCTGTGTCAGGACACAAGGCAGACTATTTTATTTATTTTTTCTTTTGCACTATACCTATAAATTGCCAAAATGGCTGCACAGACCTAAACGCTCCTTACACAGCTTATACTGTGCAGTGAGCCAGGTCTTTGCTTGACGGACACTATAGCTCAGTTACTTCTAAGGACAATCATTTGTCCTAGTAGTATAATCTATAGTTGTGGTCGCTTCTAAGGCAGGTCTTAGTTTTATACTTCCTGATGTCTGTCTGAGATGGTTACCTCAAGCAGGATGATTTCATCTTCAGGCTGTACCGCCAATTGGCGGAGTACCGCATCTTCCTCTATTTCGTTCCTGGTTCTGATCCACATTTTGAGGCTTCATCTCAGGAACATAGTAAAATAAATCCTGTCCGGGAGGATGCTTCAGGATAGGAATAAGAAATAGACTACTGAGTTAATTGGATTCCACCTCTTTTCTCACGTTGGGACGATGTTGATGGATGTCTGGCTCAACACCTGATGCAAAGGCTCATGTTTCTAGGGAAATGTCTGTCTCTAGTACACAATATTGTCGGTTCAGATCTGATGTCTCACATTTTCAGACAGTGTTTTTTTATCCTTTTGCTGATGAAGACACTGACCTGATGAAGGTTCCACTAATAATTAGTGGACGCATCCATCATGTTATGGCCTAAGACTACTGTCTTTCCTAAAGTACAGTATGTGACCTTAACAGTCACCGCGGATTGACAACAGTGAGGCGGTTATTAAATTGGTATTCATTCTGACAGGAATATTCCTACGCCCTATCCTGGCTAATGCATGGATCTTAGAGCGGTTGCAGATTGCATAATGCAAGTTGTCCATTATTGTATAAAATGATCCTTTTCAAATTATCCATTGACAGATTGGGTCTCTGAAGGTCTACCCTCTGTCACTGTTTTCTTGGATTATATTTCTATTCAATCCTGCCTCTCTGCCCTGTCTATAACGCCCATATATTCATTTTGGTTGCGATTCGTGGAATTCTGCTTCCAAATCAAAGCGTGCCTTGCAGGCAGGAGCAAATAGCTCTAGCAGTAAGGTGTCTGCCTTCAGTATAACAGGTCATGGGTTCTCATTATGAGTAGGACTGCTAAGAAAGGTGTTTTTTTAAAATAAATATCTATTAAATATGTATTCTTTTAGAAGGCATTTGTCCACCTTAAACACGGACTTCCGATATGTCCTCAGCACGGCTCATGAAGTCGGGTGGTCTGGTTCCCGATGGGGGAAAACCAACTTTCTCAGATTCCGTTGGATATACCGAATTATATCATGAGCATATATTCTGAATCTTGGGGAACACGTACCAAGCAGGATTATTTGGTACCCCTCTTCTTTGCGTTTCATCCAAGAGACAGGCTCTAATCCTTGCAGTGTGTTCGCAATCCAATGCATACATACATATACATTCCAATCCATTTCCCATCAACAGGGTCTTGGGGTTTTTACTGTTACTTTCCCATCACTGCCATATTTGGTTGACTGTTGCAAAAGAGCTCAGTCTCATGCACTTTTTGTCATACACATCTACAGTGGACCTTTGTTCCGTATTTCTTCCTTCGCGCCAGGATGGTGTTCAGGGGTCTTCTTTTCGACCCCAGGTATCTCGGTCTTTTGGCTGAGTGCAGGATTTCCAGACCAGAATACACTCTCTTCTGCAGTTTCCTCAGGGGTCAGTGATCCATGGTATACACTTCCTCAGGGGTCAGTGATCCATTCTCCCTGTCTCGTATCTGGATTCTTCAATCTCAAATTCTATGTTATTAATCCTAGGCAGAATTGAGATTACATAAACAATAGTTCAATCTGTCACTTCAAATACAACAATATCTTCGTTGGTGTCTACACAATCGGAATCTGACCCATAGGACTCCATTTTCTGTCTTGACATTGAAGGTCATAACCACAGTCACTAGTCTCGGATGTTACGGTTTTGGGTTTCAACTCTGGTTTTCAAAAACATTGAGGTCCGAAGTGGAGATGTCTCTTCCATCTCCGGGCAATACAGAACGCCTTGACTCCAGCTCAAGGCTTTCTACAGTTGCTCGCTTTGGCAGCACATATACCAAAAAAAAATTGTTACGATACAGAGAAGATTAGCATGGTCTTGCAGCCCGCGTCCAGTCGAACTTCGCAACCACAGTGGCCTATATCAACATACAGTGGCACTTGCAGCTGGAGAGCCATCGGCACGGTATCACATATGCAGAGGGCGGATCTTTGGGTTCCGGCAATATTATCCATCTCCAGTTCCAGAATGGACAACTGGGAAGCGGACTTCCTGGGTTGTCATGCTTTTCTTCCCAGAAGAATGTGAAATAAACCAACAGGTTTAAACCAACAGGTTTTTCTGATTTTGGTGTACCTGTGTGATAAGCAGACATCGACCTCAGGGCTTCTCGTCTCTGCATAAAGGTCTTCCTTCGTACGGTGTTCGCTCCGAGGATCCTCTTGTGGCAGTCATGGACGCCATGTCAGCTCCTTGTCACTATCATCTGGCATATTTGCTTCTGCCTCCGGCAAGATCCAGTGAGTGCTTCAACGCATTTGACCAGTAGCTCTTTCCGTCTTTGTAAATCGCTCCGGATTTATCGGTCGACACTGCTCTGCAATGCTTCAGACCAGGGTGGCCAAGGCTCCTCACAGTGTACGTCTTCGGCCAGATCTTCGCTTTCAAACTTTGTGTCATCACCGGGATTTGTCTTGTCTGATGGTGACGGCGTGATTGTAGCCCTGACTATGTTTCAGGCTCGCAAACTAATCACAGTGCCCAGTAAAACTTTTCATCTTTTTGTGCGACTATAAAGACCTCTCAGCTGAAGTTCTTAGTCTTTTCCGCCTCTTGTTCTTTCTGCAGAACAGTTATCAGAAGGACTTTGTCTTCTTATCTTCATATACAGGGTTCTGCTCTAGATTTTCTTTTCACAGCTTTTTGCATATACAGTTTCCTTTGCGTATCTCCTGTGTCTCCTTTCCAGCCTCTGGACTCCGTTGGGTGGCGGTTCCTTCCTCTTACGGTGTTTTTCTTTTTTTTTTTTTTTGCCCATTGCCTCAGCTCGCCATGTTTCTGAGTTGGCAGCCCTTTGCTGCAGTCCACCTTTGTTGGTTTTTCTATGATGATAGTTGTTTTGCATACAAAACTCCTTTTTTTTTTTTTTTTCAACACAGGAGCTGTGGCTCAGCGCACTGCTAGAGACACCAGTGTATATAGTGACCTGGGTTCAAGACCAACCTTGAACTGAAACCTTTTAAGTTCGCCGTACGGACACGTTTAGTTCTTAGTGGTGCACCACACCGAGGTTGACCAGTCTCTAAGAACACTGTGGCTCGTTGGGTCACATCAGCTTTCCATCAGCCTTATGTGTCCTCTGCTGTTCCTGTTCCTGACCCTCTGCGGAATTGTGCGACTCAGGCCATTGGGGCCTTCTGGGCTGTTCGCGGAGGTGCCTCTATTGTGCAGCTGTGTAGAGCGGCAACCTTCACAGGATTCTATTGTTTCCATACTTTCAGAATGGGGGGAGGATGCCTCTGTTGGGAGTCTGATCTTAGGGGCAGATTTCCCGCCTGTTTGAGCCCCCCCCCCATTCCCCCTCTTTGGCTTGCTTTGGGATATCATCCAAGTATAAGTGCGCAGCGTCCCCCAGATGGATGATAGAGCAATTAGTATTTTTATACTTACCGTAAAATCTTTCTCTGAGTCCATCTGGGGGACGCTGCGATCCCTTCTCTGTTGTCTGGTTATTGATTGTTGGTTTTGTTTTCTCTCTCTCTCAGCTTTGTTAAACTTTAACTGAGGAGTACTTCCTGTGAACAGGGGGTTGATGGGAGGGGTTAGAGGGGGAGGCGTTCATTCTTTTCATAGCTTGTGCCAAACTCCATACTCACAGACACTAACCCAAGTGTAAGTGCGCAGCGTCCCCCAGATGGACTCCAAGAAAGAGATTTTACGGTAAGTAAAAAATCCTAATTTCACCAATTCAGTGTTCATTAAAGATGCATACTTAATTATGGGTGTACTACGATATAACGGCGCTGGGATCCCGACCGCCGGAATGCCGGCAGCGGGGCAAGCGCAAAAGAGCCCCTTGTGGGCACGGTGGCGCCCTACATGCGCCACACTATTTATTCTCCCTCCAGGGCTGTCATGGAAGAATAGTTGTCGGAATCCCGACAGCCGGGATATGGAGTGCCTCCCCCCTAACTATATAATAGGGATTCGGTCGGTTTCCCGGCAGTCGGAATGGCGGCACCGTAATACCCACACTGCTCGGAATGCCGCTGTTGCGATGCCGACATGGTTCACAAACCCACCACCAGGATCCTGACCGTTGGGATACCGAACAAGCTTATGCGGGTAAGCCTGGGGGTGTGTTTAGGCTGCAAGAAGGGAGGATTAAATTTAGCCACCACCTCCACTGGGGCAGGGGCTGGTATAAATGACTAAATATTCTCTGTAAATAGTGCTGAGTAATATGTGTGCCCTGGATATAGAACTAAACATGAATTGGGAATATGCTGTGCATTGTTGTTTTGTGCCTTTTAGTTTCTATTGAAAGCCTGTTGGAAATAGTGTTGCATCATTTGGTGTCTGTCCTTTTGTTTCAACGGGTTCCCGTGTGTATGTCGACAGTCCATAGATCAAATCGACATGCATCAGGTTAAATTGTTACACAAGGTAGACGGTGCTTAAGGTCGACATGGTAATGGTGGACATAAGGTGTTTGGGGGTTTTTTTGTTTTTTTTTGGGGGGGGGGCACTTGCCACCTTACCCAAAGCGTGGCGAGTGAAGCCATCCTGCGAGGGTACACGTTTCCACTACTTGTGCTTAGATACGGTTAAACATAAAAAATGACATCCAAAGACCCCCCACCCCCCAAAAAAAAGGTGTCGACCTTTGTGTCATGTCGATCTCTTGTACCGGTCAACCTTACCCACTGTCTACCATTTACCTGTCGGCCTAATGCATATTGACAGTGTAGATCTTCTATACTACACCCGGTTTCAGCAGCAGTATAAGGCAGTGCTCTCAGACCCCCATCCTCAGGACATGCAAGCAGTGCAGGTTTTTCAGATCTCCTCATAGAGGGGTCTATTCATAAAGCAGTAAAAAGAGTGAAGAAGTTGCCCATGGCAACCAATCAGTGATGAGGTAACATTTGTTAAGTTCATTCTATAAAAGTATACATAGCACTGGCTCACTTCTCCACAATTTTCACTGCTTCATGAATAGACCCCATAATATTAAAAAGTTGGCACCACCTGTGGATCTTTTAAGATAATCGGCGCACTTATACTAATAGCTTCATATCGGAAAAGTTTTACTGGTTTTCCTAATCTTTCAGACGTTTATGAATACTGAAGTGATGCCATAACTTCAGGGGAGGTGTATGCGGTTAATTTTCTGGCTGTCGGGATCCGATGCCAAAATCCTGACAGCTGGCAATGCCGGCAGCCAGAATCCCGGCACAACAGGGCTATTCCCGCTCGTGAGTGTTCACGACACCCATAGAGTGTGAATAGGCCCTGTGGTAAGCCACCGAGCCCGCAAAGAGACTCTTAGCGCTCACCCTGCTGCCAGAAAACCGCATGGAATCCGTACATTCATGATGTCTATTGCCAAAATAATTTGTTCCTAAGTCTTGTCTTAAAACTGTGTAAATAAAGTTTCATATTGTATGCTCATGTTCCTTTTCGCCCCTTCCTTACAGAGTCACCTAAATGGCCCTCTGGGGAGCAGAAGTGATAGAGACTCTGAAGGGACGTCACTAGCCATGATTGTGGTGCCTGTACTACTAGCTGCTGCGGCCATCTTTGCATTCGTTAAATACCGGCAGCGTATGACGAGATTCTAACAGGGCAAAAATGTGCAAACACAAAGAAGAGAAGATATAGCTTTATATATATATGTATATGTCCATATATGCTGTCACATGAGATACCTCCACCTTGTCTACTGCCTATGTAATAGTTTGGAGTAGTACCAGCCCACAGGAATGTAATGAGTACAATCATTCTGAGAATATATGGTATCTTGCGTTACATCTCCACGGTTACTACACAATTGCTGTGCACCTTTCTTTTCTTTTGAATGATTACTCCATCATGCTCTTGAATAATTATTTCCAGTAATTGTACATTTCCCAAAGTAATCTAGAGCAGCCTTCACGTTATGAGGTACTGTATGTGGACACTAGTGTGTTATGGAGTTTGAGTCGGGAAGCCATTTTGTATGTGTTTAATCCATTTATTATGACATGACTTTTTTTTTTTTTTTTTTTTTAACCAGCTTTTTAGGGGATAATGGAGGCCAAACTTTATCGTAATGCAATATTAGTAACTAAACGTAGGGGACATATGGGTGGTGTGTAGCCCAGGGAATCTGGTATTTACAGTTCCCATTTGCCTGCACATAGTAAGTAGCCAGAGTACAGAGTTCCGCATGCCAGTGCTTATATACTCTATGTACACTGCGGGCAGTTTCCGTGGAGTATATTTATAATTCCGTGACAGGAGAATAAGGAGCAGATGTATTGGGCCTTCAGGAGTGATAATATGGAAAGAGAGAAAGCACCAACCAATCGTCTCATCATTTTTCAAACTGTATGGCAGTAAGGAGCTGATTGGCTGATACTTTGGGGTCTATTCGTGAAGCAGTGAAAAGAGTGGAGAAGTGAGCCAGTGGAGAAATTGCCCATGGCAACCAATCAGCTGCTCTGTAAAATTTTATAGTATGCAAATTATAAATGTTACGTCAATGCTGATTGCTTGCCATGAGCAACTTCTCCACACTTTTCACTGCTTCATGAATAGACCCCATAATATCTTTCCAAAGCTTAGTACATCCCCCTCTCATACTTATATGGCCTGATGTGTGCTGGTAAATGGTGTGTAACCCTCTATGTACCTCAACTCCAGGGAGCAAAGTTCCCACATGGCATTAGCTTCAACAGGGGTAATAAGGGAAGATATAATGTGGCTTCTGTCGTAGTAAACCCATTGTACAATTAATTTTATATTTATTCATAATGTATTCCTATTGATCTGACAAGAACACGAATCGAAATCAATAACGTTTGTCTTATATGAGCATTAAATTTGGGACCTTTTATGAGGCTTTCTTATACTCTTTAAACATGAAATGTATCTCCTCACTAATACGGAGAATCTGGGCTATGACATTAGCCGGACAATGTGGATATTAGCCGTTAGTCAGAGGTAGTGCATCCCAGGAATTGTATGACACTTTGCTGCATGGATACAAACAGCGCAGCATTCTGTTAGATTGTCACTCCTTTTATATACAGGTTGAGTATCCCTTATCCAAAATGCTTGGGACCAGAAGTATTTTGGATATCGGATTTTTCCGTATTTTGGAATAATTGCATACCATAATGAGATATCATGGCGATGGGACCTAAGTCTAAGCACAGAATGCATTTGTTTTATATACACCTTATACACACAGCCTGAAGGTCATTTTAGCCAATATTTTTAATAACTGCATTAAACAAAGTGTATCTACATTCACACAATTCATTTATGTTTCATATACACCTTATACACACAGCCTGAAGGTCATTTAATACAATATTTTTAAAAACTGTGTATTAAACAAAGTTTGTGTACATTGAGCCATCGGAAAACAAAGGTTTCATTACCTCGGTCTCACTCGGAATTCGGAATATTGGATATGGGATACTCAACCTGTATAACTTTTTATTTTTTATTTTTTTTATGTGGGTTTTTTTATGTGGGTTTTTTATCTATCGTCCTAGTGGATGCTGGGGTTCCTGAAAGGACCATGGGGAATAGCGGCTCCGCAGGAGACAGGGCACAAAAAGTAAAGCTTTAGGATCAGGTGGTGTGCACTGGCTCCTCCCCCTATGACCCTCCTCCAAGCCTCAGTTAGATTTTTGTGCCCGGCCGAGAAGGGTGCAATCTAGGTGGCTCTCCTAAAGAGCTGCTTAGAAAAGTTTAGCTTAGGTTTTTTATTTTACAGTGAGTCCTGCTGGCAACAGGATCACTGCAACGAGGGACTTAGGGGAGAAGAAGTGAACTCACCTGCGTGCAGGATGGATTGGCTTCTTTGGCTACTGGACATTAGCTCCAGAGGGACGATCACAGGTACAGCCTGGATGGTCACCGGAGCCTCGCCGCCGGCCCCCTTGCAGATGCTGAAACGAGAAGAGGTCCAGAATCGGCGGCAGAAGACTCCTCAGTCTTCTTAAGGTAGCGCACAGCACTGCAGCTGTGCGCCATTTCCTCTCAGCACACTTCACACGGCAGTCACTGAGGGTGCAGGGCGCTGGGAGGGGGGCGCCCTGGGAGGCAAATGAAAACCTTTTTTGGCTAAAAATACCTCACATATAGCCTCCGGGGGCTATATGGAGATATTTAACCCCTGCCAGAATCCATTAAAGAGCGGGAGACGAGCCCGCCGAAAAAGGGGCGGGGCCTATCTCCTCAGCACACAGCGCCATTTTCCCTCACAGAAAGGCTGGAGGGAAGGCTCCCAGGCTCTCCCCTGCACTGCACTACAGAAACAGGGTTAAAACAGAGAGGGGGGGCACTAATTTGGCGTTAGAAATATATAAAAGATGCTATAAGGGAAAACACTTATATAAGGTTGTCCCTATATAATTATAGCGTTTTTGGTGTGTGCTGGCAAACTCTCCCTCTGTCTCTCCAAAGGGCTAGTGGGTCCTGTCCTCTATCAGAGCATTCCCTGTGTGTGTGCTGTGTGTCGGTACGTGTGTGTCGACATGTATGAGGACGATGTTGGTGAGGAGGCGGAGCAATTGCCTGTAATGGTAATGTCACTCTCTAGGGAGTCGACACCGGAATGGATGGCTGCTTTAGGGAATTACGTGATAATGTCAACACGCTGCAAGGTCCGTTGACGACATGAGACGGCCGACAAACAATTAGTACCGGTCCAGACGTCTCAGAAACACCGTCAGGGGTTTTAAAACGCCCGTTTACTTTAGTCGGTCGACACAGACACGGACACTGAATCCAGTGTCGACGGTGAATAAACAAACGTATTCCTTATTAGGGCCACACGTTAAGGGCAATGAAGGAGGTGTTACATATTTCTGATACTACAAGTACCACAAAAGAGGGTATTATGTGGGATGTGAAAAAACTACCGTAGTTTTTCCTGAATCGGATAAATTAAATGAAGTGTGTGATGATGCGTGGGTTCCCCCCGATAGAAAATTATGGGCGGTATACCCTTTCCCGCCAGAAGTTAGGGCGAGCCAGCTGACAGGAGGCTGGAAAATATCATAAAAAGTATATACACACATACTGGTGTTATACTGCGACCAGCGATCGCCTCAGCCTGGATGTGCAGAGCTGGGGTGGCTTGGTCGGATTCCCTGACTAAAAATATTGATACCCTTGACAGGGACAGTATTTTATTGACTATAGAGCATTTAAAGGATGCATTTTCTATATATGCGAGATGCCCAGAGGGATATTTGCACTCAAGAGTAAGTGCGATGTCCATATCTGCCAGAAGATGTTTATGGACACGACAGTGGTCAGGTGATGCAGATTCCAAACGGCACAAAGGTGTATTGCCGTATAAAGGAAGAGGAGTTATTTGGGGTCGGTCCATCGGACCTGGTGGCCACGGCAACTGCTGGAAAATCCACCGTTTTTACCCTAAGTCACATCTCTGCAGAAAAAGACACCGTCTTTTCAGCCTCAGTCCTTTCGTCCCTATAAGAGTCATATCTGCCCAGGGATAGAGGAAAGGGAAGAAGACTGCAGCAGGCAGCCCATTCCCAGGAACAGAAGCGTTCCACCGCTTCTGCCAAGCTCTCAGCATGACGCTGGGACCGTACAGGACCCCTGGATCCTACATGTAGTATCCCAGAGGTACAGATTGGAATGTCGAGACATTTCCCCTTCGCAGGCTCCTGAAGTCTGGTTTACCAAGGTCTCCCTCCGACAAGGAGGCAGTATGGGAAACAATTCACAAGCTGTATTCCCAGCAGGTGATAATCAAATTACCCCTCCTACAACAAGAAAAGGGGTATTATTCCACATTATATTGTGGTACTGAAGCCAGAAGGCTAGGTGAGACCTATTATAAATCTAAAAAAAATTTGAACACTTACAAAGGTTCAAATCAAGATGGAGTCACTCAGAGCAGTGATAACGAACCAGGAAGAAGGGGACTATATAGTGTCCCGAGACATCAGGGATGCTTACCTCCATGTCCAAAATTTGCCCTTCTCACTAAGGGTACCTCAGGTTCGTGGTACAGAACTGTCACTATCAGTTTCAGACGCTGCCGTTTGGATTGTCCACGGCACCCCGGGTCTTTACCAAGGTAATGGCCGAAATGATGATTCTTCTTCGAAGAAAAGGCGTCTTAATTATCCCTTACTTGGACGATCTCCTGATAAGGGCAAAGTCCAGGGAACAGTTGGAGGTCGGAGTAGCACTATCTCGGATACTGCTACAACAGCACGGGTGGATTCTAAATATTCCAAAATCGCAGCTGATCCCGACGACAAGTCTGCTGTGCCTAGGGATGATTCTGGACACAGTCCAGAAAAAGGTGTTTCTCCCGGAAGAGAAAGCCAGGGAGTTATCCGAGCTAGTCAGGAACCTCCTAAAATCAGTGCATCATTGCACAAGGGTCCTGGTAAAGATGGTGACTTCCTACGAAGCAATTCCATTCGGCAGATTTCATGCAAGAATTTTTCAGTGGGATCTGCTGGACAAATGGTCCGGATCGCATCTTCAGATGCATCAGCAGATAACCCTATATCCAAGGACAAGGGTGTCTCTCCTGTGGTGGTTACAGAGTGCTCATCTTCTAGAGGGCCGCAGATTCGGCATTCAGGATTGGATGCTGGTGACCACGGAGGCCAGCCCGAGAGGCTGGGGAGCAGTCACACAAGGAAAAAATTTCCAGGGAGTGTGATCAAGTCTGGAGACTTTTCTCCACATAAATATACTGGAGCTAAGGGTAAATTTATAATACTCTAAGCTTAGCAAGACCTCTGCTTCAAGGTCAGCCGGTATTGATCCAGTGGGAAAAACATCACGGCAGTCGCCCACGTAAATAGACAGGGCGGCACAAGAAGCAGGAGGGCAATGGCAAAAACTGCAAGGACTTTTCGCTGGGCGGAAAATCATGTGATAGCACTGTCAGCAGTGTTTCATTCCGGGAATGGAAACTGGGAAGCAGACTTCCTCAGCAGGCACGACCTCCACCCGGCAGAGTGGAAACTTCATCGGGAAGTTTTCCACATGATTGTAAACCGTTGGGAAATACCAAAGGTGGACATGATGGCGTCCCGTCTGAACAAAAAACGGGACAGGTATTGCGCCAGGTTAAGAGACCCTCAGGCAATAGCTGTGGACGTTCTGGTAACACCATGGATGTACCAGTCGGTGTATGTGTTCCATCCTCTGCTTCTCATACCTAAGGTACTGAGACTTATAAGACGTAGAGGAGTAAGAACTATACTCATGGCTCCGGATTGGCCAAGAAGGACTTGGTACCCGGAACTTCAAGAGATGCTCACAGAGGACTTATGGCCTCTGCCGCTAAGAAGGGACTTGTTTCAGCAAGTACCATGTCTGTTCCAAGACTTACCGCAGCTGCGTTTGACGGCATGGCGGTGGAACGCCGGATCCTAAGGGAAAAAGGCATTCCGGAAGAGGTCATTCCTACCCTGGTCAAAGCCAGAAAGGAGGTGACCGCACAACATTATCACCACATGTGGCAAAAATATGTTGCGTGGTGTGAGGCCAGAAAGGCCCCACGAAGAAATTTCAACTCGGTCGATTCCTGCATTTCCTGCAAACAGGAGTGTCTATGGGCCTCAAATTGGGGTCCATTAAGGTTCAAATTTCGGCCCTGTCGATTTTCTTCCAGAAAGAAGTGGCTTCAGTTCCTGAAGTCCAGAAGTTTGTCAAGGGAGTATTGCATATACAACCCCCTTTTGTGCCTCCAGTGGCACTGTGGGATCTCAGCGTAGTTCTGGGATTCCTCAAATCACATTGGTTTAAAACCAGTCAAATCTGTGGATTTGAAGCATCTCACATGAAAAGTGACCATGCTCTTGGCCCTGGCCTGGACCAGGCGAGTGTCAAATTGGTGGTTTTTTTCTCAAAAAAGCCCATATCTGGTTGTCCATTTGGACAGGGCAGAGCTGCGGACTCGTCCCCAGTTCTCTCCCTAAGGTGGTGTCAGTGTTTCACCTGAACCAGCTTATTTTGGTGCCTTGCGCCTACTAGGGACTTGGAGGACTCCAGGTTGCTAGATGTTGTCAGGGCCCTGTAAATATAGGTTCCAGGACGGCTGGAGTCAGGAAAACTGACTTGCTGTTATCCTGTATGCACCCAACAAACTGGGTGCTCTTGCTTCTAAGCAGACTATTGCTAGTTGGATGTGTAATACAATTCAGCTTGCACATTCTGTGGCAGGCCTGCCACAGCCAAAATATGTAAATGCCCATTCCACAAGGAAGGTGGGCTTATCTTGGGCGGCTGCCCGAGGGGTCTCGGCTTTACAACTTTGCCGAGCGGCTATTTAGTCAGGGGCAAACACGTTGGTAAAATCCTACAAATTTGATACCCTGGCTAAGGAGGACCTGGAGTTCTCTCATTCGGTGCTGCAGAGTCATCCGCACTCTCCCGCTCGTTTGGGAGCTTTGGTATTATCCCCATGGTCCTTTCAGGAACCCCAGCATCCACTAGGACGATAGAGAAAATAAGAATTTACTTACCGATAATTCTATTTCTCGGAGTCCGTAGTGGATGCTGGGCGCCCATCCCAAGTGCGGATTATCTGCAATACTTGTACATAGTTACAAAAATCGGGTTATTATTGTTGTGAGCCATCTTTTCAGAGGCTCCGCTGTTATCATACTGTTAACTGGGTTCAGATCACAGGTTGTACAGTGTGATTGGTGTGGCTGGTATGAGTCTTACCCGGGATTCAAAATCCTTCCTTATTGTGTACGCTCGTCCGGGCACAGTATCCTAACTGAGGCTTGGAGGAGGGTCATAGGGGGAGGAGCCAGTGCACACCACCTGATCCTAAAGCTTTACTTTTTGTGCCCTGTCTCCTGCGGAGCCGCTATTCCCCATGGTCCTTTCAGGAACCCCAGCATCCACTACGGACTCCGAGAAATAGAATTATCGGTAAGTAAATTCTTATTTTTATGTGGGTTTTTTTTTTTTTTTGTCTCAGCTGAAGGAAATTCCAGAGTGAAATTGGTCTTAAACATTTATGTCCCTTTTACTCAAGTTCCTAATACACTAACACATGTGGAAGGTGGCTGTGCTAACGTTATATCATTCATTGGTGAAGGTGTAAAAGTAGGGTGCTGATGTTTCCCGTGTCTGTCCAGTTCTTTATGTATATTCCAGTTGGCTGCAGCACTATCCTACTGGGCCATCCGCATTCTAAGTGCTCGCGAGTAAGTGAAGTCTGATAAGAGTGTAGACAAAAGCTCGCACTCTAGCCTCACCTTTTACCACTGTTCGAAGCATGCATGCAACATACAATACCATGTATTACTGTAGCGTTCCCATAGGATTATAGCATGTGTGTGTTATATACAGTACATGAGTCCTCCTACATCTATCCTCACCTTTTTACCACTGTTAGAAGGGGTTGGGTATGGGATCCCGGTGGTCAGAATACCAATGCCGGCAGGGCAGCGAGCGGAATTAAACCTCTTGCGGGCTCGTCACGCTGCGGGCTGGATGGATTGCTGCCGGCATTTTGACGGTCGGGATTCCAGTGTCTGTATTTTGACCGTCGGGATTCCGACCGCATCCCGTTAGAAGCATGCATGCGACATACACTACCATGTATTACTGTAGCATTGCATGGGATTATAGTGTTTGTGTGTGTATGTACAGATGTGTCCTCCTACATCTATCCTCACCTTTTACCACTGTTAGAAGGGGTTGGGTATGGGATCCCGGTGGTCAGAAGACCAACGCCAGAATGGCGGCAGAGCAGCGAGCGGAATGATGCCTCTTGCCGGCTCGTCACGCTGCGGGCTGGATGGCTTGCTGCCGGCATTTTGGCGGTCGGGATTTCAGTGTCTGTATTTTGACCGTCGGGATTCCAATCGCATCCCGTTAGAAGCATGTATGCGACATACAATACCATGTATTACTGTAGCACTGCATGGGATTATAGTGTTTGTGTGTGTGTATGTACAGATGTGTCCTCCTACATATATCCTCACCATTTACCACTGTTAGGGAAGGGGTCGGAATGTTTGTCAGAAAGTGTGTGTATGTACATATTAGTGTTCATTCTAGCACCCTGCACCTTTCAAAATCCATGCAGTTCTTCTTTCCTACCTGGGGTGTCGCTCTCTGCTCTGGTGCTTCTCAGAACACTCTGGTCTGTATCTCAGCACTGAAATACAGAGCAGAGAGCGATACCCCATGCAGGAAAGAGCAACTGCACATGTTTTGAAAGGTGCAGGGTGCTAGAATGAACACTACATATGTTGCCACCTACACCTATCCTCAAATCGTGCTAAATAGTCCCATTTAGTTAGACCACTAATTTTAAGTACTTCGCACACTAAGGGGGATATGTTCCAAGTCTTGGAGAGTGATAAAGAACCAGTCAATCCACTTCTAACTACTGTTTTACAGGGTGTGTTTGAAAAATGACAGGTGCTGATTGGAACTTTATTTCTATCCAGGGTTTGATACATATCCCCCTATAAATGAACTAAGATGCAAAATTGAGAAAAATAAAGTCCACGATCTAGGGTAAAAAGTTAAATGTCCAGTCTGAGTGACCTGCGTCGTACCTCATTATGGCTCATACCAAAAAAAAATTTCTACAAAATTACTAATTCTAAGTATATAGGGTCTGATTCAGATTTGTACGGTATTGCCACAGGGAAGCAGCAGCGTCATCTGACGGAAATAGATGCAGATGCGGCATCAGATGGTCGCAGCCCTCAGACAAGCTGCGTAAGCTGAACCTCGTGCAGACTAGCCGTCGGAACTGGTCAGCTGGGGTCCAGGAAGTCCCCCCGGGCTCTGCACTCCTACGAAATGGGGATGCCACGTCATCGCTTTGTAGAACGGTCCTAGTCGTTTCCTTACACTGCAGGCGTTCACGCAGTACCCCGTTCTGCACATGCTCCTTTCCCCAAACATTGGATTTGTACGTAAACCATATGGTTTACATACAAATCCATATCAGGCCTATAGTACACTAGAAGCAATGTGAGACACAAAATTGAGGAAAAAGTATGCATTTTGTGTAAAAGATCAGTCCAATGCGGGTTTCGGTCGTTTGGTCGACAGGTTCATTAGGTCAACCTGTGCAAGGTCGAAAGGTCGACTTGAGTTTTTCATGATTTTTTTTTTTTGTGACCATTTTCATACTTTACGATCCTCGTGGACTACTAATGGGAACGGTAATCTGTGCCGAGCGCATCGGTAGCGGAGCGCGGCACCTTGACCGAAGCATGGCGAGCGGACGCGGTGCACTAATTGGGGTTCCCCGTCACTGTACGAAGAAAACGACACCAAAAACAGTCAAAAAACCCATGTCTACCTTTTGGCCTGTCGACCTTGCACATAACGACCCCATCGACCTAGTGCATGCCGACATTTAGTGGTCGACCTAATGTGTCGACCCAACGACCCATACCCGTCCGATACCAGTAACCTGCGCCTTACATCATTATGCTTCCTTCACGACTTTGTACTAATTCCTTTGTGATAACAAAAAAAGGAACCCTAACTACCTAGTGCACTACATGGGCACAGTGAGGACATTGCGCCATTGCTGAAAGGATGTGTGTATGAGGACACGTGTACATGTTCATTGGTTATCATTTTATTTATGACTGTCTGTGGTAAAGATTGGTATTTATACTGTTAGTTCCTATTAGTCCCCATAAGGTAACACTACTTTTTTATGCGCAAGATGCTGGAAATGCCTTGATAAAATGGACATTCACGTTTACAGGCGCGTCTTTGCAAAAGGTGCAGTAACCATAGCAACTGTTCATTCTGCATTCTAACTAGCTGTTGGGTCTATTCCCTTGGTTCCTGTGGCACGTCATTGCATTGGGCTGTTACATTGTGCGTCACTGTGCTCTGTCTGCATGTGGAAATGAGAATCCTAATGATCGCTTGGATAAGTATTAAATGAGTGCAAAACATAGTAATACATGAAGAGCTCATTATCTATAATGAGCCCATATTCTGACACAAAACACCTACCAGACCATGAATGTTGCCTCTCTTGTTTGATCCGTAAGGCACAGCGGTGTGTAACGAGGTTATGGTGTGCGCACTGTACAGGTTACGTTTCAGTAGTAGTCTTGGTTCAACCCAACCAGCCTCAAAATTAAATTAATAGTATTCACATTTAATAAATATCCTTGAGACTTCTTCCAGTTATGACCTTACATTAATAGCATTCATGTTTTAAATAAATAACGTTCTCTGATATCCACTTAGTAACATTGAAATTTACCCCAGTGAACCCTGACATTAAATCATTAGCCCCCACATAACATTAATACCCCCACCAGCCACTATTACCACACATTACCTTAAACCCTGATTTGTTTTGGTCAGCCACAATTGCTGAGTTTATATGCTTAAGGTTCCTTTACACACATAGCCATGTGTTAACCTACATTGAAAAGTCACATTGTGTTGTCGGTGACAGTGCGCAAGTATTGATGATCACAGTTGTCGTGCCCAGATGGACCGGTTTTAGCCATGTATAGAAGCTGAATACGTCTAAAGTCCTGGTTAGGGCAACCAAACCACGGACTTCTCGCACATTTTGGCATGCCACCTCAGGAGTAGGCTGTGAGCCGCAATATGTGTCTTCCCCGACGGCATTCCGAATGGAGCACCAATTCAATTGCTCTGTTGGGCGCCCACTAGTGTCAGCCGCTGGGGAAAGCAATTGAATCGCCCCCTAACAGTAACCATTTTTAAGGAAATCCATGTTTAAGCACAGCTGATTAGATCAAAATATCTGAGGTAACAATTTAGTCACCTGTGCTCAAGTATAGCTATACTTTAAAACGGGTTCACTACGATCTGCCGGCGACCAGCATACCGGCGCCGGGAGGCCGGCCGCCGGCTTACCGACAGTGTGGCGAGCGCAAATGAGCCCCTTGCGGGCTCGCTGTGCTCGCCACGCTACGGGCAGAATAAGTGTCGAGGGAGAATAAGTGTCGGTATGCCGGCTGTCGGGCTCCCGGCGCCGGTATGCTGATCGCCGGGAGCCCGACCGCCGGCATGCTGAAGACCACCCCTTTAAAACCTGGAGCATTCGTGTGTCTTGAGGAGCAAGGCTGGGAAACACTGTGTTAGAGAGTAAAACACTGCGGAGTGTTGCATTTAAAGGGGAGAATTCAATTGCAGACGAAGGATGCGAATTACCATTGCCGCCGTGCTCAAACGCCGCTAACGGCACCGCATTTTGCACACTTCGTCTCCCATCCAAATCCCAAATTCACTCAAAAGTGCTCACTACCCTATGGTGTAGCGAACAGATTTGTTCAAGATTGGGTTGCCGTGCTGATTCGGCTGGGCAAAATTATTCACATGTAAATGAATTTCCCCCTTAGCCCCTGTTCGTTTTTTTTTGTTTTTGTTTTTTTCAACGTAGTCTAGATGTGTTCACCAGACCATGTAAAGGGAAACATACGATATCCTGGCGGCCTGGGATGCCGGCAGTCAAAATACAGACTGCGGCATCCCGGCTCTTGGAATCCGACATATGAATCCGTCATGAGTTAATGAACTTTAGCCCCCCTAAACCCACCCTCCCCCACCCGCAACTTAACCCTCACCGATGGTGCCTAACCACTTCTTTCTGCAGCCTAAACCTAATTCTCCCACCCCTGCAGCCTAAACCCTCCCCGGGGGGTGCCTAAATCTAACCCCCCCTCCACTCCTGCAGTGAGGATCCGACACTTCAGTATTCTATTGCGGCCCGTTTCTGGCCGTTTACCCTCTCATTCTGACCATTCATTTTCGCCCTCTCTTATGGGCGAAAATGAATTGTTGAAAACGGACCAGTTTTCTACCGCGGAGGGGTCGAAACCACATGGATGAGCAGAGATTCCACTCATCCATATCTTTTTCGACATTTCGGATTTTCGACAGAGCGAAATAACGGCACTTCAATTGAATATTAAAGTGTCGAAAAGTGCTGATTATTGGCGGAAAGTGCCATCTTTTCGCCCTGTCAAAAATTCCAAAACTAATTGAATACTCCAGAGTGGAAATCTGATTTGCTTTTAAGCTAAAAAACAACAACCAAGATTTGTTTATTTGTAAAACTTTCCCAGCTATTCACTTCTTTTATTTGGGAGGATATTACAATTACTATAGTAATTGGCAGTGTGTCAGGTAGTGCAGCCTGCACACCTCCTCTGTGGATGCTATAAAACTGTCCCAATTCTCTTAAGTATGCGCAATAGATTAAGTTCTGAGGACTTTCCCACAGGGAACAAGCGGAATAAAGCCTGTGCCAAATAGATGAATTCCTCAAAACACGAAGTGAGCTCTCTTTGTGAATAGGTTTCGGTGTAGCTTATGTAGAATGCAGTTTCAAATGTTTTCCCACATTTTGTTAACTATGTGCTAGTTGAAAGGTGAGTGTCCCCTGCGCGTGAAATATATTCAATGAATGTTCGTTGGCGATCACCTTTCAGTCATGATCTATGTGCTAGCTAGAATGTAGGTGCTCTGTTAGTGAAGGCAGGTAAAATAATTGAATATACTGTATAAACTATAGCACCTCAATGAGTAGTGAAAAGGTGTCTACCTTTCCCTATATTGTCTATGCACTTGTTGAGAATGGCAATTCACACTTAATTTATGACTGATCAAGTCACCTATACTATGGGCTAGATTCATCATCGCTTGGATTGTGATAAAATGGAGAGTGAAAAAGCAGGAGCTGATTGGCTGATACTTTTTCACTGTCCATTTTTTTTCACTTTCCAAGTGGTGATGCATCTTACATAACTGTTTGAAACTAATATTTTGCGCACTAGCCAAATATGTTCTGAAATTGCAATCATTTATTATATATATATTTTTTAAATTACATTTTGTGTATACTGTAGGGGCTTCTTGGAGAAAAACTAGAAAATAAAGCAAGATGTCAAACCAGTATTTTCTGTTGGTGCTTAAATTCGCAAAGTTGGCACGACACGGCATTCTTGGGAAACGCAGTTGAAAATGTAATTGTGCTACCCTGTAGTTGTGAGGTATCACTTAAAGACCTATCCTACCCATGTTAAATATGCTGCTTTCAGAAACTATCACTTTGACAATATATTCTGATGGCAGCCATTTTGTGGCCAGTCAGTCTACTGAAATTCGGCCATTTTGAGAAAGGGCGTAGAGTCAGCACCATTTCAGAAGAGGAGTTTGAGTGGTGATAGTTGTAGCTGAGGAGAGCTGTGTGACACCACTGAGCAGCGTGATGCAGCTATAGATATAAGCCGACTTACTGAAACTTATGGTTCCACACAGTCCCGCTAAAGTGAGAGCTGTATTTACCTTTTGGAGGGAAGGAGCATCCTGACCACAGTAAAGTACACTGGTGAAATGAAACCATTTATATGTCCACAAACATCCATTGTGGTTAAACAGACATGAGGCGAGATGTAATACCGTCCGAGATTGCCGGAGGTGTGTGGAATGCCGGTCGATCTCTGACTTCTTTTTAAAGTGGCAATCATTTACAAGGAGTGGTTTTGCATTTTAAATGACTACCGCTTAAAAAAAAAAAAAAAAGTCAGAGATCGTCCTCCATCTTGCACCTCCGGCAATCTCGAACGCTATTATATGTGTGGTTCTATAAATAAGGTAACGACCACTCATTGCAGACATTTATTCAACTCCTACATACAGATGGAGCCACGATTATCTTGACTTCTAAGCCTTTCATCTGTTCTCCGCTGCGATACAATAAGAGAACATTACAGCAGAGGATTAAGTCTGACTGACCTGGCTCAGTTACTCCTATTAAAGGCCAAGATAAAGGTGTCTCTATCTGTATAATCCACAGGTTCTCAAACTCGGTCCTCAGGACCCCACACAGTGCATGTTTTGCAGGTAACCCAGCAGGTGCACAGGTGTATTAATTACTCACTGACACATTTTAAAAGGTCCACAGGTGGAACTAATTATTTCACTTGTGATTCTGTGAGGAGACCTGCAAAATATGCACTGTGTGGGGTCCTGAGGACTGAGTTTGAGAACCTGTGGTATAATCAATAGTATGGCTTTGGTACAGATTATATTTCCACATCGCCCCCATACTTAAGTATTTGTTCCAATGGTACACCAAAGCATCTATCCTGACCTAAAAGAAATCGGTGTCAAGCGCCTGAATCCAGGATATGGTGGTTTGTTGAACTTCTCCGTCAGCTGCAAACCGCCTTCCACCCAGGTTCTTCTTCAATGGTCCAAAGAGATGGATGGTCCCAAAACATAGTCGCCATGACCTTCTTTGCTGATGGAGTTGTCTTGAATTTCTTTGAAGGTGGGGATAATGTGTCTTTCCATGCCATGGATGCTTGCTTCATCTCCAGTGTCGCATGAGGCACCCACATTTTCATAGTCTGTAACCTTACGCTACAGGTACTGCACTCCCCATGATACCGCATCAAGTGTATGAGCGGCTATCCCATCCTATGGGTTTGACAAACTTCTGTGATTGGGTACCCGGCGTGAACACATTTGCCTGTACCACAGTAGCTTATAAACAATGTTGTGCACAGTGCCCACTGAGATGTTTACTTCACAAGCAATATCACTAACTTGAAAGCATCTGCTCAAGGTAGCACCAATTGTCATCTGTGGTGGATGCACTTGGCCGGCCCGATCCTGCTCATCTTGACCGTCTATCCTGCCATTATCAAAGCCAGTGCACCAAACCTGCTTCTGTGACATAACATTATCACCGTACACCTTGACACGTTGGCTAAGAATTTCAGCTGCTGATGTGCCCTTTAGATATAGAAATCCCATCACACTATTCACCTAAGTGTGTGAACATGGGGGTCATTCCGAGTTGTTCGCTAGCTGCATTAGTTTGCTGTGCAGCGATGAGGCAAAAAAAGGCACTTCTGCATATGCGTCGCAATGCGCACGCGCGATGTACTTTCACAACAGCCGAAGTAGTTTCACACAAGGTCTAGCGAAGCTTTTCAGTTGCACTTCTGGCCGCAGAGTGATTGACAGGAAAGGGGTGTTTCTGGGTGTCAACTGACCGTTTTCAGGGAGTGATCAAGAAAATGCAGGCGTGCCCGGAAAAAACGCAGGCGTGGCTGGCCGAACGCAGGGCGTGTTTGTGACGTCAAATCAGAAACTAAACAGTATGAAGTGATCGCGAGCGCTGAGTAGGTCTGAAGCTACTCTGAAACTGCACAAAATTATTTTGCAGCCGCTCTGTGATCCTTTTGTTCGCACTTCTGCTAAGCTAACATACACTCCCAGAGGGCGGCGGCATAGCGTTTGCACGGCTGCTAAAAACTGCTAGCGAGCGAACAACTCGGAATGACCACCCATGTTTCCATCAGCCCCGCCATCTTATATCGGCTGTTGGGGCAGTATGACTGATATGAGGTGCAGCCTAATGACCACGAGGGGAAGCAGTGGTCTACTTACTCTGTTAGGTTTATGTGAATATTTAGTTTTTGTGTATATAGAATTTGTGTTAAACATTCTGTAGTTTATAGTGACACAGTTGCCAGTAACTGTGGGTCTGCATTTAATTTATAGTGAACCTAATATACATGTAAAAATCTTTCCATTTATTACAACCATCTTGCTGTCCCATTCCAGTTCCTCTGTGTACTACTAGCCTGGTTGTGCATTTGCTTTGTTTGGGGGAAGAACTCTTTGCTGGGATGTGGTTTGAGTTGTAAGTTGCTCCAAACAAAAAAAAAAAAAGGACGGATGTTTGATCTATTTAGAGAAGTAACTCCAATTTGCACCCATTCCACACCATCCGTATCATCAACTTAAGCGGGGTGTCACATTTTTACTTCACACAATGGCTTGTGTTCTATTTCTTGCTAAAGTGCCTTCATTTTATTTACATTGCTAATGTGAGCCGCAGCTCCTGTGATAAAAATGATTGCATTTAAATTCATATAAACATTGGTTAACTATACTTACATATCAAACATATTTGGCCAGTATTCATGTACTGGGTATTTCTTTATATATCCCTATGCACGTGCATTCAGTGGCCATCTTTAAATTATTATAACTGACCAACTTAATGAGTGACTGACTCTTCAGCCATCGTGCTGATGGTCTCCACAGATACAATTGCCTTGGAAACAGAGGTATGGTATATTTGGTAGTCAACCCCAGTGTTTAGTCATCTATGACATTTTCAGACTATTCCATTTTTATCATTTCTCTATTATCCTTTTGCATTTGCGTGGTAAACAAAAGCTCAGATCTGCTGTTCATTGCGCCGTGTCGGGATGCAGGTGCCGTGACTTCATAAAGAACATTGTTCCGCGATGGTCTTGCAGAGTCGTCTCATCGTTTCATGATGGATAAAACAGATTATAAATGAGAGCTTGAGGAATTCATTTCCCTGAGGGTCAGTTTCTGAAGTGCCCGAAGACATCACGTTTATGTTCTCCTACTGGCTTGAAAAGAAATAACCTAATGTCTGGTAGACCAGCCTAATCATGAATCCATATGGTTCTCTTGTTCAATTCTACCACTTGTATGAAGTCCGCACAAAACACATTCATCATCTGTAGCTGGATAAAATAACATTTTGCTCTGTAATTTTACCCTTCAGTACTCCGTGCAGTAACCCATGTTAAGTCTTCTATCTTCAGTCTAATACACAGCCAAATTGTGAGCAAGACTGGGGAATATTCATCTTACATACAGCCAAGACTCTCCAAACCATCTGCTGAAGCCTCCGCTTGGAGGAAATCCACAAAATGACTTAAATTATGCATCATCGATTGCTCACTTTGGCCTGATTCTGAGGTGGGGGTTAGATGTAAAAGATTTAGGTTTGAGATAGGAGCGTACAAACTAAAAAACTAAATTGCTGTGTAAAAAACAGATACCCCTTTCAGACCATACAAATGACCCGATATTGACCCGGAATATTGCCAGGTCAACACGGGTCGCTGTGCGGTGTGAAAGGGTCCGTTTCCAATTCCCGGGTGCGACCTGGCAATTGCGATCTGAAAGCGGTATGACTGTCCAGCATTTGTGGGCTACATGCAACAGCAGCCAGTATTCACCCTGCATGCAAAAACATACACTTTGTAGTGCAACATGGTTTGTCCTGGTGCACAATTACTTGCTCTTCTTTTCTTTACTCCCATGTACAGGGTAAATTTACTAAGGTGGGAGTTTTGTTTTTTTTAACCCGCGATGTTGCTCATAGCAGCCAATCAATACTTAACACATATCTATCTGCTTATAGAAGATACTAGGATCTGATAGGTTGCTATGGGCAACATCGCCAGTTCTAAAAAAAAAAACTCACTTTAGTAAATTTACCCCTAAAGGTGCATACACACTGGGCATTCCCCCCCCCCCCCCCTGCCCAGCGATATCAGCGGGGGTGAACGGCTTTCCATAGCAGGACGCTATGGAAAGCCGCTCACCCCGCCATTCATCTACTGGTAATACGCGGATGCCAGTGATGATTTTTTTTTTTTAATAGATATTTTTATATATTTTTTAAATAGCTGTAAACTTATGGACAACAGTCGAATAACGATATAACGTGCAGAGAGAGTTAGATTTGGGTGGGTTATATTGTTTCTGTGCAGGGTAAATACTGGCTGCTTTATTTCTACACTGCAATTTAGATTTTAGTTTGAACACACCCCACCCAAATCTAAGCCCCCCCCCCCCCTGCAGGGCACATAGGCCTTCATTCCAAGTTGATCGTTAGCTGCCGTTGTTCGCTGCCTAGCGATCATTTAAAAAACAGCAAAACTACGCATGCATATGGGCCGCAATGCGCACGCGCTTCGTACGGGTACAAAGAGCATCGTTGTTTTGCACTGCTTCTAGCGACGATTCCATTCACACAGCCGATCCCAAGGAGATTGACAGGAAGAGGGAGTTTATGGGTGTCAACTGACCATTTTCTGGGAGTGTTTGGTAAAACGCAGGCATGTACAGACGTTTGCAGGGCGGGTATCTGACGTCAGTTCCGGGACCTTCCTCGCAGCAATCATCGCACAGAATAAGTAACTACAGGGCTGGTCTTGTTCTGCACAAGATGTTTTTGTACCGCTCGGCTGCACAGGCGTTCGCACTCTTCCAAAGCGAAAATACACTCCCCTGTGGGCGGCGACTATGCGTTTACACGGCTGCTAAAAGTAGCTAGCGAGCGATCAACTCGGAAGGAGGGCCATGGTTTTGCCCAACTGCTAACAAATTTGCTGCTACAATCAGGTCTGAATTAGGCCATTGTTTCTAATATGGATACATTTTAGACTTTTGCCTTTTTAACAGCTAGTGTTTTATAATGTTATTGCAGCACTGCCAAGCTAATACACTAGACCAGGAATTCCCAACCACGGTCCTCAAGGCACACCAACAATGCAGGTTTTAGTGATATCCAGTCTACAGCATAGATGGTTAAATCAAAATAACTGAGGTGCTAATTAAGACACCTGTGCTGAAGCCTGGATAGCACTAAAACCTGCACTGTTGGTGTGCCTTGAGGACCGTGGTTGGGAATGCCTGCACTAGACGGCCGCTTCAGTCCTTTTATCATTCACTGCAGGGAGTTTGTTTTATATTTATTGACGTTTGTTAATATTGTGTATTATTACATTTATTTAACATTTACAGTTCGGTGGTTTCCAGTGCTGAGCTACAGATGGAGCCATGCTTATCTTGGCTTCTCTGCTGCACCTAGGCACACCAATACAGTACAGAGAGAACACTACATCAGGGGATTAGGTCATTACAGCAGGGGATTAAGTCTGATTGCCCTAGCTCAATTAATCCTATTAAAGGCCAAGAAAAAGATGGCTCCATCTGTATATCAGAATCAGCTTTATTGGCCAGGTGTACTTGCGTATACTAAGAATTTGTATTCGATTTGCTATACAACAGCCGAGTAGGTAACAGATAAGCAGGTGTGTGTGTGTGGCAAGTCAAGTCACACAGATAGGTATACCGTAGGGACACAAGTGAGTTACATGTTCGTCTAGTCAGCAATGTTCAGGAGTTCAGCAGGTGGACCACTTGGGGAAAGAAACTTTTGAGGCTTCTGGTGGACTCGACAGGGACGGCCCTGTAATGCCTGCCTGAAGGAAGCAAGTTAAACATGCTGTGACCGGGGTGTGGCTGGTCCTTTACTATCTTCGTTGCCTGCTTTTTAGCTCTGGACAGGTACAGGTTCTGGACTGAGGGAAGGTTGGCCCCGATGATCTTCTCTGCGGTTCTGACCACCTTTTGGAGCCTGCATCTGTCCCTCGCACTGGCGGAGCCGTACCATACCAGTATCGAGGAGCACAGTACCGACTCCACAATCGCGGAGCAGAAAAGGAGCAGAAGCTTCTGTGGGATGTTGAACTTCCTTAGGTGCCTGAGGAAGACCAACCTCTGCTGAGCTTTCCCGACAGTGGTGTCAGCGTTGGACCCCCATTTAAGGTCCCGGGTGATTGTGGTCCCTAGGAACTTGAAGGAGTCCACTAGCGATACCACACTGTCAGCAATCGTTAGTGGAGGTGCAGTAGCTGACTTCTTCCTGAAGTCCACTATCATCTCAACAGTTTTGAGGGGGTTGAGCTCAAGGTTGTTGTGGCTGTACCACTGGGCCAACCGGTCTACTTCCTGTCTATAGGCCGATTCATCCCCGTCCTTGATGAGGCCGATGACGGTGGTGTCATTGGCAAATTTGATGATCTTTACTGATTGCGCCTCTGTGGTGCAGTCATTTGTGTACAGGGGGAAGAGCAGGGGTGAGAGTACACAGCCCTGAGGGGCCCCTGTACTAATGGGCCGCGCTTGAGAGGTGAATTCCCCCGCTATCACCCCCTGTGTCCTATCTGTCGGGAAGTCTAATATCCAGGAACAGGTAGCTTCTGGGACCCCTAGGCGAAGTAGTTTGGGGTGGAGGATGCTGGGGACGATTGTATTGAAGGCAGAACTGAAATCGACAAACAGGACCCTCGCGTAGGTACCGGGAATGTCTAGGTGCTGTAGAATGTAGTGCAGATCCAGGTTGACTGCATCCACGATTTTGGGATAAAACTATACATAAATGCTGCAGTGCTTTTTTATATCAGTTTATTATCAGCATCTGCGAAGGTATAAATACAATGCAAGTAACAAATAGACATCCTTCCCATAGGACAGAAAACAAATAAAACAAAACATGACACGTCTAGTCAAACATTACAAAGCTACAAATACTCTGTAAGATAAACAGCGATTACAGGGGGTGAGTTTCTGACACCCAAGTTTTTAGACAGGAGGAAATGAATTTAAAGAACAGAAGGAGGTTAGAGAAATACAGGAGGAAGGGGAGAACGGGAACCTGTCTAGCAATGAAGGGAAGACGGTACATGGGGAGTCTGACATGAAAGACAGAGTGGAATGAGAGTTATTACAGCAGCATTGTATATTCCTTCATTTACTAATGGAACAGTTACACAGACGGCAGATCATCATCATTTACCACCTGTCGCCTTGTTTCAGCCAATTTACATGTACAATAAATGGTCTGCACAAGAGGATCCATTTCTGTCCAAATAGAAAGTGGGTATAAGTAGGCTTACCATAACATTCCTTTTATCTGAGATACCTACCATTTACACAGGTTCTGTGGCTGGCTAAGTACAAGCCTGCATCTCACCTGGTATTGATCGGCCACAGAACCTGTGTAAATCATTGGTGTCCTATATTAAAGGGATATTATGGCAACTCTAGGTACAAGGATATACCTTTACCTAGGCTTATCATACTACCCCTTTAAACTGGTACACCCATGAATTACACAGGTTCTCCGGCTGGCGTAATTCTAGCCTGCATTTCACCTGGTTTTAATCAGCCACAGAACCTGTGTAATTCATGAGTGTCCCATTTAAAGGTATAGTTTGGCAGGGGCGGATTATGCTATCGGGGGGGAGCCCAGGGCACTGGAGACAGGGTAACTCTACCACAGTACTGTGCCCACTGCGGGTTAAGGGGCGTTGCCTAATCGTTGGAGATGTAGCCACGCCCTCATATGCAAATTACAGGATCATTTTATTTTTATTTATTGGTGCAGATTTTGGCCCCTCAACCAGTGTGATCGCTCTCCCCCTACAGCCCTGCACAGGCAGAAGAGGCTGCTGTTGCTGCTAAGCGGCAGTAGCCTCCCTGCACCACCACAGACCAGCCAGCACACAGCAGACTGGAGCACAATGCTGTTGCTGGCAGGACGGGGAGAGCTTCAACTAAAACTGTGGGGCCCAGGGTACTTACCCCTTGGGCCTCCCCCTTAATCCGGCTCTGTAGTATGGTGAGCCTAGCGTTACCTATCATGTAAAATATTCAGTGAAAAAAAATAGCTGCCAAAACAATCTGCATTACACTATAGAAAATATCATTCGTGTCTATATTAAATAAATGATTCTGAGATCGGATGTGTCTCTTATAACTCACACATAAAAGAAATTGAGAAAGACAATCCTATGCTGGCTCATGCGTTCAGTATAGATAGGCTTTGCTTTCTATCTGGCACAGGGATAGGTTCTTTGGGGGTAATTCCAAGTTGATCGCAGCAGGATTTTTGATAGCAATTGGGCAAAACCATGTGCACTGCAGGGGAGGCAGATATAACATGTGCAGAGAGAGTTAGATTTGGGTGTGGTGTGTTCAATCTGCAATCTAATTTGCAGTGTAAAATTAGAGCAGCCAGTATTTACCCTGCACAGAAACAAAATAACCCACCCAAATTTAACTCTTTCTGCACATGTTATATCTGCCTCCCCTGCAGTGCACATGGTTTTGCCCAACTGCTAACTAAATTCCTGCTGCGATCAACTTGGAATTACCCCCTTTGTTTCTTGATAAGAAAGCAGCACTATTACATTCCCATTTCCCTGCAAATCAGTACGCTGGTAAGTAACAGATTGCAAAGCACTGGTAATTTAAAACCTCAACCAGCTCAGCTTGATTTAATAGTGAGATCACACCCAACACCCTCTTTGCTTCTAATTAATGTTGAGTGTGCTTAATATATATAAGGTCTAACTCAGGCATGTCCAAAAATATTCTGATACTCTAGGGCAGTGATTTTCAACCTTTTTTTACTCGTGGCACACCGAACAATATTTTAAAATTGCCAAGGCACACCATCAGTTCCCCACAGAAAAAAACAAAACGCACACATTGGCCCTCACAGTAAGAAAAAAAATCCACACATACATTGGCCTACACAGATAAAACAATCACATTGCTCCCCACATAAATCATGTTGCTCCCCACATAAATCCTATTGCTCCCCACATGAATTATTCACATTGTTCCCCCCATAAATCCATAAATTCTTATTCTCCCCACATAAATCCTATTGTTCCCCACAGGAGAAATAAAATAAAATATTATTATCAGCTGTCCTCCTCCCTGTCCCTCAGTGGCGGGGGATGTTCATAGTGGAGTGCTGCGAATACTGAGCAGCGCACAGGCAGGTGTGGATGTGGGTTGGCAAGGAAAGCCGTGTATGCATGTGGGAACTGGAAGATGTGTATGCAGGCAGGTGGGCTGGCTGGGTGGTGAGACGCAGCGGCCGTGACCTCTGATATCACACCATTTTCAAGGCATAGGTCACGGCCGGAGCACGACTGATCCTCTAAGAAGAGCCCAGGCCAACAGTTCACTCTGAAGGTGCAGGAAGCTGCTCTGGCTCCGCGGCACACCTTGCAACTGGTCGCGGCACACTGGTTGAAAAAGCCTGCTCTAGGGCATTCTCTGACAGCAAAACTGTGTCAGGGCATGTTGGGATATGTAGTTTCACAACAGCTGGAGGTCCGCAGTTTGGAGGACATGCCTTGTCTAACTATTCATGCTTGATGCACCGCTTCCATCTGATTTCCTCTGACGATGACTTTACAGTTTAGAACGTGACATTGAGAGATTTGCTGGAAATGCTGGTCTGTATATCAGTAACCAGTGTCCGCTTCTTGCAGTCTTGCTCAAAACACTATATATTAGGGATGGCCACCAAATGGTTCACCATCGATGATGCAATTGGTACTTTTTGTGTTGTTATGCACCACTACTGTGGGTCAGGTGACTGTGATGGGCCACAGGAATGGGCGTCGGGGCTAAATGGCACAATGAGGGCAAGACTAAGTGCCACGCAACATATGTTGGAACAAAACATAGCTGCAACACTGCCATCGATGGTGGAGAAACACTGGACCTCCAACTTTGATGGAAACAACATCAACCATACCTCCCAACATGACCCTCTCCAGGAGGGACAGAAGGCTCTGCTCCTGGACTTCCCTCTTAATTTATTCTTGCCATCACCTGTGGTCAAACACCTTTCTTATTCAGTAACTTGTTCAAAACAGGTGCCGGCAATCATACTTTAAGAGGGAAGTCCAGGAGCGAGCAATTTGTCCCTCCTGGAGAGGGTCATGTTGGGAGGTATACCATCAACTATCAGTGGCAAACAATCGATGGTCACTAACAACTGATGGCCGGTAGGTAGTCGTGATCTATATCTGTGTAAACTGAACTGCACAGGGAAATGTGCATCAAAACTGCAGTGACTGTGTTAGAGAGAGACTTTTTTTTTAGGAAGATTTATGTGGAAAACCTTCCCTCTAATTTGATGTAAATCAAGGGCTTTCAAATGGTTAAAAAAAACTTTATTGAAAGCCGTAATGAGTCTTCACCTCTTATAACACATTTTAGTCAGGCTCCTAAAATAAGATTATATTTGATTGCTTCCATTTTTTTTATCAGGTTCTGACTGTGACTAAAGGCTCTATGGGGGTAATTCAGAGTTGATCGCAGCAGCAAATTTGTTAGCAGTTGGGCAAAACCATGTGCAGCGCAGGGGGGGAGGCAGATGTAACATGTGCAGAGAGAGTTAGATTTGGGTGGGTTATATTGTTTCTGTGCAGGGTAAATACTGGCTGCTTTATTTTTACACTGCAATTTAGATTTCAGTTTGAACACACCCCACCCAAATCTAACTCTCTCTGCACATGTTATATCTGCCCCCCCCCCCCCCCCCCCTGCAGTGCACATGGTTTTGCCCAACTGCTAACAAATTTGCTGCTGCGACCAACTCTGAATTACCCCCAATGTCAGGCATTCCCAACCACGGTCCTCAAGGCACACCAACAGTGCAGGTTTTAGTGATATCCAGGCTTCAGCACAGGTGACTTATAGTAGCTCAGTTATTTTGATTTAACCATCTGTGCTGCAGCCTGGATATCACTAAAACCTGCACTGTTGGTGTGCCTTGAGGACCGTGGTTGGGAATGCCTGACATATGTACTAAGCCTTGGAGAGAGATAAAGTGCAACTCAACCAGCTCCTGTCATTTTCCGAACACAGCCTGTAACATGGCAGTTAGGAACGGATTAGCTCGCACTTTATCTTTATCCAAGGCTCAGTACATAGACCCCTTAGGTCAGGGGTGACCAAACAGTCGATCGCGATCCTCCGCCCAGCCACCCGAAGCCGCGCCTCTCCTGCCTGCCGCCCTGCCCCTCTCTCTGGTCTCCGGCAGTGACGGCGGAGTGTATAGCTTAAATCAGGTGCCGGTTCGTTAGCCAATGAGAGCTCGCGGACCGGCGCCTGATTTCAGATATACACGCTGCCGTCACCGCCGGAGATCAGACTGAAAAGCAGGGCGGCAAGCAGGAGAAGCGCGCGCTGCGCTCACCACGCAGCAACAGTGAGCTCTACTATGGGGGCATATCTGGCATTGTGGGCACATGGTTCAGTGGGGGCATATGTGGCAATGTGGGTCATATGTGGCACTGTGGGGGCATATCTGGCACTGTGGGGTCATATCTGGCTCTACGGGCACATGGCACTGTGGGGGCATATCTGGAACTGTGGGGGCATATCTGGCACTGTGGGCACATGGCACTGTGGGGGCATATCTATAATCTGGCACTGTGGGGTCATGTCTGTATCTGGCACTGTGGGGGCATATCTGGCACTGTGGGGGCATATCTGGTACTGTGGGCACATGGCACTGTTGGGTCATATCTGTATCTGGCACTGTGGGATCATATCTGGCACTGTGGGCACATGGCACTGTGGGGGCATATCTGTATCTGGCACTGTGGGGTCATATCTGGCACTGTGGGGTCATATCTGGTACTGTGGGCACATGGCACTGTGGGTGCACATCTGTAATCTGGCACTGTGGGGGCATATCTGGCACTGTGGGCACATGGCACTGTGGGGGCATATCTGGCACTGTGGGCACATGGCACTGTGGGGGCATATCTATAATCTGGCACTGTGGGGGCATATCTAGCACTGGGGGCACATGGCACTGTGGGGGCATATCTGTATCTGGCACTGTGGGGTCATATCTGGCACTGTGGGCACATGGCACTGTGGGGGCATATCTAGCACTGTGGGCACATGGCACTGTGGGGGCATATCTGTATCTGGCACTGTGGGGGCATATCTGGCACTGTGGGCACATGGCACTGTGGGGGCATGTGTGTATCTGTCACTGTGGGGGCATATGTGTTTGAGGTTTTTACCTGTGGGGGCCAATGTGTTATTTTGTGTGAGGCAGTCATTACACTCTGTGCAGCAAGAGTACGTCCCTTTTTTTGTTATAACACGCCCACTTTTTGTTATACCACACCCACTTTTTGTTATGCCATGCCCTTTTTTTTGTGCGCGCCTATTATTCCTCCTAGGTAGATCACAAAAGCTTTTTAGCTTTCAAAGTAGATCGTCGACTCCAAAAGTCTGGCCACCCCTGCCTTAGGTGTTAATATATTAGGCAGTGAAATGCCGAGTACACACTAGATCATAGGATCTCAAACTTGGTCCTCAGGACCCCACACGGTTCATGTTTTCCAGGACACCTGTGGATTTTCAAAATGTGACAGTTGGTGATACACAGTGCAGCTGCCGGGTGACCTGGAAAACGTGACCTGTGTGGGTCCTGAGGACCGAATTTGAGAAGCACTGCATTAGACGATACGCTCCATGATATCCCCTTGACATTCCAGGCAAACAAGGTAGTGCATACACCTGAAACGATAAGGGTAACAATGTCGTTCAGTGACGTCATCCTGCCTCCGTCCTGTACATGCAACAACATAGTCAAAATTGACCGCATGTACAGACAACAGAAGCCCTCGTTAATGACCCGCGGGAGCACGTATCGTTGACGATATTGTTCGTACACACTGGATGATATTACAAACGATATTGGGTGAAAATGAGTGCTATCGTTTAAAATATCTCCTAGTGTGTACCCAACTAAGGAGTGGAGAAGTTGCCCGTAGCAATCAGATTCTACCAATGATTTTATAGAATGTACTTGATAAATGCTACCTTGAGCTGTTTGGTAGCTATGGCCAACTTCTCTACTGGTCTTCTTCTCCACTCTTTCACTGCTTGGACATCAACCCATAAAAGCAGTGCTTGATACAAAAAATACTGATAACATCACTGGTTGTGCATGATCCTTTACTGAGAAGTGTCCTCCTGCGGTCAGGGCTGTGGAGAGCGGTGGCTGGGTACTGTAGCGGGCGTGGCCTAATAGTGAAAACATGGCCATGTACCCGTACCCAAAAAATATTAAAAGTGATATGCGGGGAGCTGCTTCCTGGGGCTGATCCGTGTGGGGGTGGGGGTAAATCATTGTGATCACTCTCCCCCCATAAAGCATGCAGGCAGAGGAGACGGCTGTGTTAAAAATGTGTGTTGATGGCGTTGAAGGCACCTCCAGCAACTTCCCCCTTCTATTTATGGCATTTTCATAATAATATCTCTTTCATGCCTATTATATACAGGAAAAGTACTCTTCTTGAATAATGTGTTTTTTTGTTAGTTTTTTTGCCATCATTCAAAGATGTGGCTAAAACTGGATATAACTGAGCTAAACAGGCAGATAACATAGATCTAATAGAGCTAGCAGGTTCTCCTGCATTTCTGTAGGATACTTGCCTACTTTGCCCTGAGAGGATGTGCAGGAGGCCAAGGATGGATGTAGGGCCAGACTATTTGTGTCATTAGATGATGTGAACATCATATAAATGTATAACTAGCCCCTGCCCCCTACTCACTGACCGCAATTGCATGTGTCATACTCCCCATTGTGCCCACTTCATGAGACCCCATCTCTGGTTACTTCACGATAAGCTTTAGGGCAAGCACTCTGGCCAAAATCTTGTGCAGCCTGTGTCCCACAAGGGACCACTGGTGTTCCCATCCCTGAGTTCTATAAAGGGCACTGCCTGTTGCATGGGGAGAAGCAGGCCATGCCGGGACATTGGGGATGGATGGGAGGGGCGGTTCAGCCTTTAGTTGTTTTGCATTGGATATGTAGTAAGAAGGGAAGGGAAGAGAAGAGAAGGGAATGGCTTTTGCTTCTAGGTGCAGGGGGAGCTCTGTGTAAAAGTCTACTGGGCATGCACAGGTGTCCGGGAACAGTATCCGGATGATAGGTCGACAGTAAATAGATCGACCACTATTCGTCAACATGGAAAAAGGTCTACATGAGGTTTTTTTACTATTTTTTTCATCTTCAACTTTTTCATACTTTACCATCCACGTGGACTACGATTGGGAATAGTAACCTGTGTCGGGCGCAGTAGTAGCGGAGCGAGGCACCTTGCCTGCAGCATGGCGCGTGACGCGAGTGATGCAAGGGCATGCGGTGCACTAATTGGGGTTCCCGGTTCTTTAACAGAGAAAACGACACTAAAAATTAAAATAAAAAAAATCTTGATGACATTTTCCTGTGTCGATCTTTTCCCGCGTCGACCTTTTGGGGTTGACCTAGACACTGTTGACCTTTACAGATTGACCCATTGATCCGGGAACATGGTGTTTCCAGTGCCGGAGAGGCAAGTATAATGTATGGGGGTATGGTGTGGGCCCCAGGGGTCTGTTTGCACTGCATACCTATACGCACATGGCCTCAGCTATGGATGAAGGTTTCCGATGGTTCATAAACATCAATGTTTTCCTTACAATATTAGTGATTTGGTGTGGATTTGATGCCCATTCAGCTGTTCAGGAATGGCCACAGGTTGCTTTTGCGCATGTGCGTGCTGGATTTTTTGCTCATGTGCAAATCATATGAATATTTTATCTATCAAATTATTTTGATGCAATTTTTAACTACCATTAGGAAGGCCAATCCCGGGCCATTTTTTCAATCTCTGGATATGGGATTGAAAAACGCTTAATCCCGGGAACCTGGGATTGCCGTAAGCATCAGTGCAGGGAGCAGGGAGAGTGGATGTGGAGGTCAGCGAGGAAGGGTGTAGGGAGCAGTGTGGGAGGGTGGGTATTAGGAGCAGGGAGGGAGGGAGGATGTAGGGAGCAGTGAGGGAGGGTGGGTATTAGGAGCAGGGAGGGAGGATGTAGGGAGCAGTGAGGGAGGGTGGGTATTAGGAGCAGGGAGGGAGGGAGGATGTAGGGAGCAGTGTGGGAGGGTGGGTATTAGGAGCAGGAAGGGAGGGAGGATGTAGGGAGCAGTGTGGGAGGGTGGGTATTAGGAGCAGGGAGGGAGGGAGGATGTAGGGAGCAGTGTGGGAGGGTGGGTATTAGGAGCAGGGAGGGAGGGATGATGTAGGGAGCAGTGAGGGAGGGTGGGTATTAGGAGCAGGGAGGGAGGATGTAGGGAGCAGTGTGGGAGGGTGGGTATTAGGAGCAGGGAGGGATGATGTAGGGAGCAGTGAGGGAGGGTGGGTATTAGGAGCAGGGAGGGAGGATGTAGGGAGCAGTGAGGGAGGGTGGGTATTAGGAGCAGGGAGGGAGGATGTAGGGAGCAGTGTGGGAGGGTGGGTATTAGGAGCAGGGAGGGAGGGAGGGTGGGTATTAGGAGCAGGGAGGGAGGATGTAGGGAGCAGTGTGGGAGGGTGGGTATTAGGAGCAGGGAGGGAGGAAGGGTGTAGGGAGCAGTGAGGGAGGGTGGGTATTAGGAGCAGGGAGGGAGGATGTAGGGAGCAGTGTGGGAGGGTGGGTATTAGGAGCAGGGAGGGAGGGAGGATGTAGGGAGCAGTGCGGGAGGGTGGGTATTAGGAGCAGGGAGGGAGGATGTAGGGAGCAGTGTGGGAGGGTGGGTATTAGGAGCAGGGAGGGAGGGAGGATGTAGGGAGCAGTGAGGGAGGGTGGGTATTAGGAGCAGGGAGGGAGGATGTAGGGAGCAGTTTGGGAGGGTGGGTATTAGGAGCAGGGAGGGAGGGATGATGTAGGGAGCAGTGAGGAAGGGTGGGTATTAGGAGCAGGGAGGGAGGATGTAGGGAGCAGTGAGGGAGGGTGGGTATTAGGAGCAGGGAAGGAGGATGTAGGGAGCAGTGTGGGAGGGTGGGTATTAGGAGCAGGGAGGGAGGGAGGATGTAGGGAGGGTGGGTATTAGGAGCAGGGAGGGTGGGTATTAGGAGCAGGGAGGGAGGAAGGGTGTAGGGAGCAGTGCGGGAGGGTGGGTATTAGGAGCAGGGAGGGAGGATGTAGGGAGCAGTGTGGGAGGGTGGGTATTAGGAGCAGGGAGGGAGGGAGGATGTAGGGAGCAGTGAGGGAGGGTGGGTATTAGGAGCAGGGAGGGAGGATGTAGGGAGCAGTGAGGGAGGGTGGGTATTAGGAGCAGGGAGGGAGGATGTAGGGAGCAGTGTGGGAGGGTGGGTATTAGGAGCAGGGAGGGAGGGAGGATGTAGGGAGCAGTGTGGGAGGGTGGGTATTAGGAGCAGGGAGGGAGGGAGGATGTAGGGAGCAGTGTGGGAGGGTGGGTATTAGGAGCAGGGAGGGAGGGAGGATGTAGGGAGCAGTGAGGGAGGGTGGGTGTAGGTTGCAGTACTTATTATTAGGCAGGCAGCCATGGACACACACTGACCACACCGGCGGCATTTCAAATATAACGCTGGCCGCCATCCAGTCAGAACGGGCAGTCCGGCAGCCAATCAGGAGTCGCTGCTGCATCCACTTCCCTGATTGGCTGCCAGTCCGCATGCTCAGATTGACTGGCAGCCGGTGCCACATTTGAAATGCCGCTGGCGCGGTCAGTGTGTGTCCATGGCTTTAAACACCCCACTGCCACCCAGGCCGCATAGCCGGGCAGCGCTGTGCTATAGTGCTCAGCGCTGCTCGGCAAAACTGAGCATGCGCAATCCCGGGATTCAGATTAGTTACCATTGCATCATACGTTTTTGATGGTGGAAGCCCACCCATCATTTGATAGTAGGCTTCCGATATCCATCCCTAGCCTCGGCTAAGTGGTGCTATAAAATTTGTCAACCCCTCACCCGATGATTTAATGTTAAATATACAGGAGTGTTACCTTCTCTCCCAGGAGCCGACACAGGGGGTCATTCCGAGTTGATCGCTAGCTGCTGTTGTTCGCTGCATGGCGATCAGTAAAAAAAATGGCTAATCTGCGCATGCGAATGCACCGCAATGCGCACGCGCGTCGTACGGGTCCTTTGTGGTTTTGCACTGGTTCTAGCGACGATTCCAAACGCACAGACGATCGCAAGGAGGTTGACAGGAAGGGGGCGTTTCTGGGTGGCAACTGACCGTTTTCAGGGAGTGTTTGGAAAAACGCAGGCGTGGCAGGAAAAACGCAGGCGTGGCTGGGCGTTCGCTACGCGGGTGTGTGATGTCAAAAGCGGTCCCTCCATCATTAGAATCAACGCACACGAAGAGTAACTGCAGGGCTGGTCTTGTTTTGCACAAAAAGATTTTGCAGGTGCTCTGCTGCACAGGCGTTCGCACTTCTGCAAAGCGAAAATACACTCCCCGGTGGGCGGCGACAATGCGTTTGCACAGGGCCGGCTCCAGGCATGTTCGACTAGAGCGGCCGCGCGGGGCGCCACTCTTACAGCGCCACTGTGGGGGCATATCTGCACTGTGGGGGCATTATTTTTCTGGCACTGTGGGGGCATTATTTTTCCGGCACTGTGGGGGCATTATTTTTCTGGCACTGTGGGGGCATATCTGCACTGTGGGGGCATTATTTTTCTGGCACTGTGGGGGCATATCTGCACTGTGGGGGCATTATTTTTCTGGCACTGTGGGGGCATATCTGCACTGTGGGGGCATTATTTTTCTGGCACTGTGGGGGCACTATTTTTCTGGCACTGTGGGGGCATATCTGCACTGTGGGGGCATTATTTTTCTGGCACTGTGGGGGCATATCTGCACTGTGGGGGCATTATTTTTCTGGTACTGTGGGGGCATATCTGCACTGTGGGGGCATTATGTTTCTGGCACAGTGGGGGCATTATGTTTCTGGCACTGTGGGGGCATATCTGCACTGTGGGGGCATTTATTGATTCTGGCACTGTGGGGGCATTTATGTTTCTGGCACTGGGGGGCATTTATGTATCTGGCACTGTGGGGGCATATCTGCACTGTGGGGGCTTTTATGTTTTGTGGCACGGCGGGCATTTATTTATCTGGCACTGTGGGGGCATTTATGTTTTGTGGCACTGGGGGCATTTATGGATCTGGCACTTATGTATCTGGCACTGTGGGGTCATTGATGCATCTGGCACTGTGGGGGCACTTATGTATCTGGCATTGTGTGGTCATTTATGTATCTGGCATTGTGGGGGCATTTATGTATCTGGCACTGGGGGCATATCTGCACTGTGTGGCCATTTATGTATCTGGCACTGCTGGGGGGCATGTCACGTGTAGCTGGCACTGCTGGGGGTATGTCACGTGTAGCTGGCACTGCTGGGGGGCATGTCACATGTAGCTGGCACTGCTGGGGGGCATATCATGTAGTGTATCTACTAGGCGTCTGTGGCTAGGCAATGTGTCTATCGTGCGCTGCCTGGCGCAAAGTGTCTATCGTGCGCTGCCTGGCGCAAAGTGTCTATCGTGCTCTGCCTGGCGCAAAGTGTCTAACGTGCTCTGCCTGGCGCAAAGTGTATAGGAGGTTCTACCTGGTGCAAAGTGTATTAGCTGCACTACTATGTGGTGTAATGCGAATTGCCACTATTCTGTGGTCATGCACCTTCCCCACGAAGCAACGCCCCTAAATTTTTGCTGCGCGCCTTCGGCGCGCACTGTCCCTGCATCAGCATGTGGGTGGAGGAGCACCAAGCATTACAGTATGTACATCATTTTGCCCTCCTTACTTAAAAATGTGCCCTCCTTGTGATCAGCACCCTGCCCTAAAACGTGAACACTATCATGTGTAGTTGGCACTGCTGGGGGTCTATTGTGTGTAGCTGGCACTGCTGCGGGGCATGTCATGTGTAGCTGGCACTGCTGCGGGGCATGTCATGTGTTGCTGGCACTGCTGCGGGGCATGTCATGTGTAGCTGGCACTACACTGGAGACATTGTGTGTAAGGAACACTACTGTGGCTGTTCTGCATAAGGCTGCTAATTGTGTGCATAGAGGGGGTGTGAAAAAATATATTTATTTATAGTTTAATAATATGAAGTTACGAGGCCACACCCACTTTCCCAGGAGGCCACGCCCACTTTTCCCAAAGCGCGCGCGCCTTCGGCGCGCGCATAGGGGTTGGGGGGCGCTTTTACATTTTCTCGCTCAGGGTGCTAGTATGCCTGGAGCCGGCCCTGCGTTTGCATGGCTGCTAAAAACTGCTAGCGAGCGATCAACTCAGAATGACCCCCACAGTTATTCCAAATTCAGATATCTCCAGGAAATTCCAGGAGTGTGGGCAACCAGGGGCGGATCTACTATGACCCTAATGAATATTAATCTTCACAGGAGGATTAGTGGGCCACAGGCAGTGTCACACACAGAAGGTGTAGAGGCGCGAATACCTAAAAACCCCCTCTAGTCCCCGCCCCCTCATGGTGTAATGCTGTGATTCGCAAACAAGGCTGAGCAACACACACCACTGTGCATCACGCAAGTAATTCACAGTGCAAACTCCTATAGCTTGAAGTCTTTCCCTAGTTTGGGGGGATTTAGATGTCTATTTACTAAGACTTGAAGAGAGATAAAGTGCAGGTAGATAAAGTACCAACCAATCTGCTACTAAATCTAATTTTTCATACACAGCCTGTGATTGGCTGCTACTTTATCTTCAAGGCTTAGTAAATAGACCCCTTAGTTCTATACCTGTTTTGTAGTGAGGGGTTGGTTGGTTCCTGTCTGTAAATGAGCTACAACAGAATCAGCTGTTAGATGTCACGTTGCTGTGTTCTTTTCTTGCATGCAAGAGGTGGGGGGATAACAGGACTTTTGTTACCAAAGGAGCTGGTATCAAGCTCAGCCGTCGCAGTTCATTAGGGAATTCCATGTACTGGATGTGGAATAAAAAGGGAAACTCTCGGTTCTGTCTCACATGCAGTATTCACGATTCCACCTCCATCTCTAGAGGCCTGGGGATGCTGTATGATGTAACTCCCATTCAGATCTATTCGGCAGCCATCCAGGGCTCCACCTTTTATTTAGATGAGGTCATGCTGTCCCTATTTTTTTTTTTTTTTTTTTCATGGGTACTACACAGCCCAGTCTGTACGGTATCAGCGGCAGGGTCACTTTGGCTTTTCCTGAGCTTGCAGCCCTTGGATTTCACGGCACCTTCCCCTCTCCTCCCTGCACATCCCAATCCATGAGCCTTTCCCTCTCCTCCTGATCATGCTGGAAGCAGCATCAGCAACGCAGGCTCTGTGATCTGTCAGTATTCCCAGGAGCGGGGATGAACACAGGATACAAATCCCAGGGAAGCCTGTCTGATTTCATGCAATCCTTGGCTTATACATTGAACAGTCTCTCTGCAATCTGTCCACTGATGTCAGGCAGGCTGAGGAGATAACCAGCTCTCTGTGTGTGTGTGCCACAACTGGTGCTGATGGAGGAAATGCAGAAAGAAGCAGCATGTTTCTGAATGCTGAGTTCACCTTAAGCACTGGAAAGGTCATTGGCGTACAGATGGCTCTGGCATTGCAGCAGATACTATAGTACCCTGTTTTACTGGACTAGTTATGTTCCTCTGGGTCATGGATTGCAGAACATAGAACCTGGGGTTCACACCTGACTTGGCAGGCACAGTCGCTTACACCCATGGACTGCAGCATGAGAAACAATCCTGTTCTGTGCAAAACTTTGGCCAGAAAGAGCCTGAAAGTGGTTTGTTTGGAGGATCTAGAATGAAAGCATCCCTGTCTTCAGTAACCCATTGCAGTATTAACCAGAAGCAATTTAGACGCCTGGGATAAGTATAAGGAGCAGACCAGACTCACAATGGCCAATGAACCAGTAATACTAAATGTTTATGATATGGTAAGTTATGAATGTATACTGCTGATCTCTAGACCTGTGTGGTGAGGCTGCATGCACGAGCAATGCTAGAGATGATTCTGGGAGAGCCAGATCTTGCCTGTTTGTCTGAGAAGCCATGGATTTACTGACAGTTTCATACTCTGATAATCATCCATTCATTTTAGTTATTAGTACGGTGTTCCAGCTGACGGTCATGGGAGCTTTCCCTGCAAAGTACAGCAGAGCTTTTATCTTGATCCATGATTCAATCAATTCAAATAATTGTTAGTGGTCTTTGAAAGTGGGGCACCATGGTCAGAATTCATCAGTCGGCGACAAACCTAGAACACAGTATTTATTGCAGCAATTAATTTCCGATCTTTCCACAGCCATCCTGTCTGTGCTGTAGCTTGCTATATTGGGTGCTTGTTTGTTTTAAACAGAGATGACCTTAATATTACAAGAGGGTTATGTGTTGGTCATTAACTTGAGGGAGTCCAGCATGACATGTATATAAACAGGCGAGAAGCACTTATTACAGGCCGGTAGCAGGAAAGGGTGCATGCACTTATGGGGGAAAGGTGTGACAGCTGTGCAATTAAAGGAAAAGTCCATCCTCTTCTTCTTTTTTTCTCCTTCCTCTTCTTCTTTTTTATCCGTCCTCTTCTTTTTTCTCCTTCCTCTCTTAAATTGTACCTTTCATGAGATTAAATGATTTGTAATCTGTTGTTATAAAAGGTAAAGTTGTGCTATGTGGATTTAAAGGGCCCCTAAAGTTACATTATGACATCGTGCCCCTGTTCATACTATGCCACACTATAGTGCCTCCACTTCATATTGTGCCACATTACAGTGCCCCATTCATACTACATATACGTCCTACCTCATCCTGCCGGCGAACGGGTCGCCGGTGCTAATTGGCCGTGATTGTGATTTTTGCACCCGGCTGCACCCCATTTCCTGGAGCACCCACAGCCATGCGATCCTATATAAGATGACCTAGGACTCATCTGTATGTAACATTAGAATGCCCTCCAGTTCATTTTATACCACATTACAAGGAAGATTTTACCTGAGGGTCTTTATTTAAATCCACCCTAACAGCTAATGCTTCCTGTGTTAAACTTTCATTGTGTTTATGACCGTGTAGTGTGTCAGGGTATGAGGGTATACGTAGGGTTGCCATCTCATCCCTTGAATTCCGGACACATATTAATTACACAGGTTCTGTGGCTGATTAAAATCAGGTGAAATGGAGTCTTGAAGTCAGCCAGCCACAGAACCTGTGTAATTAATATGTGTCCAGAATTAAAGGGATGAGGTGACAACCCTAGGTATACGTACTCCTGGCGTAGCATGTGACTGCTGCAGAACCGGATGCGTCTTACAACTGCACCAACACAGCATATGGGTGTAAATACACTTTTTTTGGGTTATAGGCTATTAACCGGCGGGCGGGATGCCAGCTGTCAAGCTCCCGACAGTGGCATCCAGCCCCCGCCAGAGCGCAAAGAGTCCCCTTGTGGGCTTGCTGCGCTCGCCACAGGTTCTATTCTCACTCTATGGGTGTCGTGGACACCCACGTGTGGGAATAGCCCCTGTGCCACTGGGATTCCGGCGTCTGTATCCTGACCGCTGGGATCCCGACAGCCGGCAAATTGATTGCATTCCCTTTTTTTGCATATAGCTTTTAGGAATATGTGTGTCCAAATCAGCAGGAGGCCCCTCTGATGAAGTTTAACAGAGGTGGGGCCCCGTGTGCAGTGTCCGTACAGGTCCCCAACTTTCTCGTGGCACAGTAATTAGTCGACTTCGCCATGTTCCCATGATTTTTTTTTCTACTGCCTATGTGCAGATCTCCGGGAAAGAGGTGGCCACATCATTTCCTGGTGATTTATGCAGTACCAATGCCAGGCCCCATGGGCACTGCACATCCTACATCCATTAAAGATACCCCACTGAGGACCTGATTCATCGTTGTACGCAGTGCGCACATGCAGGGATTGATCCGCGATTACACTCACAGTGAGGATTCTTTAGCAAGTGATTGACAGGGCGATTACACTCACAGTGAGGATTCTTTAGCAAGTGATTGACAGGGAGCGGCCGTTTTGTGGGAGGTAACGGGGAATGGTGACAAAAACATGGGCATGCCAGGACCATTTTCAGGGTGTGCATCAGCCGCTGACTGCAATCATGCAGGCAGGAAATACGACTCTGGCGTCCCGATGGCGGCGGTCGAGCCGAGTGACCATTGAGTTACTCGAGCAGTATGTGTTTTCCGGATCTGAGTTGATGATGCGAATATGTACCGGCTCCGGGGGGACGTCTCTATACAAATCCCAGCGGAGGTTACATTATCATATTATTGCACATCCTCTTAGTCAAAGATGGCATCTGCGGCAGCATTATCACACCTCTATGAATCAGGTCATGAGTCTGCTATGGTCTGTATCTATTTGCTGGAAAAGTGTTTCTAGCGCTTCCTATAGCAATTAGTGAGTTGACAGAGAGTTGAATAGCATTTTAGAAGGAAAAAGTGAAACGTTTAAGTTAATACAGAAATTTGGGTTATATATTCACACATATATACAGTGCGTCCACTGCCGGACTGCCCAACCGACACTTCCGGCAAATGCCAGAAGAGCCGATGGGCTGGCCCTGTCACACAGAGAGCCAGGAAGGCTGCCCCCCCCCTCCCTACTCCATGAATTCCATGAGTCCACCCCCCCCCACCCCCTCCGACTCGTGGCAAGCCTCCGTGTGCCGTGTCACGCGCCCCTGCCCGTCTCCATGGAAACTAGGGCATGCCGTGAGTCCACGCTCCCCCTGACTCTCGGCCCGCCCCTGTCGGTAGTGTCCGCGCACCCCCTTTCACGCACCTAAGGCGCGCGCATGCACGCAAATGCCAGGGCCGGTTTCAGCCCCCAGTAGGAGCTCTGCTAGCTTGCAGTGGTGTCTCCTTGCAGTACAGAGTTAGCACTCACCTTGTTGTCTGCTGACCTCCCAGTCACCAGGGCCATATTAATTTATAGGCAACTGGGCAGATGCCCAGGGCACCACAATTCTAGGGGCAGAAGCTGGTGGTGGTCACACAATCAGACCGGCGAGGCAACATTCACTATCTGAATCCCAGCCAGGGCTGGATTAAGGCTGGTGGGGGCCCAGGGGCAATGAAGTTGTGTGGGCCCCTACTTGTTAAATTGTTGGTAAACCATGAGCAACGCTGATGGTGTACCATTAAACACACACACCGTAACAGTCAGACTACCTGGGTGTAGCAGCATAGACAGCGCACCACTGCACCAAGGGGGTCAACGTACTTTCACAACGGGCAATGTATTTTCTCTATCGTCCTAGTGGATGCTGGGGTTCCTGAAAGGACCATGGGGAATAGCGGCTCCGCAGGAGACAGGGCACAAAAGTAAAGCTTTCCGATCAGGTGGTGTGCACTGGCTCCTCCCCCTATGACCCTCCTCCAAGCCAGTTAGATTTTTGTGCCCGGCCGAGAAGGGTGCAATCTAGGTGGCTCTCCTAAAGAGCTGCTTAGAAAAGTTTAGCTTAGGTTTTTTATTTTACAGTGAGTCCTGCTGGCAACAGGATCACTGCAACGAGGGACTTAGGGGAGAAGAAGTGAACTCACCTGCGTGCAGGATGGATTGGCTTCTTGGCTACTGGACATCAGCTCCAGAGGGACGATCACAGGTACAGCCTGGATGGTCACCGGAGCCTTGCTGCCGGCCCCCTTGCAGATGCTGAAGTAAGAAGAGGTCCAGAATCGGCGGCAGAAGACTCCTCAGTCTTCTAAAGGTAGCGCACAGCACTGCAGCTGTGCGCCATTTTCCTCTCAGCACACTTCACACGGCAGTCACTGAGGGTGCAGGGCGCTGGGAGGGGGGCGCCCTGGGAGGCAAATGAATACCTGTTTTGGCTAAAAATACCTCACATATAGCCTCCGGAGGCTATATGGAGATATTTAACCCCTGCCAGAATCCGTTAAGAGCGGGAGACGAGGCCGCCGAAAAAGGGGCGGGGCCTATCTCCTCAGCACACAGCGCCATTTTCCCTCACAGAAAGGCTGGAGGGAAGGCTCCCAGGCTCTCCCCTGCACTGCACTACAGAAACAGGGTTAAAACAGAGAGGGGGGGCACTAATTTGGCGTTAGAAATATATAAAAAAGATGCTATAAGGGAAAACACTTATATAAGGTTGTCCCTATATAATTATAGCGTTTTTGGTGTGTGCTGGTAAACTCTCCCTCTGTCTCTCCAAAGGGCTAGTGGGTCCTGTCCTCTATCAGAGCATTCCCTGTGTGTGTGCTGTGTGTCGGTACGTGTGTGTCGACATGTATGAGGACGATGTTGGTGAGGAGGCGGAGCAATTGCCTGTAATGGTGATGTCACTCTCTAGGGAGTCGACACCGGAATGGATGGCTTATTTAGGGAATTACGTGATAATGTCAACACGCTGCAAGGTCGGTTGACGACATGAGACGGCCGACAAACAATTAGTACCGGTCCAGACGTCTCAAAAACACCGTCAGGGGTTTTAAAACGCCCGTTTACTTTAGTCGGTCGACACAGACACAGACAGGGACACTGAATCCAGTGTCGACGGTGAATAAACAAACGTATTCCTTATTAGGGCCACACGTTAAAGGCAATGAAGGAGGTGTTACATATTTCTGATACTACAAGTACCACAAAAGAGGGTATTATGTGGGATGTGAAAAAACTACCGTAGTTTTTCCTGAATCAGATAAATTAAATAAAGTGTGTGATGATGCGTGGGTTCCCCCCGATAGAAAATTATGGGCGGTATACCCTTTCCCGCCAGAAGTTAGGGCGCGTTGGGAAACACCCCTTAGGGTGGATAAGGCCCTCACACGCTTATCAAAACAAGTGGCGGTACCGTCTATAGATAGGGCCGTCCTCAAGGACCAGCTGACAGGAGGCTGGAAAATATCATAAAAAGTATATACACACATACTGGTGTTATACTGCGACCAGCGATCGCCTCAGCCTGGATGTGCAGAGCTGGGGTGGCTTGGTCGGATTCCCTGACTAAAAATATTGATACCCTTGACAGGGACAGTATTTTATTGACTATAGAGCATTTAAAGGATGCATTTCTATATATGCGAGATGCACAGAGGGATATTTGCACTCTGGCATCAAGAGTAAATGCGATGTCCATATCTGCCAGAAGATGCTATGGACACGACAGTGGTCAGGTGATGCAGATTCCAAACGGCACAAAGGTGTATTGCCGTATAAAGGAAGAGGAGTTATTTGGGGTCGGTCCATCGGACCTGGTGGCCACGGCAACTGCTGGAAAATCCGCCGTTTTTACCCTAAGTCACATCTCTGCAGAAAAAGACACCGTCTTTTCAGCCTCAGTCCTTTCGTCCCTATAAGATCATATCTGCCCAGGGATAGAGGAAAGGGAAGAAGACTGCAGCAGGCAGCCCATTCCCAGGAACAGAAGCGTTCCACCGCTTCTGACAAGTTCTCAGCATGGCGCTGAGACCGTACAGGACCCCTGGATCCTACAAGTAGTATCCCAGGGGTACAGATTGGAATGTCGAGACGTTTCCCCTTCGCAGGCTCCTGAAGTCTGTTTTACCAAGGTCTCCCTCCGACAAGGAGGCAGTATGGGAAAAAATTCACAAGCTGTATTCCCAGCAGGTGATAATTAAATTACCCCTCCTACTACAAGAAAAGGGGTATTATTCCACACTATATTGTGGTACTGAAGCCAGAAGGCTAGGTGAGACTTATTCTAAAATTTTTTTTGAACACTTACAAAGGTTCAAATCAAGATGGAGTCACTCAGAGCAGTGATAACGAACCAGGAAGAAGGGGACTATATAGTGTCCCGGGACATCAGGGATGCTTACCTCTATGTCCCAAATTTGCCCTTCTCACTAAGGGTACCTCAGGTTCGTGGTGCAGAACTGTCACTATCAGTTTCAGACGCTGCCGTTTGGATTGTCCACGGCACCCCGGGTCTTTACCAAGGTAATGGCCGAAATGATGATTCTTCTTCGAAGAAAAGGCGTCTTAATTATCCCTTACTTGGACGATCTCCTGATAAGGGCATAGTCCAGGGAACAGTTGGAGGTCGGAGTAGCACTATCTCGGATACTGCTACAACAGCACGGGTGGATTCTAAATATTCCAAAATCGCAGCTGATCCCGACGACACGTCTGCTGTGCCTAGGGATGATTCTGGACACAGTCCAGAAAAAAGGTGTTTCTCCCGGAAGAGAAAGCCAGGGAGTTATCCGAGCTAGTCAGGAACCTCCTAAAAGCAGTGCATCATTGCACAAGGGTCCTGGTAAAAATGGTGGCTTCCTACGAAGCAATTCCATTCGGCAGATTTCACGCAAGAACTTTTCAGTGGGATCTGCTGGACAAATGGTCCGGATCGCATCTTCAGATGCATCAGCGGATAACCCTATATCCAAGGACAAGGGTGTCTCTCCTGTGGTGGTTATAGAGTGCTCATCTTCTAGAGGGCCGCAGATTCGGCATTCAGGATTGGATGCTGGTGACCACGGAGCCCAGCCCGAGAGGCTGGGGAGCAGTCACACAAGGAAAAAATTTCCAGGGAGTGTGATCAAGTCTGGAGACTTTTCTCCACATAAATATACTGGAGCTAAGGGTAAATTTATAATGCTCTAAGCTTAGCAAGACCTCTGCTTCAAGGTCAGCCGGTATTGATCCAGTGGGAAAAACATCACGGCAGTCGCCCACGTAAACAGACAGGGCGACACAAGAAGCAGGAGGGCAATGGCAAAAACTGCAAGGACTTTTCGCTGGGCGGAAAATCATGTGATAGCACTGTCAGCAGCGTTTCATCCCGGGAATGGAAACTGGGAAGCAGACTTCCTCAGCAGGCACGACCTCCACCCGGGAGAGTGGAAACTTCATCGGGAAGTTTTTTCCACATGATTGTAAACCGTTGGGAAATACCAAAGGTGGACATGATGGCGTCCCGTCTGAACAAAAAACGGGACAGGTATTGCGCCAGGTCAAGAGACCCTCAGGCAATAGCTGTGGACGTTCTGGTAACACCGTGGGTGTACCAGTCGGTGTATGTGTTCCCTCCTCTGCTTCTCATACCTAAGGTGCTGAGAATTATAAGACGTAGAGGAGTAAGAACTATACTCATGGCTCCGGATTGGCCAAGAAGGACTTGGTACCCGGAACTTCAAGAGATGCTTACAGAGGTCTTATGGCCTCTGCCGCTAAGAAGGGACTTGCTTCAGCAAGTACCATGTCTGTTCCAAGACTTACCGCAGCTGCGTTTGTCGGCATGGCGGTGGAAAGCCGGATCCTAAGGGAAAAAGGCATTCCGGAAGAGGTCATTCCTACCCTGGTCAAAGCCAGAAAGGAGGTGACCGCACAACATTATCACCACATGTGGCGAAAATATGTTGCGTGGTGTGAGGCCAGGAAGGCCCCACAAAGAAATTTCAACTCGGTCGTTTCCTGCATTTCCTGCAAACAGGAGTGTCTATGGGCCTCAAATTGGGGTCCATTAAGGTTCAAATTTCGGCCCTGTCGATTTTCTTCCAGAAAGAATTGGCTTCCGTTCCTGAAGTCCAGAAGTTTGTCAAGGGAGTATTGCATATACAACCCCCTTTTGTGCCTCCAGTGGCACTGTGGGATCTCAACGTAGTTCTGGGATTCCTCAAATCACATTGGTTTAAAACCAGTCAAATCTGTGGATTTGAAGCATCTCACATGAAAAGTGACCATGCTCTTGGCCCTGGCCTGGACCAGGCGAGTGTCAAATTGGTGGTTTTTTCTCAAAAAAGCCCATATCTGTTTGTCCATTCGGACAGGGCAGAGCTGCGGACTCGTCCCCAGTTCTCTCCCTAAGGTGGTGTCAGTGTTTCACCTGAACCAGCTTATTGTGGTGCCTTGCACCTACTAGGGACTTGGAGGACTCCAAGTTGCTAGATGTTGTCAGGGCCCTGAAAATATGTTCCAGGACGGCTGGAGTCAGGAAAACTGACTTGCTGTTATCCTGTATGCACCCAACAAACTGGGTGCTCTTGCTTCTAAGCAGACTATTGCTAGTTGGATGTGTAATACAATTCAGCTTGCACATTCTGTGGCAGGCCTGCCACAGCCAAAATATGTAAATGCCCATTCCACAAGGAAGGTGGGCTCATCTTGGGCGGCTGCCCGAGGGGTCTCGGCTTTACAACCTTGCCGAGCAGCTACTTGGTCAGGGGCAAACACGTTTGCTAAATTCTACAAATTTGATACCCTGGCTAAGGAGGACCTGGAGTTCTCTCATTCGGTGCTGCAGAGTCATCCGCACTCTCCCGCCCGTTTGGGAGCTTTGGTATAATCCCCATGGTCCTTTCAGGAACCCCAGCATCCACTAGGACGATAGAGAAAATAAGAATTTACTTACCGATAATTCTATTTCTCGGAGTCCGTAGTGGATGCTGGGCGCCCATCCCAAGTGCGGATTATCTGCAATACTTGTACATAGTTACAAAAATCGGGTTATTATTGTTGTGAGCCATCTTTTCAGAGGCTCCGCTGTTATCATACTGTTAACTGGGTTTAGATCACAAGTTGTACGGTGTGATTGGTGTGGCTGGTATGAGTCTTACCCGGGATTCAAAATTCCTCCCTTATTGTGTACGCTCGTCCGGGCACAGTACCTAACTGGCTTGGAGGAGGGTCATAGGGGGAGGAGCCAGTGCACACCACCTGATCGGAAAGCTTTACTTTTGTGCCCTGTCTCCTGCGGAGCCGCTATTCCCCATGGTCCTTTCAGGAACCCCAGCATCCACTACGGACTCCGAGAAATAGAATTATCGGTAAGTAAATTCTTATTTTTACACAAGGTCTAGCGAGGCTTTTCAGTCGCAATGGCAGCCGCAGAGTGATTGACATGAAGTGGGCGTTTCTGGGTGTCACCTGACCGTCTTCAGGGAGTGTTCAAAAAAACGCAGGCGTGCCAGGAAAAATGCAGGCGTGGCTGGCCGAATGCAGGGCGTGTTTGTGACGTCAAATCCGGAACTGAATGGTCTGAAGTGATCGCAAGCGCTGAGTAGGTCTGGAGCTAGTCTAAAACTGCACAATTTTTTTTTGTAGCCGCTCTGCGATCCTTTCGTTCGCACTTCTGCTAAACTAAAATACACTCCCAGAGGGAGGCGGCATAGCATTTGCACGACTGCTAAAAACTGCTAGCGAGCGATCAACTCGGAATGACCCCCCAAATGCGGCCAGTCAGGATCAGTGTCTTGTCTCACGGGAATTCACTGCCCCTCCCTTATTCATGGGCCTACAGTGCTGTTGACACGGCACTGCCAGGCACATTGGTGCAAAGCCTCAGAGAGCGTCACAGTCTGCTGCAAACAGTAAAGAAAAAAATACTCCTCTGTCACTAAAATCCTTATGTATATTTTTAGCTACAGTATAACACATTCTTGGGAATGCCTCATAGAAACATATGGATTCAACTGGAAATTATACTGAGGGTAATATAGTTCCAATATATTGTGTACATTAAAGCTCCCATTTTCTCTAGTTTACCAAGACTGATCTACAGTGTTAGAATTAATTTACACCTCTGGGCTTTAATTGGGACCCAAAGGGCTCTGCTGCCTTTACCCTTCCATGAGCGCATATGGACTTCTGTTGACGTCAGTACTAATTAGCTCAGTGTGTTGCTAGTGTGGACTTGTGTCAGCCTTATATATACAGGAGTGATACCACTATATAACACTTACACATACAGTATATTATATATAAGCACAGATATAGGTATATGCTGATAGGTATATAGATGTACACACGTGACTTTGGATCTTTGAATTAGTGATGATGAGCCTGATTCGGGATGGTATGCAAACCCCATGGTCTATGTACTAGATGTTAGCAGATCAGCATGTGCACCGCATCTGTACTGCGCCCGTCTTTTACTGCGAGATCGCTCGCAGTTCCCAAAGATGCAGTCTGATTGACAGGTTGCGGCCCTTTGGGGGCGGGGCGGGGGCAGGGATGGCACGTGTTCCTGAAAATGGGCTCCCCTGTTTTCTGTGACTTCCAAGGTCTGCGTCTCTGATGCAGATTTCCCGTCCTTGGCTACCGGCCCAGGTTACCTGCGTTGTGAGCGGTGTGACCCGGGTCACGGTGAGGAATCAATATGAACATCAATATCCCGACGGTCAAAATACCGGCAACAACTGACCGATGGTAAAAATACTGACAAGGTCAAAATACCGACATGGTCAAAATACCGACATTTAAAATGTTGACAGTCAAAATACCGACATTTAAAATGTCGACAGGTCAAAAAGTAGACCTGAGTTTAAAAAAAAATTACTCGTGTGTATGACGACATTGGTCGACATGGACACCGTATAAGTGTACCTCGTCCCCTCGCATGGCTCGCTGCACTCACCATGCTTCAGGCACAGTGCCTCGCTGCGCTCGGCACCCTATTATATTCCCCCCTCCACGTCCACTGGGATAATAAAGTATGAATGAGTCGGTTTCAATTAAAAAATCATGAAAAACTCATGTCGATTTTTTTTTTTGACCTGTCAACATTTTAAATGTCGCTATTTTGACCATGTCTGTATTTTGACCATCGGTCAGTGGTTGTCGGTATTTTGACTGTCGAGTTTTTGATTGTAGGTAACTTGACCGCATCCCCACGGTGAAAGTATACAGAGAGCTAGATCACTGGTGATTGGAGATGATGTCATCGCCAAGCGCCGGCACAGAAAAGACCTAGAAATAACCCGTGTGTGAGCGCGGTTTCAAGCATTTGGACATGGCTTGAAACCATGTTCAATAACCCAGGTCAGACCCTTTTTTTTAAAAATTATTGTGAAAGGGGTATTAGATAGAAGCCAGTTAACCTACCAGTACTGTATGCGTGTAAAAGTCCACGGGAGACTGGGAAAACATGGCAACTTCATGCAGATAGCACAGTGGTTTAGGTCAGGCAACATTGTCATCCACTGTGCCACCGTAGTTAGCGTAGTGTAATATATAGGTACAGATTAACCCTGACTTAATAGCAACAACTTCTGACAATGAGGGTCATTCCGAGTTGTTCGCTCGTTGCCGATTTTCACAACGGAGCGATTAAGGCGAAAATGCGCATGCGCATGGTACGCAGTGCGCATGCGCTAAGTATTTTAGCTCAAAATTTAGTAGATTTACTCACGGCAGAACGAAGAACTTTCATCGTTGAAGTGATCGGAGTGTGATTGACAGGAAGTGGGTGTTTCTGGGCGGAAACTGGCCATTTTCTGGGAGTGTGCGGAAAAACGCAGGCGTGCCAGGATAAAACGCGGGAGTGTCTGGAGAAACGGGGGAGTGGCTGGCCGAACGCAGGGCGTGTTTGTGACGTCAAACCAGGAACGAAACGGCCTGAGCTGATCGCAGTGTAGGAGTAAGTCTCGAGCTACTCAGAAACTGCTAAGAATTTTCTATTCGCAATTCTGCTAATCTTTCGTTCGCAATTCTGCTAAGCTAAGATACCCTCCCAGAGGGCGGCGGCCTAGCATGTGCAATGCTGCTAAAATCTGCTAGCGAGCGAACAACTCGGAATGACCCCCAATACCAATTATAAAGGATTTTAACAAATGGGCTCTTTATTGGGGTTCAGTATGAAATATCGATGGTTAGGATGCCGCCAGTCACCTGACCAACCGCGGCATCCCGACAATGAGGATCCCAACACCGGACAGGGGTTAGTATTTTACCCATCTACTGCTCCCTACCCTGACCCTAACCCTTGGTGGGTGGAAGCCAGGGCTAATCAGTTGGGGGGGAGGGTGGCTAGGACTAACCCTCGGGGGGTGGCGGCTACAGCTAAACACTCCCCTAGTGCCCCTACCCACCCCCTGCCGTCCTAGCCCTAACCCCCTTACCCTCCCCCTGAGCCCTAACGCTAGCCCCGAAACTCTCTTTCAGCATTCCGGCGGTTGGTGTCCCAGCGCCGGTCTCCCGAGTGATATTGGAATTCCAGTGTCGGATCACATGACCGCCGGCACGCAGACTGCCAGGATGCCAAACGCATCCCTTTTATTGAGCAAAAAAGGATAATGATGTTATATACAGTTTTCAGATGATATCTGATTTCATTAGGTTTAGCCATATCATTTCCACAAATAGTAGCTGCAAAAATGTTTATCTCATAGCTGCCAATTGTCCCTATGTTGGACTACAGCATCACGTTTTAAGGATTTGTGTCTCTAAATTTTTGGCCCATGAGTGTTCATATTAACCAACTTGCACAACTAAAGCCCTGTTACAGTATCTTGTCATTTGATTGCATTTCTCACTATTTTTTCTTTCTATTGTCTGTGATCATATTCATTGAATAAAAGTTTTTGAAATGCAAAATGACTACATTGTACCCAAGGTCAGTAACCATACCACGCTGGGGATTGTAGTGGATCGGAGTCTTATCTAGCCAGTGTTATGCATGATGGCTTTTGATTGACTTACTCAGCAACAGAGCATCTCTGGAAATTCATTTTTGAACTGTTGGCATCTATGCATGTTTAGGCGCTGTCATAGTGATAACAGTTGTGTATGAAATCAGCCGAGCATCAAATAACTTTATTGCCTTATGTTACGCTTGGCGGTTTGAAAAATAAGTAAGCTGCGGTACTCTGAGGTAGTTCTTGTGTTTTCTGTGTTTGTTTTGTTGCTATATACAAGCTGAACAAGTATACATAAGGATTTGGAAATGACATTGGAACATCAGGAACTTGTCACACCATGGACCACAGTTGGCCAGAGGTGTGGGTTCCAGGCTGAACATGGACATTTTTTTTAAAGCGGCAATCATTTACAAGGCATGGTTTTTCTTTGTAAATGATTGCTGTTTAACAAAAAAAAAAAACAGCAAGCATCTGAGTTCGGCCGGGAACCTACACCTCCAGCTAACTCGGGCGTCATTACATCCGGCCCCATATATTATATCCTATACTAATTATAGATTGAGTTACCCAATAAGTGCTAAAAGAGCTATGTTCTTCTCTAAGCCTTATCTGTGCAGCAGAATAGTCTGCAGTCTCATCTACAGAACAGCTGTGTAACTCAACCTATCCTGCAGCTCCCAGTATGACTACCTAACTTGCATTATTTTATTCCAGACACACCACATACTGGAATTCCTCCCCTTAATGATCAAGACAATTTAATTATCTGTAGGACTCACTTAACTGAAATAAACAGGCAAAGCCATAATTGGACATTTTGGTGCCCTCTGCCAGTAAGAGAATTGGTGGCTCCTCTCTCTCCCCAGGATGAATACGCCTGTTTTCATTTATAATTTGCCCAAGTACAGACTGATGCGAATATGCACATACAGTATGATGATGACTAGTAGCAATCCAAGCGCGGGGCCATCTTAACATGTAGGCACACTGGGCAGCTGCCCGGGGGCCCCATAATACTAGGAGCCTGCGAGCAGAGGCGAGTGGTGGTCACACAATCAGAGCGGCCAGGCAGAAATATCTACCAGCCTCCGAGCCTACAGCCAAACAGTGAATAGCTGTCAGCATGCTATAGGTGGATGACTGGAACTATCCACCAATCAGAATGCTAACAGCCATATACTGTATGAAGGCATGTCGAGAGACAACACGGAACTGCAGGAGGAGCAAGTTATGATCTTTTTTTTTAAATTGGTTCCTGTGAATGGGTGTTTAGGAGCCCCAGTGTGTTGCTTTGCCCAGGGTCTATTATACTGTTAAGAAGACGGCCCTAAGTGTAGAGATAGGGGCGAACCACCTCCAACACTGCATACAACTCTGTGTATGAAAGAATATATTGTGGTATATATATATATATATATATATATATATATATGCATTTGTTACCCTACACACAAAGCAGCAGCATATAAGGATATAAAGCCATTTGCACCAGGTCCATGGCTTATAGTCGGAAGTAGTCATTTCCTTCTGGAGGTACAGGTAAGGTGGGTGAGAGGTGGATAGCCCTTGGCAGTATTCAGGGCAGAAAGCCTCGGATTCATGTACAAGGCTTTCCTATGTCCCCCACCATTTCTAATTCATCTATAAGCTCAGCCCCAAACATCTAGTTCTGATTTGTCTGACAAATAATTCTTGTAAATAATTGGACATCACTAGTCTGATATGACCAATGATAGAGCTATACATATTGCAGAACACTCTGGGTTTTCTTGGGCCAAGGATCAACAACCCAGAATGACCCTCTCCTATGACACTGAAGTGTGATTATTCCCATGTGTATTTCAGGTTCTAGCAAATTTGCGCAATAATTTAGGAAGAAAAAGAGAAACAAATTGGTTTGTTATATATTTGTTGTTTGCCTTCAGATATTTTTGTTCAGGTTACTTTATCAAAGTAAATCGTCCCAGTCTATGAATGAATAGTGAACGTACTCTATAGTACATTACAGAAATGAGGAAAAAATGAAATCCTTTGATTTGTGAAGACCGGTTGCCATGGTTGTTGCGTATTAAACAAAGTCTATTCTTAGGAACCCGACATTATTTGTATGACTGTACTTCTCCAAGGTGTCAGGGCTTCAGCATTAATAATGAGACACTGTGTATCTCAGCAACAACATATTAGCATGAATACATCACGAGTAGGAGTATTTTATAATAATCCATGCCTTGGCTTTGTATGGAATCATTGCTGCTTTTCTGCGCCCCTTCCTGTCCTTTATTTAGACTATAATCTGTGTATGCTCCATTCAAAACACATTATTCAGATGTGCCACTTATTCACGACAGTGAGGAAGTCATTGACGCAATGCTGAATTGAAAACCCAAGTACTAAGCAGCCCAAAGGTTATTTTAATATTTGTGTTTCCAATCTATTTACAAACCCCACCGTTCAATGGGAATTCCGATCAAACTGTAGTTATCATTTCTCAACCACCCACCCTCCAACTAGAACAACCGTGGGAGTTACATCCACAGGGAGCTATCCGGCCCTGCCACAGCTTGTAAATAGATGATCATTTTACAGGCATGACAGCCTGGAGAAGTTGGAATAAAAACTCTGTTATGTGGACACAGCCCACAGTGGCAAACGCAGAATTTGCATGGGGAAGTCTCCAGAACTGGGTGGAGCCAATCACGGGGGTGGGGACTGAGGTGACCCGGTATATGCTGGGTCCGTAAAAAAAAGTGTGCCTGTGTGTGTGTGTATATATATATATATATACATACATATCTACACACATATATATATATATATATATACACCGTATATATATATATATATATATATATATGTATACACACATATACATAGCATATTAAACATGCATGCATACATATATATATATATATATACTGTATACATACAGTACACGTATATATACACATGTGTATATATATATATATATATATATAATATGTGTGTGTTTATATGTATGTAACTATATACATGTGTATATATGTATGCACATGTCATGGATATATATGTACTATAATTAAAATAAAGTAAACTTTTATTAAGCACCTACAAGTGCCACCAGGAAGACAGCAGGCTGCAGAGGACGTTAGACAGCCATTAATAATACTCATGCAGAAAAAAAAAATAGTTTTTTGGGTGGAGGTGGGGGGGTTTCTGGGTGCTCAGAAATCCCCCCTGTGTGCGCCACTGGCCCAGTTTGTGTTCAGAAACCTGGATTTCAAGTCTAGTAGTAGGAAGTAGGCAGAGAAGGTTAAGGCTCTTTCAGACAAGTGTAACTGGAGAAATCCAGAAAGTGTACACATACTGATATCAGGGATCCTAGGCTGGCAAGCAGCAACAATTTATTCTGCAGCATTAAACGTTGGACACTCGTCTATGCACAATCGGGGTCTGATTAAGGATTGCGGATGCCCTGGGGTTATAAACTTGCAGAGCACTCTTAACCCCACGTAGAGTGAAGCACACAGCTATGCTTTTGATAACATCGTTTTTTGATACCTGGCTGCTTTCTATCAGGTCTTGAAAGTACATGGTGCCAATAATACAATTATTTCACTGAGCTATGGTTATCAAATTCTGCAGGGTTCATCTTACGGATACTCCAGGCAGCCCTCTAGGCTGCATGGTGCCACAGTGGAGAGACACTGCCACCCCCTGCACCCTCCTTTCTCCCACTCCTAGTTACAGCTATGGCATGGCTGCACTGGTATCAGTTTGCATGCAGCCATGCATGTGGGCATGATACAAAGTACAGGCATACAGTATGGCTGTAAATTAATTGCAATGCCACTTACAGTGCATCCGGAAAGTATTCACAGCGCTTTACTTTTTCCACATTTTGTTATGTTACAGCCTTATTCCAAATGGAATAAATTTTTTCCCCTCAAAATTCTACACACACAATACCCCATAATGACAACATGAAAAAGTTTATTTGAAATTTTTGCACATTTTTTAAAAATAAAAAACTAACAAATCACATGTACATAATTATTCACAGCCTTTGCCATGAAGCTCAAAATTGAGCTCAGGTGCATCCTGTTTCCACTTATCATCCTTGAGATGTTCCTACAACTTAATTGGAGTCCACCTGTGGTAAATTCAATTGATTGCACATGATTTGGAAAGGCACACACCTGTCTATATAAGGTCCCACACTTGAAAGTGCACGTTTGAGCACAAACCAAGCATGAAGTCAAAGGAATTGTCTGTACATCTCCGAGACAGGATTGTCTCGAGGCACAAATCTGGGGAAGGGTACAGAAAAGTATCTGCTGCTGTGAAGCACATTGGCCTCCATCATCTGTAAATGGAAGAAGTTCGGAACCACCAGGACTCTTCCTAGAGCTGGCCGGCCGTCTAAACTGAGCGATCAGGGGAGAAGGGCCCTAGTTAGGGAGGTGACCAAGAACCCGATGGTCACCCTGTCAGAGCTACAGCATTCCTCTGTGGAGGGAGGAGAACCTTCCAGAAGGACAACCATCTCTTAGTAAAAAGCACATGGCAGCCCGCCTGGAGTTTGCTAAAATGCACCTCAAGGACTCTCAGACCATGAGAAACAAAATTCTCTGGTCTGATGAGACAAAGATTTAACTCTTTGGCGTGAATGCCTGGCGTCAAATTTGGAGGAAACATATTTGGAGGTAACCAGGCACTGCTCATCACCAGGCCAATACCATCCCTACAGTTAAGCATGGTGGTGGCAGCATCATGCTGTGGGGATGTTTTTCAGCGGCAGCAACTGGGAGACTAGTCAGGATAGAGGGAAAGATGAATGCAGCAATGTACAAAGACATCCTAGATGAAAACCTGCTCCAGAGCGCTCTTGATCTCAGACTGGGGTGACGGTTCATCTTTCAGCAGGACAAGGACCCTAAGCACACAGCCAAGGTATCAAAGGAGTAGCTTCAGGACAACTCTGTGAATGTCCTTGAGTGGCCCAGCCAGATCCCAGATTCGAATCTGATTGAACATCTCTGGAGAGATCTGAAAATGGCTGTGCACTGACGCAGTCCATCCAACCTGATGGAGCTTGAGAGGTGCTGTAAAGAGGAATGGGCGAAACTGCCCAAAGATAGGTGTGGCATCATATTCAAAAAGACTTGAGGCTGTAATTGCTGCCAAAGGTGCATCAACAAAGTATTGAGCAAAGGCTGTGAATACTTATGTACATGTGATTTCTTAGTTTTTTATTTTTAATAAATTTGCAAAAATCGGAAAAAATAAATAAAATTCACGTTGTCATTATGGGGTATTGTGTGTAGAATTGTTAGGGAAAAAATTAATTTATTCCATTCTGGAATAAGACTATAAAATAACAAAATGTGGAAAAAGTGAAGCGCTGTGAATACTTTCTGGATGCACTGTATGTTGTTCTTTTGTGCTGGTATTTGCACAGCTAATCTGGCTAATCTAATGTAGGTTATAAAAGGGGTTGGGTATGACATGTCGACGTTCATCATGTTGACAGGTCATAATATCCGCGTTGACCATGTTGCAGCAGCTCCAGCAGCGTCTTCTGGGTCCTGGCGCTCATGAGATTGTTGGTATTGGGTCGGAACCTCCGATCCTCCACCATTCCTGTAAGTATTTCTCCCTTATCCCTAACTCTAATCCCTACCCCTAACCTTCCACTTGTGCCTAATCCTTCCATCCGCAGCCTAAACATAATGTTTACATTCTTACAATGTCGCATTTCACGTTGCCTGACAACATCTCAGCAATGTCACCATGGTAACTTTCGGCATTGTGGTGTAAACATTATGACTGTCAACTTTGACATTGTCAAAACTGGGCTGGTTATGAAATACCTACGGGCGGAGTCCTGGTGGTCAGATTGCTGATGGATCCCGGTGAGTATTCTAACCTAACCCACCCCTCTCACAGACTAACCCTAACACTCCCTTCCTTAGCCAAACCCTAACAGTCCCCTAGTGCCGAACTCTAAAACTAACCCTAATATGTACCATCAATATTCTGACCATCGGGAAACAGGCACTGTATAGTGGGGGGGCGGTAACACGATGATGTGATTCAGCTCATATTGTGTCATCGGGTCCCCTTGGCCCATCCGCTTATGCTCTATTGTGGGTGGCCGAGGGGGGGTGATGTGAGGGCCTGGATGAGGATGCGGGAGACTTAACCTCCATTCTGTGGGGTCGGGAGCACCACCTGATGTTCGGGAGCCTCCCGGCTGTTCCGAGGGGGTAGGCAAGTATGGTTAAAGAAGAGTATTTAGAATGAAACTCAAAAAATAAAATGATATCATAACTAAGGTTAATAAAGCTGTTGTGACAGAGACTGCAGTACAGGAAGGCTCACCTAGTTTTGCGTCTGACAGTTGCCTTCTCAGCACGCATGTTTCCATGGTAATCATTTGAAATTGTTGCCAATTATTCAAGAACTATATTTCAAGAAGTTCCATAAATGGATTATTATTCATTAACATAAGGCTACATTGGATATAGAAACTAATTGAAAAAGACTTAAGGGCATATTATTTACCATTTTTCAATAGTTAGTCCCAATAATAGTCCAAAATTACTTTTTCTTCATCGAGATATGAACTATAAGTCTAGTTCATATCTCGATGAAGAGAAAATTATTTGTTTGTGTAAACTTAAAGTAAATCACATGAGCCCATCCCTGCGATGTGTAAACAGCAAAGGGATTGCTAATGACAGTTGCAGAACTTTTGAGTGATGGTTCCAAGTGCAAAAGTGTAATTTGGGCCCCCCTCCTCCACCCCAACAATATGGCACACAGCAGTGAGTGACAGGGAGAGGCAGAGGGTGACAACATAATGCAGGGGTAGGAAGAGGTTGCCATAGAGTGGCAGAAGGTGACAGTGGAAGGCAGGGGGAGGCAGAGGGTGACAGGGAGAGGCAGTGGGTGACGGGGGTGCAAGCACAATGACCTGTGCAGTGTGGAGAATAGCTTTCTTGAGCTTGGTAGATTTCACAATTTAAAAGCCCCCATAGAAAGTGAAACCCATAAGGGCTGCTTTGGCAAAGGAAATGGGGAGACTGCAGCTGGGGGGGACTGCAGCAGATATCTCCTGATAGCCTGCTGATACAGAATTTTTGTGGTGTTATGCAACCGTTGCATTTTAGGATTTGTATTTGATAGAGATGAGCGGCGGGCACTTTTCGTGTTTTGTGTTTGGTTCTGGTTCCATGCTCGTGTTTTGGATCTGGATTGGTTTTGCCAAAACCACCCTTTCGTGTTTTGGTTTTGAATCTGGATGATTTTTGAAAAAAACATAAAAACAGCTGAAATCATGGAGTTTGGGGGTAATTTTGATCCTACTGTATTATTAACCTTAATAACATTAATTTCCACTCATTTCCAGTCTATTCTGAACACTTCACACCTCACAATATTGTTTTTATGCCAAGAGGTTGCACCGAGGTGACTGTATGACTAAGCTAAGCAACACAAGTGTGCGGCACAAACACCTGGCCCATCTAGGAGTGGCACTGCAGTGGCAGACAGGATGGCACTATTCAAAAACTATGCCCCAAACAGCACATCATGCAAAGAAGAAAAAGAGGTGCAATGAGGTAGCTGTATGACTAAGCTAAGCGACACAAGTGTGCGGCACAAACAACATGGGACATGCTGGAATTTGGCCAGATGTAATACACGCACAATATTGGTGGCACAGGAGAGCGTACCCCTAAACCACACACACACAGCAAAGCCTGTAAAATTAATTTGGATAATAATAACCCATTTATTTGGAGCTATTATAATAATATGCAGCACAGGCGAGCGTACCCCTACACCACACAGGGCAAACCCTGTAAAAATGATTTGGATAATAATATAAGTAATGTATATAACCCTTTTATTTAGAGTAAATAATATACAGCACAGGACACCACCACTGGACTTATGGCAGCACAAAACACCACCACTAGACTGATGCAGCACAAGACAGCACCACTGGACTGGACTTATGCGGCAGTACCCCTGGACTTATACGGCAGTACCCCTGGACTTGTACGGCAGTGTCAGACAGGATGGCACTTTAAAAAACTAGTCCCCAAACAGCACATCATGCAAAGAAGTAAAAGAGGTGCAATGAGGTAGCTGTATGACTAAGCTAAGCGACACAAGTGTGCGGCACAAACACCTGGCCCATCTAGGGTTGGCACTGCAGTCCCACTGCACTAATGGCGGATACCGGACGCACGTCTAACACCAGCATAGTTGTTATGGCCTCAGTAATCCGCTTTGCAACAGGGTGACTGCTGTGATATTTCATCTTCCTCGCAAAGGACTGTTGGGCAGTCAATTGCTTAGTTGAAGTAGTACAAGTGGTCTTCCGACTTTCCCTCTGGGATGACGGTCGACTCCCAGCAGCAAAAACAGCAGCGGCAGCAACAGCAGTAGGAGGAAGTGGTTCTTGATCTTTTCCTATTTTATCCTCCAAATTTTTGTTCTCCATTATTTTTCTGAAGTTATATAACAAAATGCAGCACAGAAGAGCGTACCTCTACACCACACAGGGCAAACCCTGTAAAAATTATTTAAATTAAATATTAATAACCCCTTTATTTGGAGTAAATAATATACAGCACAGGACAGCACCACTGAACTTATATGGCAGCACCACTGGACTGGACTTATACGGCAGTACCACTGGACTGGATTTATATGGCAGTACCACTGGACATATATGGCAGTATCACTGGAATGGATTTATACGCCAGTATAGGGAGGCCAATCCTGGGACGTTTTTTCAATCCCGGGTATTGGGATTGAAAAAATCTCAATCCCGGGATTCCCGGGATCCCGGGATTGAACTGTCCTCCTTTAATTTCTGTATGTAAGGGAGGGGGTCAGGGGGGTTACAAGTAAAAAAAAAAAAAAAAAAACATACTCACAAATGAGTAGAGCGGTCCCCAAGGTCCAGAGGGGAGGTAAACGCAGGCGTCTGGTAGTGAGGGTCCCTTACTGCCCGGCTTTAGAAGGCAGCATCTGAGCCGGGTGCTCAGCGCTGCCCAGGAGGGAGACTGCTGGGGTGGAGGAGGTGATGCTGCCCGGCTTCAAGAGGCAGCTTCTGAGCTGGGTGTTAAGCGCTGCCGCGGGTGAGAGAGACTGTGGGGGGGGGGGGGGGGGGAAGAGAAGGCGATGCTGCCACGTTTCAAAAGGCAGCGTCTGAGCCGAGTGCTCAGCGCTGCCGGGAACAGAGACTGCAGTGAGGGGGGAAGGAGGCGATGATGCCGTGCTTTTAGTTCAAAAGGCAGTGTCTGAGCCAAGTGCTCAGCGCTGCCCGGGTAGAGAGGCATGCGCAGTGTAATCCCGTGAATCCCGGGATTGGAAGCTCCAATCCCGGGATTCAAATTCCGGTGTTTTTGGGCTTGAATCCCGGGATCCCGCCGATCCCGATCCCGGGATTGGCCTCCCTACGCCAGTATCACCGGACATATACGGCAGTATCACTGGACATATACGGCAGTATCACTGGATTTATACGGCAGTACCACTGGACTGGATTTATACGGCAGTATCACTGGACTGGATTTAAACGGCAGTATCACTGGACTGGATTTATACGGCAGTATCACTGGACTGGATTTATACGGCAGTATCACTGGATTTATACGCCAGTACCACTGGAATTATACGCCAGTACCACTGGAATTATATGGCAGTACCACTGGAATTATATGGCAGTACCACTGGAATTATATGGCAGTATCACTGGACTTATACGGCAGTATCACTGGATATATACGGCAGTATCACTGGACTGGATTTATACACGAGTACCACTGGATTTATACGGCAGTATTACTGGACTTATACAGCACTACCACTGGACTTATACGTCAGTACCACTGGACTTATATGGCAGTACCACTGGACTTATACGCACTGGACTGGATTTATATAGCAGTATCACTGGACTTATACGCCAGTACCACTGGAATTATATGGCTGTATCACTGGAATTATAAGGCACTACCACTGGACATATACGGCAGTACCACTGGACATATACGGCAGTATCACTGGACATATACGGCAGTATCACTGGACTGGATTTATACGGCAGTACCACTGGACATATATGGCAGTATCACTGGAATTATATGGCAGTACCACTGGACATATACAGCAGTATCACTGGACATATACGGCAGTACCACTGGACATATACGGCAGTATCCCTGGACATATACTTCAGTATCACTGGACTTATACGGCAGTACCACTGGCCTGGATTTATACAGCAGTATCACTGGACTTATACGGCAGTATCACTTGTCATATATGGCAGTATCACTGGACAAATACAGCAGTATCACTGGACTCGATTTATACGGCAGTATAACTGGACTTATACAGCAGTATCACTGGACATATACGGTAGTATCACTGGACATATATGGCAGTATCACTGGACTTATACAGCAGCACAGGAACACCACCACTGGACTGATACAGGACAATACAGCACCGCTGCAATGGACTGGACTTGTACAGCAGCACTGGACACATGGCAGCAGAGGATACCACCATTGTGACTGAACTGATGCAGCACAAGACACCACCACTGGACTGATGCAGCACAACACTGCACCACTGCACTGGATTTATACAGCTACACTGGACACATGGCAGCAGAGGATACCACCATTGTGACTGAACTGATGCAGCACAAGACACCACCACTGGACTGATGCAGCACAACACCGCACCACTGCACTGGACTTATACAGCTACACTGGACACATGGCAGCAGAGGACACCACCACTGTGGGGTATATTCAATTGATGTTGGATCCTTTCCGAGGAAAAGGATCAGACATTTGAATGTTTAATTAGCGCCGGATTTGGCCGTTCCAGACAATGCCATTCCGACTTTTTTTAAAGTCGGATTGACATCGTCGGAAATGAGGCTAAAACCTGTCAGATTTAGCCGCGATTCCAACAAAACACGTGGATCCGCGGCTATTCCATCGTTCCATGCGTTTTCCAACAAGTCGGAATTGCCGACTTGTCGCAAAAACGGCAGCCAAATTGAATAGGTCGGAACAGTTTCTGACAAGATGGCAGTTCCGACTACAATTGAATACATCCCTGTGACTGGACTGATGCAGCATAAGACACTACACTGGACTGAGCAGCACAAGACAGCACTGGAATCACCACCCCAATTTCCCTCCCGCACAGACACTGAGGACAGAGACACATCCTCTCGTTACACTCTCAGGGACTGGAGTGAAAATGGCGGCGACGCGCGGCTCCTTATATGGAATCCAAACCCCGCGAGAATCCGACAGCTGGATGATGACGTTTTGCCTCGTTCTGGTTTCCGAGTCAGGCGGGAAAACCCGAGCTGGGCTCGGATCCGGGCTCGGGTAGTGAAGTCCGGTAGGGTTTGGTTCTCAGGGAACCGAACCCGCTCATCTCTAGTATTTGACCTCTTTCTAAAAAAAAAATTTTGTTTCACTTTAATTTTGTTGGTTTCAGGGTCACATCAAAGGTGGAAAACATATCTGGTAGGGATCAATCTTACGCACAAAAAACCCTGCAATTTCAAAGAGGGTGTGTAAACATTATATACTGTTTACTATATTTATATTTATATACTAGCTGGAGTACCCGGCGTTGCCCGGGATTTTAAGAAAGTCTGTTTACAAAAATAAATGTAAATGTTAAACAGACAGTATAAATAACATTGTAGATAGCTGAATACCCGTGCTTCGCTATGGGATGAGGATGGTAAATGAGAATGATAGTAGTTCATTAATTTACATTGATTGGAGATCTAGTATATAAGCATATCTTGCTTCCCTGATGCACTTTGTGTAGTGGCCGGACCCCTTTTTGGTCCCCCAAGGGACCCTGCTCTTCCCACTATACAACTCTCAGTCTGTGGCTTCCTGCTGCCTCCATTCCCCTCCTCACATCATGTCAGTGCCCCTGTGAAATTATCGATTTTTATACAGTTTATTATATAGCGCATCACATTATGTATCTCCTGATATACTCTGTGCTGCTGGGGGACCGTGCTACTTCAACTATATAACTCTCAGTGTGTGGGTTTGTGCTACCTGCATTCCCCTCCTCATATGTCACTGGCCCTGTCACATGCAGCCCCGTCATCACTGACATATCATGCATGTCCTGATATAGTCTGTGCTGCTGGCCCACCCCTAGGGGTGCTAGTGGTGTGTTACCCCCACAGTATTTGTTGCTCCAGCAATTCCGGAGTTATGCTGTCTCCTGATATACTCGTTGCTGCTGTCTGCCCCCCTAGGGGTGCTAGGGATTTCAAATTGTCTTAGTTGCCTCCGCCGTGTTTTAATACGCCCGTATGTAAAATTTCATGATCTTCGCTTGTAAACTGTGGATTTTTACAAAAAGACAGAAGGACAAATTTTCAGTTATATATATATATATATATATATATATACACACACACAGTATAATGATCTGTTATATTCTTTTCCATTTTTAAACTGGGATCACTCCGACAAGCAGTGGCACCTACAGGGAGGGGTGGTACTAATTACCGGGGCCTGGGTCAGCTGCTAAGGGTGACAAATGTCCCCCTTTGCAGCTGTCCCCTATTTTTTCCTCTTTTTTAAGGGGAGTTGCCAAGCCTCCACTGATTTGGCCATGCCTCATTCAGTGCACAGGCCCAGGGCCATTCCCGGTGGCCCTGCCGACAAGCATACAAAATTAGGCTACTATGACCATTGTTAAGCATCTTAAAATCAGCATTTACATACATTACATACAGTACCTCTCTGGAACTATTCTAGATCTCAGTTAAGGGGTGCACATTGAAGGCTCTGCGGGTGGAGGGCAATTGTAACCAAGTTATTTGTTGTCTAGCCCTTTTCTAAATGAGTTTCTGGGGTAGGAAAAATTTGCATTTGCTAATTTCCACTATTTAGAACTTTAAGGCTGATGTATCAAGCAACGAATAGAGTGGAGAAGTTGCCCATAGCATCCAATCAGCTTGTACCTATCATTTATTAGAAAGTACTTGATAAATGCTACCTGTAAGCTGATTGGTTGCTATGGGCAACTTCTCCACTGATTCACTTCTCCATTTTTTTTTCACTGCTTGAAACATCAAGCCATTGGTGTATATATATAACGGGTGCAGTGTGTACGTGCACATGGGCCCCTGGGTTTAGCAAACTCACACTTACTTTTCGGGATTCCCAGTCGAAGCCGCAGCAAAAATCATCGGCAAAATGGCTGCCCCGCATGCACAGTATTGATTAGCGGCTGGAACATGATGGGCCCCTGCATCAACCACATTATTTGCAATATACACCGACTATGCATTAGCATAGAGCAGCGGGAATCTGTGGATAGATTAGAAATGAAGACTAGGTTGCAGGGTCAAGAGGGAATAAATATGACCTTGTCTTTTTACTTTTAAGTAGGAATCTCTCTTTTAATGTGACCCAAATTCAAATGCATTACCCGATGTCTGATTCTCAACGCAGTGTTAAATAATAAAACATCAGACTGATTATCTGTACTGCTCTGCAGGATCAATTTGCAGAGAAGAAAGTTCTTAGATGTGTGCCAGTATACATTTGAGATTGTTCCGTGTACTTGATGTTCCAGTCTAGATATGTGATTTATGAAATTAAAAACTACATTGATGATAAAAGACCATAAATTAGATCTTTTAACTTTGGGGACAATTACAAAAATTGTACACAGGAAAAAGGGGGTGTAACCAAAAGCGGCCCAACATTTTCTAAATTGCATCAGAAAAAAAACAACAGAATTTTGCTAAGGTGGGTACTATCTATGGGAACACCTTGTGTTCTGTCCATCAGTTTTTCATAAATGGAGCAGTCCCTGGATATAGCCTTTAGCTTTAGTGGCCTTTTCTGCTCCTGGTGCATGGCAAAATGAAGGAAAAATAGTGATTTGCAAGCCTGATATTTAAATAAGCAAAAACCCATCTTCAAACAGGACCCTGTTCCCCCCACCCCCTGGCTGCCCAGATATGCAGTGTGCAGTCATATTAGCATACCAGGTCGATTTGCCAGGGGTCGGGATGCCGGCGGCCAGAATACCGATCACGGCATCCCAATGTACGGAATCCTGACAGAGGAAGGTATGTACACTTACCTTGCCCCCCTGGCCCCCTAACCCTAACCCACCTTCCCCGCAGCCTAAACCTAACCCCCCTCCCCATATACTATCCCTAACCCTCGGTGGCGGTGCCTCACCCTAACCTCCCCTCCCCGCAGCCTAAACCTACCCCCCCCCCCCCCCCGCGCTCCCCCGCCGCCTAACCCTAACCCTCCCTGGGGGTGCCTGACTCTAACCCCCCTCCCTGCAGGCTAAACCTAACCCCCCGGGGGGCGCAGTCTTACCCTAACCCTTCCCCCATAGCGTAAACCTAGCACCCTATCTTTCCAGCGCATCGGTATCTTCTCGTTTGTCATCCTGGCTGTCGGGATTCCGGAGTTGGTATTCTGACTGCTGGGATCCCAAAAACCGGGATCCTAACCGGATCCCGTTGGCCCTGGTCATCCATCTATCATAGGGTAATGCTAAATTACCCCACCCCCCCATCACCTTCTCAGGATCCAAAAATGATTTATAACCAGTGCCGGATTAAACCCTGTGGAAGCTCCTAGGCAGTGGAAATCTCAGGGCGCTCTCGCAAATTATCTCCTAATACACTTTTAATTTTACCAACCAACAGTCTACGATCTGAAAACTGTAATGTGAATCTGATGTCTTTGGTTTATGTACTTTAAGTTGTTATTGGGTACATTACATTAATACAGTATTTTCTCTAAAGAGTCTTTAATATAAAGTTTCTTTGAGTTGATTCATTTTTTATATCTTTTCAAAACAATTTAAGAAAGCTTGATTGTCATTTTCTTTCAAGATCAAATTAGTATTATTTTGATCCATTGCCGCGGGGGCCCCTAAAAGGCACGGGGTCCCTAGGCCGGTGCCTACTCTGCCTATTTGGTAATCCGGCACTGTTTATGATATACTTGCGGCTCTTTGTTATCATGAAACCGCACAAGCATACAGAAAGTGCTATTGCATCTGATAGGGGCCCTCATTCCGAGTTGATCGCTCGCTAGCTACTTCTAGCAGCCGTGCAAGCGCATAGTCGCCGCTCACGGGGGAGTGTATTTTTGCTTTGCAAGAGTGCGAACGCCTGTGCAGCCGAGCTCTGCAAAAACATTTTGTGCAAAACAAGACCAGCCCTGTAGTTACTTATTCTGTGCGATGATTGCTGCGACGAAGGTCCCGGAATTGACGTCCGATACCCGCCCTGCAAACGCCTGGACACGCCTGCGTTTTTCCAAACACACCCAGAAAACGGTCAGTTGACACCCATAAACTCCCACTTCCTGTCAATCTCCTTGCAGTCGGCTGTGCGAGCGGAATAGTCGCTAGAAGCAGTGCAAAACAACAATGCTCTTTGTACCCGTACGCCGCACGTGCGCATTGCGGCCCATACGCATGCGCAGTTTTGCCGTTTTTTTAAATGATCGCTACGCAGCGAACAACGGCAGCTAGCGATCAACTTGGAATGAGGGTCTGGGCCTCCTTTAACTTGTGCAATGGCAACTGTTGCTGCTTTGCAATGTACATTACAAGTATTTTGTCTTGATCAGTGAGAATTCCTGATTGAATCTAGGGAGAGAGCGCAGGTCAGCTGCTGGGGCAAATATCCACCTTTGCCCTTTCACCTCTGGATGTCCCTTTATGATTGCCAATGTTCTTTAATCCCATTATGTCATTCCTGTGTATGACAGATGTGTTCCTAACGAACCCGCCTGGTTTTTTGTGATGGAGTTATTGATGCAGACATCTCAAGATTCAATCTTGCTGAGAGAATATTAAAATTGTACAGAGGAAGGTTCTCCGGTGTATTAGATTCACAACTGTTGCTCTGGCATCAATAAGGCTTTCCCTAATATACATTTATTTGTTTATTCTATTCAATTACTTGCCTATCACAGCAGATACTATCAGCTGCCATTGTCATTACTGCAAATAGATACCTAAGGCCTGGTACCCACTGGTGTTGTGTTACCATTATTGTTGCTCTAGACCACAGGTTCTCAAACTCGGTCCTCAGGACCCCACACAGTGCATGTTTTGCAGGTCTCCTCACAGAATCACAAGTGAAATAATTAGCTCCACCTGTGGACCTTTTAAAATGTGTCAGTGAGTATTTATTACACCTGTGCTCCTGCTGGGTTACCTGCAAAACATGCACTGTGTGGGGTCCTGAGGACCGAGTTTGAGAACCCCTGCTCTAGACTAGAGCATACTTGCCTGCCTGACCATCTCCATGAGGGAAAAAATGCTCTGTTCCTGGACTTTCCTGGTAATGTATGATTGCCATCACCTGTGGTGAGCTAGTTAATTGATAAGAAAGATGTTTCACCACAGGTGATGGCAATCATACATTACCAGGAAAGTACAGGAACAGAGCATTTTCTCCCTCTTGGAGAGGGTCAGGTAGGCAAGTATGCTCTAGAGCAGAGGTTCTCAAACTTGGTCCTCGTGGGCCCACACAGTACATGTTTTGCAGGTCTCCTCACAGAATCGCAAGTGAAATAATTAGCTCCACCTGTGGACCTTTTAAAATGTGTCTGTCAGTAATTAATACACCTGTGCACCTGCTGGGTTACCTGCAAAACATGCACTGTGTGGGCCCACGAGGACCGAGTTTGAGAACCTCTGCTCTAGAGCAGTGGTTTCCAACCTCAGTCCTCAAGGACCCCCAACAGTTTGTGTTTTCCAGGTCACCTAGCAGTTGAACAGGTGTATTCATTACTCACTGACACATTATAAATAACCCACAGGTAGAGCAGATTATTTCACTTGCAATCCTGTGAGGAGACCTGGAAAACATGAACTGTTGGGGGTACTTGAGGACGAGGTTGGGAACCCCTGCTGTAGAGTAGTGGTTCTCAACCCTCAAGTCTTTCCAGCACGTGATGAGTTGAGGATTTGTGTCTGTGATAGCAGGTAGATAATTACTGACTCAGCAATATAGAGAGAGTCACTAACCTGTGCCTGATTACAGACATCCACAAAACATGACCCGTTGGTGGTACTTGAGGACTGGCGCTGAGAAATCCTGTTATGTGAAAATGCATGTCAAGCATTTGGAGCCAAGTTGTGCCCACTCTAGGCCATACCTCCCAACATGACCCTCTCCAGGAGGGACACAATGCTCTGCTTCTGGACTTTTTTCTTTATTTATGATTGCCGGCACCTGTGTTGAACAGGTTAATGGATAATAAAGGTGTTTCAGCACAGGTGATGGCAATCATAAATTAAGAGGGAAGTCCAGGAGCAGAGCATTCTGTCTCTCCTGGAGAGGGTCATGTTGGGAGGTATGGCAGTCCCTGCCTCAGTGAAACTTACACTCTTTGGGGCAGATGTATGAAAACGTCCTAACGGACGCTATGTGCTTGGGGCCGTATCACCACATTATCGTGGTGATACGGCCGGACCCTGCGCCACAATGTATCACCAGTGTGGCCGCCGATGTGGGAGGGCGTTATCTTACCTGTCCAGCGATAGCGCACCTTCCACATTGGCTGGTCTGCATCTCGCTCCCAGTGTCTATCTGCGCATGCACGCCCTTTTCCCTGCTTGCGCTTCTGGCGGTTCGAGGCGCATGCGCGATTAGGCTGGCTGCTCGCCGGCGCCGGATGTGTGAGGTGAATATTGTTTTTGTCCACGAACAATAAAGTTTTCGGGGGAAAAATTAAAGAACACAATAAAAAAAACCCAAACAAGCAAGCTTTAACCTCACATCGCCTGCCCGGGGGAGGCGTTCTGAACCGGCAGATCAGGAGACGAAAAGGGACAGCAGAGGCAATCATATATCGCCTCTGCTCTTCGTGTCCCATTCACTACTGCAGGGAAGCGGTAAGTGGCAATGGCGCGCTGCGGACAGTGCATACGGTGTTAACACGCCGTTCATATATTTGGGTGCAGCGCAAAATGCTGCCTTAAGGTGCGCTGTGGTCAGCGGGAACCACAGCGCACTTTCATACATCTGCCCCTATGTTGCCTGCCACATAGTGCTGTGAGGCAATAATGGTACCAATTACACTGTCGGTGCTGCCAGGGCCGGTTCTTGGGCTTCTAGTGCCCCGGACGGCCAATAGGGGCGTGGCTTCATACAGGGGGTATGGTCAGTTACACCCCCTGTATAGTAGTAGCGCCGCTGAAATTATGTGCGGTGCGTGATGATGTCATCGCGCACCGCACAGTAAAGGTCCTCTCCACGAAGGGAAACTAGACGCTACGCGTCTAGTTCCCTTCACAGCGGGGGGATAGCGGCAGCGGGACAGAGCGGGCAGCGGGTGGCACAGCAGCAGCAGATCTTGCCATGGTGCGGCACCCTCTGGATGGCGCCGCACCATTTACTCCTCACATTATTCACACATGCAGCAACAGCTGCTCCTACCTCTTTAACCCTATATTTTTATCACTCCTGCGATGCCCTGGGGTTGTCTGGCTGGGTGGCTCTGGGGTGTCCTGCCCCCCGGACCTGAACCCCTATAGTTAGTGTTAGGGACTTACCCAATGAGAGGCTACCTTGATGCGGTGGGTAAGCTCATAGCCCTGGCCAGGAATATGCTAAGTGCCTCTGGTTACTACAGGTTGAGCTAGTGTGAGATAGTGCACCTGCTACCTTTTCCCTCTGTACACTTTACTAAGTCTCAAGCAGAGTAGCACCTCACTACTTAATTAAGGTGTGCAAATTAGGGCCCTTTTCCCTCTTAAACCTAGTTAGGGGCCTTTGAGCCACTCCAGATCCAGCACCGTAGAAGACAAGTGTGATTACGTCTAGGTCAGTGTCGGGAGACGCTTATACCTACAGCACAGCTGTCACCACTGCATTTCCCGCACCACTCCCCACTCGCTGCCCCTGAACGCCCACCGGCTGTCAATCACTATGCAATCGCATCATGGCAGGATGCAATCGCATTGTGAAAGTCCGCGCATCTGCGATGCGAACGCAGTGCATGCACAGGTGGCCGATAATCGGTTAATCTGCGTTTTTTGCAATTTTGCTAACGAACCTGAATAAGGTCCAAAGTCACCAGTCGGATCTTCACAACCTTATACAAGAGGGCTACCAATTAATTCTCCAAAATTATTACAGAATGTACTATAGGTAAATGTTGGCAATATGTTGTTAAGTCACATTCCATTTTCACTGCCTGGAACATTTCCAAAGTGGCCGCGTGGTGTGTAAGTAGTGCACACATGGAGATTGGCAAGAGATCTATTAATGGATGTAATTAAACAGGTTTAAGAAGAAAATTAGAAAACACAATTAGGAAAAGCCACAGCAGAGGAAAGCCACAGCGGAGTGACAAAAGCTTACATTTCCACCCAAACCCAATAATTAGAAATATAGAAATTAGTCTGTGTTTGGAAGAACGACAGAACATGTAAACTCCTTTATACTTCAAGCTGCTTTTTAAAATAATACTGTAGCAATAAATACACAATTTTACACCAAGGTCCATAGGCAGAACATTTCTCTATACAGTATATAAGAGAAGCCCCACGACAGGCAATAGTCTTTTTAACAAGTAGAAATACAGCTAGCCATTCTTTTATAGCTATGGCCATACTGACAGCAATTGCGCCAGAGAGGAACAAATGTTTGATTTTTTTTTTATATTTTCTTAAATATATTGTAACAAGTATTTTTGAGTTTGCCATTTTCTAGGTCTCTAGCTGTTTTGCCTGGATTATTTCTTGTCTCTTCCCCTCACACTCCCTTATCCAGTCTCTCTCGCTACCTCTATCTCTCGCTACCACCCGTCCATCTCTCACTCCCTCTCTTTCTCTAACCAGTGGCGTACCATCAGCCCCGCAGACCCCATGGTGACTTGGGGGCACCGATGCTTATGCAGATTACATGCTGTCTTGCCGACTGCATGTAATCTGCTGCAAATGTCCCTCCAAAAACAGCCGCCGATTAGGAGAAGACTTGACCTCTAGCGTCTGTCAGGGAAGCACATCAATATAGCGTTGCCTGGAAGTGCCGGGAACGCTGGCGCCGCTGGCAGAAGATGCAGAATACTACATCTTCTGCCATGAAACCCCTGACAATGAGCTTGGAACCCAGAGCATGAAACCCTTGGCACTGAGCATGGAACCCACAGCATGAAACTTCTGGCAATGAGCATGAGACCCCTGGCAACGAGCAGGTAATTTAAAAGTAATTAGAAGCCTTACTGTGGGGCATCATTTGTAAGATGCATTATTGTGTGTGGGGCATAACTGTGTGTGGCATAATGTGTAATGGGCATTACAGTGTGTGGCATATTGTGTAAGTGGCATTTATGGTGTGTGACATATTGTGTAATGGGCATTACGGTGTGTGGCATAATGTGTAATGGGCATTATGGTGTGTGGCATATTGTGTAATGGTAATTACGGTGTGTGACATATTGTGTAATGGGCACTTTTTACGGTGTGTGGCATATTGTGTTAGGGGCATTACGGTGTGTGGCATATTGTGTAAGGGGCATTATGGTGTGTGACATTATGTGTAATGGGCATTATAGTGTGTGGCATGATATGTCTTGGGCTTTACGGTGTGTGGAATAATGCGTCATGGGCATTGCGGTGTGTGGCATATTGTGTAATGGTAATTACGTTGTGTGACATATTGTGTAATGGGCATTACGGTGTGTGGAATAATGTGTAATGGGCATTATGGTGTATGGCATAATGTGTAATGGGCATTACGGTGTGTGGCATAATGTGTAATCTTTCAGTGAAATGCGCGGCGCCCATGCGAATGCTTGGAAATTATCCATCTAGTGGCAGCGTCATGGGAGTGACGTGGGTGTACAGTATAAGCTGATTTTGTGCTCATTCGTGGCGTGCGAAGATACATAGAAACATAGAATTTTACGGCAGATAAGAACCACTTGGCCCATCTAGTCTGCCCCTTTTTTTTTTATCCTTTAGGTAATCTCAACCCTTTTTGAAATTTAATTCTTTGTAAGGATATTCATATGTCTATCCCATGCATGTTTAAATTGCTCTACAGTCTTAGCCTCTACCACCTCTGATGGGAGGCTATTCCACTTATCCACTACCCTTTCTGTAAAGTAATTTGTCCTTAAATTTCCCCTGAACCTCCCCCCCTCCAGTCTCAGTGTATGTCCTCGAGTTCTAATACTTCTCTTCCTTTGAAGAATGTTTCCCTCCTGAACTTTCTTAAGATCCTTGGTATGTGAGATGGGACGTCGGCTTCAAATGGATCTATTGCACCTAGCACAGACTTTGGGCTTCATCAGCGGCCCGCATCGCAATTTGCCTGCATCTTCAAACTGCGCACGTGCAGTGGCCGCATTGCGTCTGTGCGACCTTACACATTGCCACCGCATCCCGGTATGATGCAGCCGCAGTGTGATTGACAGGAGAGGGTGTTCGCAGGACGGCGATGCTGTGTTGGGGGGGGGGAGCGTGGTGGGTCGAATGGGGGTGTTCTGGGAGCCTCTTTGGGGCAGCTGTATGACGTCACATGCAGCCGCTCAGATTTTAAAATTGGCGGTGGCCCGCCTGACATTGCAGCCAGGCTTTCCTGCCAGGGGTCAACCATAGTTCAACGTGTCCGAAATTTAATTGCGGATGCATTGTGAGGCGGCGCTACACCTGCTGGGCAGCAGAGATGGAGGCAGATCTGGCTGCGTATGCTGCGATCTGCATCCATCTCTGAATAAGGTTGTTTGTGCGAGTCCCCATACTAATGAAGACGGCCGCGAATGGAAAAGCAGTGAGCGGGCCGGCCTTCCGCATGCAAATGCATAGATGCTCAGCATACGCGGGTGGATGATCACATTAGCATAAGGTAGCAAGCAACGGGAAAGTAGGCACAGATGCATGATACTCAGAATCAGGCCTGATACAGTATGTAATAGCAGGGACATCACTTTTCCTTGTAACGTGTAATGTATATTCCTAGTGACCACTGACATGAGGACACACAACTCACCGAAGCAAAGCAAAGTCATCAGAGCTTGCCATTCAAAATATTTTACTTGCACAACTACGATCATCTTCCCTGACATGCGGGGGGACGCCCAGCACAGGACTAGCCCGCCCCGCATGTCAGTCCGGCCCCCCCTCGCAGAAGTGCGAAGGCGCCTTTGTACTTCAAGAGTAGCTCCCGGCCAACGCAGCTTTAGCGTGCTGGCCGGGAGCTACTCATCGCTCCCCGGGCCGCAGCGGCTGCTCCGGCTGCCTCGCACTGCTTTACATCCGACACCGTGGGATGTTGATAGTACAATTTGCGGGACACTTTTCTAAAACATTCACCAATTATGTAAAGTACAGTAGGTTATCAAAAGTCACTTTTAGGGGGTAATTTAATGCCACGTGATGAGTGATCGCAGGTGCACTAACATTGTAGATTATACTTTACACCTGTATGGGTCATGATTTGCTGACAAAATAGATGGAACACTGGCAACTGAATCCAATGCATAGAACTGAATTGTAGTTATAGTAATAGTAATGCCCCTTACACATTATGCCACACACCATAATGCCCCTTACACATTATGCCACACACTGTAATGTACCTTACACCCGTGCTTGCCATCTCTGCCCGTCTGCATACACATTGCGCACAGTCTGTACTTACGTTGTAGGGTGCTGCGCAGTTTGCAGATATTCGTGATATCCGTTGACACATCCACTTGCTTCCATCTCAAAATCAAGCACTTTATGTATATAATACATTTCTGTGACCGGTATAAAAGCCTGCCTTTATATGTTAATACTATTCTGCAGTGATTTATTATATTCTTATAGGAGTTGCATTATCCACCTACTGTGCATTATTAGGGAGTACATTATCCCATATATTGTCATATACAGGTGATATTATTTACAGGTGTTTTTCTGCATTAAACAGTATTATGGGAAGAGAGATCAAGTGGATAGAGATAAAGTACCAACCATTCAGACTGTATTGGAAAAATGAGGGGTTAGTACCTTGGTGGTCATTCCGAGTTGATCGCTAGCTGCATTTGTTCACAGCGCAGCGATCAGGCTAAAAAAAACGTCAGTTCTGCGTATGCGGCGCAATGCGCACGCGCGACGTACGGGCACAACGAACGATGTCGTTTTGCACAGGGTCTAGCAATGCATTTCAGTCGCACTGGTTGTCGCAGAGTGATTGACATCAAATGGGCGTTTCTGGGTGGCAACTGACCGTTTTCAGGGAGTGTTCGGAAAAACGCAAGTGTGCCAGGGAAAACGCAGGCGTGGCTGGGCAAACGCTGGGAGGGTGCATGACGTCAAAACAGGAACTGAATAGGCTGAAGTAATCGCAAGCGCTGAGTAGGTTTTAAACTACTCTGAAACTACACAATTTTTTTTTGCAGGCGCTCTGCGATAAAAACGTTCGCACTTCTGCTAAGCTAAAATACACTCCCAGTGGGCGGCGACATAGCGTTTGCACGGCTGCGATCAACTCGGAATGACCCCCCTTATCTCTCTCCACTCCAAGGTTTGAAACATCTTCACCCTATGTATGAATATTATGCCTAGAATGTGAGCTCTTGAAAACACTCACTCCCTCTTTGATCTCTTTGGATTAAAATTATGTGCGCTTATAAAGTTGATAATTTGTCTGTAACTGTCCTGTCGGGTGGGGTACGGGATTCTAGCACGGCTTGCCGAAAGTCAAGATCCTGACAGCTAGTGGGTAAGTATACAAACCCTCCCCCCCTAGTTCCCTAACCCTCCCTACCTGCATCCTAACCCTAACCCCCCCCCCCGCAGCCTAACCCTAATCCCCCCCTGCAGCCTAACCCTAATCCCCCCCTCCTGCAGCCTAATCCTAACCCTCCCTACCTGCAGCCTAACCCTAATCCCCCCCTGCATCCTAACCCTAATCCCCCCTGCAGCCTAACCCTAATCCCCCCTCCTGCAGCCTAACCCTAATCCCCCCCTGCATCCTAACCCTAATCCCCCCTGCAGCCTAAACCTAACCCTCCCTACCTTCAGCCTAACCCTGACCCTCCCTACCTGCAGCCTAACCCTAATCCCCCTACGTCCTAACCCTAATCCCCCTTGCATCCTAACCCTAATCCCCCCTGCATCCTAACCCTAATCCCCCCTGCAGTCTAACCCTAATTCCCCCTGCAGTCTAACCCTAATCCCCCCTGCAGCCTAACCCTAATCCTCCCCCCTGCAGCCTAACCCTAACTCCCCCTGCAGCCTAACCCTAATCCCCCCATGCAGCCTAACGCTATCTGTCCCCCCTTAGTGCCTAACCCTAACCATCCCCCCTTAGTGCTTAACCCTAACCCTGCCTTCTTGATGCCTAATCCTAACCCACCCACCTGCAGCCTAATTCTAACCCTCCCACCCCGTAGCCTAACCCTAACCCACCCCCCAGTGCCTAACCCTTACTCCCTACGCCTCTTCCCACAGCCTAACCCTAACCATCCCCAGCCTACTTACGTTCGGGATGCCAACAGTCATTGTCAGTATTGTCTGGATATGTGTAGAATTTGGGATCACGCAGGTCATTACGATAATCTGCCAACGTCTGCATCCACATAACTACCATGGTAAGTGGCTGACGCCATTTCCGTGTTGGTCATGCCCGATTGGTAATGAGAGGACTACGAGGCTAATTTGGCTGTCGAAAGTACTAAATATTAGATAATTATTAGATTTAGTTAATTGCTTATGATTGTATTGAAAGAACTGATGCAGCTATTTAAATCATGTTAATTGAAGGAACCACCAGATTGCTATCTTATATTTATCTCCTGCTTCCTATGTAAACATTGGATTTATCCTACAAATATGTGCATAATGAATCCACAAGAAAGGATAGTTTCTTCTATGATCAAGCAGAATACAGATGGTGGAGGAAATGCATGAATGGACATGTATATTAAGTGCCGGGTTTTCCAATGCGCTCAGCAGAACAAGACAAAATGTAAAGTTTACTTTTAAAAAGATTATTATAGTTTTAAAGCATCTTCCAAAGTCTGCAAAACCTGAAATTAATTTTAGAATTTTAAAATACTGTTTATTGATTTCTGTCCACAGTTTGGGCTCACAGCATATGAGTTTTGGGGACAGGATAGTAGGCCCCCTTATTGGCAGGTGGAATCTCAAGTGCTGGAGAAAAATAGTAGATAATGGTAGTCATTTTGTTTCATTAATGCTACAACTTGTGAGGAGTGGAGGGTTGGCGAGGCTTCCCGGTGCTATCTGATATGGAAAGAGGCTGATGACACTTGTTACCGAAACCTGCAATCCAATTATTACAGGATACGGTCGTTAGGTCGACCCAACTTAGGTCGACACTCATTATGTCGACCACGGAAGGTCGACATGACCATTAGGTCAACATGTACTAGGTCGACAGGTCAAAAGGTCGACATGAGTTTTTCACATTTCTTCTAATTTTTGGGATTTTTTCATACTTAACGATCCACGTGGACTATGACTGGAACGGTAATCTGTGCCGAGCGAAACATTAGCAGTGCGAGGTACCTTGCCCGAAGCTCGCTATGTGAGGGGACACAGTGCACTAATTTGGGTTCCCCGTCACTTTACGGAGAAAACGACACCAAAAACAGTCAAAAACCTCATGTTGACCTTTTGACCTGTCGACTTAGTACATGTCGACCTAACACCCATGTTGACCTAATGGCAATGTCGACCTAATGAGTGTCGACCTAAGTTGGGTCAACCCAACGACCCGTACCCATTATTACGAGGGCAAGAAAAAAGGTCTGTGCAATCTGCTTTGAGTTCCGGGCACATTTTAGGAAGAAAGGGTCCTGTAAAGTGCAGAGGGGTCTATTTACTAAACCTTGAATGGAGATAAAGTTGATGGAGATAAAGTCCCAGCCAATCAGCTCATAACGACCATGGCCCTCATTCCGAGTTGTTCGCTCGCAAGCTGCTTTTAGCAGCATTGCACACGCTAAGCCGCCGCCTACTGGGAGTGAATCTTAGCTTCTCAAAATTGCGAACGAAAGATTCGCAATATTGCGAAAAGACTTCTCTGTGCAGTTTCTGAGTAGCTCGAGACTTACTCTGCCAGTGCGATCAGTTCAGTGCTTGTCGTTCCTGGTTTGACGTCACAAACACACCCAGCGTTCGCCCAGACACTCCCCCGTTTCTTCAGCCACTCCCGCGTTTTTCCCAGAAACGGCAGCGTTTTTTCAAACACTCCCATAAAACGGCCAGTTTCCGCCCAGAAACACCCACTTCCTGTCAATCACATTACGATCACCAGAACGAAAGAAAAACCTCGTAATGCCGTGAGTAAAATACCAAACTTCATAGCAAATTTACTTGGCGCAGTCGCAGTGCGAACATTGCGCATGCGCAATAAGCGGTAAGTCGCTGCGATGCGAAGAAAATTACAGAGCGAACAACTCGGAATGACCCCCATGTTACAGCATGTGTTTGAAAAATGACAGTTAGGAGCTGATTGGCTGGGACTTAATTTCCATCCACTTTATCTCTGTCCAAGGCTTAGTAAACAGACCCCAGAGTCACAGTATTGCAGGTAAATCCCAGAACAAAGGGTAACGGTATGAGCATGGCAAATCACTCGGACAATACCAAAGTTCACTTGTGACTTAGGAAAGTTTAATTCCTAGATGTGTCAAGCCTTGGAGAGAGATAAAGTGGAGAAGTTGCCTCACGAAATAATCAGCTTTGAACTGTCATTTTGTAGAAAAATGAAAAGAGCTGATTGATTGCTGTGGGCAAATTTTGCACTTAATCTCTCTCCCAGGCTTGATACATCTCACCATCAGTGTGTACGTTCTTCAGTGGATCATAGCTGCTCATAATATGCGACCTCCCGAGCCGACCATTTATAGACGCATGTTAAGCCTTTTATTAGACAGGGTTCTGCTTGTTTTTGTTCACGTATTGTATGCTAGGCAAAAACCAATGATGGTGGCTGCCAATCACATTGATCAATAAACAATTTGGACCACCAACCCGTGACACCCCTGCAAGTGCCCCACAGCACCCAGTTGGAACCACTGAAGTAACTCATTCATTGCTCCTATAAAGATAAAATATGCATTACTATGCTCTTAAGCACTTGCGTATTTACAATGGGTGCAGTGTGTGCAGTGCACACGGGCCCCTGATTGGGGGGCCCCAACGCACACGCTGCACCCATTTTTTTAATACTCACCCTCCTGAGTTCCGCGCCAACGGCAGCAACGCTGTTAAATCACAGTCAATATGACGCAGCTGGCATTTTCATGGTGTTCTGCGCATGAGCAGTAAAGAAAACACTGCAAAAATGGCCACCGCGCCATTTTCACGGAGATCTGTGCATGCTTCGTAGAGTCTGAAGCTGAGCCCTCTAGTGCTCAGACTCTATAGCGCTGCCAGCGGAGAGCAGGGGGCCCGAAAGGATGTGGCTGCACACGGGCCTCCTTCTCTCTTAAAGTACCCCTGCCCTTGGGTATCTATTTTTCCCCAATGTGAGATTTGATCATCGCTCAAACACTGGCATTTAGTCTGCGTAAGACTATTAGGCTGCAGCTGCTGCTCCTGTAAGTATTGTCAATAAAGTTGTTGATGTGGAATATGGAAAATGACACATGAAGACACACATCTGCTAAAATGCCCTTCGGGAGCAGACATCTGCCCTTTTAAAATGGGTAAAAATAGTGTGGCCTGGAAAGTATGTTAAAAAAATCGCCAGAAACAAAATGTCTATCTCGTGGGATCTTACAGGAGGAAATTAAAATGTTCAGGGTTAAAATGACAAAGAACTACATTCAGAAGATACAATCTAGTATTGCTTGGAGTTTAGTATAAATTCTCTGCTCTGTATCACTAATGTTTCCTGCAGGTAGTGGTGTTGTTGATGCCCCCAAATTGCAACAATGGGGAAATGCAGTGTCGGACTGGGGCATGTAGGGCCCACCGGGGGGAAACAGTGGTATGGGCCCATGTTTAGGGGTGTGGCCAGTCTCTAGAGGGGGTGTGCCCAGCCACCACATTGGTTTGCCTAACCATTTTGCATGGGTTGGTCCCCTAGATAAATATATACAGTAAATACTGTAGTGCATGCATGATAATGTACTAGATTAGTAACAGCACAGTCTGGAACCTGATCCCTAGAGGAAGGGGTGGGCCCCCAGGCAATAGGGCCCACCGGTGGTTTCCCCTGTACCCCTGTGGGCCAGTCCAACCCTGGGGAAATGTACTAATCCTTGAAGAGTAATTATAGTGGCGAGAGATAAAGTACCAACTAATCAGCTTCTAACTGCAGACTGTGTTTCAAAAATGACAGCTAGGAGCTGATTGGTACTCTGGGGCAGACTAAAAACCTTAGAGAGTGATCAAGTACCAACCAATTAGCTCCTCTCTGTCATTTTTCAAACACAGCCTGTAACATGGCAGTTAGGAGCTGATTGGCTGGCACTTTGTCTCTTTCCACTTTATCACGCTCCAAGATTTAGTACATCTGCCCTTACATCAGGTAATTATGTGATTGGGTAGGGACATCAAACACCATGCTTGTTTGAAGAAAGGCCAGCCATTGTCTTGTGCCAGCCAGGCACACTTTATAAAAGAGAGCGTATTTATAGCTGTAATTCATCCAATATAATAAAACCTTCCAAATGTAAGGGATGATCTATGTGCAACACTGCATCAAGGCTGGATAATATATCCTTTCCTGTTGCCACATTGTAGATTGTAATACAGTTTCTTTTCTAACTTAATTGATCTATGCGCTGAAGGGCATTATTACTTTATAGCTCTTCATCATGTCTTACTGAACTTGCTTAGAATTTATTTTGTGCATGTTAAATACACTTTGTTCACAGTTATCGCCCTAGAAGAGTATAGCAATAAATAGTGAAATTGCACCTGTTTTCAAGGTATACCTGCAAAATGTAAGTATACCAAGAATGTATTACAGAGGTTCTGCAACAGATTTTGGAAGTATATATGCTGTGGTTTCTCCGTTTCTGGACATAATATCAGCCCTTACAGATTGTTATATTGCATCATTTACCAAGCAAGCTTATTCCCGTTAACTAGCACCATCTGAAGATAGCATTAGCCATTGTAGCCTGTAGGCAGTGCAGCTGCTATGGGGCCCAGAGCTGAGAGGGGCCACCTTCCCTGTCACAGATACATGTGTTATATACAGGGGTGTAGCTACCATAGGCGCAGAGAGTGCAGCTGCTATGGGGCCCAGAGCTGAGAGGGGCCACCTTCCGTGTCACAGATACATGTGTTATATACAGGGGTGTAGCTACCATAGGTGCAGGGAGTGCAGCTGCTATGGGGCCCAGAGCTGAGAGGGGCCACCTTCCGTGTCACAGATACATGTGTTATATACAGGGGTGTAGCTACCATAGGTGCAGGGAGTGCAGCTGCTATGGGGCCCAGAGCTGAGAGGGGTCACCTTCCCTGTCACAGTTACATGTGTTGTATACATTTTCCATTGGGTGGTACACAGGGTTCCTTACAAACTTTTGCCTTTCAGCTGACAATATATCTAGTTATACCCCTAGTCCTGCTCATTGGGGGTCATTCCGACCCGTTCGCACGCAGCGGTTCTTCGTTGTGGTGCAGACGGGTCAGAACTGTGCATGTGCGGCGTGCACATTGCGCACGCATGTCGTTGCCCAGCAACGTGGGTCGCCATGCAACGACGCGCACAGCAAAAAAAGAAGACGCAGCGCCGATCGCAAGAAGATTGACCGCGGAGAGGGGTCCTGGGGCAGATACTCACCATTGGATGCCATTTTCGAGGAGTGGTCATCCGAACGCAGGCGTGTCCAGGCAAACTGAGGGTCGCCTGGATCCGTCGCACAGGGTAAGTAGCTCCAGTGTTACTCTTCCACTACACAAAACTTTTTTAGCTCAGCAGGGCTGCACAACCAAATGCAGCCCTGCTAAGCTAAAATACACTCCCCCATAGGCGGGGATTAGTTGATCGCAGCGGCAGCAAAAAGTTGCTGGCTGCGATCAACTCGGAATGACCACCCATACTGTCTGGAAGTTGGGGGTATTTTGAGGCTTTTTCACCACTGTAGGCAAAACATTAACACCGTTTGCTTAACTTATGGAATGGTTTCTGCCACACTAAGGTATTGATTATTTGATACTTTTAATTTTCTTTCTGTCGGCGAGATGTAATGGAGAATGAAAAGGTGGCAGGTCACGTTTAAAAAAAAACCTGAACCCCCCCCCCCCCCCCCCCCCCCAAACAATCATGGTCATGTTTTTATTTTTGGTGTCCCATTTTTTGGTGGCTAGATAACCATGTGATAAATAAAACAAATGTGTTATTGTGGCTTCACTCATAATTCTGTATCATTATGTTAGCATTGGAATACTTTATTTTTTATTTTTAAACTTACTCTATAGAGCAGGCCTAGCCAACCGGTGGCACTCCAGTTGTTGTGAAACTTCACGTCCCAGCATGCTTTGCCAGCTGATTAGTGGGAGGCTATGCTGGAACTTGTAGTTTCACAACAGCTTGAGAGCCACGGGTTGGCCAGACCTGCTATAAAGTTTAGACAGAGCAGTGATACGAGAAAACGTGCAAAATAAATTGGTGGTAGAAGCGGAAAATCAAGAGAAGGAAGACCCCGTTGGCGGCCAACATTCAGGAACCCCACCCCCCCCTCTCTCACTGGCAAGCGGCAGGAGTCTGATGCGCATGTAATTTCTGCAGTGCGCAGATCTCTGGAAACATGGCGTTTGTGTCACGTACTCTATACGGTGATGGCTTCGGTGCAGATCTTCGGAAACATGGCACTTGCTCTATGTTCATAACGACACCAGCGGCGAGTGCAGGGCATAGACCCAGGGGCCTGTATACACCACACACCTTGCATCCATTGCAGATGCGCCCATGGGTGGTGGATAATGGTGATAAAGTGCGGACATATACCCTACAACAACCGCTAGCATGATGCATGAAACAGTATACTATTTGTATAGTCTTCTCTAGTAAAGTGATATTCCCCAAACAGTCCTGCTCTTAAGATTTGGGGTTTGGGTAGAAAAAACTAGGGATGTTGTAGGATTTGCTATTTGCCTTCTGTTTCATGCCATTGAAAGTTACTTAGGGGGACATTTACTAAGCAGTGATATGAGCGGAGAAGTGAGCTAGTGGAGAAGTTGCCCCATCAACCAATCAGCAACTCTGTATCATTTTATAGTATGCAAATTATAGATGTTACTTCAGTGCTGATTGGTTGATGGGGCACTTATCCACTGGCTCACTTCTCCACTCTTATCACTGCTTAGTACATGTCCCCTTTAGTTGTATCATGATCCAGTCAAGGGCCCTCATTCCGAGTTGTTCGCTCGCAAGCTGTTTTTAGCAGCTTTACACACGCTAAGCCGCCGCCTACTGGGAGTGAATCTTAGCATCTTAAAATTGCGAACGAAAGATTCTCAAAATTGCGATTACACACCTCTTAGCGGTTTCTGAGTAGCTTCAACCTTACTCGGCATCTGTGATCAGTTCAGTGCTTGTCGTTCTTGGTTTGACGTCATAAACACACCCAGCGTTCACCCAGACACTCCTCCGTTTCTCCAGCCACTCCCGCGTTTTTTCCCAGAAACGGTAGCGTTTTTTCACACACTCCCATAAAACGGCCAGTTTCCGCCCAGAAACACCCACTTCCTGTCAATCACATTACGATCACCAGAACGAAGAAAAAACCGTGAGTAAAATTCCTAACTGCATAGCAAATTTACTTGGCGCAGTCGCAGTGCGAACATTGCGCATGCGCACTAAGCGGAAAATCGCTACGATGCGAAGAAATTTACCGAGCGAACAACTCGGAATGACCTCCAATGTACAGCGCTATGCCATGTGTTGGCGCTTTACAAATAAAGAAGAAGAATAAATATGGGCTGTGCAGATTGGGATCGGAAGATATGCACCAGCCCTGTATTATGTTTTTGTGATGTTAGAAAAAGCATTTCACATGTTTATTTTATAATGACCTTTTTAATTCTAAATGTAAAGTTGAACATGCCTAAGCCATAACTAAGGGACATATTTATCAATATTCTGGTTCTAGACCCAAGAATTGTAACTTCTTATTGCAACAATAACAAGATGCATGCATGGACAATGGCCCTCATTCCGAGTTGATCGCTCGGTAGCAGTTTTTAGCAGCCATGCAAACACTATGCCGCCGCCCACTGGGAGTGTATTTTAGCTTAGCAGAAGTGCGAACGAAAGGATCGCAGAGCGGCGGCAAACTTTTTTTGTGCAGTTTTAGAGTAGCTCAATACCCACTCAGCGCTTGCGATGACTTAAGACTGTTCAGTTCCTGTTTTGACAGCCACACCTGCGATTTTCCTGGCACGCCGGCGTTTTTCCGAACACTCCCTGAAAACGGTCAGTTGCCACCCAGAAACGCCCTCTTCCTGTCAATCACTCTGCGGCCAGCAGTGCGACTGAAAGGCTTCGCTAGACCTTGTGTGAAACTACATTGTTCGTTGTATTAGTACGACGCGTGTGCGCATTGCGCCGCATACGCATGCGCTGAAGTGCCATTTTTTTGCCTAATCGCTGCAGAGCGAACGAAAGCAGCTAGCGAACAACTCGGAATGACCCCCAGTGACTCCAATATCTGCTTCAGTCCCCCATAGATACATCCAGGCGATACCTAATATTTGGGGGTACCCCCTAAATCGACCTCTAAGTCTCAGTGTAATGTGTTAGTAGCCACTGCAATATTATTTGCTTTCTGGATGGTATAAAGCCGTTAACCCTGCCGGTACAGGACACTGTATAATTCCATCTCTTGTTTTGGAGAGTAATTTCCTTGGTTTTGTTGGTTTATTGGAAATAAAGTCATTTTCTGCAGCTAATGAAGAGAGAATATATAATTGAACTGTTTTGTGGCCCTGGAAATGTAGTAATGGCATTGCAGCATTTGGAAATGTTTCTCAAGGGTTATTATTATGCCTACCAGGCAGAACGAAACATATGTCTTATACAGCTGTCTTCATGAGTCAGGGAATTAATTTAAATATATTAGATGTACTGTATGTGTGATGAGAGGATGCTTAGGCCCTTCACACAAGACATAAGGACAGAAATGTAATACTCTTGACGATTTTAGTCCAATTTGTCTCAAAAGGTTTTCTCCTCCCATTTTCCAATGGGTGCTGACATGTTCACCCATTTCCTTTGCAGGTTTAGGGGTCTGTTCATGAAGCAGTGAAAAGTATGGCGAAGTGAGCCAGTGAAGAGGTTGCCCATGGCAACCAATCAGCACTGACGTAACATTTATAATTTGCATACTATGCAATTGTACAGAGCAGCTGATTGGTTGCCATGGGCAACTTCTCCACTGGCTCACTTCTCCATACTTTTCACTGCTTCATGTATAGACCCCTTAAGTCTTTATATGATCCACTACATAAGCTTTCAAGGAGACAATGGGGTAAATTTACTAAGGTGGGAGTTTTTTTTAGAACTGGTGATGTTGCCCATAGAAACCAATCAGATTCTATCTATTATCTTCTAGAAGCAGCTACATAAATGTTAAGTAGAATCTGTTTGGTTGCATTGACCAACATCACCAGTTCTAAAAAAAAAATCCCACCTTAGTAAATTTACCCCATTGGGACTGAAGCACAATGGGCAGGTTGTAATAAAGTCAGAGTCGGGCGGCCGTGAGGGATACCAGCCGAACTCAGACTTTTTTTTAAAGAGGCAATCTTTTACAAGGCATAGTATAGCCTTGTAAATGATTGCCCCTTTAAAAATAGTCAGAGTTAGACCGGCATCCCGCACGGCCACGCAACTCTTACTTCATTACATCCTGCCCAACATCTAGCAAATTTGCGCAAGCGTGTAGGAAGCCTCCTACTATCTTCTCATAGCCCTTTATTTCTGCAGTAGATGTATTGTTGTCCATTCCCTTTAAGGGAATCTGAAAAGGGATCTATTACCTTCCTGCTAAAGCCCATCTTCAAGCCCCTTAGCCTAGGTACACAGTCACACTATACAATTATCTGCCAGATAATCTGCCAGATTTAGCTGGTTGGAATGAAAATTTGGTAATGGATGAGAGCAAATGGCAATTGACCATTTGCTCCCAAAAACTGCAAAATGGATAAAAACAGTCGTTCATTCAAGTTGGTTAAATTTGTGTTTAACCAATTTATATGATCGACAGGTTTTGTTAGTTTTCTAGTGTTTGGGAGCAAATGGTAGATTGTCATTTTGCTCTCATCCATTACCAGATTTTCATTCCAATCAGCCAGATCTGGCAGATGATCTGACAGATAATTGTATAGTGTGTACCTAGCTTTCGTCACTGGTATGTTAAATCTGATGGACCACAACTGGGTTGACCTACCCTAAGAGCATGGTAAAACTGCCATGTTTTGGAATGACTGTAGTTGTTCTTGGATAAATTGAATTTAGGGATCACGTTTCCCATCAGGATGACATGTGTAAGAGTTATGGACAGCTGCACAACAAGAAAAGGCTGGTCACTGGCTCGCTGCCATTTCTATCTATGTACTGTAGGTAACTGGAGTGGGCTTGCCAAAAAACAGGACTTCTGTAGGGCCTTGTGCTGTCTGCTATTAGAGGCAATGGGGGTCATTCAGAGTTGTTCGCTCGCAAGCGGATTTTAGCAGATTTGCTCATGCTAAGCCGCCGCCTACTGGGAGTGAATCTTAGCATCTTAAAATTGCGAATGATGTATTCGCAATATTGCTATTACACACCTCGTAGCAGTTTCTGAGTAGCTCCAGACTTACTCGGCATCTGCGATCATTTCACTGCTTGTCGTTCCTGGTTTGACGTCACAAACACACCCAGCGTTCGCCCAGACACTCCCCCGTTTCTCCGGCCACTCCTGCGTTTTTTCCGGAAACGGTAGCGTTTTTTCCCACACGCCCATAAAATGGCCTGTTTCCGCCCAGTAACACCCATTTCCTGTCAATCACATTACGATCGCCAGAACGATGAAAATGCCGTGAGTAAAATTCCTAAGTGCATAGCAAATTTACTTGGCGCAGTCGCAGTGCGGACATTGCGCATGCGCAATAAGCGGAAAATCGCTGCGATGCGAAGATTTTTACCGAGCGAACAACTCGGAATGACCCCCAATGTTGGGGATATGGGGAACTATTTAGTAATCCTTGGATAGAGATAAAGTGGAGACAGATAAAGTACCACCACCAACACTTTCTTCTCACCCCTCGCCCCACTGCTTTTCTCTCTCCCCTACCCCAGCACTTTCTCCTCACCCCTCGCCCCCCTGCTTTTCTCTCTCCCCTACCCCAGCACTTTCTCCTCACCCCTCGCCCACCTGCTTTTCTCTTTCCCCTACTCCAGCACTTTCTCCTCACCCCTCACCACCCTGCTTTTCTCTCTCCCCTACCCCAGCACTTTCTCCTCACCCCTCGCCCCCCCGCTTTTCTCTCTCCCCTACCCCAGCACTTTCTCCTCACCCCTCGCCCCCCTGCTTTTCTCTCTCCCCTACCCCAGCACTTTCTCCTCACCCCTCGCCCCCGTGCTTTTCTCTCTCCCCTACCCCAGCACTTTCTCCTCACCCCTCGCCCCCCTACCCCAGCACTTTCTCCTCACCCCTCGCCCCCATGCTTTTCTCTCTCCCCTACCCCAGCACTTTCTCCTCACCCCTCGCCCCCCTGCTTTTCTCTCTCCCCTACCCCAGCACTTTCTCCTCACCCCTCGCCCCCCTGCTTTTCTCTCTCCCCTACCCCAGCACTTTCTCCTCACCCCTCGCCCCCCTGCTTTTCTCTCTCCCCTACTCCAGCACTTTCTCCTCACCCCTCACCACCCTGCTTTTCTCTCTCCCCTACACCAGCACTTTCTCCTCACCCCTCACCCCTCGCCACCCTGCTTTTCTCTCTCCCCTACCCCAGCACTTTCTCCTCACCCTTCGCCCCCTGCTTTTCTCTCTCTCCCCTACCCCAACACTTTCTCCTCACCGGTCGCTCCCCTGCTTTTCTCTCTACCCTACCCGAACACTCTCCTTCCACTCGCCCCCCTGCCTTTCTCTCTCCCCTACCCAGGCACTTTCTCCTCACCCCTCGTCCCCTGCTTTTCTCTCTCTCCCCTACCCCAACACTTTCTCCTCACCGGTCGCTCCCCTGCTTTTCTTTCTACCCTACCCGAACACTCTCCTTCCACTCGCCCCCCTGCTTTTCTCTCTCCCCTACCCCAGCACTTTCTCCTCACCCCTCGCCGCCCTGCTTTTCTCTCTCCCCTACCCCAGCACTTTCTCCTCACCCCCTCACCACCCTGCTTTTCTCTCTCCCCTACCCCAGCACTTTCTCCTCACTCCTCGCCCCCCTGCTTTTCTCTCTCCCCTACCCCAGCACTTTCTTCTCACCGGTCGCCCCTCTGCTTTTCTCTTTCTCCCCTACCTCAGCACTTTCTCCTCACCCCTCGCCCCCCTGCTTTTCTCTCTCTCCCCTACCCCAACACTTTCTCCTCACCGGTCGCTCCCCTGCTTTTCTCTCTACTCTACCCCAACACTCTCCTCCCACTGGCTCTTCTGCTTTTCTCTCTACCCTACCCCAACACTCTCCTGACCTCTCACCCTCACACTTTCCTCTCTCCCCTGCCCTAACACTTTCTTTATTTGTCTTGGTGATTTTCTCTACCCATTTAGTGTCTGGGAATAGTTACGCTGCTGAATAAGCCCACTGGTGTTGGCGCTAGAGTCACTCTTTGGTTTTCTCAGGGGCACTTGCAATGGCAAAGAGGCAGTATTGTGATATTGGACCTAATTCAGACCTGATCGCTTCTCTGCGAATTAGCAGAGGTTTGCAATCAGATAGTCGCCGCCCAGACAGTGCGAAAAGCTGTGTAGACGCTGGTCAGCTGCAAATTCATTTGCAACGTACTCACCATCTAATGGTTTTTCCAGTCTGTGCGGAGCTCAGGACTTACTCCGACAGTGCGAAAGATTCAGGCTAATCAGGCCGGAGCTGGCGTCACACACCCGCCCTAAAAATGCTTGGGAACGCCTGCGTTTTTCCTGACACACCTGGAAATTGGCCAGTTACCACCTTCGAACGTCCACTTCCTGTCAATCAGCCTGCGTTTGCCTAGCAATAAAAAATAAATAAAAGCAGGATTTTTTTGCAGTTTGGCCTCGTGCCTGCGCGTTACGATCCGTATGTGATCGATAATCGGCCGCCTTGATCACATCAGCGATCACGTCTGAATTAAGCTCTTTTGTCAACAATTATTATTATCTTTCTGTTTTTTTACAGTACTGGGTTGAACGCCTCCTGTCATTTCACTGGGCTGCATAGACCAGCCGCATCAATATTGTATATGCTATTGCAGATAATGTGCAGAGTAATATTGAGATTTCTTCTTTTAATTACATTTATTATATAAGTCCATGTAGTCAGGGGCGGATCCAGAAAAAAATTACAGGGGGGGCACCATAAGGGGCGTGGCTTTGTTGGAATGGGCGTGGCTTCGTTTGAATGGGCGTGGTATTGCAGGAAAAGACTACCTTATACCCCAGTTTTGCAACCTGCACGCCCAGACGTTGGCCACCACAGGAAAGAAAAATAATCCTGATTCATGCCCCTTACATTATTTGTCATTTTTCCTCCTTATAGTAATGCCCAGTATACATTATTCCACATACTGCAATGGCCCTTAGACATTATTCCACACACAATAATGCACATGACACAATATGCACACACTGTAATGCCCCAGACACATTATGCCACACACCGTAATGCCTGTGACACATTATGACAGGAATCGCAATGCCCGTTATACATTATGCTACACACTGCACTGCCCCTGATACATTATAGCACATACAATGTCTGTGACACATTATGCCACACACTGCAATGACCTTGAGACATTATACCACAATGCCCGTGATATAGTATACCATACACCGTAATGCCTGTGACACATACCGCAATGCCCGTTATACCCTATGCCACACACCGCAATGCCCGTTATATATTATGCCACACTGCAATGACCCTGAGACATTATACCACATACCACAATGCCCGTGATATAGTATACCACACACCGTAATGCCTGACACATTATGACACACACCGCAATGTCCGTGATACATTATGCCACACACTGCAATGACCCTGAGACATTATACCACATATCACAATGCCAGCGATATAGTATACCATACACCGTAATGCCTGTGACACATTATGACACACACCGCAATGTCCGTGATACATTATGCCACACACCGTAATGCCCATTACACATTAAGTCCTACAGTAAGGCTTCTAATTACTTTTCAAATACCTGCTCGTTGTCAGGGGTTTCATGCACTGGGTGTCATGCTCGTTGCCAGGGGTTTCATGCTCTTGGTTCCATGCACGGTGCCAGGGGTTTTCATGCTCAGGGTGTCATGCTCGTTGCCAGGGGTTTCATGCACTGGGTGTCATGCTCGTTGCCAGGGGTTTCATGCACTGGGTGTCATGCTCGTTGCCAGGGGTTTCATGCACTGGGTGTCATGCTCGTTGCTAGGAGGTAGTCCTTGTTGCTAGGGCTGTGCTCCCAGTGCCAGATATTCCCCCACGGTGCCAGGTACTCACATGCCCCCAGTGCCAAATATAGCCCCCCCCCCCATGTGTGCCAGGTACACATATACCCCCAGTGCCAGATATTCCCCGACAGTGCCACATATGCCCCCAGTGCCAGATATCGCCCCCCCCAGTGCTATATATGCCCCCAGTGCCACATATGCCCCAGTGCCAGATATTCCCCCCCCCAGTGCCACATATGCCCCCAGTGCCAGATATCCCCCCCCCCCCCAGTGCCACATATGCCCCCAGTGCCAGATATTCCCCCCCCCAGTGCCATATATGCCCCCAGGGCCAGATATTCCCCCCAGTGCCATATATGTCCCCAGTGCCAGATATTCTCTCCCCCCCCTCCCTGCCAAATATGCCCACAGTGCCAGATATTCCCCCCCCCTTCCTCCGCCGCCGCTGCTCCCCCCGCTCCCCTGCTGTTAGGAGGGACACGGAGGGCACAGTGCGCGCCTCTCCTGTGTCCCTCCTGTGTCTCCGGCGGCCGCGGGTCACTGTAATAAAGGAAGTGCTCACGAACGGCACTTCCTTTATGAGACCAGCGGCCGCCGGAGACCCAGGAGGGACACAGGAGAGGCGCGCACTGTGCCCTCCGTGTCCCTCCTAACAGCAGGGGAGGAAACGAGACCGCAGACTGACATGCGGACGCTCGTCCGCATGTCAGTCTGCACTAAAAATGACAGGGGGGGCACGTGCCTTGGTGCCCCCCCCCTAAATCCGCCACTGCTGATGTAGTCCATAATGAAAGCTGCGGAGGTAAATGTTTGCTTTGGTGAATAATCTGTCAGCAGATGTGTGATGTGTGACATGTTGGGACAGAAACCTCCAGGCTGGTGTTTCATTAAAAAGACAAAGCAGAATAAAGGGACATCAGGTGTTTGATGTCAATTAAATTTTTCATTGATTTCAATTGGGTAAAAAAATCTTGCTTCACACCAGACAGCAGGGTATTTGTATTTAAAACATGGCTTCCATTTTCAATAACTATTTGCATTAAATATGTTACATATGAAGAAATCATATGTGACGAAACGCATTGGGTTCCCTGCACTGACCCCCTGCCTATTTTTAAAGCTAAGTCGAATCTCCTACCTTCTATTGAGATTTTATATATTTTTATCTCTTAAAAATTTTGTACATTTTTATCTATTTAGATTTTATACCTTAATTAAACTGGTTTACTTTTATATATATATTTTTTGGCTCATAAATTTAAAGTTTTTTAGTACGTACTTTTTAAACAACACAGGTCGCCGGTACCCCTATCCCCCACTTTTTTACATACTTTTTAGCATTACTCCACCAGCATTGCATTTTTAGGGGGTGGCAGACACCTATAACAAGGTTGTGTGTGTGTTTTTAAAGGTTTTCTCTTTTGTAATAGTTTTACATAATTTTGGAGTCCATCCCACAAGTGGCGCTGTATATATATTATTTCTATGTTACTGGTACCATAGGCATATGCTGTGGGGGAAGTGTGTGGGGGAAGTGTGTATGTGTGGGGGTAGGGGGAGTTTCAGTTGTCCGAGTGATCAATAGTCACACCTGCGAGGGGATCTGGTAAATTGCTTACCAAGATCATTGGGTCTGTATACTGTATGTCTGATGTACTGTATTACATATACTGCACTTTGTTTAGGGCAGACTCGTTACATGCTACACGTTACATTTGGGGTTGTTACATGCTAATTATGTTCACGGGCTGGTGACATCCGGTCTAAAATTAAACATTTGAAAACCCTTCTGCATTTGCCCTTGGGTTTTGCATAGATTTGCTCTTACACAGCATTATGGTAAGATTATTGCGTGTCTAGCACACTTCCAATCACCAGTTACTACCATCCACCAACATTTTTTCCATTATGAAAAGTGTACACTGCACTTAGGGGGTCATTCTGACCCGATCGCATGCTGCAATTTATTGCAGCGGTGCGATCGGGTCAGAACTGCGCATGCACGGCGCCGCAGTGCACCGGCGAATGCCAGACGGCCTGATTGACAGGCAGAGGCGGTTGCTGGGCGGGGAAGGGGGGGGGGCACGGAACAGCGGCGTTTGGCCGCCGTTTCGTGGGCGCGGTCCGGCCAACGCAGGCGTGGCCTGACCGAACGGGGGGCAGGCCGCAGCGGCTGCGTGACGTCACATGCAGCCGCTGCTACCCGGGGAGCGATGAGTAGCTCCCGGCCAGCACGCTAAAGCTGCGCTGGTCGAGAGCTACTCTTGAAGTGCAAAGTGCAGTTCTGCGGGGGCCGGCCGGCACTGACATGCGTGGCGGGATAGCCCTGTGCTGGGCGTCCCCCCACATGTCCGTGTGAATGATCGTAGCTGTGCTAAATTTAGCACAGCTACGATCATCTCGGAATGACCCCCTTAGTCTTTCCTATTCCAATGGTTGCGTGACCTGTGGTTAAGTCAAAATTAAATGGTCCATACTGTTGACAGGGTCATCTTAAGAGCATTGTAGGCCTTGGGCAAAGCAGTGCACTGGGACCAATTTTGTGTTCTGCAGTGGGCAAAAAGGAGTTCAGAGACCCTGGGCTTAAAATCAGGACAACCAGAGAATTTACCTTAATGACAGGATGCAGGTAAGGTCAGGTGTCTTTAAGCAAAATTATAATTATTGAGTCTAAAACCCAATAATTAATAAATGGACCCCTAAGTGTGCTATCTTAGCATACATGCACCTCGGGGGGGGGGGGGAGGGGTCATCCTCCGTTCTCTGTAGTCAAGGGATGAACACAATTGAAAAACTATCAAACACTAATTTAATTAAATACTCATTTTGGAAGTCACTTGTTTCTTGAGGCTAAAACTGAAATGTGGATCATAGTTTTGCTAAATTTGTGAATTAATTTAATTGGTTCTAAATGGCATTGGATATGATTTACCCACTACCAACATGTGGATGTTGAAACTGTATAAATGTCAGCAGAGAAAGGAGGTGGGGGGGGGGGGGGGGGGGGATCCTTATGACCATCTTGGGGATTGTATACCATCTGACATCTTGTATTCTGTATTTTTTCAATACCCTAAATTGGGAATCATTTTCCTTCTAAGGACATTTTATTGGAGCTACTAAACACCTTTTTGTTTCAAGATACCTGAACTTGCCTGCATATGTCTATTCACAGCAATAATAAATTATCTACTACAGGGATGTACTAAGAATAACCTGTAGGGACAGGGACTGTGGTTGTAGGCCATCCCTGCAATGTGTTAAGTACAGTGACCACCGGTGTGATCACTTTACTTTGTGCTGTCAGTGCCCGGTGGCCCACTATGCATGTGCGGTCATTACTCGTGTGTGAGTAGCCATTAACGGAGAGGGATCCTTGTGGATAGAGAATGCTGGTTTTCAGGCACAAAACACTCAGAGACAAGCAAGTTTCAAGTAGCAGAGCTGACACACTGGGCCTAATTCAGACCTGATCGCAGCAGCAAATTTGTTAGCAAATGGGCAAAACCATGTGCATTGCAGGGGGGTGGGGGTGGGGGGCAGATAAAACATGCGCAGAGAGAGTTAGATTTGGGTGGGTTATATTGTTTCTGTGCAGGTTAAATACTGGCTGCTTTATTTTTACACTGAAATTTAGATTTCAGATTGACCACACCCCACCCAAATCTAAAACAGCCAGTATTTACCCTGCACAGAAACAATATAACCCACCCAAATCTAACTCTCTCTGCACATGTTATATCTGCCCCCCTCCCCCCCCCTGCAGTGCACGTGGGGGTAATTCCAAGTTGATCGCAGTAGGAACTTTGTTAGCAGTTGGGCAAAACCATGTGCACTGCAGGGGAGGCAGATTTAACATGTGCAGAGAGAGTTAGATTTGGGTGTGGTGTATTCAATCTGCAATCTAATTTGCAGTGTAAAAATGAAGCAGCCAGTATTTACCCTGCACAGAAACAAAATAACCACCCAAATCTAACTCTTTCTGCACATGTTATATCTGCCTCCCCTGCAGTGCACATGGTTTTGCCCAACTGCTAACAAAATTCCTGCTGCGATCAACTTGGAATTACCCCCATGGTTTTGCCCAACTGCTAACAATTTTGCTGCACGATCAGGTCTGAATTGGGTCCATAGTGAAGAGCTAAACATGTTTAAATACCCTGTAGGCTGGCTGTTGGCTGGGCTTGATCACACAAGTGCAGCCACATCCAAGATGGTGACTGGCATTGGGAGGACAGGGCCACTGTTGTCCAGGAGATGTTGACAGGTGACACCCCTGTCATACTCCAGTATACATATAATATATAAATATTTTCTTTGTAGTATGCTAATAACTTTTATAGTCAAAACTCTGGTCTATGGCCTCTCCTGCCTTGTCCGCACATCTCTGATCAATACTCACCAAATTTCCAGCAGTGTCTGTCTACTGCTGCACCTGTGTATAATGCCCACATGAACCCTTGGGATCATGTGTGGGGATCAGTACGAGATCCCGGCAGTCGGGATCCCGATGGTCAGGAGACCGACACCGGGAGATCGACAGCCGGGATCCCGTCGGCGAGCGTAGCGTGTCTCCTCGCGGGCTCGCCGCAGGGTTCTGTTCCCATCCGGGTGGTTGCGTGGACCCACCACCCAAGAGGGGTAACCAGCCGGCGGTCGGGACTCCGACTGACGGTTTTTCAGCTGGTGTCGGGATTCCGTTGTAGGTATCCTGACCACCGGGATCCCAACAGGCGGTAAATTGACTGCCTCCCCATATATGTGTGTGTAAATCTGGCTCTAATACTAACCAGTGCCTCCCTAGCAATTGCCGTCACCGCAAGTACCTTGGATTCCGAAAATACTACGCTTCCTCCAGCTACCTGGTATTTTAAGTTGGCCCAGTGGGAAATCCATTGGTGCAAAAATGTTTCATTTAATTTTAAATAAAGAAAAGCTGTAAAATTAGCACGGGGAGATGAGACAGCCCTCCCCAGCATCTGCTGCCTTGGTCACAGACACTATAGTGCAGAAGAAGTGGGTGAGGAATGGCCAGGAACCATGTTGCAAGCATGGATTTGTCTCTTTGCAAGAGCCTAAAGCCAATTAATCATTTTGTTGTGATTTCTATGAATCCCGAGTGCGGCCCAACTTGAACTTAGTAAATATTGCAGGACAGGCCACGGGTTTTGTATCGTTTCTCCAGTTGTTCTTTAGCTATACAGAATCATGCTGGTATGAGATCCCACTTGCAGCATATACAGCAGCTGCAGCACAGAACTGTTTTTGCCTTGATTAATGGACCACAGAGGATGAGCTACAAGCTGCAGTACCATGATAAACGAGTCTCCGGATGATTGATGGGCAGGCAGAATGGGGAGGGGAAAATCCGATAAATATAAATGAGTGCAACTAGTTCTAGATCCTAGAATGCTATAGACATGTTAACTCATTCTTCTGCAGGCAGTATAAATGTTGGGTGAAAATTGACTATAGGCATGTCACTGTTATACTCCGAGTAATACTGGGAACACACCAGACAAATATATCGTTCATTTGAGTGTCGTACGAAATATCTGCAGGTAGGGCAGAAAGTAGGATTTTTGTCAAGGCAGTAATAGGGATAGAGGGGTCTATGGGTCTTATTCAGGGTTGATCGCAAAAGCAAAATCTTTCTCTAATGGGCCAAACCTTGTGCATTGCAGGTGGGGTAGGTGTAACATGTGCAGAGAGAGTTAGATTTGGGTGGGTTATATTGTTTCTGTGTAGGGTAAATACTGGCTGCTTTATTTTTACACTGCAATTTAGATTTCAGTTTTAACACACCCCACCCAAATCTAACTCTCTCTGCACATGTTACATCTGCCCCCCCTGCAGTACACATGGTTTTATCCATTAGAGAAAGATTATGCATCTGCGATAAACCCTGAATAAGGCCCTATGACTGTCTCTGTACCCCCTTAAATTCGCCCCCCCCTAGTTACGGCCCTGCTGTAGGTCATCGACAGGTGTGTACCCACGAATACGTCTGAATGACATAATTCACAGACATATCGTGTCTGCCCTTTGGTACAGCTGATGACGATATATCCTGCAGATCGACATGACTGGCTGGATGTACGGACTACCTGCCCTCTGCCCAGAGCCGGCCCTAACCAATATGATGCCCTAGGTAAGATTTTGGCTGGTGCCCCCTAGCACCACCGCTAGTTCTGCAGGAGATGCCTGGCATGAGTCAGCTGGCAGCTCTGCTAACGTCGGGCGCCTTTTGTTTATGAAAATGCATCTCATTTGCATTACTATGTGGCTAGGATGCACAAGCAGCTTATGCTTATTAAAATTATATACAGCATGCCTATATTCTGTGTGCAACTGTGGCTGTATCTGCATACGAATTGCTACATTACAGTGATTTCCAGGAATACACTGCAACATAGCATTTCATATGCAGATACAGCCGCAGTCACACACAGAATTTCTCTATCGTCCTAGTGGATGCTGGGGTTCCTGAAAGGACCATGGGGAATAGCGGCTCCGCAGGAGACAGGGCACAAAAAGTAAAGCTTTTTCCGATCAGGTGGTGTGCACTGGCTCCTCCCCCTATGACCCTCCTCCAGACTCCAGTTAGATTTTTGTGCCCGGCCGAGAAGGGTGCAATCTAGGTGGCTCTCCTAAAGAGCTGCTTAGAAAAAGTTTAGCTAGGTTTTTTATTTTACAGTGATTCCTGCTGGCAACAGGATCACTGCAGCGAGGGACTGAGGGGAGAAGGAGTCAACTCACCTGCGTGCAGGATGGATTGGTTTCTTGGCTACTGGACATCAAGCTCCAGAGGGACGATCACAGGTACAGCCTGGATGGTCACCGGAGCCTCGCCGCCGGCCCCCTTGCAGATGCTGAAATCAGAAGAGGTCCAGAATCGGCGGCTGAAGACTCCTGCAGTCTTCTAAAGGTAGCGCACAGCACTGCAGCTGTGCGCCATTTTCCTCTCAGCACACTTCACACGGCAGTCACTGAGGGTGCAGGGCGCTGGGAGGGGGGCGCCCTGGGAGGCAAATGATTACCTATAAAGGCTAAAAATACCTCACATATAGCCCTAGAGGCTATATGGAGATATTTAACCCCTGCCTAATTTTTCTAAATAGCGGGAGACGAGCCCGCCAGAAAAGGGGCGGGGCCTATCTCCTCAGCACACGGCGCCATTTCCTCTCACAGCTCCGCTGGTCAGGACGGCTCCCAAGTCTCTCCCCTGCACTGCACTACAGAAACAGGGTAAAACAGAGAGGGGGGGGCACATTTATGGCGATATTTTGATATAACAAAGCAGCTATAAGGGAGCACTTATTATAAGGCTATCCCTGATATATATATAGCGCTTTTGGTGTGTGCTGGCAAACTCTCCCTCTGTCTCCCCAAAGGGCTAGTGGGTCCTGTCTTCGTTAGGAGCATTCCCTGTGTGTCTGCTGTGTGTCGGTACGTGTGTGTCGACATGTATGAGGACGATATTGGTGTGGAGGCGGAGCAATTGCCAAATATGAGGATGTCACCCCCTAGGGAGTCGACACCAGAATGGATGCCTTTATTTATGGAACTACGGGATAGTGTCAACACGCTAAAGCAGTCGTTTGACGACATGAGACGGCCGGACAATCAATTAGTGCCTGTCCAGGCGACTCAAACACCGTCAGGGGCTGTGAAACGCCCTTTGCCTCAGTCGGTCGACACAGACCCAGACACAGGCGATGACTCCAGTGGTGACGGTGACGAATCAACCGTATTTTCCAGTAGGGCCACACGTTATATGATTTTGGCAATGAAGGAGGCGTTACATTTAGCTGATACTACAGGTACCACTAAACAGGGTATTATGTGGGGTATGAAAAAACTACCTATAGTTTTTCCTGAATCAGAAGAACTAAATGACGTGTGTAATGAAGCGTGGGTTGCCCCTGATAAAAAGCTGATAATTTCAAAGAAATTATTGGCATTATACCCTTTCCCGCCAGAGGTTAGGGAGCGCTGGGAAACACCTCCTAGGGTGGACAAGGCGCTAACACGCTTATCTAAACAAGTGGCGTTACCCTCTCCTGAGACGGCCGCACTTAAAGATCCATCAGATAGGAGGATGGAAAATATCCAAAAAAGTATATACACACATGCAGGTGTTATACTACGACCAGCTGTAGCGACTGCCTGGATGGGCAGTGCGGGGGTAGTTTGGTCAGAGTCCCTGATTGAAAATATTGATACCCTGGACAGGGACAATATTTTACTGTCGTTAGAACAAATAAAGGATGCATTTCTTTATATGCGTGATGCACAGAGGGATATATGCACACTGGCATCACGGGTAAGTGCTATGTCCATTTCGGCCAGAAGAGCTTTATGGACGCGACAGTGGACAGGCGATGCGGATTCAAAACGGCATATGGAAGTTTTGCCGTATAAAGGGGAGGAGTTATTTGGAGTCGGTCTATCAGATTTGGTGGCCACGGCTACAGCCGGGAAATCCACCTTTCTACCTCAAGTCACTCCCCAACAGAAAAAGGCACCGACTTTTCAACCGCAGCCCTTTCGTTCCTTTAAAAATAAGAGAGCAAAGGGCTATTCATATCTGCCACGAGGCAAAGGTCGAGGGAAGAGACAGCAACACGCAGCTCCTTCCCAGGATCAGAAGCCCTCCCCGGCTTCTACAAAAGCCTCAGCATGACGCTGGGGCTTCTCAAGCGGACTCGGGGACGGTGGGGGGTCGTCTCAAAAATTACAGCGCGCAGTGGGCTCACTCGCAAGTAGATCCCTGGATCCTGCAGATAATATCTCAGGGATACAGGTTGGAATTAGAGACAGATCCACCTCGCCGTTTCCTGAAGTCTGCTTTACCAACGTCCCCCTCCGAAAGGGAGACGGTTTTGGAAGCCATTCACAAGCTGTACTCTCAGCAGGTGATAGTCAAGGTACCTCTTCTGCAACAAGGGAAGGGGTATTATTCCACTCTTTTTGTGGTACCGAAGCCGGATGGCTCGGTAAGGCCTATTCTAAATCTGAAGTCCTTGAACCTGTACATAAAGAAGTTCAAGTTCAAAATGGAGTCACTCAGAGCAGTGATAGCGAACCTGGAAGAGGGGGACTTTATGGTATCCTTGGACATCAAGGATGCGTATCTCCACGTTCCAATTTACCCCTCACACCAGGGGTACCTCAGGTTCGTTGTACAAAACTGTCACTATCAGTTTCAGACGCTGCCGTTCGGATTGTCCACGGCACCTCGGATCTTTACAAAGGTAATGGCCGAGATGATGATTCTTCTTCGAAGAAAAGGCGTATTAATTATCCCATACTTGGACGATCTCCTAATAAGGGCGAGGTCCAGAGAACAGCTAGAGATGGGATTAGCACTGTCTCAAGAAGTGCTAAAACAGCACGGGTGGATTCTGAATATTCCAAAATCCCAGTTAATGCCGACAACTCGTCTGCTGTTCCTAGGGATGATTCTGGACACGGTTCAGAAAAAGGTTTTTCTCCCGGAGGAAAAAGCCAAGGAGTTATCCGAGCTTGTCAGGAACCTCCTAAAACCAGGAAAGGTGTCTGTACATCAATGCACAAGAGTCCTGGGAAAAATGGTGGCTTCTTACGAAGCAATTCCATTCGGCAGATTCCACGCAAGAATTTTCCAAAGGGATCTGTTGGACAAATGGTCAGGGTCGCATCTTCAGATGCACCTGCGGATAACCCTGTCTCCAAGGACAAGGGTGTCTCTTCTGGGGTGGTTGCAGAGTGCTCATCTATTGGAGGGCCGCAGATTCGGCATACAGGATTGGATCCTGGTGACCACGGACGCCAGCCTGAGAGGCTGGGGAGCAGTCACACAAGGAAGAAACTTCCAGGGAGTATGGACGAGCCTGGAAACGTCTCTTCACATAAACATTCTGGAACTAAGAGCAATATACAATGCTCTAAGCCAGGCAGAACCTCTGCTTCAGGGAAAACCGGTGTTGATCCAGTCGGACAACATCACGGCAGTCGCCCATGTGAACAGACAGGGCGGCACAAGAAGCAGGAGTGCAATGGCAGAAGCTGCAAGGATTCTTCGCTGGGCAGAGAATCATGTGATAGCACTGTCAGCAGTGTTCATCCCGGGAGTGGACAACTGGGAAGCAGACTTCCTCAGCAGACACGATCTTCACCCGGGAGAGTGGGGACTTCATCCAGAAGTCTTCCACATGCTGGTAACCCGTTGGGAAAGACAAATGGTGGACATGATGGCGTCTCGCCTCAACAAAAAACTGGACAGGTATTGCGCCAGGTCAAGAGATCCGCAGGCAATAGCTGTGGACGCGCTGGTAACGCCTTGGGTGTACCAGTCGGTGTATGTGTTTCCTCCTCTGCCTCTCATACCAAAAGTATTGAGAATTATACGGCAAAGAGGCGTAAGAACGATACTAGTGGTTCCGGATTGGCCAAGAAGGACTTGGTACCCGGAACTTCAAGAGATGATCACGGAAGATCCGTGGCCTCTACCTCTAAGGAGGGACTTGCTTCAGCAGGGTCCCTGTCTGTTTCAAGACTTACCGCGGCTGCGTTTGACGGCATGGCGGTTGAACGCCGGATCCTAAAGGAAAAAGGCATGCCGGAAGAAGTCATTCCTACTTTGATTAAAGCAAGGAAGGAAGTAACCGTGCAACATTATCACCGAATTTGGCGAAAATATGTTGCGTGGTGCGAAGATCGGAGTGCTCCGACGGAGGAATTTCAACTGGGTCGATTCCTACATTTCCTGCAATCAGGATTGTCTATGGGTCTCAAATTGGGATCTATTAAGGTTCAAATTTCGGCCCTGTCGATTTTCTTTCAAAAAGAATTGGCTTCAGTCCCTGAAGTCCAGACCTTTGTTAAGGGAGTGCTGCATATACAGCCTCCTGTGGTGCCTCCAGTGGCACCGTGGGATCTCAATGTGGTTTTGGACTTCCTAAAATCTCATTGGTTTGAACCACTAAAAAAGGTGGATTTGAAATATCTCACATGGAAAGTGACCATGCTTCTAGCCCTGGCTTCTGCCAGGAGAGTGTCAGAATTGGCAGCTTTATCTTACAAAAGCCCATATCTGATTTTCCATTCGGACAGGGCAGAACTGCGGACTCGTCCGCATTTTCTCCCTAAGGTGGTGTCAGCATTTCATCTGAACCAGCCTATTGTAGTGCCTGCGGCTACAAGTGACTTGGAGGACTCCAAGTTACTGGACGTTGTCAGAGCATTAAAAATATATATTGCAAGGACAGCTGGAGTCAGAAAATCTGACTCGTTGTTTATATTGTATGCACCCAACAAGATGGGTGCTCCTGCGTCTAAGCAGACGATTGCTCGTTGGATCTGTAGCACAATCCAACTTGCACATTCTGTGGCAGGCCTGCCACAGCCTAAATCTGTAAAGGCCCACTCCACAAGGAAGGTGGGCTCATCTTGGGCGGCTGCCCGAGGGGTCTCGGCATTACAACTTTGCCGAGCAGCTACGTGGTCAGGGGAGAACACGTTTGTAAAATTTTACAAATTTGATACTCTGGCTAAGGAGGACCTGGAGTTCTCTCATTCGGTGCTGCAGAGTCATCCGCACTCTCCCGCCCGTTTGGGAGCTTTGGTATAATCCCCATGGTCCTTTCAGGAACCCCAGCATCCACTAGGACGATAGAGAAAATAAGATTTTACTTACCGATAAATCTATTTCTCGTAGTCCGTAGTGGATGCTGGGCGCCCATCCCAAGTGCGGATTATCTGCATAAATTGTACATAGTTATTGTTAACTAATTCGGGTTATTGTTGAAGGAAGCCATCTTTCAGAGGCTCCGCTGTTATCATACTGTTAACTGGGTTTAGATCACAAGTTGTACGGTGTGATTGGTGTGGCTGGTATGAGTCTTACCCGGGATTCAAAATCCTCCCTTATTGTGTACGCTCGTCCGGGCACAGTACCTAACTGGAGTCTGGAGGAGGGTCATAGGGGGAGGAGCCAGTGCACACCACCTGATCGGAAAAAGCTTTACTTTTTGTGCCCTGTCTCCTGCGGAGCCGCTATTCCCCATGGTCCTTTCAGGAACCCCAGCATCCACTACGGACTCCGAGAAATAGATTTATCGGTAAGTAAAATCTTATTATAGGCATGCTGCATATCATTTTAATCAGCAGAAGCTGTTGGTGCCCCTAAGCATATCAAATGCCCTAGGCATTTGCCTAGTTTGCCTATGCCTAAGGCCGGCTCTGCCTCTGCCCATACACTGGCTGCAGGGACTGATAGCACAGCTGGGCGGCAAATTCAAATGCCCGCCTAGTTGTCACACCTGACCCGACATATCGAGTGGCGATTGGGAAGTGTGCCTGCTGACCTGTTAGGCCACTCTGACGGCAACACTGTGGGTCGGCGGACAAGTCGGATAGGTGTGTACCCGGCCCCTGCTGAGCAATCTGGAGAGCAAAGAATAAAAATGTCTCTGTTATAAAAATTCCACCTTAAAGATTCTACATTTAAAAACCATGAAAATACAGGACAAAGTCTTCTCTCCGGATCTGTGCAAACCACACCCCAAGTTCACACAACCCCCATCCCCTGCCCGCCCCCCCCCCCCCCTGGTCTACTCAATCACAACTTCTTCAGTACTTTCCATTTCAAAGTCCGTAAACCAGGATTGTGCCGTGAAATTGGGTCATTTGGCAGGTATCGCTTGCTGCACGCTGACTGGACGCATTTATATGATGATCAAATGAATAAATGAGCTTTCTAGTTGTAGGACAAAATATTGAAAAAGACGTCAAGGAAAATAGATAATACATTTGGCAGATTAAGAGACTTGTCCTCCTGCATAATGACCTGATTATTAGTTGTTCTCAGAGGTTTTAATGTCACTGATTTATATCTTGTATGGTGGCCATTGATTCTCTCTGTCAGATTGTGTTTGGTCTGTGTCCCCGGAGGGGGCGCTAGTGGGTCAGTGGAGGTAGGAGGAAAGAGACGAGGAGGTTGAATCACGTTCTTGCGCATGAGCGCAATGGTATTTATTCAGCAGATAAGTATTAACAGAAATGCAGCAGAAATAATAATAATAATAGCAGATGGAAAACACTTGGAATGATAACAACAGTCTATGGCAATGGGTGATAGGTGAGTTGAGAAATCATATCCGGAAATATAAAACAACGGAATGAATGTCAATGAAATGATTCTGGTTTAGAAACCAGTGCAGGGTTTTAAAACAGAGAACTAAGGCAGTAGATGGATATTGCAAACCTGAGCATAAGCAGGAGACCAACTCACAGTGCAGGTGATGAGGCACTGGCAGCAGCAAGCTGTGTCACAGGTGGAGGAAATAAACACACCTGGAGTTTAGTCTTCAACTGCAGGCTGAAGCACACAAGGTAGTGATGAGTGTGAAGCCCAATGCAGGTTGCTGGTATTGCTGAGCCTTGAAGTTCCACGGGAGAAATGTAGAATCACCAGGAGTATAAGTTCTTAGCAGAGAACCAGGAACTCAGGAGAAACAGGAGCCGATCCTTTCATGCGAGTTGTCAGAATGACACAAAGTCCAGGATGCCTGTGAGGTGAAACGGTAGCCTCCTATATACCCCATGGTGTGCAGGGATTGGATGGAGGAAAGGAAAGTGGGTGCGGCCACGCACCGGATTGGCCGCAGCATACTAGCTGTTTGGAAACTGTCATGGCGGCGCCCACGCCGCGGCCCAGCGGGGACGCGGCGCGCACACGCCCGCTGGTTCAGGAGTGTTCCCAGGACCTTGATGATGTCCCATGGCAGGGGCATAGGCGACAGGTGACCGCAGGGAGCCAGGACGGAGTCCGCAGCGGCGGACGGATGCCAGTCTGGTAAGTCGATTCCTGACAGTACCCCCTCCTTTAGGGGTGGACACCGAACACCCACGTGGTTTGGAGGGATGAGTGCTGTGGAAGACACGGACCAACCTAGGAGCATGGACATCAGATGAATTCACCCAGCTTCTCTCCTCTGGGCCATAACCGAACCAATCGACCAGGTACTGGAGACGTCCATACCGGCAACGAGAGTCCAGAATCTTGTTGATCTCAAATTCCACGCCCCGCTGAGTTCGAACCTTGGGACCTGCTGGAAGAGTATTCTGAAAGCGGTTTAGGACTAGAGGTCTGAGGAGAGAAATGTGAAAGGCATTAGGAATACGAAGTGAAGGTGGTAATTTCAACTTGTAAGCCACTGGGTTTATGACACTCTCAATAGGGTATGGACCAATGAAGCGTGGTGCAAACTTCATGGATGGGACCCTGAGACGAAGGTTGCGGGTTGATAACCAAACCCTGTCCCCCGGTTTCAAATGGGGAACCGCACGTCTCTTGCGGTCGGCGTAGATCTTGTATCGACTGGAGGCTTTTTTGAGGGAAACATGAATTCTTTTCCAAATGGAGGAAAACTGAGTCAGAGCAGTAGTGGCAGCAGGAACATCCATGTGAGGGAGTTCTTGGAATTCAGGTACCCGGGGATGTTGCCCATAGACTGCAAAGAAAGGTGTTGTGTCTGTAGCAGTGTGGTAACGAAAGTTATGGGCAAACTCGGCCCATGGGAGCAGATTGAACCAATCATCCTGGGAGGATGTTACATATAGCCTTAGGAAAGTCTCAAGTTCTTGATTGACTCTCTCTGTCTGCCCGTTCGTCTGAGGATGGTATGATGACGAGAATTTCAATTTTATCTGCATGGCAGAACAGAGGGCCCTCCAAAACCTCGCTACAAACTGTACCCCCCGATCAGATATTATTTCGGAGGGTAAACCGTGTAAACGGAAGATCTCCTGTAGGAAGATCTGGGCAAGTTTCGGGGCAGAAGGGAGACCCTGGAGAGGAACGAAATGAGCCATCTTGGAAAATCTGTCCACTACAACCCAAATAGTGTTATGTCCCTGAGAAGGTGGAAGATCAGTGATAAAATCCATTGATAGGTGAGACCAAGGACGACTAGGGACTGATAAGGGTTGTAACTGACCTGCTGGAGACTGACGAGGAGTCTTGTGCTGCACACATTTAGGACAGGATGCCACGAAATCCTGGATGTCCACTTTCATCTTTGGCCACCAATATGACGCAGAAAGGAACTTGAATGTCTTCAGGACACCAGGATGACCAGTGAACTTGGATTGGTGGGCCCAAGCTAGCAACTTGGGACGGAGTTCTGGGGAAACAAAAGTCTTACCCGGAGGTGGAGCTGGAGAGACTTGAGAGGTAGCGAAAACCACGGGACTCAGGATGGAATGTGGCACAGAGTCAGATGTTCCCTCTTCTGATTCCATGGACCGGGATAATGCGTCGGCTTTCACATTCTGTGAACCTGGGCGGAAATGAAGCCTGAAATTAAAACGTGAGAAAAACATAGCCCACCTGGACTGGCGAGGGTTAAGGCACTGAGCTGCTTTTAGGTATAGCAGGTTTTTATGATCCGTGAAGATGTTAAACGGATGTTTAGCCCCTTCTAGGAGATATCTCCATTCCTCGAGAGCCAGTTTGATTGCCAGTAACTCTTGATCTCCCACGGAGTAGTTAGCTTCTGCGGGAAGAAACTTGCGAGAAAAGAATCCACAAGGGTGGACTTTCCCATCAGATCCCTTCTGGGAGAGAACAGCTCCAACCCCAACTGTAGAGGCATCTACTTCCAACTCGAACGGCCTGTTGACATCTGGCTGTGACAGCACTGGAGCAGACATAAAGGCTAGCTTGATCTTCCGGAAGGCTGCCAAGGCTTCTTCTGACCAGTTGGAATGATCTGCCCCTTTCCGAGTCAGGTTGGTAATAGGAGCGATGAGAGTGGAGAATCCTCGAATAAATTTTCTATAATAGTTGGCAAAACCCAGGAACCGCTGGATAGACTTGAGGGAATTTGGAATGGACCAATTGGCAATGGCTTCCAATTTTGCCGGGTCCATCTGAAGATCCGATCCGGAAATTATATACCCCAGGAAGGGTATAGAGGGAACTTCGAAAGTGCATTTGGATAATTTCCCGTAGAGACGGTTCTCACGAAGACGTCGGAGAACTTCACAGACTTGTAGGCGATGAGATGGAAGGTCTTGAGAAAAGATAAGAATATCATCTAAATAAACAACGAGGTATTTATACAGGACATCACGAAAAATTTCGTTCACGAAGTGTTGGAATACCGCTGGAGCATTACTCAACCCAAATGGCATTACCAGGTATTCATAATGGCCATCTCGAGTGTTGAAGGCTGTCTTCCACTCGTCACCACTCCGGATTCTGATGAGATTATAGGCACCGCGGAGATCTAACTTGGTGAAGATGCGAGCCCCCTTAACTCTATCAAAAAGTTCGGTAATAAGTGGTAGAGGATAACTATTCTTGATGGTAATGTCATTGAGACCCCGATAGTCAATGCATGGACGTAGTCCACCATCCTTCTTTTTGACGAAGAAGAAACCTGCACCAGCGGGTGATGATGACGGACGGATGAATCCTTTCTGAAGATTCTCTCTGATGTAATTACTCATCGCCTCTGTTTCAGGAACAGACAAAGGGTAGGTGCGCCCCCTGGGTGGCTTCTTGCCAGGAAGGAGATCGATGGGACAATCCCATTCCCTATGGGGCGGCAGGATATCAGCAGCCTTTTCACAGAAGACGTCTGCGAAGTCTTGATAAGCTGCTGGGAGTGTTAGCTGTGACTTTACTTCGGTAGACTTGATGGGACACACTTGGGCTAAGCAGGAATGATGACAGTGTGAACTCCATGAGGTAAGCTGCAACGTTGTCCAGTCGAACTGTGGGTTATGTAGTTGAAGCCAAGGCATGCCCAAGACAATCTCCTGGGTGGCTTGAGGGATGACCAGGAACTTGATCACTTCTGAATGGAGAAATCCAACTCCCAGAACCACTGGGGTAGTTTGATGTGAAATGTTCCCTTTAGAGATTCTACTACCATCCACAGCAGTAATGTATACAGGATAAGAGAGTTCACAGGTAGACAAGCAAAATTTGTTTACCGCAGCTTGGGTGATAAAAATTTCCTGCAGCACCGCAGTCCACTAATGCTGACGCAGACTGGAGCCCAACGGAAGTTTCTAGCGTCACTGGAAGAATGAGATCTTGTTGAGAAGGAGCTTGACTGAATGATCCTAACTTGACTCCTCCCTTACAAGTCAGGATCTGGCGTTTCCCGAACGCATCGTGCAGGAGTTAATTTGATGACCCGCAGCAGCACAGTATAGGCAAAGCCTCTCTCGTAATCTTCTTGCCCGCTCCTCAGGGGTTAAGCGGGACCTATTTACCTGCATAGGCTCGTCAGAAGAAGGAGGCTGAAACTGTACAGAAGGTATGAACCTTACTCTGCGAGGTTCACTCCGAGCGCGTTCATTATTGCGTTCGCGGATGCGAGAGTCCAGCTTTATACACAGGGAGATCAAGTCAGACAGTTGAACAGGAATGTCACGGGTTGCCAGTTCGTCCTTGATCCGATCCGAAAGTCCGTGCCAGAAGGTTGCTACCAGAGCTTGGTTGTTCCATTGGACTTCTGCAGCCAACGTCTGGAACTGGATGACATATTGTCCCATGCTTCGGTTACCTTGACGAATTTGGATCAGGTCTGCCGAAGCTGATGTTGCACGACCAGGCTCGTCAAAGATCCGTCTAAAGGTTGACACGAAGTCAGAGTAGTTATTAATCAGAGGGTCAGCACGTTCCCACAGAGGAGACACCCAATTCAGAGCAGATCCAGAGAGTAAGGAAATAATGTAGGCAACCTTGGACCTTGGTGTAGGAAAGTTATGTGGCAATAACTCAAACTGTATTTCGCACTGATTAAGAAACCCGCGACATAATTTAGGACTGCCATCATATTTGCTCGGCACGGGCAGGTGCAGACGAGACACTGGAGCTGATGCAGCCGACATAGAAGAACTTACAGCACTGGCAGGTGCTGGGGTAACAGTAGGTGAGAGTACACTTGGCAGGGACTGCTGCAGTGTATCCAATCGGGAGGACATCCCTTGTAGAAAGTGAAGCATCTGCTGCTGCGCAACCTCTTGACCATCCAGACGGGAGACCAGATTTTGCAAGGCCTCTGACCCCACACTCCGTCCACCATCCGAGTCCATCGATCCTGGACTTACTGTCAGATTGTGTTTGGTCTGTGTCCCCGGAGGGGGCGCTAGTGGGTCAGTGGAGGTAGGAGGAAAGAGACGAGGAGGTTGAATCACGTTCTTGCGCATGAGCGCAATGGTATTTATTCAGCAGATAAGTATTAACAGAAATGCAGCAGAAATAATAATAATAATAGCAGATGGAAAACACTTGGAATGATAACAACAGTCTATGGCAATGGGTGATAGGTGAGTTGAGAAATCATATCCGGAAATATAAAACAACGGAATGAATGTCAATGAAATGATTCTGGTTTAGAAACCAGTGCAGGGTTTTAAAACAGAGAACTAAGGCAGTAGATGGATATTGCAAACCTGAGCATAAGCAGGAGACCAACTCACAGTGCAGGTGATGAGGCACTGGCAGCAGCAAGCTGTGTCACAGGTGGAGGAAATAAACACACCTGGAGTTTAGTCTTCAACTGCAGGCTGAAGCACACAAGGTAGTGATGAGTGTGAAGCCCAATGCAGGTTGCTGGTATTGCTGAGCCTTGAAGTTCCACGGGAGAAATGTAGAATCACCAGGAGTATAAGTTCTTAGCAGAGAACCAGGAACTCAGGAGAAACAGGAGCCGATCCTTTCATGCGAGTTGTCAGAATGACACAAAGTCCAGGATGCCTGTGAGGTGAAACGGTAGCCTCCTATATACCCCATGGTGTGCAGGGATTGGATGGAGGAAAGGAAAGTGGGTGCGGCCACGCACCGGATTGGCCGCAGCATACTAGCTGTTTGGAAACTGTCATGGCGGCGCCCACGCCGCGGCCCAGCGGGGACGCGGCGCGCACACGCCCGCTGGTTCAGGAGTGTTCCCAGGACCTTGATGATGTCCCATGGCAGGGGCATAGGCGACAGGTGACCGCAGGGAGCCAGGACGGAGTCCGCAGCGGCGGACGGATGCCAGTCTGGTAAGTCGATTCCTGACACTCTCAGTATTATATTACTGTCACTGATTCTTTCTGTATTACATTATGGTCTCTGTGATGAGTTCTGGTTTATGTGGCAGTCACTGTGATGTTCTCTGCATTATTTGGTGGTCTCTGTGACATTCTCTGTATTATATATGGCGGTTACTGTGATATTCTCTGCATTATGTGGTGGTCACTGTGATGTTCTGTGCATAATATGGTGGTCACTGTGATGTTTTCTGCATTATATGGCAAGCATATACTGTAGATAGACTGTGACTGCCGCAGGTAACAGAAAACCTAGCTTCACTCCTGTAATGGGATATCAGCCTATAACGTCAGTGGTCACCTAAAGCTGGGAGCAATTTACCCATGGAAGGGCATTTATAAGCACAAATCTACTAATGCAGTAAAAAAACAAACATCAAAATCCTGTGCAGCTAAGCTCCAAATTGCCAAATCTTAGAAACAAATAGCCCCTCCCACTTGTCTCGAGCTTTTGAACCGTATTTGGTTTGTTGCGAAGATGGAATTCCTCTCTTCTCTAATGAGCAGCACAGTGGACAAATTCCATAACATCTGGGCACCTTGGTACATCAAATATAAGGTAGCCCTTCCAGGCCTCCTTTAAAGCATCTGTCCCCCCCTCCTCCTCTCTCTCTCTCTCTTCTCGTTCCTATTTCTCTCCCCCCGTTGCCTCGCTCTTAGCTTGCTTCCATTTACCTCTTTCTCTTCTTCCCCTAACTCTTTCTATCTTATTTTCTTCTTTCCTCCTCTTCAATTTCATTCTCTACCTCTTTTCTTTTTCTCTCTTGTAAATTCTTTATACATTTTTCTCAAGTCCTTCCATGGGTTCCACTGGCTGGCCCTCGATGATGTACTTGTCTTGTTTATGTTGATAGCTAAAAAAAATAAAATAAAATAAATAATGGAAGGAATTACATAAGAATTTTTTTTTTTAGCTGAACCTCTTTATGCAAACTTTTTTTTATTTCCACTCAATACACAGAAATTATCGATGTATCTGTATTGGGATTGTAATTTGACTTAAGTTTCTGTATTTGTCCTTATTATCATCTTTCCAATAAAATTTGTAATTGAAAAAAACCATCAAAATATACAAACGAAACACTCAAAATAGTCCATTCCTGTTGTGACTTATGATAACTTGGGAAAAGCAACTTTAAATATTCACTTGTGTTGTATACGATATATTTCCTATACAGTGACAGTTATCATGTTTGACATGGCATGTAATCTTATTATCTACTTCACTGCAATCTATTGTCTGCTGTATAAAGCCCTTACAGCCTCAACAGTGACTGAGAAGCGTTCCTTAATAGTGTTGAAACATGGAAAGTTGAGATTAACAATATATAAGAAAATGACTTTGATCAAACTCTGACCTTAAAAATCTTTTAGTTCTCAAAAGTTGTAGTTATCCATTAAGTTATTTTACGGCTATCCTTGTTGTAGAAATTGAAAAATCAAATTGCCACGAAATAAACCCTGCACATGATCTGCTGTAAAAATAAATAATACTATTTTTATATTTTTTCTATACAAGAACACTCCTTCATAGATATACTGTACATGAAATACGCAGATTATGTAATTACATAGTAACACAGAGGGAGAGAAGACCCTGCCCACAAGAGCTTACATTCTAGAGGGCTGATGGTGGACACACAAGGGAGTGGGGGACAATGGGGGTCATTCAGAGTTGATCGCTCGCTAGCAGCTTTTAGCAGCCGTGCAAACGCTATGCCGCCTCCCACTGGGAGTGTATCTTAGCTTAGCAGAAGTGCGAACGAAAGGATCGCAGAGCGGCGGCAAATTATTTTGTGCAGTTTTAGAGTAGCTCCAGACCTACTCAGCGCTTGCGATCACTTCAGACCATTCAGTTCAGGATTTGACGTCACAAACGCACCCTGCGTTCACCCAGCCACGCCTGCGGTTTTCCTGACGCGCCTGTGTTTTTCCGAACACTCCCTGAAAACGGTCAGTTGACACCCAGAAACGCCCACTTCATGTCAATCACTCTGCGGCAACCAGTGTGACTGAAAAGCTTTGCTAGACCCTGTGTGAAACTACATCGTTCGTTGTAATAGTACGTCGCGCGTGTGCATTGCGCCACATACGCATGCGCCGAACTGCCATTTTTTGGCATCATCGCTGCACAGCGAACAATTTCAGCTAGCGATCAACTCGGAATGATCCCCAATGTTAGGTATTGTAGAGGCCAGAGCGTTAGAAGAAGGGGTAATACGTTTGGCTAAAGAAATGTTTTTTTGAGGGTATGTTTGAATGCAGGGAGGATGGGTGAATGTCTGATGTAGCATGGAAGGGCATTCCAGTGGATAGGAGCAGCATGAGAGAAATCCTTTGTATGGGAGGAAATAATCAGGGAGGAAGTACAGTAAGGCAGCAATCATTGGAGGGCAGGAAGGAGTGTGACGGGAATGAGGCTGGAGATGTATGGAGGTAAGGAGTGGTTGAGGGCTTTGATGGTTGCATTTAATTCTAAGAGGAACAGGAAGCCAGAGGAGCAATTGGCAGAGAAATAGGGCAGAAGAGGAAGAGCTTTATGAGAGGAATGAGGTGAACAGCAGAATTTAGGACAGACTGCAGAAATGAACGGTAAAGTAGTCCAGTGAGTAGTAGATTACAGTAATTAAGGCGAGATATGACAATGACATGGATAAGGGTTTTAGTGGCTGTTAGGGTGAGAAAAGGGCGTATCCAGGAAGTACAGCATAGCTGAGATTAAAGTAAAAAGAGTGGGAGAGGGACTGGATGTGGGGAATTCTGCCACTTTTGTGCTGTCACTTTACACAGATGCAACCAACCCCTTCAACCAAACCACAGCCCACATTCTGCTACATCTGGTATAAGGAGATACTGTATGAGCTAGGATCTATTTTCAAAAGTATTTCCTGAATAGTCTGTCCCCATTAATGGGAATTTATCATTGTTATCTATAGGCCATAAAAAATACATTAAAATGTTTTTTACTGTGCTGTGAGGAATATGAAAGTCAGATTTGCTGGAAGGCAGCTACGAAAATGAACTAACAAAAACGAATAGAATTTAGAGTAGTCTAAAATATTCATAAATCACCTTAATAAATCTCAAATTACCACTTAAACCTAATTTTTCTTTAGAAATGTTCCCCAATGCGTGATCTCCGTCTCTCTAGGCCTCGTTATAACTCATATGTTCCTATCCTGAACTTGCTGGATGTTATTTACATGGACACTGCAATAATTAAATCAGGGTTTGTTTTTTTTATGCAAGAGCTTGATTAATACTGAAAACTTGATGAAGAACCATTGATTGAAACACTTCAATTCATCTATCTGCGCTGCTTAATAAAGAAATACTCCCGGATGTTTTTTTTGCCTTGTAAGTGATTGGCCCTTTAAAAAAACATCCAAGATCGTCCAGCATCTCACACCTTCATTGATCTCTGACTCCATCACATCCGGCCGCTAGTCTTTTTCAGTGTGTTTTTACTTTTTAGAGGCATTTTTAATTTTTTATAAATAATTTCGAAGTAAAAGTCCCCTGTCCCCCATGAGACTTCACTAGCATTTTTTTTAACATGTTTTCTTAAAAAAAAAAAAAAGATATATATCAGGTCAGATAATTATATTGCTAGCCATAGCCATAGAAAGATCTAGTAATGACAGTGTATGCTCATACACCATAGACTAGAGGGATCTGGTAATCAGACTGCATAAAGGAGATTCTATTTCAGCAAATCCTGCACCTGAGCCATGAACTACTGAGGCTGACATTTAACATTATAAAGCCTTAACTGTTGACCATGCAGAAACACTTGTGTGAAAGGGGAGGAGTTTAACAGACAAAGGAAATTTAAGTCGACAAATCGTATTATATAGGGTATTGATCAGGGGCCTTTACTGTTGACCATGCAGAAACACTTGTGTGAAAGGGGAGGAGTTTAACAGCCAAAGGAAATGTAAGTCGACAAATCGTATTATAGGGATCAGGGGCGTAGCCAGAACTTTGTGGGCCCCATAGCAACATTTTGAAGGGGCCACCGTCCCAATGCTTCTAGAAAGACACTTCTCTGCAGCAGTTGGTAATTTTATGCTCATTTTCTGAACCATAGTAGAGCCTTATTTAATGTTATGCCCCATAGTAGTATCCTAGTATCTTTTATGAATCTTAGTAGTGCTTAAGTTCACCCCATGTCACATTTCAGAGCTGCCAGTACACATTATGCCGCACAGTACCCCCAATTCACATAATGATATATGTGCTCCCTGTTCATATTGTGCCTCATTACAGTGCCCCGGTTCATATTATATAACATTAAAAATGCCCTCCAGTTCATTTTATACCACACTACAATGAGCAGGTCCAGGGGCATACCTAGATATATTGCAGGCCCCAAAGAAAAAGTTTGCAATGACCTCTATGTACCACGCAATGGTGAAAAATATATATAACACATGTAACTGTGACAGGGAAGGTGGCTCCTCTCAGCTCTGGGCCCCATAGCAGCTGCACTCCCTGCACCTATGGTAGATACACCCTTGTATATAACACATGTAGCTGTGACAGGGAAGATGGCTCCTCTCAGCTCTGGGCCCCATAGCAGCTGCACTCCCTGCACCTATGGTAGCTATACCCTGTATATAACACATGTAACTGTGACAGGGAAGGTGGCTTCTCTCAGCTCTGGGCCCCATAGCAGCTGCACTCCCTGCACCTATGGTAGCTACACCCTTGTATATAACACATGTAACTGTGACAGGGAAGGTGGCTCCTCTCAGCTCTGGGCCCCATAGCAGCTGCACTCCCTGCACCTATGGTAGCTACACCCTGTATATAACACATGTAACTGTGACAGGGAAGGTGGCCCCTCTCAGCTCTGGGCCTCATAGCAGCTGCACTCCCTGCACCTATGGTAGCCACACCCTTGTATATAACACATGTAACTGTGACAGGGAAGGTGGCCCCTCTCAGCTCTGGGCCCCATAGCAGCTGCACTCCCTGCACCTATGGTAGCTACACCCTTGTATATGACACATGTAACTGTGACAAGGAAGGTGGCCCCTCTCAGCTCTGGGCCCCATAGCAGCTGCACTCCCTGCACCTATGGTAGCTACACCCTGTATATAACACATGTAACTGTGACAGGGAAGGTGGTCCCTCTCAGCTCTGGGCCCCATAGCAGCTGCACTCCCTGCACCTATGGTAGCTACACCCTTGTATATGACACATGTAACTGTGACAAGGAAGGTGGCCCCTCTCAGCTCTGGGCCCCATAGCAGCTGCACTCCCTGCACCTATGGTAGCTACACCCTGTATATAACACATGTAACTGTGACATGGAAGGTGGCCCCTCTCAGCTCTGGGCCCCATAGCAGCTGCACTGCCTGCACCTATGGTAGCTACACCCTGTATATAACACATGTAACTGTGACAGGGAAGGTGGCCCCTCTCAGCTCTGGGCCCCATAGTAGCTGCACTCCCTGCACCTATGGTAGCTATACCCTGTATATAACACATGTAACTGAGACAGGGAAGGTGGCTTCTCTCAGCTCTGGGCCCCATAGCAGCTGCACTCCCTGCACCTATGGTAGCTACACCCTGTATATAACACATGTAACTGTGACAGGGAATGTGGCGCCTCTCAGCTCTGGGCCCCATAGCAGCTGCACTCCCTGCACCTATGGTAGCTAAGCTCTTGTATATAACACATGTAACTGTGACAGGGAAGGTGGCTCCTCTCAGCTCTGGGCCCCATAGCAGCTGCACTCCCTGCACCTATGGTAGCTAAGCTCTTGTATATAACACATGTAACTGTGACAGGGAAGGTGGCTCCTCTCAGCTCTGGGCCCCATAGCAGCTGCACTCCTTGCACCTATGGTAGCCACACCCCTGGTATTGATGGAACAAACGGTTAAGTAGAACCTAGGTAAATTGTTCCAACCTTTATATGCTATGTATATTTTTTGTATATATACATAGAGAAAGCATATTCCAGAATGTCCAGAAATAAACCAGCACGCCATATATGCAAAAATAGAAGAAAAGTGTATACAGGTTGAGTTCATTGGCGTTTCTATAATGGGTGCAGTGTGTGCGAGGCACACGGGCCCCCAGGTCCAGGGGGGCCCACCCCGCACACACTGCACCCATTTGCTTAATACTCACCTCTCTGAAGTCCCCCGTCGGATCCATCCCTTTTCGGTAGCGCAATAGAGTTTGAACTGTTCTATTGCGCCTGCTGAAAACTCCAGAAAGACGGCAAGGCGGCCATTTTTCCAGAGCTTCGCGCATGCGCATTAGCAAAATCTTCGGGAAAATGTCCACCGCACCATGTTGCCGGAGGTTTGCGCTTGCTGTTCTCAGACTCTATTGCCGCTGCCGCAGAGAAGGACGGCATCGCCGGGGGACTCCGGAGAGGTAAGTATTAAATCCTGTGCACAGTCAGAGAGGAGGGGGCCCCTGAAGCAGAAGGCTGCATACGGGCCTCCTCCTCTCTTAAAACGCCCCTGGTTGAGTATCCCTTATCCAAACTTCAAAATCACACATTTTTTGTTCCCCTGCTGAGAGAATGACACATATATATGTATATTATATTTTATATCTATATACTATATCTATATATACACATAATATATTATATGTCATTATCTCAGTAGGGGTCCCAAAAATGTGGGATTTTGAATTCTGGATAAGGGATACTCAACCTGTAAATGTTTATAAAAATAAACTGTGATATTATGCCCCATGATGACGGTGGTTATGAACCGGAATGACTGTTGGGCCGTCTGCTGAACCACGCCACATGATGAGTGTGCAGTATATTTGCACGTTGCATTGTGACTGGTGGCATGGTATTACAGTAATACACTTTTTTTTCTATTTCTGGACATTCTGGAATATGCTAAATATATGTGGAGAGAGAGAGACTGGGGGAGGGAAATAGGAATATAGATATAGGTACAAAAAATACAGATAGTTTTGTTTTTATACAGTTTATTTAAAAAAAATACAAAACATTTCAAAGAGTTCGGCTTTTCTGAAAATTGAATTTTCCAGGGTTAAATCCCCCTCGTAAAGCTATCATAATGGAGTGAATTATCACTTAGCACAGAACGCTCATTTTCAAGATATTTCTGAGTTTTATTAAGATGATTCTATAATCACCATATAATTGCTTTCTACGTGAAAAATAGCTTGGACAGGTGACAATAAGAAAACGAGCCACCGCAGTGGTAATTTTAGTTTGTGGCAATTTTGTCCGACTGTGGCATGAAAAATTTCCGCAAATTTGCGGCTAATTAAATACCCCAACTGATATGAGGCGCAATCTAGTGGTCGTGAGAAGCAGTGGTCTGCCTGCTGTGGCCTGCTCTTGTCACCTTACTTATTGAACCATCCTTGTAGCTGTTGGTAGAGATATCACATATCCAGTACTGTAGCTATATTTCCAAATAGATTTCAGTTTCTGGCGGTTGTACTAAGCCTACAAGAGTGATAAAGTGGAGAGAGATACAGTACTACTAATCAAACTTACTGCCATGCTATAGGCCGTGTTTGAAAAATGTCATGAGCTGATTGGTTGATACTTTATCTCTCTCCACTTTATTACTAGTACGCTTAGTACATCTGCCCCAAACTATCTGGACTGTCTGGTTGGCCAATAACCTTGGTGTGACTGCAGTGTGGTTGCTGACATCTGTGCATCCTAATCAGTGACAGATCTGGGAAAATGGTAGTTGGATTAAGTGGTTGCATTGAGTAGTCATTGCTATGGGTTACCACACAGCTTTCAGATTTGCGCCGTCTTGGTAAATAAGCATTTGTGATCTGCTTTCCTCAATGAATTATGAATTTGCCATGGTAATATTGTCAGGATTGAGTGCTATATATTTATTATTTTCACTTACTTGTGCTATTCATCAATAAACCATTTACTTTTTATTTTGCAGTATTGGATAAATGAATACACTTCAACATTGGGCATAGGAGTATTTCATTCTGGGATAGAAATTTATGGCAGAGGTAAGTTCTACATTTTCTTGATAATAAATAATAGATTTGAATAATAAAATAAATAACTTCCATGAGGAAGTTGCCCACGGGGAAAGTGTTTGGGATTGCGCGTCTCTTTTGATTTCCAGGCTGTCCGGGGGAATCTGTTAGGGGAGACGACCCTAACTTCAACACCAGGGATCTGCGGCAACACATGTATGACGCTACACAGGCTCTTTTACAGCAGGGGGAGCCCTTGCTCTCCTTGCACAAGCCCTGGCCACGTCACTGACCTGTACACCAAGCAGTTTTGTTTGCCATGTCTTGCTAAGACTAGTAGTGCCACTGGAAAATGTTGATTCCTGACATTTAATAATTTCTTACAACAACACCCAGCAGAAATGGACTTGGGAGGAGCCCCAATGCTTTCAGTATAGAGCTGTTTTTTTCTTAGGGAAGAAGAACACATCTGAGTGGAAGGGATCCGGTCAGCATATCGGCATTCGGGATGCCGGCAGTCAGAATTTGACACCGACATCCTGACACTTGTTAGAAGACCGATGCCGGGATCCCTACATCAATCGCAATGCTGGTGCCGGAATCCCGACTGTCAACAGTATGCCAGGGAGGGTTAGGGTTAGGCTGCAGGGGGAGGTTAGGTTTAGGTACTAGAGATAGGGTTAGGGTTAGGCTCCGGGGAGGAGGGGTTAGGCTGCGGGGAGGGAGGGTTAGGGTTAGACTGCAGGAGGGAGGTTAGGTTTAGGTACTAGAGGTAGGGTTAGGGTTAGGCTGCGGGGAGGGAGGGTTAGGGTTAGACTGCAGGAGGGAGGTTAGGTTTAGGTACTAGAGATAGGGTTAGGGTTAGGCTGCGGGGAGGAAGGGTTAGGGTTAGACTGCGGGAGAGAGGTTAGGTTTAGGTACTAGAGGTAGGGTTAGGGTTAGGCTGCGGGGAGGAAGGGTTATGGTTAGGCTGCAGGGGGAGGTTAGGTTTAGGTACTAGAGGTAGGGTTAGGCTGCGGGGAGGGAGGATTAGGATTAGGCTACAGGGGGGAGGTTAGGTTTCGGTACTAGAGGTAGGGTTAGGCTGCGGGGAGGGAGGGTTAGGGTTAGGCTGCGGGGGGAGGTTAGGTTTTGGTACTAGAGGTAGGGTTAGGGTTAGGCTGCGGGGAGGGAGGGTTAGGCTGCAGGGAGGGAGGGTTATGGTTAGGCTGCAGGGGGAGGTTAGGTTTAGGTACTAGAGATAGGGTTAGGGTTAGGCTCCGGGGAGGAAGGGTTAGGCTGCGGGGAGGGAGGGTTAGGGTTAAACTGCAGGAGGGAGGTTAGGTTTAGGTACTAGAGATAGGGTTAGGCTGCGGGGAGGAAGGGTTAGGGTTAGACTGCGGGAGAGAGGTTAGGTTTAGGTACTAGAGGTAGGGTTAGGGTTAGGCTGCGGGGAGGGAGGGTTATGGTTAGGCTGCGGGAGAGAGGTTAGGTTTAGGTACTAGAGGTAGGGTTAGGGTTAGGCTGCGGGGAGGAAGGGTTAGGGTTAGACTGCGGGAGAGAGGTTAGGTTTAGGTACTAGAGATAGGGTTAGGGTTAGGCTGCGGGGAGGAAGGGTTAGGGTTAGACTGCGGGAGAGAGGTTAGGTTTAGGTACTAGAGGTAGGGTTAGGCTGCGGGGAGGGAGGGTTATGGTTAGGCTGCAGGGGGAGGTTAGGTTTAGGTACTAGAGGTAGGGTTAGGCTGCGGGGAGGGAGGGTTAGGATTAGGCTACGGGGGGAGGTTAGGTTTCGGTACTAGAGGTAGGGTTAGGCTGCGGGGAGGAAGGGTTAGGGTTAGACTGCGGGAGGGAGGTTAGGTTTAGGTACTAGAGGTAGGGTTAGGCTGCGGGGAGGGAGGGTTATGGTTAGGCTGCAGGGGGAGGTTAGGTTTAGGTACTAGAGGTAGGGTTAGGCTGCGGGGAGGGAGGGTTAGGATTAGGCTATGGGGGGAGGTTAGGTTTTGGTACTAGAGGAAGGGTTAGGCTGCGGGGAGGGAGGGTTAGGGTTAGGCTGCGGGGGGAGGTTAGGTTTCGGTACTAGAGGTAGGGTTAGGGTTAGGCTGCCGGGAGGGAGGGTTAGGTACTAGAGATAGGGTTAGGGTTAGGCTCCGGGGAGGAAGGGTTAAGCTGCGGGGAGGGAGGGTTAGGGTTAGACTGCAGGAGGGAGGTTAGGTTTAGGTACTAGAGATAGGGTTAGGGTTAGGCTGCGGGGAGGAAGGGTTAGGGTTAGACTGCGGGAGAGAGGTTAGGTTTAGGTACTAGAGGTAGGGTTAGGGTTAGGCTGCGGGGAGGGAGGGTTATGGTTAGGCTGCAGGGGGAGGTTAGGTTTAGGTACTAGAGGTAGGGTTAGGCTGCGAGGAGGGAGGGTTAGGATTAGGCTACGGGGGGAGGTTAGGTTTCAGTACTAGAGGTAGGGTTAGGCTGCGGGGAGGGAGGGTTAGGGTTAGGCTGCGGGGGGAGGTTAGTTTTCGGTACTAGAGGTAGGGTTAGGGTTAGGCTGCGGGGAGGGAGGGTTAGGCTGCAGGGAGGGAGGGTTATGGTTAGGCTGCAGGGGGAGGTTAGGTTTAGGTACTAGAGATAGGGTTAGGGTTAGGCTCCGGGGAGGAAGGGTTAGGCTGCGGGGAGGGAGGGTTAGGGTTAGACTGCAGGAGGGAGGTTAGGTTTAGGTACTAGAGATAGGGTTAGGGTTAGGCTGCGGGGAGGAAGGGTTAGGGTTAGACTGCGGGAGAGAGGTTAGGTTTAGGTACTAGAGGTAGGGTTAGGGTTAGGCTGCGGGGAGGAAGGGTTATGGTTAGGCTGCAGGGGGAGGTTAGGTTTAGGTACTAGAGGTAGGGTTAGGCTGCGGGGAGGGAGGATTAGGATTAGGCTACAGGGGGGAGGTTAGGTTTCGGTACTAGAGGTAGGGTTAGGCTGCGGGGAGGGAGGGTTAGGGTTAGGCTGCGGGGGGAGGTTAGGTTTCGGTACTAGAGGTAGGGTTAGGGTTAGGCTGCGGGGAGGGAGGGTTAGGCTGCAGGGAGGGAGGGTTATGGTTAGGCTGCAGGGGGAGGTTAGGTTTAGGTACTAGAGATAGGGTTAGGGTTAGGCTCCGGGGAGGAAGGGTTAGGCTGCGGGGAGGGAGGGTTAGGGTTAAACTGCAGGAGGGAGGTTAGGTTTAGGTACTAGAGATAGGGTTAGGCTGCGGGGAGGAAGGGTTAGGGTTAGACTGCGGGAGAGAGGTTAGGTTTAGGTACTAGAGGTAGGGTTAGGGTTAGGCTGCGGGGAGGGAGGGTTATGGTTAGGCTGCGGGAGAGAGGTTAGGTTTAGGTACTAGAGGTAGGGTTAGGCTGCGGGGAGGAAGGGTTAGGGTTAGACTGCGGGAGAGAGGTTAGGTTTAGGTACTAGAGATAGGGTTAGGGTTAGGCTGCGGGGAGGAAGGGTTAGGGTTAGACTGCGGGAGAGAGGTTAGGTTTAGGTACTAGAGGTAGGGTTAGGGTTAGGCTGCGGGGAGGGAGGGTTATGGTTAGGCTGCAGGGGGAGGTTAGGTTTAGGTACTAGAGGTAGGGTTAGGCTGCGGGGAGGGAGGGTTAGGAATAGGCTACGGGGGGAGGTTAGGTTTCGGTACTAGAGGTAGGGTTAGGCTGCGGGGAGGAAGGGTTAGGGTTAGACTGCGGGAGGGAGGTTAGGTTTAGGTACTAGAGGTAGGGTTAGGCTGCGGGGAGGGAGGGTTATGGTTAGGCTGCAGGGGGAGGTTAGGTTTAGGTACTAGAGGTAGGGTTAGGCTGCGGGGAGGGAGGGTTAGGATTAGGCTACGGGGGGAGGTTAGGTTTTGGTACTAGAGGAAGGGTTAGGCTGCGGGGAGGGAGGGTTAGGGTTAGGCTGCGGGGGGAGGTTAGGTTTCGGTACTAGAGGTAGGGTTAGGGTTAGGCTGCCGGGAGGGAGGGTTAGGTACTAGAGATAGGGTTAGGGTTAGGCTCCGGGGAGGAAGGGTTAAGCTGCGGGGAGGGAGGGTTAGGGTTAGACTGCAGGAGGGAGGTTAGGTTTAGGTACTAGAGATAGGGTTAGGGTTAGGCTGCGGGGAGGAAGGGTTAGGGTTAGGCTGCAGGGGGAGGTTAGGTTTAGGTACTAGAGGTAGGGTTAGGCTGCGGGGAGGGAGGGTTAGGATTAGGCTACGGGGGGAGGTTAGGTTTCGGTACTAGAGGTAGGGTTAGGCTGCGGGGAGGAAGGGTTAGGGTTAGACTGCGGGAGGGAGGTTAGGTTTAGGTACTAGAGGTAGGGTTAGGGTTAGGCTGCGGGGAGGGAGGGTTATGGTTAGGCTGCAGGGGGAGGTTAGGTTTAGGTACTAGAGGTAGGGTTAGGCTGCGAGGAGGGAGGGTTAGGATTAGGCTACGGGGGGAGGTTAGGTTTCAGTACTAGAGGTAGGGTTAGGCTGCGGGGAGGGAGGGTTAGGGTTAGGCTGCGGGGGGAGGTTAGTTTTCGGTACTAGAGGTAGGGTTAGGGTTAGGCTGCGGGGAGGGAGGGTTAGGCTGCAGGGAGGGAGGGTTATGGTTAGGCTGCAGGGGGAGGTTAGGTTTAGGTACTAGAGATAGGGTTAGGGTTAGGCTCCGGGGAGGAAGGGTTAGGCTGCGGGGAGGGAGGGTTAGGGTTAGACTGCAGGAGGGAGGTTAGGTTTAGGTACTAGAGATAGGGTTAGGGTTAGGCTGCGGGGAGGAAGGGTTAGGGTTAGACTGCGGGAGAGAGGTTAGGTTTAGGTACTAGAGGTAGGGTTAGGGTTAGGCTGCGGGGAGGGAGGGTTATGGTTAGGCTGCAGGGGGAGGTTAGGTTTAGGTACTAGAGGTAGGGTTAGGCTGCGGGGAGGGAGGGTTAGGATTAGGCTACGGGGGGAGGTTAGGTTTCGGTACTAGAGGTAGGGTTAGGCTGCGGGGAGGAAGGGTTAGGGTTAGACTGCGGGAGGGAGGTTAGGTTTAGGTACTAGAGGTAGGGTTAGGGTTAGGCTGCGGGGAGGGAGGGTTATGGTTAGGCTGCAGGGGGAGGTTAGGTTTAGGTACTAGAGGTAGGGTTAGGCTGCGGGGAGGGAGGGTTTGGATTAGGCTACGGGGGGAGGTTAGGTTTCGGTACTAGAGGTAGGGTTAGGCTGCGGGGAGGGAGGGTTAGGGTTAGGCTGTGGGGGGAGGTTAGGTTTCGGTACTAGAGGTAGGGTTAGGCTGCGGGGAGGGAGGGTTAGGCTGCAGGGAGGGAGGGTTATGGTTAGGCTGGAGGGAGGGTTAGGGTGCGGGGGGAGGTTAGGTTTAGGTACTAGAGGTAGGGTTAGGGTTAGGCTGCGGGGAGGGAGGGTTATGGTTAGGCTGCAGGGGGAGGTTAGGTTTAGGTACTAGAGGTAGGGTTAGGCTGCGGGGAGGAAGGGTTAGGGTTAAGCACTCTAAAGTCTCTAAGATGGAGACTTATTCTACTTATTTATATAGCACCTTCTAGAAGATAATAGCTAGCATCTGATTGGATGTAATGGGCAACATCCCCACTTTTGTAAACCCACACTTTAGTAAATATACCCCCCTAATGTGAGCACAACTGGGCTCCAAATGCTTGGCATGCTTACACAATGGGATGTCACAATGAGACTTCTGACCCATCCAGCCGAAATGTGCAACTGCGCTGTGCACCTTTTTTGTGTGTCTTCTTTTCTCCATCCCCCATAGCAAAGGATGTACCCGTATCTGTACAGTGTCTGAATTTTACAGTATATAACCACTGTGTCACCATGTCTGAATATATTGTATGTACCACTGCCACCATTGGCAGTCTATACAGGAGTGTGCCATACTACACTGCAAACCGCCTGCATTAACCACAATATTCCTGGCTGTTGTACCCGCTGCATGGCTGTATGCCTGCATTGTGTACCTGCTGTTATACGTACATTAACCCTGTTTTAACTTGCATCCTGTTTCCTGCCAGTTTATAAACCTACAAGCCTGGTTAATTTATCTACTGTGTGGACTGACCTCAAGTCCTCAACCACACACCACTTACACCTGTTGCTATCATAGGTTCTGCCGATAGCTGTTTCTATAATGGGTTGCTGGTGCAATGGAGCTATCCACCAATCACAGTGCTGAAAGTCATTCACTGTATGGAAGCACATGGAGAGACAGCGCGGGACACCAGGAGGGGCGTGGCATGTTATCATATTTTATTTAATTGGTTCCCATGAATGGGTGTGTAGGGGCCCCAATGCATTGCTTTGCCCAGGACCTACAATATTGTTAAGACAGCCCTGGGTCATGCAGCCACATTCTAATCACCTTGTGAGCTGGCAAGCGTGTCTCTCCTCCTCTGCAGTGCCATCTTCCCAGTGACATCTTCAAGAAGATGGCGTTGCATTGGCAAGGTTGTCCCTTCATCTCCACAGCACCATCTTCCCAGTGACATCTTTGGGAAGATGGCATCACACTGTGAAAGCACTGTGCCAGAGCCTTTGCCCTCTTGTGCGCATGCGCCATCTTCCCAAATACCACTGGGAAGATGGCTCCGAAGAGGAGGAGGGACCTGCTTGCCGGCGCACATGGAAATGTGCAGGTAGTGATGGTGGGGCTGCTCAGAGCAGGGGGCCCGCTGCACACAGGCTCCCTCAGGCGTTAGTATGTCCCTGGTTCTGTCAATAGTAGTGAGCAGTGTAGATATGGCATACCACTCTATAGCAGCCCACATTGGCCATTGCTCATTAGACATAATAAAAGAGAGGTCCTTGGCTGTTTAGTAGTAATTAGCAAATCTACTAGCAGTCAAAACTGAAATATACACAAATATATGCCATATCTGACATTTGTATTCAAGTAATTCCAATGATGCATCCAGAGGTGTAGCTATAACTTTAAGGGTCCCATAGCAACATTTTAAGGGGTTCCCCCCCCCCCCCCCCCTAGAGAGACCCTTATCTCCACAGCAGTTGTTCAGTTTAAGTGTCATTCTTGCCATAGTAGTGTCCTAGTTCATTTTATGCCTCATACAAGGGCGTAGCTACCATAGGTGCAGCAGTGCAGCTGCTATGGGGCCCAGAGCTGAGAGGGGCCCACCTTCCCTCTCTCAGTTACGTGTTATATACATTTTTCACCATTGGGTGGTACGTAAGGGTCCTTTCAAACTTTTTCCTTGGGGCCTGCAATATATGTAGGTATGGCCCTGGACCTGCTCATTGTAGTGTGGTATAAAATGAACTGAAGGGCATTCTAATGTTATATAATATGAAATGAACCGGGGCGCTGTAATGAGGCACAATATAAACGGGGAGCATGTGAATTGGGGGTACTCTGCGGCATAATGTGTACTAGCAGTTCTGAAATGTGACACAGGGTGAACTTAGGCACTACTGTGATTCATAAAAGAAACTAGAGCACTACTATGAGGCATAACATTAAATAAGGCACTACTAAGGGTCAAAAAATGACCTAGGGCACTATTATAGGGCATAAAATTTACATCTACTGCAGAGATGTGTCTCTCTAGAAGCATTGGGACGGGGGCCCCTTCAAAATGTTGCTATGGGGACCACAAAGTCCTGGCTACGCTCCTGGCCTCCCAGCAGTGCCCTAGTCCATTATATGAACTATAGTGGTGCCCTTGTTAATGTTACTGAACTGCTGGAAACCTGGTAGACAACTTTATGACCTGGGTGCAGTTGAGTTAGGCCCCATAGCAATGGCACCTCCTGCACCCACTATAGCTATGCCCTTGGGTGCATTCCCTACATATGCAACACGGTATGCCTCCTATGTCAGTAATGTCGCTCATTTCTAAAGATTGAATTAGCTCCATTCTAATGAGCTTTTGCTCTGACCACAAAATGGCTGCCTCCTACAAGCAAGCTTGTCAAGCCAGGGGGGTCATTCCGAGTTGTTCGCTCTGTATTTTTTTTTGCATCGCAGCGATTTTCCACTTAGTGCGCATGCGCAATGTCCGCAGTGCGACTGCGCCAAGTAAATTTGCTATGCAGTAAGGAATTTTACTCACGGCTTTTTCATCGTTCTGGTGATCGTAGTGTGATTGACAGGAAGTGGGTGTTACTGGGCGGAAACAGGCCGTTTTATGGGTGTGTGCGGAAAAACGCTACCGTTTCTGGGAAAAACGCGGGAGTGGCTGGAGAAACGGAGGAGTGTCTGGGCGCACGCTGGGTGTGTTTGTGACGTCAAACCAGGAACGACAAACACTGAACTGATCGCAGATGCCGAGTAAGTCTGGAGCTACTCAGAAACTGCTAAGAGAGGTGTAATCGCAATATTGCGAATACGTTGTTCGCAATTTTAAGAAGCTAAGATTCACTCCCAGTAGGCGGCGGCTTAGCGTGAGTAAATCTGCTAAAAGCAGCTTGCGAGCGAACAACTCGGAATGAGGGCCCCTGTCTCCAAACTTGCTTTAGTGCAGGGAAAGCAAGGCGAAATTAAGTGAGTTTTAGTCACCAGTTGGGAGTTTTAAACTGCCTTTGTCTCCTTGAAAGGATATAATTATATTAATGTGAGAAATAAATGAAACTAAGTGCTATATAGTGTCGTGCAACTCCCCTGTCTGCTTCACATCCAGAACCACTAATCTATATTCACTCTCTCTGCAGTTCTCCTAATGTCAAGTCTGTGACATTGTAAAACAATTACACCTCTTCTTAGTCATCTATTCAATGCTACTGACAAATACATTGTGCTTGCCATGTCTGCGCCGCTCCTCAATTCAAGGCCATTTGTTTGTTCCTCGCTCTTTGTATTGTACACAGAGCTTGTAAAGGTCACACAGGGAATTCTACATGAATGTGGTATGAATTATGAATAGAATCTAATCACAATTGCTTATTGAATCCGCTTCTTTTAACTTATGAAACAGATTATTCCAAAAGTGGCCCAGAACAGTGGATCAAGCACCAGTGCACGGCATGCGGTTTCTGGCAACAGAGATTCTATACAAAATTGTCAGCAGAAAGTGTTTTTTTTTAAGGGACCTATTTAACAATGACTGTATTAATGACCTGAAAGATGCCAGAATTCACAAAATGTATTATGGGGGTTTCATTGCGGACACAGGATCCGATAAGATCACGTCCCAGCAATGAGTAAAAAGTAAAGTGGGTTCAGAACCTACATGTACATTAGGAATCATGAAAAAAAGTCTAGTACACTGGAGAAGGATCAAAAGATCCCTCTCTGGCCAGACTTCCCCCATAGGTAAAATCGGGCTAATGCCATATAAAGAAGCGGGGCACATGCCCTGGGTGACGTGTAGACAGGGGTGCAAACACAGGGAGCCTCATCACCGTGATCCGATCAAATTATGGAGGAGATATATCAAAACTTGGAAAGGGACAATGTGTTGAGAGCTCAAATGCAAACCAAGCAGTTCCTAACTGTCATTTTTCAAACACAGCCTGTAACATGACAGTTAGGATCTGATTGGGTAATACTTTAGTTCTCTCCAAGCTTTGATAAATCTCCTCCTAAAAATGAAGCTTACTTCAGTTTTCTGACTTACTGGCAGGTCACTTTCCCCATACTTTTGTCATAAAAGGTTTATCATCATCATCATCATCATCATCTTCATGTGTGGTAACCAGGTCCTTGAATAGCCCAAAGCAGCAAAGAGCCTTTTTTTTATCACAGGTAACGGATGACAATGGGCTTTTCATGGCTCTATACATAGAGCCCAACGTCATAAAAGTTCCAGTCAGATTTTAAATTCTAATTATAAGATTTCTGACAATCACTGATCTCCAAGGATCTTGACACAACTTGAATAATCTTGTAGAGAAAAATGATCACATACTGACAAATGTAATGCTGTTATCTTGCTATATGGTACTATTAGCCTAATTCAAGGTTGATTGCAAAACAATTTTTTCCTCTTATGGGCAAAACCATGTGCACTGCAGGTGGGGCAGATGTAACATGTGCAGAGAGAGTTAGATTTGGGTGGGGTGTGTTCAAACTGAAATCTAAATTGCAGTGTAAAAATAAAGCAACCAGTATTTACCCTGCACAGAAACAATATAACCCACCCAAATCTAACGCTCTCTGCAAATGTTATATCTGCCCCCCCCCCGCCCCCCCACGAAGTGCAACATGGTTTTGCCCATTAGAGGAAAATGTTGTTTTGCAATCAACCTTGAATCTAGCCCTATAATGATTACAGCTGCACACGTTGCACATTCACCAGTTTAACTGAAACAAATGTCTTAAAAACTTGAATCTTTGTCAAAATGCCCTGCCAGCTCAAGCTTCATCTACTAATAAATGGCAGTTTGGCTATAAGATTGTTTTCTATTACATGTCTGACAAATTGTGCATTTGCTGAAATTAATTGTATCATCTCCAGATATATAAATTAATTGCCGATCTTGGCTGCTGCTGTTGATGTATTATTAATATTAATATTATGCAGAAAAATCCATATTTAGAGGTTTCAGTAGAGGATACAAAATAGGCAGAATGAGATAAGGAACAGCAGAACTTTGGTGGGAGAGCAAGGGATGAAAACGGGCACAAGGATTACTACCTCATCTCTTTAATTCTGGACACATTAATTACACAGGTTCTGGGGCTGGCTGACTTCAAGACTCCATTTCACCTGGTTTTAATCAGCCACAGAACCTGTGTAATTAATATGTGTCCAGAATTAAAGGAATGAGGAGGTAACCCTAACAAGGGGCGAGGACTAAAAATGGTCCCTTAGTTTTAGACCTGAGGTCTGGACAGTAGCCGATCTTGCCACGGGCAAGCAGGACTTTTGCCCGGGGCGCCGCCTTCCGGAGGGCGCCGCACCATGGCAAGATCTGCTACTGCTGTGCCCCCCACTGCCCGCTGGTTCCCCGCTGTTAAGGGAACTAGACGCTACGCTTCTAGTTTCCCTTCGTGGAGAGGACCTTTGCTGTGCGGTGCGCGATGACGTCATCGCGCACCGCACAGCATTGTGGGACTGACAGACGCTAGGGGTCATAATTTACCTCTAGTGTCTGTCTATGCCAGATCCGAGGACAAGCGTGGCGCCGGCGGAGGTCTGCAGCGGTCGGGAGCGGGGATAGTAAGTATAAATTTTTCTTTTTTTTTTCTATTTCAGCGGCGCTACTCTACTGTACAGGGGGCGTAGCTGACCACGCCCCCTGTATGAAGCCACGCCCCTATTTCCCGCCTGGGCCGCCAAAAGAGCAAGAACCGGCCCTGGGTCTGGCATTCTGGAAGATTACAGTGAATCTGTACTTAATAAAATCTATATAGCCATGTAACAGTTATGTAGTTGGAGACGGCAAGCCATGTCGGCAGTCATATAGGTGCCAGCTCTTCATGGACCAGCTCCTCACTGTGATAAACATGCGGGGGGAAGAGGTTATTGTCTGCTTACATGTGCTTGCTCTTCAGGTCAAAAGTTGAGCTCAAGACGAAATATATGGCAGCTATAAAAATACTATAGCATATAGTACAGTACTATAGCATATAGTACAGTCATGGTTGCCATCAGAAATTGTGGGGCCTGGGACTGATAAAACAGGCAGACCCCCCCTCCCCCCCCCCCACCTGCGTATTCTGCACCACTCCACCCCTATGTGACATTACACGTTGTGAGTGATGACGTCACATTTAAGCGCAACAGACCTGCAAGAGCAATTCACTGGGCCGATGCGCAGGGAAGGCTGGTTTTTAAGTCCCTCCCTGCACATCAGCCCGCTGTTGTTGTGCAGCCTTGTGCAGCTCTAGTTAGCGGTGGGAGCCAGGGACGGGCCCCCTCTCTGTCCGGGCCCAGTACCCCAGGCCAGGCAGTCTTACCCTGATGGCGTCCCTGAGTATAGTTTATTTCATATAGTATTGTAGGACTTTGTATTGTATTGTATGGACTTGACAAAAATTCACTTAGTTTTTTAGTAAGGTAATATATTTTTCATTGGATGTCTGCAAGAAAAATACGAACAAATGAATGTAAAATGCATAATACAATGTAACGATATGAATTTAAAAAAAAGTTTGATTTAAAGAGATACTTTTGTATGACAGAATGGAGAGTCATACAGTATATTCGATAGGCAACTAGAAAGCTGCAATGTAGGTAACGCCACTGGCCCTGATGTCAGTCGCTGTCCCTTCCCTTCCTGTATGGGGTGGTGACGTCAACAAAGTGCTGGTATACAGGGGGATGCTGGGGGCACAGCTGTCCCAGGCCCAGCCTCTCTGACAGAGAGAGGAGGGCCCGGGATGCTCATGCAGCCACCTGCCCGCCGCCACCGTCCCTGCCGTTCCGCGGTCATCCCCGCTGTTCTGCTGCTCTCCTCCGTCCTCCTGCAGCTGTATTGAAAACTTCCCTCCCAAAATGGCCACCACCACAGAGGAGACAGTTATTCAAGAAACTAGAGGAGCCCTCTAGTATCTTGAATAACTGTCTCCTCTGAGGCGGCGGTCATTTTGGGAGGAACGTTTTCAATACAGCTGCAGGAGGACGGAGGAGAGCAGCAGAACAGAGGGCATGAAGGCGGGCAGGCAGCAGCATCAGCATCCCGGGCCCTCCCGGGAGCGGCACATGTATGTATGACCATGCATGCACGTGTGTGTATATAACACACACACACACACACACACACACACACACACACACACACACACACACCATACTTGCCGACTTTTGGGTTGGCTCAGCAGTAGGGCGGGCAGTGAGGTGACACGCAGAGGGGGGCGGGCCAGAGGAGGAACGGGGGCGTGGCTGCTGGTTCGTGTCACGTAAGCCACGCCCCCAACTGTGTGATGCCGCTATTACCGGCATTATACAGCAGGGCGTGGCTATGATGACACGATTCAACAAGAATTGCGTCATTGCCTGCCCAGACCGCCCATTTTACACGCTAAATGGGCGGCCGGGCAGGGGGTGAATCTGAAATCGGGAGACTTGCTTGCTCTTTCGGGGTACCGGGAGGGTCACCCGATTTTTGAGAGCCTCCCGGCCATTCCGGGAGGGTAGGCAAGTATGACACACACACACGTTAACTGGTGCAATTCTAAAGCTGACGCCTCCACAGTGGCGGGGGGATCCTGCCTATTTTGTCAGTCCCGGGCCCCGCTATTTCTGATGGCAGCCCTGCTGGTAAACACCGTGAAGGAAGGATAGGCAGGAGATGCAGTAGCGGATCTTGCCACGGGCAAGCAGGACTTTTGCCCAGGGCGCCGCCTTCCGGAGGGCGCCGCAACAGGGCAAGATCCGCTGCTGCTGTGCCCCCCGCTGCCACAGTGAAGGGAAACTAGACGCGTACGCGTCTAGTTTCCCTTCGTGGAGAGATCCTTTACTGTGCGGTGCGCGATGACGTCATCGCGCACCGCACAGCAAAGGTCCTCTCCACGAAGGGAATTAGACGCTACGCGTCTAGTTTCCCTTCGTGAAGAGGACCTTTGCTGTGCGGTGCGCGATGACGTCATCGCGCACCGCACATCATTTCAGTCTGTACAGGGGGCGTAAATGACCACGCCCCCTGTACGAAGCCACGCCCCCTATTGTCGCCCGGGGCGCACAGCGCCCAAGAACCTGCCATGGGGAGATGCACCTAATCTGGGAAAGCAGCAGTGCCTCCTTTGCAGGAGTACACTGATACTACCAGACCCATGTACAATGCAGGAAAAGCTCAGGATAGCTGCCCTACAGTAAGAAGTCCAACTGTATAATTAACATGGGTATATTTAAATTAACAGCAGCCTTATTGCACCCCTTTCCTTGAAATGCAGAAGGTGCCAGGGCTCATTTATTGATTAATGCGGTCCTACCTCCATTTAACAGTTTTATTATCCATCTGCGCAGCTGTTTTTTCCTAGATTGCTTAACGGAACGGGCTCTACCATTAGGCAGAGTCACCAGCATTTAGTGGTGACGTGATTTCACTCATTTACAGTAGTTTGTTTTCTGTGGAGATTTCTAATACACAATATACATGCACTATGATAGGTACATACATTTTATAAATGTATTAATTTCTGTATCTCTTTAATCACAGAGTTTGCCTACGGGGGACACCCCTATCCATTTAGTGGGATTTTTGAAATCACACCAGGCAGCGCCGTGGAACTCGGGGAGACATTTAAATTCAAGTAAGTAATTCATTATTGTACTGTGCGTGTTTTCAGTGGATTTCAGTTGTAGCTCACTCTTTAGAACATAATGGTATTATAGCATTCAGTATTATAAACTGCAGTACTATCTATCAATCACTATTTATTACCCGTGGCGGCCCCAGAGGTGAGGCTGCAGCGCACTCCAAAATTCAAATAGGGGAGCCACCAACTGCCAGTGAGTCCCGTATGGAGATATTTGGGGTGGCAGTTGGTGCGGCTCCCCTGTTTGAAGTTTGGACTGCGCTGCAGCCTCACCTCTACAACTACCACTGCTTACTACTATCTATTAATTACTATGGGGGTAATTCTGAGTTGATCGCAGCAGCAAGTTTGTTAGCAGTTGGGCAAAACCATGTGCACTGCAGGGAGGGCAGATGTAACATGTGCAGAGAGAGTTAGATTTGGGTGGGTTATTTTATTTCTGTGCAGGGTAAATATTGGCTGCTTTATTTTTACACTGAAATTTAGATTTCAGTTTCAACACACCACACCCAAATCTAACTCTCTCTGCACATGTTATATCTGCCCCACATGCAGTGCACATGGGCCCTCATTCCGAGTTGTTCGCTCGCTAGCTGCTTTTAGCAGCATTGCACACGCTAGGCCGCTGCCCTCTGGGAGTGTATCTTAGCTTAGCAGAATTGCGAACGAAAGATTAGCAAATCTGCTATTAAATAATTCTTTGCAGTTTCTGAGTAGCTCCAGACCTACTCCTAGATTGCGATCAGCTCAGTCCGTTTAGTTCCTGGTTTGACGTCACAAATACGCCCTGCGTTCGGCCAGCCACTCCCCCATTTCTCCAGACACTCCCGCGTTTTTCCCTGACACGCCTGCGTTTTTTAGCACACTCCCGGAAAACGCTCAGTTACCTCCCAGAAACGCCCCTTTCCCTGTCAATCACTCACTGATCAGCAGTGCGACTGAAAAGCGTCGTACGAACACCAGCATAAACTGCTAAAGTTTTTAGTTAAATAACTTAGCGCATGCGCGCTGCGTACCATGCGCATGCTCATTTAGCAGCAAATCGCAGCATTGCAAAAATCGGCAACGTGCGAACAACTCGGAATGACCCCCATGGTTTTGTCCAACTGCTAACAAATTTTCTGCTGCGATCAACTCGGAATTAGGCCCAATGTGTTTACTCTGTTAACAAGTTCTAGATTCCTTATCTCAATCCAGGGGCGGAACTACCATTGGTGCAGCAGGTGCCCTGCACTAAGGGCCCTTGGGAACTAAGGGTCCCACTGCTGTATAGACCAGCAATGAGTTTTTCACTGGACCACCACTTAACCATTTTGAGCAAAGTCTCGACTGGCCCAGCGCTGTCACCCTCTACCTCTCACTATCACCCACTGCCTCTCCCTGTGACCCTCTACCTCTCCCTGTCACCCACTGTCTGTTTCTGTCACTCTCTGCCTCTCTCTGTCACCCGCTGCCCTACGTTTTACCCTCTGACATGTGACATATTATGAACTTGGAGTGGAGGGCCCCAAAGCATATTTTTGCACCGGGCACACCAATTACAAGTTCCACCACTGTCTCAATCCCTCAATATATTAGGATGACAATACTTTCTTCTTTAAAACGCCATCAATATCACACCAAACATTTTGTGCATTATGGGGGTCATTCCGAGATGATCGTAGCTGTGCTAAATTTAGCACAGGTACGATCATTCACACTGACAAGCGGGGGGATGCCCAGCACAGGGCTATCCCGCCCCACATGTCAGTGCCGCCCTCCCCCTCGCAGAAGTGCAAAGGCATCGCACAATCGCACAGCGGCGATGCCTTTGCACTTCAAGAGTAGCTCCCGACCAGCGCAGCTTTAGTGTGCTGGCCGGGAGCTACTCATCGCTCCCCGGCCCGCAGCGGCTGCGTGTGATGTCACGCAGCCGCTGCGGCCCGCCCCCGTTCAGTCCGGCCACGCCTGCGTTGGCCGGACCGCGCCCACAAAACAGTGGCCAGACGACGCCCATCCGCCCCCCCGTGCCCAGCGACCGCCTCTGCCTGTCAATCAAGCAGAGGCGATCGTAGCGGCCCAACGGCCTTTGGCCGTCTGGCATGCGCCGGCGCACTGCGGTGCCAGCGCGTGCGCAGTTCTGACCCGATCGCACCGCTGCAATAAACTGCAGTGTGCGATTGGGTCAGAATGACCCCCTATGTTTCATGCATCAAATATTCTCTAACTGTTTATATAAACATTCTAGTCACACATCTCTTTACAATGTATAATTATTTTGCATAAATTAGCAATACGAATGTTTTGTTTTCTTATGGTCAGACCAGGGGCACATTAATAGAGGAGGGGGCACGTGTGCAGTCTCTGTCTGGGCACCTTTCTCTCCAGCCAGCAGCCCAGACTCTGAGCACTAGGGTCATTAGGTGACCCTAGCGGACCATAGCTCTGTACCAGAGTTTAGTGCGCATGCAAAGGTCTCTGGGTAAATGGCGTGGCACCCATTTCCTCTATGATTTTCTTACTGCGCATGCACAAAGCGCCAGGAAAATGGCTGCCGCGCCACTTAGTAAGAATCTGATTGGTTGCCTTAGAAAACGTCTTCACTTTATCTCTCTCCAAGGCTTGATACTGTACATCCTTCCCTGATTATTTATTATTGTATCATGTGTGTATATTTTCAATTTAAGCATCTATCCATCCACTTGTGCAAAGAGCTATAATCACTATCAGAGCACACTTGTGCCGGCCGTATACCTGGTGCAAGAGCTCTGTCGCACAACCCTGCATAGCCCGCAATCCTGTCTATGGTGGTCATTCCGAGTTGATCGCTCGCTGCCGATTTTCGCAGCGCAGCGATTAGGTGAAAAAAATGGCATTTCTCTGCATGTGTATGCCCCGCAATGCGCACGCGCGACGTATGGGTACAAAGCTCTTTGTGGCTGTGCTCAGGTTCTAGCAAAGTTTTCCTTCGCACTGGCGGCCGCAAGAAGATTGACAGGAAGGGGGCGTTACTGGGTGTCAACTGACCATTTTCAGGGAGTGTTTGGAAAAATGCAGGCGTGTCTGAAAAAAACGCAGGCGTGGCTGGGCGGGTGTATGACGTCAAATCCGGACACGAATAGGCTGAAGTGATCACAAGCGCTGAGTAGGTTCAGAGCTACTCTGAAACTGCACAAACTGTTTTTGCAGAGCTCGGCTGCACATACGTTCGCACATAGCGTTTTCACGGCTGCTAAAACTAGCTAGCGAGCGATCAACTCGGAATGACCCCCTATATGCCCTCAAAACGCCCTTTCTCAACTTATCCTGTCTGCGAATTCCCGCTACTGCCCATTAATACCCTTTTACATACCTTCCAACTTCAGTGCTGTGGGAGTCAGGACGCGCGGCTGTGGCCAAAAAGGGGTGGAGCTTCTGGGAGAGGGGTGTGGTCTCACAATAACGGGGTGTGGCCTACTGCCGCTACTCCCATTTTCGCCATTTTGGGGGCATGTCCAGCGCTACATGAGCTACTGGACAGCCCCTGGCTCCCCTCTTTGTGCTGATAGGTGCCGTGCGCATCTATTCAGTGTGATCACTGGCTGCTTTGCAAAGCAGAGCAGCGGTGATCACTACCTCTCCCAACTGCCCCACCCCCCACCCACGGGACATTGCGACCCGCGGGAGGGACAGCAGGACAGTGTCCAATTAGCTCATAGTCTCTCTCAAATATAAAAAAATTTAAAGCGGCAATCCTGGTTTTGCCGTTGTAATTGATTGCCACTTTAAAAATATGGGCAGACTCGCAGGATTTACCAACCAGCATCTCACAGGCTTTTACATTTTGCCCCTTACCTTCAATAAAAGCTCGTTTTTTTTATCATGTGGGTTCCAAGTTCTTGCATATTGTTATGTACTGTGCAGTAGAGATTTTTGCATTGTTTTGGTTAATACAAGAACACACATGACATGTGGTTTGTCTTTCCCACAGGGAAGCCATTGCCCTGGGCACAACCGACTTCACAGAGGAGGACATTGATAACATCATGGAGGAGCTGGGGAAGGAATACAAAGGCAATGCTTACCACTTAATGCACAAAAATTGCAATCATTTCTCTGCAGCTCTAGCTGAGGTCTGTATCACGGTGGCCCCACCTGCCTGGCACAGTTCTGATTTGCATTCTGGCCCCTGCATGCATGGCCGTCACTTCTTCTCTCATGTAGATAAATCTGGGGGAGTAAGATTAGATTAGAGCATCTCACAAAAACAGCTGCTGTTGTGGAAAGGCTGTGAGGAAAAGACACCGGTGTTAAAAATATGATCACACAGTGCGTTGATGTCAGACATGGAATAAATGTGCATATGAAATGAGCAACCTATGCCCACTCATTTCTGTTATTGCGATTATGACTTCATGTCGCATGCCTACAGTTTGTTGTATTTCTGCAACATTCCTGAGTACTGACAACACTCCTTATTGGGGAGGGGAACCTTGGACTGCACCCCCTAATTACAAATATAATGAAAGTTGCTATCATGCTAAGAATTGTAGTTCCACACAGAAAGAGAAAATATAATGCCAATGCACACTCTATAGTTCCAAGTACTGCTAATCAGAATAATAATAATGAGCTCTGCAAATCTAACATAGAGCAAAATCATGATGCTTGGTATACTGTTTGGGCAAAAAATATCTGCCCACCAACCAGCATCCAGATGACCTTGCCTGGTGGGTCCCTAGCACTATGTTTAAGTCCAGGGTGCAGGTCCCCACCAAGCCAGTGAAGGCAATCATCCCAGGGAAGCATACTAGTGAGAGATTAAGGTGTTAAGGCACGTACACACGGGGGAGATGTGTGCTGAACGATCTAGCGCAGACCGATCAGCACACATCTCTCCCCCCACTCAGCACAAAGGAGCGATGTGTGCTAAGCGAGGAGCGGGGGTGGGGGGGGGGGCACTCACTTCACACAGCAGTGAAGTGAGTGATCTACTAGAATTGGCATGCGTGTATGCCAAATCTAGAGTCAGCGATGGCGACGCCCGGGACCGTGTATCGCTATCGCTACGGGCATACACGTGGAGAGATCCGTGCTTAATTTCTATGCAATCAAGTCAGATTGCTTAGAATTTAAGCACGGATCTCTCCATGTGTACCCCCCCCCCCTTAAGTGTTAATAAGAAAGAAGCAAAAGCTACGTGTTAGAGAGTGTTATATAGGTGAGAGGTATTAATTAAAATGCTAAGAAGAAAGTGTTGTGTTGGTAGAAAAATTTATTTGAAAGTGCCAAAAAGTGCTAAATTAAGTGTCTTAATGTGCCACCCCAAAGAAGCCCAGCAACAGCAACACTGGGGGCCCCACACCCCAAATTCATCACTAAAGCTGACAAATTGTATAAATGTATACAGGACTTATTATGATAGTGCCTTTTCCAATATGCAGTCTATGAATGCTAGAGATCTGTGCTAGTTAAAAACAATCAGGACAGGTGGGAGGGGTGCCAGACCAAGCTGAAGGAACCTCAGCCTTTAAGTCTACTACTTAAATAATCTATAGAGTTTATGGGGGAGGGGGGCCTTGGACTGCACACCCTAATTACAAAAATATTGAGAGGCGCTATCATGCTGAGACTTGTAATTCCACCCAGAAAGAGAAAATATAATGCTGATGTACACTCTATAGTACCAAGCACTACTAATTTAAATAATTATAATGAGCTCTGCAATCTAGCATAGAGGAGAATCGAAGTCTTAACTGTTTGGCCAACAAATATCGGCCCACGAAGCAGCATCCAGGTGACCTTGTCTGGTGGGTCCCTAAAGCTAAGTTTAAGTCTTGGGTGCGGGACCCCACCAAGAGCCAGCAAAGGCCAGCCACCCCAGGACAGTTGTAATTTATTTAGTCCTACCTTTTTGCCCATACCCTCTGACTCTCTTGGAATGTCCAAAAGATCCTAAAATAGATGGCGATCTCCTGCACTCCCAACATAGTTGAGCCACCACAGAAGAAACACTGGGGAGAAGACTCAGTAATGACTATATTTGTGTGATGGAGACCAGTGGACCTCATTTTTTTATTTTTTTGTAGCATATTTCCTCCTGGTAAATAACACACTGATGTAGTCATTACTTATTCTCCTATCGAGTGTTAGAGATGGACAAAGGGGTTAAAGGGCCTATGTGATAAAGAGATTCAGGGGGTGGGGTAAGTAGGTGAGAGAAACATGTGCGTGGCCTCGTCTGAAAATACTACCTCACACCCCAGTTTTTGACCCTGCTCCAACAGATCAGGGCCACCATAGGAAAAAACAAAAATTCTACCATATTAAGGCCCACACAGTAATGCCCCCTACACCATATTATGCCACACACCGCAATGCCCTTGATACATTAACTCCCCACATTACAGCAGGCAGAGTCCCCATTTTCCACATTACGGCAAGCAAGAGTCCACACTTTCTACATTACGGCAGGCAAGTGTCCCCATTTTCCACATTATGGCAGGTAAGTGTCCCCATCTTCCACATTACTTCAGGCAAGTGTCCCCATTATAGACATTACGGCAGGCAAGAGTCCCCATTTTCCACATTACGGCAGGCAAGTGTCCCCATTTTCCACATTACGGCAGGCAAGTTTCCCCATCTTCCATATTACGGCAGGCAAGTGTCCCCATTTTACACATTACGGCAGGCAAGTGTCCCCATTATACACATTACAGCAGGCAAGAGTCCCCATTTTACACATTACGGCAGGCAAGAGTCCCCATTATACACATTACGGCAGGCAAGTGTCCCCATTATACACATTACGGCAGGCAAGAGTCCCCATTTTACACATTACGGCATGCAAGAGTCCCCATTTTACACATTACGGCAGGCAAGAGTCCCCATTTTACACATTACGGCAGGCAAGAGTCCCCATTTTACACATTACGGCTGGCAAGGGTCCCCATTTTACACATTACGGCAGGCAAGGGTCCCCATTTTACACATTACGGCTGGCAAGAGTCCCCATTTTACACATTACGGCAGGCAAGTGTCCCCATTATACACATTACAGCAGGCAAGTGTCCCCATTATACACATTACAGCAGGCAAGAGTCCCCATTTTACACATTACGGCAGGCAAGTGTCCCCATTATACACATTACGGCAGGCAAGAGCCCCCATTTTACACATTACGGCAGGCAAGAGTCCCCATTTTACAGATTACGGCAGGCAAGAGTCCCCATTTTACACATTACGGCTGGCAAGGGTCCCCATTTTACAGATTACGGCAGGCAAGGGTCCCCATTTTACACATTACGGCAGGCAAGAGTCCCCATTTTACACATTACGGCAGGCAAGAGTCCCCATTTTACACATTATGGCAGTCAGAGTGAGAGATTGAGAGAGAGAGAATACTTACAGAGGCGATTCCCGCTCTTCGGCCTGCCTCCCCAGTTGCTCCCCGTGCCGGCCGCCTCTCCCTCTTCGTAACTTGGCTCCCCCTCCTCAGAGGGTGGAGTTTTGCGGAATGACGCGGTTGCGTTGTGATGTCACGACGCAACCGTGTCATTCAGTGAAACTCCGCCCCCGAGCGGGGTACTCGGGAGGAGGGGGAAGCATGGAGCCACAGTCAGTTCCACGGCAGGCGCCCCGTGCGGTTGCATGGCTCGGCCACCCCAAGAAACGGCCCTGCCCTTACATACTGTATGTAGCGAATGTCTCTATAGATATGCCCTGTATACCCCTGTATCTCATTTAAATGATCTTGTTCCACAAAGTAAAATCTGTCATCCACCACATCCAAACGTGCCAAAATAAAGCAATATAATTCAGTCACACAAGCACTGGCCAGTAGAAACTTTTGTATCCCTTTAGGCATCTTCATTTTAAAATAGTGTGCAGTTGCAATTAGGCAGCATGCAATGTCACAAACATTGAGTACTTTTACTATTTAGAAATGACTGTAATAGACAAATGCAGAGGGGTTTCCAGTTGCCCAGAACTCGAATCATGACCACAAGATCAGTAGCATATAATATGGTTCTGCTAGAGCTATGGCCACAACATGCAGTATATGGCCATATACGCATCGATTTGAGGGCTACCCTTGCCTGCACAGCTTGACTTTTTTTCGAGGTGGCTGCATGTGACATCACGCAGCCGCCTCGAAAACAGTCCCGACACGCCAGCATTGTCCGGACCACACTCTCAAAATGCTGTGTCAATCACCTTATAGCCGCATCCCGGAAAGATGCAGCTGCAAGGTGACTAACAGCCGCGTCCACCGGGGGCGTCAGCGCGCACTATGACCAGTGTGCGTGCGCAGACCCAATGGACACAGCCGCTGCATGCGAACGCAGTGGCTTGGTCCATCTCTGAATAAGGCCATTTGTATGTCTTGCCCTGCTGTTGCATCTAACAGCTTACTGTGATCGCTGGCCCTGTATATGTCAGAGGTGTTACATACACTGCACTTTGTATGAGACAGATTATAGTTTGGTAAGTGCTAAATGTGCCCCCTTCGTGGACTGGGCTGGCATTAGTAAACTCCCCCCTAGAAATCCTGTGTTTGTCCCAGGACTGTTAGTATTCTTTGTCAGTGTCGGACTGGGACCTGGAGGGCCCACCGGGGGATGCAGTGATAGGGGCCCATACTTAGGGGTGTGGCCAGCCTACAAAGGGGGTGTGGCCAGCCTCCACAGAGGCTTGAAATACACAATAGTCTAGTGCAGTGTAATGCAACATATCTACCATGTATAATACAAGTGCACAGTCTGGAACCTGATCCCTAGAGGAAGGAGAGGGCACTCAGACTCAGGCAGTGGGGCCTACCGGTGGTTTCCCTGGTACCCCTGCGGGCTAGTCCAAGCCTGTTCTTTGTAGAGCTCTACTTACCAATATCCACAATATATTGTATAATCTGTTGCATCTCTTTATTGCCGGTAGTCGATTCTCTGTTTCTATTCCCTATAGAAATGTTTTAGTATTTTCTAATAGCTGTAACTAGTAGTATTGATACCAGTGAACTACAAAAGGAAAAGTATTCATTGCTGGATTGCAATTTCACTAACAAAATAATAAGTGTATTAGAAAGAAAAAAAAAAAGGCTGCCCTTGTGACAGCCACAAGATCATACAACTGAACTGGCCATGTATTCATATATTTATATATTCTACATTTTCATGGAGACTGATTAGAATATTAACAAGTGGATGTATGAACGTAATTTCCTAATAGAGGTGAATTTTATTCACAGTCACCCGTTGATGCTGATTTTACTACTGTACCATAGCGTGGTATCCGTTTGGCAGGTCGACCACTATTGGTCGACATTGACATGGCTGACATGTACAAAAAAAAATGGTCGACACAGGACAGGTTGACACATGAAAAGGTCGACATGGCTTTTTTTTTTTTAAATTGTAGATTTTTAGCTTTTTCATACTTTACCATCAATGTGGACTACGATTGGGAATAGTAACCTGTGCCGAGCGCAGCGTTAGCGGAGCGAGGCATCTTGCCCGCAACATGGCGAGAGAAGCGAGCCATGCGAGGGGACGCGGTACACTAATTGGGGTTCCTGGTCATGTTACAGAAAAAAAATTACACAAAAAACAGTTCAAAAATCCATGTCGACCTTTTCATGTGTCGACCTGTCCTGTGTCGACCATCTTCATGTGTTGACCATTTGTCCATGTTGACCATGTCAATGTTGATCTAATGACTGTCGACCTTAACATGGTAGACCATTCATACCAGAACCCCATATCATAGAATACCACTGAGTGTGTTTTTAGGCTAGGATTGGCTACGTGTTGGCCTGGCCTCTACTTTTCAAGCTTGTCTACACTAGCACTCATAAGGAGCAGATGTATTAAGCCTGGAGAAGTGATAAATCAGTGATAAGTGGAAGGTGATAACGCACCAGCCAATCATTACGGGTTTGAAAAATGACAGGAGCTGATTGACTGGTGTGTTATCACCTTCCACTTATCACTTCTTTATCACTTCTCCAGGTTTATTACATCTGCCCCATAGCATCTGGCAACTATAATGTTAAAATGCTAATACTCTGGAGGCTATAAGAGCCCTGTTTATAGTCAAACACATGAGTCCTGGTTATGTATGTCTTCCACCTAGATAATAACCATTCATAAGTTTTAACACAGTTTGTCCATTTTCCAGATGTTGTGTGGGAGGGAGATCCCACGTTGGGTCAATCGTTTAGCTTACTTCAGCTCCTGCATTCCATTTCTTCAGAGCTGCCTTCCTAAAGAATGGTTGACACCAGCAGCCCTACAAAGTCACATCACTCTCGGCCTCCACAGAGAAGACCAGGGTGAGACCACAGATGAGGACTCTCCATCCACATCTGGTGTCGCTGCTACAGCAACTGCCTCACCTGGGTCTTCGCGAACCTGCAGACACACCAGAGTATAAACGACATTGTGTTCTTCAGAACTATTGCTAGACTAGACTGGATGGTACTCTAAGAGCCAACTTCATCTTGTTAAATCAGAAGATCGGGAGGGGGGGGGGGGGATTATCCAGTTTTCCGTGTTTTCTCTTCCTCACTCTGTGTGATTCTTTGTGTTTGCAAAGGATCATGGTTATGCAAAAAAAGCAACAATTTTTTTCAATGGTTAATTCCCAAGGAATTCACAAGTTTGCATTATTTACAAGTGTGCTTATGGTATGGTTTGTGTCATGTCTAGCTTAAGTGCACCTTAAATCTGTACACAGTAGAGGAACTCATTTGGTTGGCTGAACCATTATTCATGATGATGCAGCAGCCAATCGGTGTACTGTATTAGGAACGAGAGACAGCACTGAAGCAATTTGATAGGCCACATTCTCTATTAATAAATTTGTTCAGCTTAAAAAAAATAAAAATGTCTGCCTCTACGGTGTGTAGATGACAGGTTCACTTACCATGTATGTGTCATTTGCTTCTCATTCCTGTTTATTTCTGAAACAGATGCTTCATTATTGAAATGAAATACAATAAGATTTCAAATGGTGCACAGAAATGTCTTCAGCATCACAGAGGCTTACCTCCCAACATGACCCATTCCAGGAGGGACAAAATGCTTTGTTCCCGGGCTTCCCTCTTAATGTATGATTGCTGTCACCTGTTTTGAACAGGTAAATTAATGTGAAAGGTGTTTCACCAAGCAGAGGCATCACCAGGTGTGGTGACACCCGGTGCGCACCCCTGATGTACTGCCGCAATCGCGTCAAAAGGGGGCGTGGCCGTACAGCTAGGGGGCGTGGCTTCATGGGGATACTGGTATCGTCACTCTGGGGGCGTGCCCAGCATCTCCGGAGATGCTGGGCTTCCCCCAGAGACGGTCTCAGTGCGCTGTCGGCTCCTCTGCTATGACAGGAGCCGGGTGCTGTAGCGGAATTTCACACTGCAGCACCTGGCTCCTGTCATTGCGGAGGAGCTGACATTTGGTGTCACACCCGGGTGCGGGCTGCACCCCCCGCACCCGCCTTGTGACGCCATTGTCACCACGGGTGCCGGCAATCATACATTAAGAGGGAAGCCCAGGAACAAAGCATTTGTCCCTCCTGGAATAGATCATGTTGGGAGGTATACAGCGGTGACACAAGGGTGTGCAAACCGCACCTGGGTGTCACCCTTCCAAGGGGTGACCCCAAAGCTGGCTTCTCCACTGGGACCGGTTGCCGGGTGCTGCAATATGACATTATCCTGCAGCACCCGGTTCCTGTCACTAAGAAGGTTCCAGCGGTGCAGACACTCAGGGTCAGCCCCCTAAATTATATAAATGGGAGACTTTCCATGAGGCCATGTCCCCAGAGTGATGTCAGGGGAGACTTCCTGTGAGGCCACACCTCTCTCCACAAGGTCACGCCCTCTTTCAGGTGAACACGCTTTTGCCGTGGGGGGGGGGGATTATTAGCCACACCAGGTGTCACCAACCCTGATACCTCCAATGTAGCATCGGATGATATCGGATAACTTCCTTTTATGGGGTAACGGGTCATTCATGTGCCACCATTTTATATAGATCGCAGCTACTCACTGTAGTTATTAAATATGGCTGAACCTATTGAACACTCAGCAATTTCATAAAGAATAGGAAGAGATGTGGCCCATCATGGTATTAGGTAAAGCGGCATTCATAGCCTCTAACATCCATTCTTTTGCACTTATATCAAAAATGTTATTTATTTCTGTATGTCCTGTTGATTTTTGTCAATTTGTAAAATAATACATAAAACAGTAATAATAAAAGAGTAGAATGTGAAGAACTGTAACAGCGTTTTAGCATTTACTATTGTCTATATTGTAATCCATTCTCTGACATTAGATATAGAATGGAATCGTGTGTCTGAGTTTCGATATGGAAACATTTACCCCTGACCAGTGTTTCCCAACCTCTCTCCTCAGGACACACTGACAGTGCAGGCTTTAGTGATATCTATGCTTGAGCACAGATGGTTAAATCAAAATAACTGTGGTACTAATTAAGTAATCTGTGCTCAAGTATGGCTAACCTTAAAACCTGGACTGTTTGTGTGCCTTGAGGACTGTGGTTGGGAACCTCTACCCTTGACCATTTCAAACATTTCCTTTCAGAAGGCCAAATTGCTGTGGTTCCTAAACTTGGTCCTCAAGGCACCTTAACAGTCCAATATTTAAGGATGATAGAGATAGCAAATCTGTACTTTACGTGGGGTCATTCCGAGTTGATCGCTAGCTGCATTAGGTCGCTGTGCAGCGATGAGGCAAAAAAATGGCACTTCTGCGCATGAGTATGCGGCGCAATGCGCACATGCAACGTACTATTACAAAGAACGATGTAGTTTCACACAAGGTCTAGCGAAGCTTTTCAGTCGCACTGCTGGCCGCAGAGTGATTGACATGAAGTGGGCGTGTCTGGGTGTCAACTGACCGTTTTCAGGGAGTGCCTGGAAAAACGCAGGCATGACTGGGCGAACGCTGGGCGTGTTTGTGACGTTAACTTAAAACAGGAACAGAACATTCTGAAGTGATTGCAAGCGCTGAGTAGGTATTGAGCTACTCTGAAACTGCACAAAAAACTTTATAGCCGCTGTGCGATCCTTTCGTACGCACTTCTGCTAAGCTAAAATACACTCCCAGTGGGCGGCGGCATAGCGTTTGCACGATTGCTAAAAACAGCTAGCGAGCGATCAACGCGGAATGACCACCTATATCCTGATCATCGAGTACAACCAAATGGAATTTTTTTTTTTTTAGAAACATACAACAATTTATTAGAATGTTTTTAAACACTTGTGGCAATAAAACAATACAATTGAGATGGGAATTCTCGGATTAGCTTTTACAATATGATTCTTTAGAACATTGCGTTTCCTGAAAGAATGTCACCCAATGTTTTTCATCCTCAATTACTTCATCAGGGGTGTCTTTTTATGAAAAAAAATAAAGTTTTTGCTGGGGCACTCTTTACATTCATTAAAACTTAGCTTTTATTTTGAATTATGGGACTCACAAATGCAACAAATCTAAATAAAATGACAATCACAGTTAAGGGTTTTTCCTATTAGCATTATATTATCTGAACCATCCAGGGCTGCAGAACCTGTTATTTCAGAAAAATAATATGGTGTTTATGTTATGCACACCAGTGCCAGCAGGAATGTACTGGTGTCTGAACGGAGAGGGATGCAAAACAAATGAACTCACAGACAGACTGGGGAATATGACATTACATACACAGAAGGTGATAGGGTAACAAAATAAACACAAAGTGAACAGAGAAGCCCAAAGGCTAAGAAACTGGGTGTCTCCCTAGTATTAGGAATGCTCAGATGGAAAGAAGCGAGATGTTGTGATTTAATACGTAGAGAACCCGAAATGCTGTTGCTAAGGGCAACAGCAAAACCCTAAAGGGTTACCAACGGGTGTGGCAGTAAACTCCTTGGTCAGAGATGGAATAATAGACACAAGGAGAGTCTCCACAATCCTAGTCCTCACTTGCAGTGCACTGGTTCAGCTTACTGCCACTAAACTGACACCTGAACACCTTGCACAGTGAGAAAGGATTTTGGCAGGCAAGTCTGAGAATACAGCCGCAAACTTGCTAGGTTCACAGAGTAGCAAAAGAACCCCAGCAGGTTAAACGACTGACTCCAGTCTTACTGCTAGGTCTGGATTGGCAGATTGTAGTACCAAATCCCAAGGCCTATTTGCAGTAAGCAACAAACAAATACAAAGCTACACAGTACTGGCTAACTTTCAGGAACTGACTAACCAACAAAGATTCAGCAGCATCTGCTTAACCTGAGAAGAGGCTTTATATAGCAGGTGCTGTCCACGCCCCACTCAGACCTCACAGACTGTGAGCACAAAAACCAGCACCGGATACCCTGCCGTGCACAGAGCCTGTAACCACTGCACAGCAAAAGACCCGAACCGGAGTATCAGCTACGCTCAGGTTACTCCGCTAGCACTTGTCTCCCGGTTGCCATGACGACGTGGCAGCACAGGGCAGGAGACCATAACAGTTTAATGTGTCATGAGCCTATTAACTACAAAGTATATCACCTTTACCACCGATTTATTCTGACAGGGGGAACCCACAGACAATCAGGCAATGTTTTCTTTTAATTATCATTATGAATAGTGGACTGGGTGCTGCAGCTAACAAATAGATCTAAATTGCATTAGAAAAATAAAGCTGCCTAGAATTTGTTGGCTACATGAAAAAAACAGCCAGTACTTATCATGCATGCAAAAAGAAAAGAAAATAATATATTTTATGGTTTGCCTGATTCATATTTGTATGCAAACCCAATGTTTGAGAACAAATACGATGTTTGGGAATCTGCACACAGGTGATGAATGTGCACTGTGCAGGTAGTGAATGAAATACATGCAGGTATTGAATATGGATATAATAGCATACTGGAATTGCACAGGACATTCGTGGTAATAGCACAGGCTTTGGAAGCTGGTGATGATTAGCAGTGTGGTTACTGCACAGGCTTTACTAGCTGGAGATTACGAGTAGTGTGGAAATGCACATGATGCAGTGGTTAAATACACAGGTTCTACTTGCAAGGATTGATGAGCGTGGAAACAGCACAGGATTGCAGTGGTTAACTACACAGGCTTTTCTGGCTCAAGATGATGAGCAGTGTGGGAACTGCACAGGATTGCAGTCAGACACAAGCTAGAAGAAGCTGAAGATGAGATCAGGAACTGATGAACTCAGAACTTGAGTGCAGGGACCTCATGGGCTCAATGGGCACTTGCCCAAGGGTCCCAGGAGTCTAAAGGCCCTAAGCTGATAGCTGAGAGTCTCCTTTTTCCAGGGTACCAGATTTTTGAAAATCGGCCCTGGGGAACCAGAGTTATCCGACTTCAAAGCAGTGGCCCCCATCCGAGCCTGTTAATTGCTCTTCTCAGCCAGATATCTTGGGTTCTATCTGACTTATAATTTTTCTGAGGGTATATTTAAAAAAGCTGGGAATCCCCCCTTTCAGTGGATACTGGCAGCTTGTCTCTACTATGCCCAGAACCAGAGATATCAACCTTCCAGCAGCTGCTCCCTGCTCTAGCTCCATATGCCTGGTTTGCTCTTTTTTGTTCCATTGAAAGTTAAGAAATCTGTTTCCAGAAACTGGAGATATCTGCAGTCAAGCAAGCTGGCCTCCCACCAGAAAATTATGAATATTAGCCCCACTCCACTATCCACCCCTACCACCCTGGAAGCCATATACCCGTGCCACTTCCTTCAGCCCAATGCCCCTTCTGCCCCATCTCCCATTATCTGTGCAGTAAAGGAATAATTAACAGAAATTACAGTTCCAGGTCCTACATGCTGAGTGGAAGATAGAACACCCCCTACAGCCCGCGGGACATCAAGGCTGTCACTGGTAACACTCCGCACCTCTACCGCTGGAGGATGGGTAGGGGCCCCAGCACATTGTTTTGCCCAGGGGCCTACACTGCTTTTAAGACGGCCCTGCTTGAGTGTGCACCATGGAATGTGCACTAGATGGCAGATACAGCAATCCAACCAGTAATTCAGGAAACTAATCTTATACTGGAGCTAGAGATGAGCGGATTCGGTTTTACTCGGATTTAATCGGTTCTCAAAACGGCATCTGATTTGCTATCCAAAACACGTGACATCCGTGAGCCAATAAGATGCCGTTTTGAGAACCGAGTAAATCCGAGTAAAACCGAATCCGCTCATCTCTAACTGGAACCAGAAACTGGTATGGTACAAGTTGTACTGGCAATGAACAGATGTAAGTTAGGGGCTTAAATAAGGTACTCTGATTAATTATTGGTGTCTCTGGTCAGGTGGAAACTAGCCCTTCAGTGATTTGGAGATACTGAAGACAGCTGATGATTCCACCATGATGGGGCCCATGTAATGCAAAATTAAGGAATAGGTTCAAATAACCAGCAGCAAACTGGACTCAATATGTTTGCGTTCACTGTAGTGGCCAGCATGAGCACCCCAGGAGATGAAGGGGCAGCGCCGGCTCTGATAAGAGAGAGCCAGAATCCTGCTCAGGCACTGTAATCAAATAAATCTCTATATATTTACTGTTTGATATGTGTGAACACTGCTGCAACCTAGAAAATCATATTTACCTATTCTCCTGACTTTTGGGGAGTCCACAAGTTTCCTGTGTAAATAAGCTACCATGACGGATGTACATAGGGAGTGTGAAAGAGCCTTGATGACGTGGTTTGTACCATCATGGGCCCTCATTCCGAGTTGATCGGTCGCAAGGCGAATTTAGCAGAGTTACACACGCTTAGTCTACGCCTACTGGGAGTGTATCTTAGCATCTTAAAAGTGCGAACGAAGTTTACGCAATATTGCGAACAAAAAAAACTTAGCAGTTTTAGAGTACCTCCAGACTTACTCTGCCTGTGCGATCAGTTCAGTGCTTGTCGTTCCTGGTTTGACGTCACAAACACTCCCAGCGTTCGCCCAGACACTCCCCCGTTTCTTCGGCCACTCCTGCGTTTTTTCCGGAAACGGTAGCGTTTTCAGCAACACGCCCATAAAACGCCGTGTTTCCGCCCAGTAACACCCATTTCCTGTCAATCACACTACGTTCGCCGGTGCGAACAAAAAGCCGTGAGTAAAAATCCTTTCTTCATAGCAGAATTACTTAGCGCAGTCGCAGTGCGAACATTGCGCATGCGCTCTAAGCTGATTTTCACTGCGATGCGAAAAAAAAGAACGAGCGAACGACTCGGAATGAGGGCCATGGTCACAACCTCTCCGCTGTGCAATGATACAATAGCAGGAGAAAACCAAAACGTTGGCAAGCGTTCATTACTTACAGTACGTTTCTTACATTTATTAAAAACTAAGAAATGTAATGAATTTATCTAGATTCTTACTGTATGCCTCACTTTTCACAAAATGTATGTGGTCTTATTGGGTAAATGATCCATAAAAGTGGAAAAAGTGCTAGTTTGGTTATACAATTTGATCACCAATGTGTTATTTAATGAATGTAATGCTAAATGTGACATTTTATTTGATTGAATGGGTGAATTTGAGTAATGTGGTGGACCCATTTTACTCCCAAGTGGGATGGAATATTTAAGTGCTGTACTATAACTTTTTGTTTTTTTTTGTTGAGGTATGAAATCACTGGTACATAAACAATTGTTTTTATAACTAAGCCATGACTTCAAAAGCTGTTTTCGGCTTCACCCAGTGCACTTATAACTTGCTTAGATCTCCATTGTAAAATGGCCATTATATGCAGGATTGGTCTGCCCACAGGTTTACAGGTGAAATCCCCGCTGGGCTCCACTACTTCCTTAATGTAAGGTTCGAGACTGTGCACTCATATTATACATTATATTTATCCTTGACAAAGACCTCTGGTCGAAACGCGTTGGTGTGAGGGCTACATATTACCTACGGACTTTACAGACTGCCATTTATTGAGGTGAGATAATCCGGATCTATCCCATCTTTGTAACTGTGTAAATATCTTCTGGACTGTCCATTAGGATTGTGCCCTATTGCTATTTTTGATTGTAATAAATTTCCTTCACCCACTTCCACTCGTGATATATGTTTCATTATACCGAGATTGGAAGTCCTCGATAAGTGGAGTCCCACTTCCTAGGAAGGGAGTGGGGAAAGAAACTGCTACGGGCTTGACATCATTTTGGAAAACTGTAAGTGGGGTACGCCTGCCCAATTTTTCCATCATTTATCTATTATTGAACACGATCTACGGTTAAAGATACCTTTATGAGTTTATTGAATACACTTTAAGTGTGAGTACGGTACGCTGGCTTATTCTCCCGGCTATTAGTGGGGTTGATGAAATCGACTCCATTGGGAGTTATTAATTGGACCATTGTTTTCTCCCTATTCTCTCTCACGCTGGGGTACCATCTTGGGAGGAACTGATAGAAGAAGAGCTCGCTTCCGTCCGGTCAGGAGAAGTTTGGACCCATAAAAGAAACCTTTATGAGTGGAAACTCTTCCTTTCTATACGTGAGTACGGTACGCATTATCGTGACTAACAGCAAAATCTAGAAGCATCCATCTCTCCTAAACCCTGGACATACTACACGATATTGTGCTTCTATTTTTTTCTTTGAGGAACTTCGGACCAATCCAGAGGGGATTCCTCTACCCAATGAACTAGAGGAAAAAGATTGGAAGACGACATTCTCTTCTTTTCTTTTTACGGACTGGTATATTCTTGAACATTCAATAACATCCAATTGGACTTGGTGTAGCTGAGCGCGGTTGAGGTAGTTCCCTATTTTTTCCGTTCATATTATACATTGTTACTCTATAGCTTGGTCAATGATATGGTCTGTAATGGGTGGCCAAGCCTCTGTGGGGGCTGGACATATCCCCTGTTGAAACTGGCCAAATCCCTTAAGCATGGGCCACTGCATTCCCCAGGTGGGCCCTCCATGCCCCAACCCAACACTGATTATATATACTAAAAGCATACTTGTCTACTTTCCAAGAATGTCTGCAAGACTCAAGAATTTAAGGGTTTTCTCCAGGGCTCCTGGGAGAGTAGTCAACCCTCCCAGATCCAAACCACTTGGTTTGTGACAATTACAATAGTTTGGGGTTTACCTAAACACTTAACGGATGCTTAGTAGCTATTTCCCTGTATTTGCAGCTAGAGGTGTAGCGTGGAGCTACAGTACTCGGAGAAAGCTCACGCTGCAGTGACTACAGTGTGCATGTGCAGATGGTAATTAGCTAACATTAAACAATTAGTAATATCGTAACATGCATTTTGTTTCACTTTATTTACTGATGTAGGCATAATTCTATTAGCAAACCATTTTATGAAGAGGAACTTTTTGAACAAAGGCTTAAATAATTAGACTTTGGGTCCACCTACTGGCGGATAACAGAAGAACATATCAATTTGGAATTTCAAATAGGAGCTACATTTATCTTTGTAGTTTATCAATATTATTTTAAACCCTTTCAATATTTATCTAAATCCTGGACCTTGAATTGTGGCTAAAACTGAAAGCATCAAGCATGCACTGTTTGGTGCTTTGTACTTTTGGATACTATTCAAAATGTATGAGCGTGATAACAAAAGTTGATTCTAGTACCTGGTTTTAAAATAGAATTGTAATTAGTCTTTGCAGCATATGAATATTTCCATTAGCCACAGGCTCACAGCTCATCCCTTCATATCGGCTTTTAATTCTTTGTACCAAATTAAAATTTATGTTTACAGTCATATGTGTGCGCAGGGGGGGTTCCTGGTGCGCACAGGCACCCCCTAATGTCTGCCACCCCAATCTCACATGCCTGATGCAGCAATCGCCGAGCAGGCTGATTACTGTCCCCTCTGCGCTGCACTCTATCAGGATTGCATTACTGACCGGCAGGGCCGGAGCTTCCACTAGGCAGCTTTAGGCAGCTGCCTAGGGGCGCCGGATCCTGAGGGGGCGGCCTGCTACACTACAGCTGCCTGAAAAAGGTAGCATGGTCCTACCTCACAGTCACCGCAATCCCCCCGGCACTCGTATCTTACAGAAGTCGCAACTGGCAAGCTCCCGTATTGCAGTCTCCAGCTCCGCCTCTACCTGGCACAAGAAGTTTCTTTGACAGCTCCTGGAGTCCTGGCTGGGGGTGACATGTGGCGCTGCTCTTCATTGCAGGCTCTTTTGCAGACTACTCAGTCCCAACTCTGCATTGCATCCCGCAGGTATGGTGGCTGCACAGTGCATTCTCTGCATTTGATAAGGAAAGAGGGGGAGAGCAGCAGAGCAGCAGTCTGGGGGGGGGGGGGGGGGCAGCAGGCATGCACACAGTCTGGGGGGGGGGGGATGAGCAGCAGCACGCACACAGATGTGGAGGAGATAGAACAGCAGACATTTAACAGAGTGGGGGGAGGGGGTGAGAGCTGCAGGCGCCCACACAGACTGGGGAGAAGGGGAGAAGAGAGCAGCCATACAACAGACTGGGGGTGGGGGAGAGCAGCAGCATGTCTTTCACCTGAAGGGCGAGTAGGGAGAAGGGGCAGTAGGCAGAAGTTTTGCCTAGGGTGCCGAGAAACCTTGCACCGGCCCTGCTGACCGGACGCCTGGGTTAATCAAGGGTGCCACTGCCACCGGCTTTCAAACTCCATGTACAAAAACATGCTCGCACGCCCTCCTGCCACACCCGCCACATGCCCACCTCTCTCCTTCTATGCTATGCCAACGCCAGCCACTGATAAGGATCAGCATGCAGCCAGCGTTCCTCTTAGGAAGACAAATTCAATACTGGCAGGAGGTTGGCAGCAGCATTGACACGTCACTCGTTTTTACCAGCAGCAGCAGTACTAGTCTGCGACTGTCAGTGTCAGTGAGTGACTGACTTGTAAGTAAGCTGCTGCAGCTTGCAGGGGAAAGTGAGGGGGAGCCAGACCAGGCTGAGGAGGAGCAGTGTAACTGCAGCGAGTGCCATTAGGGGTGTTTGTTTGGTGCACACCACAACATCTGACAATGTATCTATTTTATTAGGATTGGTACAAGAGTGGATATTTTATATTGCGTTGACCGTGCTAGACACACCCCTCCGATGGTGCACCCCCTAATAAAATGTGCTGCGCACGCCTATGTTTACAGTGACGGACGATGATGTTGTATTTGTCCTTACAGTAAGCTGCCTTTAACCCTAAACACATATTTTTGGCTGAACATAAAATCTTTTAATTATGCCCTAATTAAACTGTGAGTAGTGATCCCAAATGTGTATATATATATATATATTTAAAAAAAATGACATCTGATGCTTGCTTTTAAAATTGTACATTTTTAATACATCCTTCGCTCTGGAACCTGGATTTTGGCAGAAAGGAAACTTGCAACAATGTCACAATTCCTGCTTGAATTGAAAAATATCCCCATTTTTTTAACTGAAGATGGTTCTTTTATGTATTTATTTATTTGTTGTATTTGTTATTGCAGTACATGCAACTTTCTCAGTCCCAGATCTTTAATTTTGTCTGAAAATATTTTTTCAAGAATGCCTCAATTTCTGAACACCTATACCAAATATATCAGTGTGGGGAAGATGAGTCTTTGCAGCATATGTTACTTAAATTCCCTATTTCAAAAACACTCCCAATTTATAGTTTACATTTTGATTTTCAGCAAATATGGAGGGTCTGGGGCTTAAGGAAATGTTCATGTGCTGCAATGACCAATAAATATATTTAAAAATCATCAATTTCAACTTCTGTTGTCGCAATGATACATTGTGTATAGGTACCTAAACTTTAAAGAAGAAATTGGAGTATTTGTTAACATTTTTAAACAAAACTGAATGTCTGGGGTTCATGTACAGTATAACAAAAAACTATTTATTTACTCTTTTAAAACCTGACACCACAACGAATTTATCGCAACATAGGGATGTCTTGTAGACTAGTGCCCTATCCTGCTCAGTGCAGTCTAATGAGAACTCTGGTGGTCACCAAGAACCCTAGGCAGTGTCAGACTGGGGCATATAGAGGCCACCGGGGGAATACAGTTGTAGGGTCCCATGTTTAGGGGTGTGGCCAGTCTCTAGAGGTGGTGTGCCCAGCCACCACATTGGTTTGCCTAACCATTTTGCATGGGTTGGTCCCCTAGATAAATATATACAGTAAATACTGTAGTGCATGCAAGATAATGTACTAGATTAGTAACAGCACAGTCTGGAACCTGATCCCTAGAGGATGGGGTGGGCCCCCAGGCAGTAGGGCCCACTGGTGGTTTCCCCTGTACCCCTGTGGGCCAGTCCAACCCAGACCCTAGGGCAGGGCCGTTTCTTGGGGCAGGCGAGCAGTGCAACCGCACTGGGCGCCCGCCATGGCACTAACTGTGGCTCCCTGCTTCCCCCTCATATTTCTCCCTGAGTAACCCGCTCGGGGGGCGGAGTTTCACGGAATGACGCTGTTGCGTCGTTACGTCACGATGCAACCCCGTCACAACGCGAAACTCCCCCCTCCCCCCCCCCCCCGAGCGGAGTACAGAGGGGGATCCAAGTTAGGAAGAGGGAAAGGCTGGCGCGAGGAGCGACTGGTGAGACGGGCCGAAGAGCAGTAATCGCCTCTGTAAGTATTCTCTCTCTCTCTCTCAATGTGTAAAATGGGGACACCTGCCGTAATGTGTGAAATGGGGACTCTTGCCTGCCGTAGTGTGGGGATTTAATGTATCAAGGGCATTGCAGTGTGTGGTATAATATGGGGCAGGGGGCATTACTGTGTGGGGCTTAATATGGTAGAATTTTTTTTTCCTGTGGTGGTCGTGATCTGTTGGAGCAGGGTCAAAAACTGGATTGTGAGGTAGTCTTTTCAGACGAGGCCATGCCCATTTAAATGAGGCCACGCCCATTTAGATGAGGCCACGCCACCTTGCCGGGAGTGTGCGCAAGTTTTTTTTATTTTTTATCTAGGTGTGTGTGTGTGTGTGTGTGTGTGTGTGTGGGGGGGGGGGGGGGGGGATTTTTTCATGTCATGGAGGGGGGGGGGTGGCGCATTTTTAAATCTCGCACTGGGAGCCAAATTGGCTAGAAACAGCCCTGCCCTAGGGTAGCACTGAGTGGGGCAGGTGGGACATTACAGGACAGAGTATGCTGGAAGTGAAGTAGTACTGTAGGCTGAGTATATATACGCAATGACAGGAGGAATACTGCACTCCAAGTGAGCAATAATAGATGTATGAACGTAGCAGCTGATGACCCACTTTCAGATATCTTGGCAATCTAGATCGCCAGCTCTCAGCCCATGCAACTTTTGGTTGTGGATTTATTTAGGGGGAGATGTACTAAGCAGTGCTTTAAGTGGAGAAGTGAGCCAGTGGAGAAGATGCCCATGGCATCCAATTAGCACTGACGTAACATTTATAATTTGCATACTTTAAAAGTATACAGAGCAGCTGATTGGTTGCCATGGGCAACTTCTCCACTGGCTCACTTCTCCACTTTTATCACTGCTTAGTACATCTCCCCTTCTTCTATCACCACCCAAGGGTTGTCACTAGGGTCAGCGACACCCTGTGTGCTGAAGGGCCCCGACTGAAAAAGTGGGTGTGGCCTTGCAGAAAAAGGGCCATGCCCTTGCGGCCTGACCCCGTTTTCATCACTCCGGGGGATCGACTGGCTGCACTTCTAGTTCCTACACTGTGATAGGAGCCAAGTGCTGCACAATAATGTCACAGTGCAGCACCCAGCCTCCAGTCACTGTGGAGGAGCCGGCACTTTGGTGTCGCCCAGTGGCGTAACTAGAAATTTTTCTCCCCCCCGCATGCTCCATAATTGGGAGCAAGAAAGGGATAAATATGCGGGCGCCTTAGGCGCGCACAGCAAAAAAGGGGCGTGGTTTAGTTGGAATGGGCGTGGTTTAACATAAAGGGGCGTGGCATTGCAGGAAAAGACTACCTTATACCCCAGTTTTGCAACCTGCACGCCCATACGTTGGCCACCACAGGAAAGAAAAATAATCCTGATTCATGCCCCTTACATTATTTGTCATTTTTCCTCCTTACAGTAATGCCCAGTATACATTATGCCACATACTGCAATGGCCCTTAGACATTATGCCGCACACAATAATGCACATGACACAATATGTACACACTGTAATGCCCCGGACACATTATGCCACACACCGTAATGCCTGTGACACATTATGCCACACACCGTAATGCCTGTGACACATTATGCCACACACCGTAATGCCTGTGACACATTATGACAGGAATCGCAATGCCCGTTATACATTATACTACACACTGCAATGCCCCTGATACATTATAGCACATACAATGTCTGTGACACATTATGACACACACCGCAATGTCCGTGATACATTATGCCACACACTGCAATGCCCGATACATTATAGCACATACAATGCCTGTGACACATTATGCCACACACTGCAATGACCTTGAGACATTATACCACAATGCCCGTGATATAGTATACCATACATCGTAATGCCTGTGACACATACTGCAATGCCCTGCCCGTTATACCCTATGCCACACACCGCAATGCCCGTTATGTATTATGCCACACTGCAATGACCCTGAGACATTATACCACATACCACAATGCCCGTGATATAGTATACCACACACCGTAATGCCTGACACATTATGACACACACCGCAATGTCCGTGATACATTATGCCACACACTGCAATGACCCTGAGACATTATACCACATATCACAATGCCCGCGATATAGTATACCATACACCGTAATGCCTGCCCTGTGACACATTATGACACACACCGCAATGTCCGTGATACATTATGCCACACACCGTAATGCCCATTACACATTAACTCCTACAGTAAGGCTTCTAATTACTTTTCAATTACCTGCTCGTTGTCAGGGGTTTCATGCACTGGGTGTCATGCTCGTTGCCAGGGGTTTCATGCTCTTGGTTCCATGCACGGTGCCAGGGGTTTTCATGCTCAGGGTGTCATGCTCGTTGCCAGGGTTTTCATGCACTGGGTGTCATGCTCATTGCCAGGTGTTTCATGCACTGGGTGTCATGCTCGTTGCCAGGTGTTTCATGCACTGGGTGTCATGCTCGTTGCTAGGAGGTAGTCCTTGTTGCTAGGGCTGTGCTCCCAGTGCCACATATGTCCCCAGTGCCAGATATTCCCCCACGGTGCCAGGTACTCACATGCCCCAGTGCCAAATATAGCCCCCCCCCATGTGCCAGGTACACATATATCCCCCCAGTGCCATATACGCCCCCAGTGCCAGATATTCCCCCCCAGTGCCACATATGCCCCCAGTGCCAGATATGCCCCCAGTGCCATATATTCCCCCCAGTGCCAAATATGCCCCCAGTGCCAGATATGCCCCCAGTGCCACATATGCCCCCAGTGCCGGATATTCCCCCCCAGTGCCAGATATTCCCCCCCAGTGCCACATATGCCCCCAGTGCCAGATATTCCCCCCAGTGCCAGATATTCCCCCCAGTGCCAGATATTCCCCCCCAGTGCCACATATGCCCCCAGTGCCAGATATGCCCCCAGTGCCATATATTCCACCCCAGTGCCAAATATGCCCCCAGTGCCAGATATGCCCCCAGTGCCACATATGCCCCCAGTGCCGGATATTCCCCCCCAGTGCCACATATGCCCCCAGTGCCAGATATTCCCCCCCAGTGCCAGATATTCCCCCCCAGTGCCACATATGCCCCCCCGTGCCAGATATTCCCCCCAGTGCCAGATATTCCCCCCAGTGCCAGATATCCCCCCGTGCCATATATGCCCCCAGTGCCAGATATTCCCCCCCAGTGCCATATATGCCCCCAGTGCCATATATGCCCCCAGTGCCAGATATTCCCCCCCCGTGCCATATATGCCCCCAGTGCCAGATATTCCCCCCCTGTGCCATATATGCCCCCAGTTCCAGATATTCTCCCCCAGTGCCATATATGCCCCAGTGCCAGATATCCCCCCCAGTGCCATATATGCCCCCAGTGCCAGATATTCCCCCCCACCAGTGCCATATATGCCCCCAGTGCCAGATATTCCCCCCAGTGCCAGATATTCCCCCCAGTGCCATATATGCCCCCAGTGCCAGATATTCCCCCCCCCAGTGCCATATATGCCCCCAGTGCCAGATATTCCCCCCCAGTGCCATATATGCCCCCAGTGCCAGATATTCCCCCCCAGTGCCATATATGCCCCCAGTGCCAGATATTCCCCCGTACCATATATGCCCCTCAGTGCCATATATGCCCCCAGTGCCAGAAATTCCCACCCAGTGCCATATATGCCCCCAGTGCCACATATTCTCCCCCAGTGCCATATATGCCCCAGTGCCAGATATCCCCCCCCAGTGCCAGATATTCCCCCCAGTGCCAGATATTCCCCCAGTGCCATATATGCCCCCAGTGCCAGATATCCCCCCCCCCAGTGCCAGATATTCCCCCCCAGTGCCATATATGCCCCAGTGCCAGATATCCCCCCCCCCCCCCAGTGCCAGATATTCCCCCCAGGGCCAGATATTCCCCCCAGTGCCATATATGCCCCAGTGCCAGATATCCCCCCCCCCAGTGCCAGATATTCCCCCCCAGTGCCAGATATTCCCCCCAGTGCCAGATATTCCCCCCAGTGCCAGATATCCCCCCGTGCCATATATGCCCCCAGTGCCAGATATTCCCCCCCAGTGCCATATATGCCCCCAGTGCCATATATGCCCCCAGTGCCAGATATTCCCCCCCGTGCCATATATGCCCCCAGTGCCAGATATTGCCCCCCAGTGCCATATATGCCCCCAGTGCCAGATATTCCCCCCCTGTGCCATATATGCCCCCAGTGCCAGATATTCTCCCCCAGTGCCATATATGCCCCAGTGCCAGATATCCCCCCCAGTGCCATATATGCCCCCAGTGCCAGATATTCCCCACCAGTGCCATATATGCCCCCAGTGCCAGATATTCCCCCCAGTGCCAGATATTCCCCCCGTGCCATATATGCCCCCAGTGCCAGATATTCCCCCCCCAGTGCCATATATGCCCCCAGTGCCAGATATTCCCCCCATATATGCCCCCAGTGCCAGATATTCCCCCCCAGTGCCATATATGCCCCCAGTGCCATATATGCCCCCAGTGCCAGATATTCCCCCGTACCATATATGCCCCAGTGCCATATATGCCCCCAGTGCCAGAAATTCCCACCCAGTGCCATATATGCCCCCAGTGCCACATATTCTCCCCCAGTGCCAGATATCCCCCCCCCCAGTGCCAGATATTCCCCCCAGTGCCAGATATTCCCCCAGTGCCATATATGCCCCAGTGCCAGATATCCCTCCCCCCCCCCCAGTGCCAGATATTCCCCCCCAGTGCCATATATGCCCCAGTGCCAGATATCCCCCCCCCCCAGTGCCAGATATTCCCCCCAGTGCCATATATGCCCCAGTGCCAGATATCCCCCCCAGTGCCAGATATTCCCCCCAGTGCCAAATATGCCCCAGTGACAGATATCCCCCCCCCACCAGTGCCTTATATGCCCCCAGTGCCCCCTCCTTCGGAGATTGACACCCGGGTGTGGTCCGCAGACCCCTAGTGATGCCACGGCTGCCTCTGCTTTAATAATTTAATTCTCCTGTCTGGAACTTGTATCCTCAGACTGCCACAGTACAGCACATTTATACACCAGGTGGACACTTACCTGGCCACAGGACCATCAGCAGGTTATGTACAAAGCCTTGGAGGGTGATAAAGTGGAGAGAGATAAAGTAGCGGCCAATCATTTCCTAACTGCCATGTCACATGCTGAGTTTGAAAAATGGCAGACAGGAGCTCATTGGTTGGTACTTTATCTCTCTCTCTCTCTCTCTCCACTTTATCTCTTTCCAATGCTTGGTACATATGTCCCTGGTGAGTTCCTGTACCTTTTCTCCAAAGAAATGATAAGCACTGCCTACTAGAGGTAGCCAGTTACATTTTGAAGCTTTAAAGATAAGCAATAGATGTAAGTGGCAGGAATTATTGTAAAGATCATGAAGTAACAGCTAGGACATACACTAATGTAGTATCCTCCCTGTCACAGCCTCTTAGGCAGATTTATTTTTCTGTAGATACAGTAGATGCTTACACTGTGGTATCCATGCTTTCGCCCCTGTAATGTAGTAACCCTCACACGGGGAACTGCACAGACGTTATCTGTTTCCGGGGGACAGGTTTGTGGTATGGACTTGCCAGTATGCTGAGGCCGCTTCCGGGTGCACATATGTCGGAAGTACGGTGTGCTGCGGATATCATTTTCCCCATAAGGTGACTGAGGTTATGACAAGATGCTGGGCAGGTTATGGCAATCCTATAAAAGCAATACCACCTTACGCTATGGCGTGCCCATGATGGTGAGTTGTGAGAAAGGATATATGTTATCATGTGGTATATAGTGAGAGGGTGTCGCTGGCAGTGTGTGGGCAGCTGTGACTACATGTCTGAGAACATCGTGTAATCTAAGGATTTGTTCTAATTGTATCTTTTGTACTTTTCAGATTGTTGTTGCTGTGCTGTGTGTATGTGTTCACTGTAATGCGCTGCGTGTGCGTTCACTGTAATGCTCTGCGTGTGCTTTCACTATAATGCTCTGCGTGTGCGTTCACTGTAATGCGCTGCGTGTGCGTTCACTGTAATGCGCTGCGTGTGCGTTCACCGTAATGCGCTGCGTGTGCGTTCACCGTAATGCGCTGCGTGTGCGCTCACCGTAATGCGCTGGGTGTGCGCTCACCGCAATGCGCTGGGTGTGCGTTCACCGTAATGCGCTGGGTGTGCGTTCACCGTAATGCGCTGGGTGTGCGTTCACCGTAATGCGCTGGGTGTGCGTTCACCGTAATGCGCTGGGTGTGCGTTCACCGTAATGCGCTGCGTGTGCGTTCATCGTAATGCGCTGCGTGTGCGTTTATTGTAGTGTGCTGTGTGTACAATTGCCATAATTTTAACATTTTCCCCACAGTTCGTTGGTCTTCCCATAACCATGAGTGTGAATAAAGCATTACCAAGGCAGTCACGTTGCAGTCTGTACAGTATCCGGGCTGGGGACACGTTGCAGTCTGTACAGTATCCGGGCTGGGGTCACGTTGCAGTCTGTACAGTATCCGGGCTGGGGTCACGTTGCAGTCTGTACAGTATCCGGGCTGGGGTCACGTTGCAGTCTGTACAGTATCCGGGCTGGGGTCACGTTGCAGTCTGTACAGTATCCGGGCTGGGGTCACGTTGCAGTCTGTACAGTATCCGGGCTGGGGTCACGTTGCAGTCTGTACAGTATCCGGGCTGGGGTCACGTTGCAGTCTGTACAGTATCCGGGCTGGGGACACGTTGCAGTCTGTACAGTATCCGGGCTGGGGTCACGTTGCAGTCTGTACAGTATCCGGGCTGGGGTCACGTTGCAGTCTGTACAGTATCCGGGCTGGGGTCACGTTGCAGTCTGTACAGTATCCAGGCTGGGGTCACGTTGCAGTCTGTACAGTATCCGGGCTGGGGACACGTTGCAGTCTGTACAGTATCCGGGCTGGGGACACGTTGCAGTCTGTACAGTATCCGGGCTGGGGTCACGTTGCAGTCTGTACAGTATCCGGGCTGGGGTCACGTTGCAGTCTGTACAGTATCCGGGCTGGGGTCACGTTGCAGTCTGTACAGTATCCAGGCTGGGGTCACGTTGCAGTCTGTACAGTATCCGGGCTGGGGACACGTTGCAGTCTGTACAGTATCCGGGCTGGGGACACGTTGCAGTCTGTACAGTATCCGGGCTGGGGTCACGTTGCAGTCTGTACAGTATCCGGGCTGGGGACACGTTGCAGTCTGTACAGTATCCGGGCTGGGGACACGTTGCAGTCTGTACAGTATCCGGGCTGGGGACATCCCTTCTCCTGCATGTGTGCTCCTACTGTAGCTCCCTCATGCAGCAACAATGTAATACTGTTTTATGGCACAGGATCAATTAAATGTGCGCCAAAAAGACATTGCAGTATACTGTATGGGGACCTGCAGACGGCTGCTGTAAGGGGATGTAGTTATGTCACAATACCGACACCTACATCCCGCCCCCTCACAAGCCCGACTAACAAGGACTATTCCCACCCGTGGGAGCCTTAATATTGAACCCCTGATTTGTACAACTGCTGTGATGTGCATGTATAGAATCTGCATGTGTGACATACAGGAAAGGTGAATCAGTCTCAAGATATAAACCATATATGCCATGTGCGGAGTTCTCCAGAGTAACTACCTTTCTCTATCGTCCTAGTGGATGCTGGGGTTCCTGAAAGGACCATGGGGAATAGCGGCTCCGCAGGAGACAGGGCACAAAAAGTAAAGCTTTAGGATCAGGTGGTGTGCACTGGCTCCTCCCCCTATGACCCTCCTCCAAGCCTCAGTTAGATTTTTGTGCCCGGCCGAGAAGGGTGCAATCTAGGTGGCTCTCCTAAAGAGCTGCTTAGAAAAGTTTAGCTTAGGTTTTTTATTTTACAGTGAGTCCTGCTGGCAACAGGATCACTGCAACGAGGGACTTAGGGGAGAAGAAGTGAACTCACCTGCGTGCAGGATGGATTGGCTTCTTGGCTACTGGACATTAGCTCCAGAGGGACGATCACAGGTACAGCCTGGATGGTCACCGGAGCCTCGCCGCCGGCCCCCTTGCAGATGCTGAAACGAGAAGAGGTCCAGAATCGGCGGCAGAAGACTCCTCAGTCTTCTTAAGGTAGCGCACAGCACTGCAGCTGTGCGCCTTTTTCCTCTCAGCACACTTCACACGGCAGTCACTGAGGGTGCAGGGCGCTGGGAGGGGGGCGCCCTGGGAGGCAAATGAAAACCTTTTTTGGCTAAAAATACCTCACATATAGCCTCCGGGGGCTATATGGAGATATTTAACCCCTGCCAGAATCCGTTAAGAGCGGGAGACGAGGCCGCCGAAAAAGGGGCGGGGCCTATCTCCTCAGCACACAGCGCCATTTTCCCTCACAGAAAGGCTGGAGGGAAGGCTCCCAGGCTCTCCCCTGCACTGCACTACAGAAACAGGGTTAAAACAGAGAGGGGGGGGCACTAATTTGGCGTTAGAAATATATAAAAAAGATGCTATAAGGGAAAACACTTATATAAGGTTGTCCCTATATAATTATAGCGTTTTTGGTGTGTGCTGGCAAACTCTCCCTCTGTCTCTCCAAAGGGCTAGTGGGTGCTGTCCTCTATCAGAGCATTCCCTGTGTGTGTGCTGTGTGTCGGTACGTGTGTGTCGACATGTATGAGGACGATGTTGGTGAGGAGGCGGAGCAATTGCCTGTAATGGTGATGTCACTCTCTAGGGAGTCGACACCGGAATGGATGGCTTATTTAGGGAATTACGTGATAATGTCAACACGCGCCAAGGTCGGTTGACGACATGAGACGGCCGACAAACAATTAGTACCGGTCCAGACGTCTCAAAAACACCGTCAGGGGTTTTAAAACGCCCGTTTACTTTAGTCGGTCGACACAGACACAGACAGGGACACTGAATCCAGTGTCGACGGTGAATAAACAAACGTATTCCTTATTAGGGCCACACGTTAAGGGCAATGAAGGAGGTGTTACATATTTCTGATACTACAAGTACCACAAAAGAGGGTATTATGTGGGATGTGAAAAAACTACCGTAGTTTTTCCTGAATCAGATAAATTAAATGAAGTGTGTGATGATGCGTGGGTTCCCCCCGATAGAAAATATGGGCGGTATACCCTTTCCCGCCAGAAGTTAGGGCGAGTTGGGAAACACCCCTTAGGGTGGATAAGGCGCTCACACGCTTATCAGAACAAGTGGCGGTACCGTCTATAGATAGGGCCGTCCTCAAGGAGCCAGCTGACAGGAGGCTGGAAAAATATCATAAAAAGTATATACACACATACTGGTGTTATACTGCGACCAGCGATCGCCTCAGCCTGGATGTGCAGAGCTGGGGTGGCTTGGTTGGATTCCCTGACTAAAAATATTGATACCCTTGACAGGGACAGTATTTTATTGACTAAAGGATGTATTTCTATATATGCGAGATGCACAGAGGGATATTTGCACTCTGGCATCAAGAGTAAGTGCGATGTCCATATCTGCCAGAAGATGTTTATGGACACGACAGTGGTCAGGTGATGCAGATTCCAAACGGCACAAAGGTGTATTGCCGTATAAAGGAAGAGGAGTTATTTGGGGTCGGTCCATCGGACCTGGTGGCCACGGCAACTGCTGGAAAATCCACCGTTTTTACCCTAAGTCACATCTCTGCAGAAAAAGACACCGTCTTTTCAGCTTCAGTCCTTTCGTCCCTATAAGAGTCATATCTGCCCAGGGATAGAGGAAAGGGAAGAAGACTGCAGCAGGCAGCCCATTCCCAGGAACAGAAGCGTTCCACCGCTTCTGACAAGCTCTCAGCATGACGCTGAGACCGTACAGGACCCCTGGATCCTACAAGTAGTATCCCAGGGGTACAGTTTGGAATGTCGAGACGTTTCCCCTGCGCAGGCTCCTGAAGGCTGCTTTACCAAGGTCTCCCTCCGACAAGGAGGCAGTATGGGAAAAAATTCACGAGCTGTATTCCCAGCAGGTGATAATTAAATTACCCCTCCTACAACAAGAAAAGGGGTATTATTCCACACTATATTGTGGTACTGAAGCCAGAAGGCTAGGTGAGACCTATTCTAAATCTAAAAAAATTTGAACACTTACAAAGGTTCAAATCAAGATGGAGTCACTCAGAGCAGTGATAACGAACCGGGAAGAAGGGGACTATCTGGTGTCCCGAGACATCAGGGATGCTTACCTCCATGTCCCAAATTTGCCCTTATCACTAAGGGTACCTCAGGTTCGTGGTACAGAACTGTCACTATCAGTTTCAGACGCTGCCGTTTGGATTGTCTACGGCACCCCGGGTCTTTACCAAGGTAATGGCCGAAATGATGGTTCTTCTTCGAAGAAAAGGCGTCTTAATTATCCCTTACTTGGACGATCTCCTGATAAGGGCAAAGTCCAGGGAACAGTTGGAGGTCGGAGTAGCACTATCTCAGATACTGTTACAACAGCAGGGGTGGATTCTAAAGATTCCAAAATCGCAGCTGATCCCGACAACAAGTCTCCTGTGCTTAGGGATGATTCTGGACACAGTCCAGAAAAAGGTTTTTCTCCCGGAAGAGAAAGCCAGGGAGTTATCCGAGCTAGTCAGGAACCTCCTAAAATCAGTGTATCATTGCACAAGGGCCATGGTAAAAAAATGGTGACTTCCTTCGAAGCAATTCCAGTCGGCAGATTTCATGCAAGAACTTTTCAGTGGGATCTGCTGGACAAATGGTCCGGATCGCATCTTCAGATGCATCAGCGGATAACCCTATATCCAAGGACAAGGGTGTCTCTCCTGTGGTGGTTACAGAGTGCTCATCTTCTAGAGGGCCGCAGATTCGGCATTCAGTTTTGGATGTTGGTGACCACGGAGGCCAGCCCGAGAGGCTGGGGAGCAGTCACACAACAAAAAAAAACAAAAAAAATTTCCAGGGAGTGTGATCAAGTCTGGAGATTTTTCTCCACATAAATATAGCTAAGGGTAAATTTATAATGCTCTAAGCTTAGCAAGACCTCTGCTTCAAGGTCAGCCGGTATTGATCCAGTGGGATAAAACATCACGGCAGTCGCCCACGTAAATAGACAGGGCGGCACAAGAAGCAGGAGGGCAGTGGCAAAAACTGCAAGGACTTTTCGCTGGGCGGAAAATCATGTGATAGCACTGTCAGCAGTGTTTCATTCCGGGAATGGAAACTGGGAAGCAGACTTCCTCAGTAGGCACGACCTCCACCCGGCAGAGTGGGAACTTCATGGGGAAGTTTTCCACATAATTGTAAACCGTTGGGAATTACCAAAGGTGGACATGATGGCGTCCCGTCTGAACAAAAAACGGGACAGGTATTGCGCCAGGTTAAGAGACCCTCAGGCAATAGCTGTGGACGTTCTGGTAACACCGTGGGTGTACCAGTCGGTGTATGTTTTCCATCCTCTGCTTTTCATACCTAAGGTACTGAGAATTATAAGACGTAGAGGAGTAAGAACTATACTCATGGCTCCGGATTGGCCAAGAAGGACTTGGTACCCGGAACTTCAAGAGATGCTCACAGAGGACTTATGGCCTCTGCCGCTAAGAAGGGACTTGTTTCAGCAAGTACCATGTCTGTTCCAAGACTTACCGCAGCTGCGTTTGACGGCATGGCGGTGGAACGCCGGATCCTAAGGGAAAAGGCATTCAGGAAGAGGTCATTCCTACCCTGGTCAAAGCCAGAAAGGAGGTGACCGCACAACATTATCACCACATGTGGCGAAAATATGTTGCGTGGTGTGAGGCCAGGAAGGCCCCACGAAGAAATTTCAACTCGGTCGATTCCTGCATTTCTTGCAAACAGGAGTGTCTATGGGCCTCAAATTGGGGTCCATTAAGGTTCAAATTTCGGCCCTGTCGATTTTTCTTCCAGAAAGAATTGGCTTCAGTTCCTGAAGTCCAGAAGTTTGTCAAGGGAGTATTGCATATACAGCCCCCTTTTGTGCCTCCAGTGGCACTGTGGGATCTCAACGTAGTTCTGGGATTCCTCAAAACACATTGGTTTAAAACCAGTCAAATCTGTGGATTTGAAGCATCTCACATGAAAAGTGAACATGCTCTTGGACCTGGCCTGGACCAGGCGAGTGTCAAATTGGTGGTTTTTTTTCTCAAAAAAGCCCATATCTGTTTGTCCATTCGGACAGGGCAGAGCTGCGGACTCGTCCCCAGTTCTCTCCCTAAGGTGGTGTCAGTGTTTCACCTGAACCAGCTTATTGTGGTGTCTTGCGCCTACTAGGGACTTGGAGGACTCCAAGTTGCTAGATGTGGTCAGGGCCCTGAAAATATAGGTTCCAGGACGGCTGGAGTCAGGAAAACTGACTTGCTGTTATCCTGTATGCACCCAACAAACTGGGTGCTCTTGCTTTTAAGCAGACTTTTGCTAGTTGGATGTGTAATACAATTCAGCTTGCACATTCTGTGGCAGGCCTGCCACAGCCAAAATATGTAAATGCCCATTCCACAAGGAAGGTGGGCTCATCTTGGGCGGCTGCCCGAGGGGTCTCGGCTTTACAACTTTGCCGAGCGGCTATTTAGTCAGGGGCAAACACGTTTGTAAAATCCTACAAATTTGATACCCTGGCTAAGGAGGACCTGGAGTTCTCTCATTCGGTGCTGCAGAGTCATCCGCACTCTCCCGCCCGTTTGGGAGCTTTGGTATAATCCCCATGGTCCTTTCAGGAACCCCAGCATCCACTAGGACGATAGAGAAAATAAGAATTTACTTACCGATAATTCTATTTCTCGGAGTCCGTAGTGGATGCTGGGCGCCCATCCCAAGTGCGGATTATCTGCATTACTTGTACATAGTTACAAAAATCGGGTTATTATTGTTGTGAGCCATCTTTTCAGAGGCTCCGCTGTTATCATACTGTTAACTGGGTTCAGATCACAGGTTGTACAGTGTGATTGGTGTGGCTGGTATGAGTCTTACCCGGGATTCATAAATCCTTCCTTATTGTGTACGCTCGTCCGGGCACAGTATCTAACTGAGGCTTGGAGGAGGGTCATAGGGGGAGGAGCCAGTGCACACCACCTGATCCTAAAGCTTTACTTTTTGTGCCCTGTCTCCTGCGGAGCCGCTATTCCCCATGGTCCTTTCAGGAACCCCAGCATCCACTACGGACTCCGAGAAATAGAATTATCGGTAAGTAAATTCTTATTATAAAACTGCGCGTTTCACCACCCCATGCCAGCAGCACTCAGACCAAGTCATCTTCTTCAGCGATAGCAGAATCTTCTCTTTTCTTGCTCTAAAATCATGACTCCCTGTTTAATGTTGAGGATATATGGTGATGCGCCCCACAAATGCTTTGTACATAGGTCCTTTTTTAATATGGAAGTGGTGTTATGGATTACTTTGGAAAGGTTGCTACTAATCCAAAATACACTTGTATAGACGTGCAGTGTGCTTATGGCAGCTGTAGGTATGTCAGCATTGTAATGAGTTATGTGATCTTATGACAACAAAATATTTTCTTTTGTTCCAATTAACATTTAGGGCCCTAAAAATATCACGATTTCCTACAACGTGTTCTCCCTTTATTTTCAGCTATTGGTCATAGGTGGCTCCTTTGGGCTGCGTGAATTTACCCAAATCCGCTACGATGTGCAAAAGTTAAAAAGAACGGTGAGTTAAATACCATATGGAGGCTGAATGTTTCCTTGTAATCTTCCTTGTGTTTTGTAGTTCTTCAGAAATGTTATTTTATTGGATAAAGCCTGAATAATGTTACAGCATTGCTTCTCAAAGTTTTTCGGTTCATGTCACCCTTATTGTGTCTGGATATTTTCACACCACCCTAGGGGTAGATTCCCAGTCCCGGTAGTAAGCCAATGGGTTGAATTAATTAAAATAGGGCTAATTGCCCATAGACAGGGGAGATGATGAAGGTACCAGGGGCTGGCTCTGCTGTGAGGTGGCAGGCAGGCAGGCAGGGGCAATCCGTTACACAGCGTGACAGTCACATAGTGACTAAACATAGGTTTAGTTACTGCTGGGGGCCAAGACCTGGGGCCACGCCTGAAGAATGTGGCCAGAGCTGGGTTAAGACTTTATGGGGCCCTATGCTAAATACAGGGATATGAAAACATATACTCTGCTTCTCCCGTGGCCAGCGTCTGTCTCGCCCCCCCTTCCCCCCGTGGCCAGCGTCTGTCTCGCCCCCCCTTCCCCCCGTGGCCAGCGTCTGTCTCGCCCCCCTTCCCCCCGTGGCCCGCGTCTGTCGCCCCCCCTTCCCCCCGTGGCCCGCATCTGTCGTCCCCCCCCCCGTGGCCCGCGTCTGTCGCGCCCCCCCCCCCCCCCCCGTGGCCCGCGTCTGTCGCGCCCCCCCCCCCCCCCCCCCGTGGCCCGCGTCTGTCGCGCCCCCCCCCCCCCCCCCCCCCGTGGCCCGCGTCTGTCGCGCCCCCCCGTGGCCCTTGTCTGTCGCCCCCCGTGGCCCGCGTCTGTGTCCCCCCCCCCCGTGGCCCGCGTCTGTCGCCCCCCCCCCCCCCCCCCCCCCCCGTGGCCCGCGTCTGTCGCCCCCCATGGGCCGTGGCTCTCAGCCCATCATATGCCCTGTCATCAGAGGCACTTTTCACATCACAGGGTCATTGTTTGCTGAATGTCATTTGGTTGATGGCCCATTCTCTCTCTATAAATGACTGTCATGTGTGAATTCTCCGGCAGGGTTGCGGTACCTGGTACACTATTGTATGGCGCTGGCTACCATACTGTCAGCAATATTGCTGAAAGCATTTCTTTTGCTCATGCATCCTCTCGTTTCCACATACAAGCTCTACAATGCTTTAGAAACATGTGAACCGACCCCTATTGAGCGGTTACATGGGAAGAATGTGCATGTATATAATCTGTATACTGAAATACAGTGGCGGATTTTAGATAGTGGCTGCAGCCCTCACAGTAAAATTCACCACCCACAAGGACTGCCCAGCAGTGGCAGTGACTTCCCATTGGAAGTGCTCCCTGCCAATCACATGATGGACAGGCAGACCCAGGGAGAGGAGTCTTCTCTCTGGACTGCCAGGGAAGCCACCTCCCCTGCTATCACTGCAGACTTTACTGGCTTGGATGGGCTGCAGCCAATGCATTCCATGAAAGCTGGCTGGACTGTTTATGCGCAAGAATGCAATCCTGCACATAATTACAGTTGTTGTCGTCCCCGCCACCCCCACCCCCCCTCCCCTCCCCATCCGGCAGTGAAAAGTAATATTTTTCATATACTATAATTGCATGTAATACCCAGGAACATTATATTTTAAGCATAAGTGATGATTCACGTCTTGGCAGCTATAAATGGGCAGATTTGCAGCACAGGTGGCTCAGTCAAAATGAGAAAAGTATTGATTAAAGACTTGTCTGTGCCGGCGATCTCAGCCGTGACAGCTTAGGACCTCTTCTCATATCATCTTGCAATTAATTCACTTGGTCTTACCATGACTACTGCATCTCATTAGCCATAACTGCCAACATGACATTTATAAACATTATCAAAAGGAGACTCATACCTTCTGTTGGATTATTATAAATACTGTTACCATCATGCCACACGGTTATGGCAAGTGGTTAATCATCATTCAGCAGCTTGTAAAAGACTCCTCTTACCTGTGTGTTTCAGGCCAAAATTTAAAAGGGCCGTGAATTTAATGGCAGGACACCCCCATGTTAAATTTCAGGCTTAAACACAAGCCACCACTTAGACAAACTCCTGTGACACCAACTATCAATCATGCAGGAGGAAGTGGTCTGGGGCTCTCTTGCTGGATCCCAAGTCGGCGACTTGCTCAGAGTTACCGGAACCCTGAAACAAATGGGTTAGCACAGTATTATTGCAGTCCTATGCAATACACTCTGGTCTAAGGGTGTGTACACACAGTGAGATATTTTCTTTCGATTTTGACTACATAGTCAAAATCGCAAGAAAAGTTAGTGCAGATCGCAAGGTGAAAGTCACCTTGCGATCCCGATTCGACCTCGATGCGCGGTCCCGCCAGGTCGGCATCGCAAGAAAAGATAGACTGTGCAGGTAAGTCAATCCTTGCTAGATCGGTGTACTATCTAGTTCATCTCACATGTCAATGACATCTCGCATAAGCCAAAATCGTAAGCACACATAGTCCATATCTCATGAAAAGTTAGTCAAAATCGGTGGTGCTGGGCTCTGGGGAGTTCAGGGGAAATCGCAAGTAAAAATCGGGCATAGCAAGGATCTCACCGTGTGTACACACCCTAAGCCTAGTTAATCAAGGTTTAATTCTACAGCAAGATAATGATCCAAAACATAAAGTACGTCCAGGCTATGTTAGTACTAAGTTTGAAGAAAAGGAAAAATGATTTTATAATTTATTTATTATCTCCAATTTTTTTTATATGTACTAAGCTTTAATTTCACAGTACATTGCGACATTAAACTGCATACATTTTATTGAAAACTGGGGGTGTTCTAAAACTTTCAAACAGTAATATATGTGGTGCACATGCTCTCTTGTTCCTATATTGTAGTACTAAGGGCCTATTTCAGACCTAATCGCAGCAGCAAAATTTTTCTCTAATTTTTCTCTAATGGGCAAAACCATGGGGGTCATTCCGAGTTGATCGTAGCTGTGCTAAATTTAGCACAGCTACGATCAGGCACTCAGACATGCGGTGGGACGCCCAGCACAGGGCTAGTCCGCCCCGCATGTCAGTCCACCCCCCCACCCCCCGCAGAAATGCAAAAAGCTGTGCGATGCTTTTGCATTTCAGGAGTAACTCCAGCCAGCGCTGGTCCTGCGGCTGGCCGGGAGAACCTCCTCACTGCCCGGGTCGCAGCGGCCGGCCAACGGTCCGGCCACGCCTGTGTTGGCCGGACCGCGCCCTCTAAAAGGCAGCTTAACGCCGCCGTCCAGCCCCCTTCCGCCCAGTGACCGACTCTGCCTATCAATCAGGCAGAGGCGATCGCTACAATACAACGGCCTGCGGCGCCGGCGCATGTGCAGATCCGACCCGATCGCTGCGATAAACTGCAGCAAGCGATCGGGTCGGAATGACCCCCCATGTGCACTGCAGGTGGGGCAGATGTAACATGTGCAGAGAGAGTTAGATTTGGGTGGGGTGTGTCCAAACTGAAATCTAAATTGCAGTGTAAAAATAAAGCAGCCAGTATTTACCCTGCAACAGAAACACTATAACCCATCCAAATCTAACTCTCTCTCTGCACATGTTACATCCGCCCCACCTGCAGTGCACACGGTTTTTCCTATTAGAGAAGGAGTTTGCTTTTGCGATCAGGTCTGAATTAGGCCCTAAGACCCCAGCAAGGTAGCACATCCCATTATAAGATGCTAGGGTGTGCCGTCCAAGCCCCCTCCCCACAAACCAAATAATAAGGCCCCATATTTAACAGGACATTTTGCATATATTAATGGCACTTGTAAATCATTAATTTTAGTATAATGTTTCTGTATATTTTCATCACCTGTGTATTACACATTAAAACATTGTTACATGGATCGTTAGAACTGCCCTTTATTGGTTTACTGTCTGTAGGTGCTATATGTACACAGGAGTTTCTTCCCTTAGTTTTGTGGTTGTTACTTATACACGTGTGGTGTTTCAAGGGCAGTCATTGTCCTTGCTGGCTGTTTAAAGGGTGAATGTAAAAGATCTTTAGGAAACAGATGAAATCAACAAGATATGCAAAACTAGGATGACTATAGTTGTACAAGGGTTAGGCGTGATGCTTAATGTAGTGTCAGAACCAAACCAGATGGTGGCGATGTTTTACCTTTACAGACATATCTCCTGTCTGCGCGATCGTGCACATTCTACGGAAAGAAATGGAGTAGTTACCTAGTAATAGGAATTCTGCAGGTGTCTCAATCATCCGTTTTTGTTGTTTGTTTAATCTACGCATGTTTCCTGTGTAATCGTACATGTTTATCAAAATTGTGTCTGTTTACACAAAGTATGCCATAATATGTGTAAATAAACCAATCTACTACTACTGTGTGTGTGTGTGTGTGTGTGTGTTTGTGTGTGTGTGTGTGTATATACATGTATGTTTGACAATGTTTTATTATTTAATATTTAGTAATAGATTTAAAAGATAAGTATAATATAACAAGTTATGCCCCATCCTAAAAGTTGACAGACCATCACACACAACGGCAACTTCCCTGTCAGAGTGCTCTTGATTCTGGAAGGCGGAACTTGGACTGTGTCTTCATGGTTTTTACCCGCAGGCCAGCATAGCACAGATATGGCGAGAAGCTGACCAATGGCCGTTATATAGTCCTCTGTTGAACAAGAGAGACCAATTCGTCTATTCTTAGTGGCCTCTTCACTCGCAATGGCAAATAAATGTTTTCTTTATATAGTGAGTAGATCCATAGATTGATCATCGCAACACAATTTAAATAACAATTTGTTTTCTGTGAAACTGCCACTGTATGCAGTGCAGAAATCACCGGAAGGGTGCATATCCCAAGTCAACAAAAGTAAGCATCATTGCTTGGTTATATCAATATATGGTGAAAATCGCTGATTCATTTATGGTGCAGAAGGACATGCACAAGAACATCAGCTGACGGTTGACCGTTCCTCTTCGGCTTCCTCCTGAAAAAGCGTTGTTTACCTTTTTTTAATGCAGCGCTAGGAATGAGCCTATTACACATCCCATTTTAACACTGCATTTTTGCATATCGCTGCTAGTACACGAAGTAGTATTGGTAAAAACGCAACACATGAATAGAGCATCTCGAACGTGTTAGAAATGCATCACTAAATCCCTTCCAAAATGTGGAATAGTATCCATTTCCCTAGCGCCTATGAGCGGACAAGTACCTACAATTTGGCTACGCACAGCAGGGCCGGCTTAACAGCATAGAAGGCCCTGGTAAAGCATGCACTGGGGCTCCTACACACCCATTCATGGGAACCAATACCCCCCCCAAAAAAACAAAAAAAAAATGCCCCCCATGACTTACCCCCTTTACGATTCTGTGCCATTTTTCCATGGGCTTCCATCCAGTGAATGGCTGTCAGTACTGCGATTGGTGGATAGCTCTAGCCATCCACCAATCGGCATGCTGCCAGGCATTTACTGTATGGCTGCAGGCTGGGAGAATACTACCTTGCGGCTCTGAGTGTGTGACTACCATCCGTCCCTGCTCGAAGGCCCCCTAGAATTGTTGGGCCCTGGGCAGCTGCTCAGTGTGCCTGTATGTTTAGATGGTCCTGATGCACAACCTAGACCAGTGATGGCTAACCTTGAAACTCCAGCTGTTGTTGAACTACACATCCCAGCATGCCCTGCATCAGTTTTAGCATGGCCAAATAGCAAAACTGTAGCAGGGCATGCTGGGATGTGTAGTTCAACAACAGCTGGAGTGTCAAGGTTAGCCATCACTGACCTATACTGTTACTGGGCCTTTATTTTGCTACTTGCAATAGACGAACAAGATTTTCCATTTTAAAAGTTGCTAAATATTTTATATACTTTTTTTTATTAAGTCTTTTGGTTTCTAATACTGCATCTTCCTTTTCATAATACTCAAATCTGTTTCCCACGGTATAATGCCAACTTATCATCTGTGGCCAATTGGGTGACCTAGATTCTACTGATAGAGAAGAGTTATTTACTCTTATTTCAGCTAAACATTTCTTTCTTTCTTTTTTTTTTCCAAATGATTTTATCGTTTTCATGTTCTTCTTCTTTTTTTTTTTTTCCCTTTGGTCCCAAGTGTTTGTTTTGACATGATGAAATATTGAATGATAATTCATTGTAGTGAATATCAAATTGTATTATGCTTCCAACCTGCATAATAACCTGTTACATATTTGTTTACAGTCTCCTGGGATAGGCTATTTTCTTGCAGAAAATGTGTCTGTACAAGTAGTCTTTCCAGTATTGAATTTACTGATCTCCAATGAGGCATGTTCCTTTTATACTATATGAGATTTTTCATAACTTGGCTTAAAAGGAATGTAACATGTTTTATCATCATTTCCAGCTGATAATATACTGATTTACATACTAGGCTTATATTAATTGCATCTCTGCGCAACCCTTCCAAGCTCTAAACATCCAGGCTGGAAGGTGGTACTTGTCAATAATGTAACTGAAAAACTGTTAGTAATACCCCTTTCACGCCACATTTAGTGGGTTGCAGTCGGGACTTGTGCACAGGAGCGACCCGCTTGAGACTGTCTACAGGGGGACGCATGTCCCGGCCTTTGCCTGGGAGCTGGGAAGCTGCGTCTCTTCCTGCAGCAGAGGCTGCTGGTCCCCGCCCGGCATCTAGCAACAGGCAGACGCCGGGCGCAATGCTCCCTGGTCCCTGCCTGATGCCTAGCAACAGGCTGAATTTGGGCACTGGGAGCCGCAGGACTCCTAGCAACGGAGACGCCATAGGCAGCCGGTGTTCCCCGTTGCTTAAGACCTAGGATTACGTGCAGCAGGGCAGCTGTACTGTATTATATAATTACTTTTCTGATTGGCTAGAGCTCATTTATATTCACCTCCAGTTCACTCCCAAATCGCTGGTGATTGTTCCTGCTACATGTGTGAACCCTGTCAGCCCTGTGAACTCCTGAGGTTCTGTTACCCTTTGAAGATCGTTTTTCCTGATTGAATCCAGCTAGCCTTGAATTCAGGTTTTTGTGTGGTACTTCCACACAGGCTCTTGCCTTTACATTTATATTTGGTTAAGTTGCTTATATCATCCTGTGCATTGTTGCATTTACATATCAGTGTTCATTATTATACCACCCTGTGCATTGTTGCATTTCGTGTTCTTTGAGTGTTACCAGTATATCACCCTGTGCATTGTTGCACCTGTGTACAATTTCTTTATAATCTCTGTCTGATTATTAGGCAGGGTTATCTAGGTTGTGTCCAGTGACGTAGCACTGTACTGCATTTACTCATGACCAGCCTCCAATAGTCGCCTTGTCCCTAGAGAAGACCTGGGGGCATCTGAGTACTGGGTGGACCTAATTTACCCTGGAAAGACGGCTGCTATAGGTGAAGCCTAGCATCGCAGAAGGCTAAAAGACTGCTGGGCAAGGGGAAATTGCGTGAGCGTACCTTGGTACCACCTGATAACCCAGGTTACTGATTAGTCTTCGTCACAGAGACCCCTTTTTCAGACTGGCGTCCCCAGTCCGGCATATTGTCTGGTTGGTGATGCCAGCATGTGACGCATGTGGAAGCGGCGCATGGAAATTATCGTAGCAGGTCACATCAACCCCACAACCAGTTCACACTGCACAGTGGCCCAGATTGAACTTGTGTTTTAACCATGCTCGCTACAAGGGTTGAAATACCAGGTCGCTTGACCTGGGTTATTTCCCCTGGACCCTTTCACATTGCACAAAAACCCGGAGTTGCTGCGCGTTCATGTGCAATAACGTGGGCTATTTTTGGCAGTGTGAAGGGGTATTATACTACTGATTCCAGCCCAGCAAACCACTAGATAAGCTGCACTTGATATTGATTTTGAGTAGATGTGCAGTTGAGCTGTAGTCTTTATCATTTGTAAGACTGCCCTGTAACAGACCCTAGTGAGCCAGTGTAATTTTGCTGTTTGTGCAGTGAGCTGACGAGAATCACTTATTATTCCATTATAGTTTTTAGAATGTAATAGTGAAGTCCGCTATAGTTCTGTAATGTGTGAGGGGGTATCATATAATTTCAATTATCACCATCTACCGAATGAGATAGAAAGTTTAAATGTGGTATGTTGAACTAAAGTCTTCTGCACATAGTCACCCTGCAGAGCCATACATTTCTACCAGCGTTTCTTGACCCAACCCGTCCTTATAGAAGTCCTGTTATTGCTTGAGAACCACTGTTCCACTTCCAGAATGACATAATTTGTGTTGTCAAGTTGCCTACCCCGAAGTGGCTTCTTCATCTCAGGGAAGAGAAAGAAGTTTGCGAGCGTTAAGATCAGGCGAATAGGAGGGATGGGGCAAAAATTTCATAGCTGCACCTGTCAGCTTCCACAGCGGATGCTTGGGCAGAATGTGTGGGTGCGTTGTCGGCTAGGAAATGGAAGTCTTTGCTGATCATACCATGCTGTATTTCTTTTATTTCATCATCACTTCAATAGTTAGTTGTCTGTCTTTGAGGACAAGAGCCTACATCGTGTCAAGATCATCCATGATTGAGGGTCTCCCAGATTGAGGCTCATCTGAGAGGGACTGGTGTCCAGTTTGCAAGTTTTCCACCTCACAACAGTGTCCTATCATGGACGTTCATCACCATTAACAGTCGCCCTTCCATCATGGATGTAGCAGGTGCTGTTCCCTTCAAGTGAAGCAATTTTAATAACACTGCAGGCTTTCAATTTTACTGACCTCTACCAGCTCGAAAAATGAAACAAGTTGCCATAAGTAGCTGTAATTAACAACATCGTACATATAAGGATCGATGATTATGTTGATCAAATTACATTCGGATATCTCAATAACTTCTTGGTGATCATTAAAAACTTTATGGTACCCCCTTGTATACACCACACCTTCTCATTCACTTGAGACAATAGAATATCTTGCTACTACTAGAGCTATCTCTTTTGTTCTCTTTCTTTACATTCATCCTTGTTCCATATCAAATGTATTAAAAGCAGGCGTTCCTAGCATTTACTTTCCTTTGCTCTGAGTTTATTCAGCATAATGCCATCAGTAGACTGTACGGGCAGACTGCAGAATGTGACAGTGATGGTTGCCAGTTCTAAATAATGTAAGGCAGCAGAGAATACAGATTTACTGCTTTCAGCTCCTGTTTATTATCACTCTTTGCTTCATTGTACCTGCTATTGGATGGGGAAGCAATTACATGACCGGCGGTCTGGAGACCGCTGGTCACAATACGGATGCCGGAATCCCGCCCCCCTTACAGTCCCGACAGTTGGCATGCCGACTTATACCCCTTTCAGACTGCCACCTATGAACACGGGTTATTGGCACATGAGCGCGCATAACCCGTGTTCAAGTGCAGTCTCAAAGGTGCCAGGTTTGAAATACCGGGTTGAGTGACCCGGTATTTCAACCCTGGTCGCGAGCAGGGTTGAACTCATGTTCAACCCGGCTCACTGTGCGGTGTGAACGGGAGCCGGATCGATGCGACCCGTTACCCGTTCACTGTGTGTGTATGGGCGGCTCTTGGAGATCATGTGATCTCCAAGAGCCGTCACCGCCGATGTCATCAACCCGGCAATATGCGTGAGGCGGGCCACACACTGGAAGCTCCCGTGTCAGGCTCCCGGGTGCGACCCATCTCGGGCTGTCTGAAAGGGGTATAGCAGGAATTATTCCCACTCGTAGGTGTCCGCAACACCTATCGCCACCGAGCCCGCAAGGGGCTTTGTTGCTCCAGCCCCCTCCCCCCCTGCTGGGCATCTGCAAGACGGGTTCTGGCGTCGGTATGGTGACCAGACTGCCAGTCATACATACCCAACCCCTTGGATGAGTTGTGTGTGCTTAAAGTACACTTTAACTTATCCTATCACCCCCATCTTGTGGACAGACACATTGCCCAGTGTGTTGCTGCAATGATCCCACTATGTCAGGCTAATGTACAGGTTGTGATCCATTTTCTTTAGGCACATAATGCGTTGTGTAGCATGCCATCAGTTGTGTGAGTCTCAATACTGTTCTTTGCACTTAAGAGCCCTGAAGCATGCACTGTTCATGAGTTATGAAGCTCTCTGCTGTTTTACTATGCTATCGATCTGTACCCCGCGGCGCCCTGCAGCTCTGCCTTGTAGTGACGAGGTTGGGCGATCATTAACATCCTTGGTTCTCGCTTTTGCAAGGTTCTTTATATATCACTCATTCACTCCAGCTAGAACATGCTACTCTGACAAATGACCACTGTCAAAGCCCCAAACTGCACCACCAAAACCTGAGAAGTAACTGCCTAGCTCTGCGGGATCGGTGCAGTCATGTCTGTCGCACGATACAGCACTATTAGGAGAAACACAGGGGAAATAAAATAACTCAATTCTGTGGCTCGCCCATGGAGCTTACACCTCTTTATTAAAACATAGACCCATCAATTTTCAGTAGGAATGTTCTTTGCTTCAAATGTAATTGCAGTTAACTGTAGCATATAAAGCAAAGTTTTACCACTATTATTAAAGTATTAGGAGCAAATAGAACCATAATGACATTGGGGGTAATTCCAAGTTGATCACAGCAGGAATTTAGTTAGCAATTGGGCAAAACCATGTGCACTGCAGGGGGGGCAGATATAACATGTGCAGAGAGGGTTAGATTTGGGTGGGTTATGTTGTTTCTGTGCAGGGTAAATACTGGCTGCTTTATTTTTACACTGCAAATTAGATTGCAGATTGAACACACCACACCCAAATCTAACTCCCTCTGCACATGTTATATCTGCCTCCCCTGCAGTGCACATGGTTTTGCCCAATTGCTAACTAAATTCCTGCTGCGATCAACTTGGAATTACCCCCAATGTCACTATTTTTCACTCCCCCGTCATCCGGCCCCATAGCCCTGCATGCTAATATGGACGATATTGTCCACATTGTGCTTGCATGTATAAACGAGCCGGCACCAACGATGAATGGCCGTGGGGCCGCGCATTGTTCATCGTTGGTACCTACACACTGGGGGTCATTCCGACCCGATCGCTCGCTGCAGTTTAGCGCAGCGATCGGATCAGAACTGCGCATGCGCCGGCGCCGCAGTGCATCGGCGCATGGCAGTTGTCGGTGCCCAGCGATCGCCTCTGAGACAGAGGCGGTCGCTGGGCGGGAGGGGTCTGAATGACGGCGTTAAGCCGCCGTTTAGTAGGTGTGGTCCGGCCAACGCAGGCGTTGGGAGGGCAGGGTGTGGTGGCTGCGTGACATCACATGCAGCCGCTGCGGCCAGCGGCAGCGACACACAACTCCCGGCCAGCCGCAGGAGCTGCGCTGGCCGGGAGTTACTTCACAAATACAAAGGCATCGCTGCTGTGCGATGATTTTGTATTTGGGTGGTGGTGGGGGGGGGGAGCAGCACTGACATGCGCGGTGGACTAGCTGCTGGGCATCCCCCCGCATGTCTGGAAACATGATCGTAGCTGTGCTAAATTTAGCACAGCTACGATCAACTTGAAATGACCCCCTCTGAGCAATATCTTGTTCATTAATGAACGAGATCGTTCATTATCATCTGACGGTGGAAACTCTTTTCATTACTTGGGTAAAAGCAACATGCAACTTCTGCATTCTTAATAGGCAGTACCATCTATTGCAGCTATCCCATTGTGGAAATGTAATACAATGTGTGTGTTACCCTACAATCCTCCAGTGAGCTGAAGATGTGTTTTATGCTTTGACCTTGCAGTAGTATGGATTAGAGCAAGGTCAGGCAGAAATAATCCTTTCCTGGTGAACAAATAACTGGTCCATGTGTTAGGGTATTGGCAATCGTCACGCTTGCAATACATACAAGAAAGCAGCTTTCTAACACGGGTGCACAGCCTGGTAAAGCTCTTGAGATGGCTATGAGCCAACTATATTCTGGCCTTTTGAAGCAGAGATTGACCTCCTCTTAGTAATTGGCGTGTGACATAATTCCTCCCACTTGACTGACTTGTAGTGACAATTTGCAGTTATTTCATTGTATTATGGGCCTGATCCATGTTTGTAAGTACAGCAAGAAAATCAAGTAACAGTGTCTGTAGCCCACAAACATTCAACAGCTTTATTTTTACACTGCAATTTACATTTCAGATCAAACGCAACCCACCCAAATCTAACTCTCCCTGCACATGCTACATCTGCCCCACCAGCAGTGCAATGTGGTTTTGCCCAGTTGCTTACTTTTGGCTTTAGTAACATAGTTAATGAGATTTAAAAAAGACAAAATGTCCATCGAGTTCAACCTATATTGTAAAATGTACTCCTTTGAAATGCTATCTCCTTGTATATTTCTTTCGCCTTGGAATTTACAGTATCTAATCCATTTTTAAACATGTTGACTGAGACCACCAATACTACCTACTGTGGCAGAGATTTCCAAATCCTTACTGCCCTTACTGTGAAGAACCCTTTCCTTCCTTGTGTATGACATTTTCTCTCGTCTAACCTCAGAGGGTGTCCACGTGGGGTGGTCTTCAGTATGCCGAATGTCGGGATCCCGGCGCACAGTATACCGGCGCCGGAATGCCGAGACCCGGCATACCGACAGATATTGTCCCACGAGCCCCGTGGAGGGAGAATAAATAGCGTGGGGGTCATTTGCACTCGCCACGCTGTCGGTATGCCATACTACACCCGTGCACGCGCGTTTTTTCAATAAACAAATCACCTGATAGATCCTTGTATTGTCCCTTTTATGTATTTGTAAATATTAATAATGCCCCCTCTCAGGCCCTATATGTCCAGTTTTGCACTTTTTCAGTCCGTTGAAGTAATAACGATTTACATTGTTGTGATTATTAATATCTAGCATATACTGTTTTGTTTTTCATTCTATTTTTTTTTTTGTTATTACATTTTTGAAATACAGTAATAAGCATCTATTCGGAGCCCGTTCGTGGTCACAGAACCTGCCATAAAATTAGCATATAGCACAACCCCGGCTTTGGATTGCTCCCAATGATCTTCACTGCTACAGAGTTGTAGCCAAAATTAAATAAAGACTAACTCAATACAAGTAATCCAGTAATGGTGTAACATTTATGTTTCTGTTCTTTCACTTTTACACTGTAACACACTAGTCCCCCTTAAACATCTCCAATGCCGGATCCCACCCAGGAATTGGAAACGGGTCCTTCCCGGGTGGGATCCGGCATTGGAGACTATCTTCTGGCTTCCCGACCTGGCAAATTGCCAGGTCGGTAGCCATAATGGTGGGGGCGGAGGCGGGAGTGGGGGTGGAAACGGCGCTCGGAGATGAGCTCATCTATGTGCCGCCTCTCCCTACTGCGCCTGACCTGGTATCCAACCCGGGAATAACCCTTCTTATTACCCGGGTTCAATTATCGGGTCAGGCAACCCGGGAATTCGGGCATGGCCCTTTCACACTGTATACTGACCCGTGTCGACCCAGCAATATGGCGTGTCGATACTGGGTTATTTGTGCAATGTAAAAGAGTTAATATGGTCCCTTTTGCCAGACTGTGTGAAGTTTGGTCAAAAGGTTGGAAAGGCGGGAGATCATCATAATCTGATCTCAGAAAGGTGTCTCAGTCTTTGGGCCTGTCTCAAAGAGCAATGCAATGTCAATCTTGTACGCAGTGGAGCGTTTTCCCCACTGCGCATGGTTCTTTATCGCACTACGCATTTGGCGATATAGTCATGCGGTCACGTTTTGCTTCTGACAGCAGTGTTGGGCTACCATAGGCTTACTCGTACATTCTATTATTAACAGATGGGGGTTCCATGTCTTTGTACACTAGCAACGGCTCTCAGACGTTTCCACTGGGCTTCTCAATACAAATCCCAGCAGTTGTGACATTTGCATAATTTCACGCAGCTGCTGCGAAGGCATTTCTGTACATCTCCGAATCAAGCCATGTGTAGAGAGAGATCACAGAACACGCACAGCCCATGATTTGCTGGAGACAAACAGGAAGAATTGTATCTCCAGCTGTCTCTCCGCTATCTCTTCTTGGATGTCCTAGCGCTTTCTAAAACTTAACATGTCTAAGAATGAGCTGCTCATTTTCCCACCCTTCCGCATAACTTCACCTCCCACAATATCGCTATATATTGACAGCACAACCATCTCTTCTAGCCCCCAAGTGCGCTGTCCTGGAGTTAGCCTTGATTCCTCTCTCTCCTTCAAACCACACATGCAGCACCTCTCACAGTCCTGACGTTTTCCAAAAATATTTGCAGGATCAGACCCTTTCTCACCATGGTTGCTACTAACACTTTCCACGCACTGGTCAGCTCCAGATTGGACTACTGTAATCTCCTCCTATCTGTCCTCCCTGACAACCGCCTCTCTCCACTCCAATCTATCCTCCGTGCTGCTGCCAGGCTCATCTTCTTCTCCAGGCATACTGCGTCCATCTCCCCTCTCTTACAAAGCCCTACACTGGCTCCCCTTCAACTTCAGAATACAATTTAAGCTTCTCACACTCGCCTACAAAGCTCTCACCCACTCCTCTCATTTACATATCTGACTTTATCTCCCTCTACACTCCCACTCCTCTTCGCTCCACAAATACATGCCGCCTCTCCTGCCAACAGATTACTTCCTCCCATTCATGTCTCCAAGATTTTGGCCATGGTGCTCCTTACCTCTGGAATTCTCTTCTTCTCCCTATCAGACTCTCCACTCCTTTACAAAACCTTTTAAATGGGCTCTCAAAACCCACTTCTTCATCAAACCCTGCCATCTCTCATCCTAACCCTCTGCTACATGCTCACTTCTATCTCATCTGTGTCACCCCTTCAGAATGTAAGCTCTAACAAGCAGGACCCTCTTCCCTCATGTGCTTTCCCTCTCTTATAACATTTCCTACTCCATACTCCCTTTAACAGCACCTAGCCCCCGATTTCTGCCACCCGACTATTTCAGTGTCCTGTCCCAGACTTGTCCTACATTGTCTTGTACTGTAAAGGGGGGGTACACATGGATTGATTTTTGCTTGCTAAGATTGCTTAGAAAAGAAGCATACATCACTCTGTGTGTATGCCCAATAGCGCTGACTCTAGATTGGCCCACAATCTAGTCAGGTCGCTCACTTCACCGCTGTGTGAAATGAGCGCCCCCCCTCTGCTCAGCACACATTGCGCTGAGTTCTGAGCGGGGGGAGAGATGTGTGCTGAGTGGCCTGTGATAGATCGCTCAGCACACATCTCTACGTGTGTACTCCCCTTATGTCTTTGTTTCCTTGTCTTTCTCATTTGTTTACGTATGTTGGCCCTAATTCAGACTTTGATCACTCCTCTGTGAATTTGCAGAGGTTTGCAATCAGATAGTCGCAGCCCAGACAGAGTGAAAATCCACCCTGTGCAAAAGCTTTGCAATCGCCGGTCAGCTGCAAAACCGTTCGCAACTCACTCACCATCTAATGTTTTTCCATTCTGTGCAGTCTGTGCGTAGCCCAGGACTTACTCCTACGGTGCAAAAGAAACAGGCTGCTCAGGGCCGGGGCTGACGTCACATACCCTCCCTGAAAATGCTTGGGAACGCCTGTGTTTTTCCTGACACTCCCAGAAAACATGCATTTACCACCCCCAAACGTCCTCTTCCTGTCAATCTACCTGCGTACGCCTAGCGATCAACAAAAGATGCTGATTTCTTTTGCAGCTTGGCCTCGCGCGTGCACATTACGATCCATATGCATGCGCAGTCGATCAATAGTTGGCCGCCTTGCGAATTCGCACAGGTCTGAATTAGGCCCTTTGTTAGGTGCTGTGGAACCCTTCCGGCGCCATATAAATTAAATATAATGATGATAATAACAACTACTAAGGAAGAACCAAAGTAGGTGGCATTTTGAGGTCCCCCAACCCCCCTCCCCAATCCCCTTACCTGTTCTTTACAACCCAGGGTTGAAAGAAATGGCATTCTACATAGCTAGATCTTTATTAGGCTTCGTACCCACTGATGTCAATTTTTTTTCCTAGCGTTTCTAATTCTAGGACAACATTTTGAAAAAGGAAAACATTTTTTCAATTACTTCTATCCACATGCGTTCTGGAGCTCCATTGCGTTATGTTCACTGTAAGTGAATACAATGGGGAAGATTAGGCAATTTCGGTTGACCTCCCGAATGCCATCAAAGGTGACAACAACCTTTTTACTAGAATGTTTTATTTGCGGTTTATTTTAAAGCATTGGGTTCCGATGGCTAATCTTCCTACTTGTCATTTACACTTACCTGTTGCTCGTTGAATGCTTTAAACTGTATTACAGTAATAAAATGATGCATATGAATAAAGACGCAACACAGGACTCTTTTTTGTAAGAAACCAATGGTTTTCAGCAGTGCCCTGTGCTACCGCAGCACTGTTCGCTCTCAGTAACCTCAGGTACTAGGTGATGATACTATGCTTACGCTTTTGATGAGGCCTGATGGTTAATCTGGAAATTATCTAGTGCTTCGTATCTATTTGGGAGTGTAAAACTCATAATTGGATCACAGTCGGTGTTCTGTTCTGCCAAGCAGTGATTTAGGTAACATCTAACGCCGCAAAATTGAAGAGCGTGAGAGAGAGCATTTGCTGTGGGAGGGGGGATATCCACAGGGAAAGCGTGTTTGTGGGGCTGCTATTTGCTTTTATGACTTTTCAAGTACTAATCTCGTCTCCGAGCAGGAGGTTCCAGCTTTTTGACATCTATCAGTTCAGCTAATGAACATTAAACGGAGACCATCTGGCAATCAAAATATGTTCAGTTTTGCTAATTGTGCAAATATTTAGCTTCCTGAGTTGCAGCGGTAACCGATTGTAGAACCTAATATTAGTGTCAATCACTTCCCCTTCCTTCCAGTCTTTATTGTGTTCCGTCACTACACACTTATCGCCACCTCTACTGATCATTGTTTTGAACTACAGATGTGTCCTCATACATTATCGCACCAAACAGCCCCTCTCGGCACGCCGGGTCACATGCAGTCTGCTAGCGCTGGCCATCTTTTCCATGTCTCTACCTGAAAACACATCTTATGCGCAATGCAGTGTAACTAGTACGCACCAGCAAACTGTGCTGAAAAACTTAGCGCTATCAGTCTAATTCAGGTTCCAGCGGATTAGCGGCGCATGCCTGTAAAGTACAGATGTTCAGTACTTTGAGCATGTACCAAACTAATTCTGCGCATGTGCAGTATGGTCTGCGACAATGGATGCTGATTGGTAGCAGACTGACAATGATTGACAGGCTGATGCCGTTTGTGGGCGGGGAGGGCAACGGCCTCAGTTTCCTAAAATGGAGGTGTGTTGTTGCCGTTTTGGGGGGAGGAACGAGGCACGTATTGTACTCAAACCATCGGGTTTGCGTACAACACTGAATCAGGCCTCCAAAACAAATGAATGGTCTTTTTTTTAATTTATATCCCCCTCCTTATTTTCTAAGATGTGTATTTCCCTATAATGCTGGATACACACTGGGGGTCATTCAGACCTGATCACTCGCTTGCTGTTTTTTTGCAGTCCTGCGTTCACATAGTCGCCGCCCACCGGGAAGTGTATGTTTGCTGTGCAAGTGTGCAATCGCATGTGCAGCCGCCGAGTGGTACAAAAAAGATTTGTGCAGTTTCTGAGTAGCCCAGGACTTACCCAGCCGCTGCGATCACTTCAGCCTGTCCGGGATCGGAATTGACGTCAGACACCCGCCCTGCAAACGCCTGGACACGCCTGTGTTTTTCCAACCACTCCCAGAAAATGGTCAGTTGCCACCCACAAACGCCCCCTTCCTGTCAATCTCCTTGCGATCGGCTGTGCGAATGGATTCTTTGTAAAACCCATCGCACAGCAACAATCCGCTTTGTACCCGTGCGACGCGCCTGCGCATTGTGGTGCATACGCATGTGCAGTTCAGACCTAATCGCAGCGCTGCAAAAAACGCTAGCGAGCGATCAGGTCTGAATTACCCCCACTGTGCAGATCGTCCTGCAGGTCAGACAAACTCTGTGATCCTTGGAGCAATTTTCCGATCAGTGTGCACCCCGATGACGGAGCTATTTTTAGCTCAGCGTGTACTATCTTCAAGAGGACCAGGATCGGGAAGTCGTGCATCTTACATTTTGAAGCAGCTAATAAGATGCGGCCTCCTGATCCGACCGTTACAGAAGAGTATCCGGCTGTTCATCAGCTAACGCTCCAGGAAAAAAATGGCGCATGCACTATTATCCTGGTGATTTCTGAACTGCACATGCGCATATCTGCGGAAACCACGTTTCAGGTGATGCTTGCGGCGTCAATAGGGAGGTAAGTATTTTAAATGGATACACGGGTGGACTCCCTTGGACCCAGGAGCCTGTGTGTACCGCCAATGGCAAGAGGTGCACACACATGAATTTTTCTCTAACGTCCTAAGTGGATGCTGGGGACTCCGTAAGGACCATGGGGAATAGTGGCTCCGCAGGAGACTGGGCACATCTAAAGAAAGATTTAGGACTATCTGGTGTGCACTGGCTCCTCCCCCTATGACCCTCCTCCAAGCCTCAGTTAGATCTCTGTGCCCGAACGAGAAGGGTGCACACTAGGGGCTCTCCTGAGCTTCTTAGTGAAAGTTTTAGATTAGGTTTTTTATTTTCAGTGAGACCTGCTGGCAACAGGCTCACTGCATCGAGGGACTAAGGGGAGAAGAAGCGAACTCACCTGCGTGCAGAGTGTATTGGGCTTCTTAGGCTACTGGACATTAGCTCCAGAGGGACGATCACAGGCCCAGCTTGGATGGGTCCCAGAGCCGCGCCGCCGGCCCCCTTACAGAGCCAGAAGGCAGAAGAGGTCCGGAAAATCGGCGGCAGAAGACGTCCTGTCTTCAACAAGGTAGCGCACAGCACTGCAGCTGTGCGCCATTGCTCTCAGCACACTTCGGTCACTGAGGGTGCAGGGCGCTGGGGGGGGGCGCCCTGAGACGCAATAAAAACACCTTGGATGGCAAAAAAAATGCATCACATATAGCTCCTGGGCTATATGGATGCATTTAACCCCTGCCAGAATCCATAAAAAAGCAGGAGAAAAGTCCGCGAAAAAGGGGCGGAGCCTATCTCCTCAGCACACTGGCGCCATTTTCCCTCACAGCTCCGTTGGAGGGAAGCTCCCTGTCTCTCCCCTGCAGTCACTACACTACAGAAAAGGTTAAAAAAAGAGAGGGGGGCACTAATTAGGCGCAGTATTAACTATACAGCAGCTATAAGGGGAAAAACACTTATATAAGGTTATCCCTGTATATATATAGCGCTCTGGTGTGTCCTGGCAAACTCTCCCTCTGTCTCCCCAAAGGGCTAGTGGGGTCCTGTCCTCTATCAGAGCATTCCCTGTGTGTGTGCTGTATGTCGGTACTTTTGTGTCGACATGTATGAGGAGAAAAATGATGTGGAGACGGAGCAGATTGCCTGTAATAGTGATGTCACCCCCTAGGGGGTCGACACCTGAGTGGATGAACTGTTGGAAGGAATTACGTGACAGTGTCAGCTTTGTATAAAAGACAGTGGTTGACATGAGACAGCCGGCTACTCAGCTTGTGCCTGTCCAGACGTCTCATAGGCCGTCAGGGGCTCTAAAGCGCCCGTTACCTCAGATGGCAGATATAGACGCCGACACGGATACTGACTCCAGTGTCGACGGTGAAGAGACGAATGTGACTTCCAGTAGGGCCACACGTTACATGATTGAGGCAATGAAAAATGTTTTACACATTTCTGATAATACGAGTACCACCAAAAAAAAGGGGTATTATGTTCGGTGAGGAAAAACTACCTGTAGTTTTCCTAAATCTGAGAAATTAAATGAGGTGTGTGTGATGATGCGTGGGTTTCCCCCGATAACAACGGATCATTTCTAAAATGTTATTGGCATTATATCCTTTCCCGCCAGAGGTTAGGGTGCGTTGGGAAACACCCCCTAGGGGGGATAAAGCGCTCACACGCTTGTAAGGGCTCTACCTTCGCCTGAGATGGCCACCCTTAAGGATCCTGCTGATAGAAAGCAGGAGGGTATCCTAAAAGGTATTTACACACATACTGGTGTTATACTGCGACCAGCAATCGCCTCAGCCTGGATGTGCAGTGCTGGGTTGGCGTGGTCGGATTCCCTGACTGAAAATATTGATACCCTAGATAGGGACAGTATATTTTTGCCTATAGAGCATTTAAAAGATGCATTTTTATATATGCGTGATGCATAGCGGAATATTTGCCGACTGGCATCAAGTCTAAGCGCGTTGTCCATTTCTACCAGTAGAGGGTTATGGACACGTCAGTGGTCAGGTGATGCGTATTCCAAACGGCATTTGGAAGTATTGCTTTATTAAGGGAGGAGTTATTTGGGGTCGGTCTTTCAGACCTGGTGGCCACGGCAACAGCTGGGAATTCCACGTTTGTACCCCAGGTCGCCTCTCAACATGAGAAGACGCCGTATTATCAGGCGCAGTCTTTTCGTGGACAAGCGGGCAAAAGGTTCCTCATTTCTGCCCCGTGACAGAGGGAGAGGAAAAAGGCTGCAGAAATCAGCCAGTTCCCAGGAACAGAAACCCTCTCCCGCCTCTGCCAAGCCCTCAGTATACGCTGGGGCTTTACAAGCAGAATCAGGCACGGTGGGGGGCCCGTCTCAATGAATTTCAGCGCGCAGTGGGCTCACTCGCAAGTAGACCCCTGGATCCTTCAGGTGATATCTCAGGGGTACAAATTAGAATTCGAGACGTCTCCCCCTCGCCGTTTCCTAAAGTCGGCTTTACCGATGTCTCCTTCTGACAGGGAGACAGTTTTGGAAGCCATTCACAAGCTGTATTCCCAGCAGGTGATAATCAAGATACCCCTCCTGCAACAGGGAACGGGGTATTATTCCACACTGTTGTGGTACCGAAGCCGGACGGCTCGGTGAGACCGATTCTAAATCTAAAATCTTTGAACACTTACATACAGAGGTTCAAATTCAAGATGGAGTCACTCAGAGCAGTGATTGCGAACCTGGAAGAAGGGGACTACATGATGTCTCGGGACATCAAGGATGCTTACCTTCATGTCAAAATTTACCCTTCTCACCAAGGGTACCTCAGGTTTATGGTACAGAACTGTCACTATCAGTTCAGACGCTGCCGTATGGATGGTACACGGCACCCCGGGTCTTTACCAAGGTAATGGCCGAAATGATGATATTCCTTCGAAGGAAGTGAATTTTAGTTATCCCTTCCTTGGACAATTCCCTGATAAGGGTAAGATCCAGGGAACAGTTGGAGGTCGGTGTAGCACTATCTCAGGTGTTGCGGCAGCACGATTGGATTCTCAATATTCCAAAATCGCACCTGGTTCCGACGACGTGTCTTCTGTTCCTAGGTATGATCCTGGACACAGTCCAGAAAAAGGTGTTTCTCCCGGAGGAGAAAGCCAGGGAGTTATCCGAGCTAGTCAGGAACCTCCTAAAACCGAGCCAAGTCTCAGTGCATCAATGCACAAGGGTTCTGGGTAAAATGGTGGCTTCCTACGAAGCAATCCCATTCGGCAGATTCCACGCAAGAACTTTCCAGTGGGACCTGCTGGACAAATGGTCCGGATAGCATCTTCAGATGCATCAGCGGATAACCCTGTCACCAAGGACAAGGGTGTCCCTCCTGTGGTGGTTGCAGAGTGCTCATCTTCTAGAGGGCCGCAGATTAGGCATTCAGGACTGGGTCCTGGTGACCACGGATGCCAGCCTGCGAGGCTGGGGAGCAGTCACACAGGGAAGGAATATCCAGGGCTTATGGTCAAGCCTGGAGACATCACTTCACATAAATATCCTGAAGCTAAGGGACATTTACAATGCTCTAAGCTTAGCAAGACCTCTGCTTCAAGGTCAGCCGGTGTTGATCCAGTCGGACAACATCACGGCAGTCACCCACGTAAACAGACAGGGTGGCACAAGAAGCAGGAGGGCAATGGCAGAAGCTGCAAGGATTCTTCGCTGGGCGGAAAATCATGTGATAGCACTGTCAGCAGTATTCATTCCGGGAGTGGACAACTGGGAAGCAGACTTCCTCAGCACGACCTCCACCCGGGAGAGTGGGGACTTCACCCAGAAGTCTTCCACATGATTAAAAACTCGACAGGTATTGCGCCAGGTCCAGGGACCCTCAGGCAATAAGCTGTAGACGCTCTGGTAACACCGTGGGTGTACCAGTCAGGGTATGTGTTCCCTCCTCTGCCTCTCATACCCAAGGTACTGAGATTGATAAGATGGAGAGGAGTAAGCACTATATTCGTGGTTCCGGATTGGCCAAGAAGGACTTGGTAACCGGAACTTCAAGAGATGCTCACGGAGGATCCGTGGCCTCTACCTCTAAGAAGGGACCTGCTCCAGCAAGGACCCTGTCTGTTCCAAGACTTACCGCGGCTGCGTTTGACGGCATGGCGGTTGAACGCCGGATCCTGAAGGAAAAAAGGCATTCCGGATGAAGTCATCCCTATCCTGATCAAAGCCAGGAAGGATGTAACCGCAAAAACATTATCACCGCAATTGGCGAAAATATGTTGCGTGGTGCGAGGCCAGTAAGGCCCGACGGAGGAAATTCAACTGGGTCGATTCCTACATTTCCTGCAAACAGGAGTGTCTATGGGCCTGAAATTGGGGTCCATTAAGGTTCAAATTTCGGCCCTGTCAATTTTCTTCCAAAAAGAACTAGCTTCAGTCCCTGAAGTTCAGACGTTTGTAAAAGGGGTACTGCATATACAGCCTCCTTTTGTGCCTCCAGTGGCACTTTGGGATCTCAATGTAGTTTTGGGTTCCAAAAGTCACATTGGTTTGAACCACTTAAATCTGTGGAGTTAAAATATCTCACATGGAAAGTGGTCATGCTGTTGGCCCTGGCCTGGGCCAGGCGCGTGTCAGAATTGGCGGCTTTATCCTGAAAAAGCCCTTATCTGATTTTCCATTCGGACAGGGCGGAATTGAGGACTCGTCCTCAGTCTCTCCCCAAGGTGGTTTCAGCGTCTCACCTGAACCAACCTATTGGTGGTGCCTGCGGCTACTAGGGACTTGGAGGCCTCCAAGTTGCTAGACGTTGTCAGTGCCCTGAAAATATATGTTTCCAGGACGGCTGGAGTCAGGAAATCTGACTCGCTGTTTATCCTGTGTGCACCCAACAAGCTGGGTGCTCCTGCTTCTAAGCAGACTATTGCTCGTTGGATTTGTAGTACAATTCAGCTTGCACATTCTGTGGCAGGCCTGCCACAGCCAAAAATCTGTAAATGCCCACTCCACAAGGAAGGTGGGCTCATCTTGGGCGGCTGCCCGAGGGGTCTCGGCTTTACAACTTTGCCGAGCAGCTACTTGGTCAGGAGCAAATATGTTTGTAAAATTCTACAAAATTGATATCCTGGCTGAGGAGGACCTGGAGTTCTCTCATTTGGTGCTGCAGAGTCATCCGCACTCTCCCGCCCGTTTGGGAGCTTTGGTATAATCCCCATGGTCCTTACGGAGTCCCCAGCATCCACTTAGGACGTTAGAGAAAATAAGAATTTACTTACCGATAATTCTATTTCTCATAGTCCATAGTGGATGCTGGGCGCCCATCCCAAGTGCGGATTGTCTGCAATACTTGTACATAGTTATTGTTACAAAAATCGGGTTATTATTGTTGTGAGCCATCTTTCAGAGGCTCCTCTGTTATCATGCTGTTAACTGGGTTCAGATCACAGGTTATACGGTGTGATTGGTGTGGCTGGTATGAGTCTTACCCGGGATTCAAAATCCTTCCTTATTGTGTACGCTCGTCCGGGCACAGTATCCTAACTGAGGCTTGGAGGAGGGTCATAGGGGGAGGAGCCAGTGCACACCAGATAGTCCTAAAGCTTTCTTTAGATGTGCCCAGTCTCCTGCGGAGCCACTATTCCCCATGGTCCTTACGGAGTCCCCAGCATCCACTACGGACTATGAGAAATAGAATTATCGGTAAGTAAATTCTTATTATTTTACATGCAGGGTAAATACTGGCGTTTTTTTCATGCAGCCCATAAATGCTGGGCAGCTTCATTTTTACACTGCAAATAAGATTTGAGTTTGGACACAGTTTCAATGTGCCCCACCCGCAGTGCAACATGGTTTTACCAAGGTGCTAAGTTACTTGCTCCTTTTTGCTTTCCTCCCAACTCCAAATGAGCCCCACAATGTCTGCTGGGGCATAATCTAATTCACCTGTGAGTGGCAATTGAACAATTCCTGCATTTGTGAATGCTCTCTGTTGTCTTCTGTATATAGGTGGTCATTCCGAGTTGATCGCTAGCTTCATTCGTTCGCTGTGCAGCGATGAGGCAAAAAAATGGCACTTCTGCGCACGCGGCGCAATGTGCACGCGCGGCATACTATTACAACGAACGATGTCGTTTTACACAAGGTCTAGCGATGCTTTTCAGTCGCACAGGCAGCCGCAGAGTGATTGACAGGAAGTGGGCGTTTCTGGGTGTCAACTGACCGTTTTCAGGGAGTGTTCGGGAAAACGCAGGCGTGCCAGGAAAAATGCAGGCGTGGCTGGGCGAACGCAGGGCGTGTTTGTGACATCAAATCAGGAACTGAATGGTCTGAAGTGATCGCAAGCGCTGAGTAGGTCTGAAGCTACTCTAAAACTGCACAAAATTATTTTGTAGCCGCTCTGCGATCCCTTCGTTCGCACTTCTGCTAAGCTAAAATACACTCCCAGTGGGCGGCGGCATAGCGTTTGCACAGCTGCTAAAAACTGCTAGCGAGCGATCAACTCGGAATGACCACCTAAGTTACTTGCTCATTTTTGCTTTCCTCCCAGCTCCAAATGAGCCCCCACATTGTCTGCTGGGGCATAATTCACCTGTGAGTGGCAATTGAACAATTTCTGCATTTGTGAATGCTCTCTGTTGTCTTCTGTATATAGACTCTCTTCTTGCTAACAATACATGCTCACACAGCCTCTGTATCTTGATTTTTTGGGATGATTCATAGATGAGTTTATTCCAGGACAGCTGCCCCGTCAAATGCAAAATCCTGATCGCAAAGGCAAATGCTTGCATTGCCGGGGTTTGTCCCAATAGTGCTTCTGCACATGCATACAAAAAAAGCCAGGCTTTTTGGAGCTTGATAAATATCACAATCGCAACATCCCCATACATTGCTATTTCTCTGACGTCCTAAGTGGATGCTGGGGACTCCGTCAGGACCATGGGGAATAGCGGCTCCGCAGGAGACAGGGCACAAAAGTAAAAGCTTTAGGATCAGGTGGTGTGCACTGGCTCCTCCCCCTATGACCCTCCTCCAAGCCTCAGTTAGATTTTTGTGCCCGGCCGAGAAGGGTGCAATCTAGGTGGCTCTCCTAAAGAGCTGCTTAGAGTAAAAGTTTTGTTAGGTTTTTTTTTATTTTCAGTAAGTCCTGCTGGCAACAGGCTCACTGCATCGAGGGACTTAGGGGAGAGAAGTGAACTCACCTGCGTGCAGGATGGATTGGCTTCTTAGGCTACTGGACACCATTAGCTCCAGAGGGAGTCGGAACACAGGTCTCACCCTGGGGTTCGTCCCGGAGCCGCGCCGCCGACCCCCTTGCAGATGCCGAAAAGTGAAGAGGTCCAGAAACCGGCGGCAGAAGACTTTTCAGTCTTCATAAGGTAGCGCACAGCACTGCAGCTGTGCGCCATTGTTGTCAGCACACTTCATAGCAGCGGTCACTGAGGGTGCAGGGCGCTGGGGGGGGGCGCCCTGGGCAGCAATGATAGTACCTTATTCTGGCTAAAAATACATCACATATAGCCCCTGGAGGCTATATGGATGTATTTAACCCCTGCCAGGTCTCAGAAAAACGGGAGAAGAAGCCCGCCGAAAAGGGGGCGGGGCCTATTCTCCTCAGCACACAGCGCCATTTTCCCTCACAGAAATGCTGGTGGGAAGGCTCCCAGGCTCTCCCCTGCACTGCACTACAGAAACAGGGTTAAAACAGAGAGGGGGGGCACTTATTTGGCGATATGTATATATATAATAAAATGCTATAAGGGAAAAACACTTATATAAAGGTTGTCCCTGTATAATTATAGCGTTTTTGGTGTGTGCTGGCAAACTCTCCCTCTGTCTCCCCAAAGGGCTAGTGGGGTCCTGTCCTCTATCAGAGCATTCCCTGTGTGTGTGCTGTGTGTCGGTACGTGTGTGTCGACATGTATGAGGACGATGTTGGTGAGGAGGCGGAGCAATTGCCTGTAATGGTGATGTCACTCTCTAGGGAGTCGACACCGGAATGGATGGCTTATTTAAGGAATTACGTGATAATGTCAACACGCTGCAAGGTCGGTTGACGACATGAGACGGCCGGCAAACCAATTAGTACCTGTCCAGGCGTCTCAAACACCGTCAGGGGCGTTAAAACGTCCTTTTACCTCAGTCGGTCGACACAGACACAGACACGGACACTGACTCCAGTGTCGACGGTGAAGAAACAAACGTATTTTCCTTTAGGGCCACACGTTACTTGTTAAGGGCAATTAAGGAGATGTTACATATTTCTGATACTACAAGTACCACAAAAAAGGGTATTATGTGGAGTGTGAAAAAACTACATGTGGTTTTTCCTGAATCAGATAAATTAAATGAAGTGAGTGATGATGCGTGGGTTTCCCCCGATAGAAAATTATTGGCGGTATACCCTTTCCCGCCAGAAGTTATGGCGCGTTGGGAAACACCCCTTAGGGTGGATAAGGCGCTCACACGCTTATCAAAACAAGTGGCGTTACCGTCTCCAGATACGGCCGCCCTCAAGGAGCCAACTGATAGGAGGCTGGAAAATATCCTAAAAAGTATATACACACATACTGGTGTTATACTGCGACCAGCGATCGCCTCAGCCTGGATGGGCAGCGCTGGGGTGGCTTGGTCGGATTCCCTGACTGGAAATATTGATACCCTTGACAGGGACAGTATTTTATTGACTATAGAGCATTTAAAGGATGCATTTCTATATATGCGAGATGCACAGAGGGATATTTGCACTCTGGCATCAAGAGTAAGTGCGATGTCCATATCTGCCAGAAGATGTTTATGGACACGACAGTGGTCAGGTGATGCAGATTCCAAACGGCACATGGAAGTATTGCCGTATAAAGGGGAGGAGTTATTTGGGGTCGGTCCATCGGATCTGGTGGCCACGGCAACAGCTGGAAAATCCACCTTTTTTACCCCAAGTCACATCTCAGCAGAAAAAGACATCGTCTTTTCAGCCTCAGTCCTTTCGTCCCCATAAGGGAAGAAGACTGCAGCAGGCAGCCCATTCCCAGGAACAGAAGCCTTCCACCGCTTCTGCCAAGTCCTCAGCATGACGCTGGGGCCGTACAAACAGGTGCGGTGGGGGGTCGTCTCAAGAGTTTCAGCACGCAGTGGGCTTACTCGCAAGTGGACCCCTGGATCCTACAAGTAGTATCCCAGGGGTACAGATTGGAAATTCGAGACGTCTCCCCCTCGCAGGTTCCTGAAGTTTGCTTTACCAACGTCTCCCTCCGACAGGGAGGCAGTATTGGAAACAATTCACAAGCTGTATTCCCAGCAGGTGATAATCAAAGTACCCCTCCTACAACAAGGAAAGGGGTATTATTCCACACTATATTGTGGTACTGAAGCCAGACGGCTCGGTGAGACCTATTCTAAATCTGAAATATTTTAACACTTACATACAAAGGTTCAAATCAAGATGGAGTCACTCAGAGCAGTGATAGCGAACCAGAAAGAAGGGGACTATATGTGTCCCTGGACATCAAGGATGCTTACCTCCATGTCCCAATTTGCCCTTCTCACCAAGGGTACCTCAGGTTCGTGGTACAAAACTGTCACTATCAGTTTCAGACGCTGCCGTTTGGATTGTCCACGGCACCCCGGGTCTTTACCAAGGTAATGGCCGAAATGATGATTCTTCTTCAAAGAAAAGGCGTCTTAATTATCCCTTACTTGGACGATCTCCTGATAAGGGCAAGGTCCAGAGAACAGTTGGAGGTCGGAGTAGCACTATCTCAAGTAGTTCTACGACAGCACGGGTGGATTCTAAATATTCCAAAATCGCAGCTGTCTCCGACGACACGTCTGCTGTTCCTAGGGATGATTCTGGACACAGTCCAGAAAAAGGTTTCTCCCGGAGGAGAAAGCCAGGGAGTTATCCGAGCTAGTCAGGAACCTCCTAAAACCAGGCCAAGTGTCAGTGCATCAATGCACAAGGGTCCTGGGAAAAATGGTGGCTTCTTACGAAGCGATTCCATTCGGCAGATTCCACGCAAGAACTTTTCAGTGGGATCTGCTGGGAAAATGGTCCGGATCGCATCTTCAGATGCATCAGCGGATAACCCTGTCTCCAAGGACAAGGGTGTCTCTTCTGTGGTGGCTGCAGAGTGCTCATCTACTAAAGGGCCACAGATTCGGCATTCAGGACTGGGTCCTGGTGACCACGGATGCCAGCCTGAAAGGCTGGGGAGCAGTCACACAAGGAAAAAATTTCCAGGGAGTGTGATCAAGTCTGGAGACTTCTCTCCACATAAATATACTGGAGCTAAGAACAATTTACAATGCTCTAAGCTTAGCAAGACCTCTGCTTCAAGGTCAGCCGGTATTGATCCAGTGGGACAACATCACGGCAGTCGCCCACGTAAACAGACAGGGCGGCACAAGAAGCAGGAGGGCAATGGCAGAAACTGCAAGGATTCTTCGCTGGGCGGAAAATCATGTGATAGCACTGTCAGCAGTGTTCATTCCGGGAGTGGACAACTGGGAAGCAGACTTCCTCAGCACGACCTCCACCCGGGAGAGTGGGGACTTCATCGGGAAGTCTTCCACATGATTGTGAACCGTTGGGAAAGACCAAAGGTGGACATGATGGCGTCCCGCCTGAACAAAAAACTGGACAGGTATTGCGCCAGGTCAAGAGACCCTCAGGCAATAGCTGTGGACGTTCTGGTAACACCGTGGGTGTACCAGTCGGTGTATGTGTTCCCTCCTCTGCTTCTCATACCTAAGGTACTGAGAATTATAAGACGTAGAGGAGTAAGAACTATACTCGTGGCTCCGGATTGGCCAAGAAGGACTTGGTACCCGGAACTTCAAGAGATGCTCACAGAGGACTCATGGCCTCTGCCGCTAAGAAGGGACTTGCTTCAGCAAGTACCATGTCTGTTCCAAGACTTACCGCGGCTGCGTTTGACGGCATGGCGGTTGAACGCCGGATCCTAAGGGAAAAAGGCATTCCGGAAGAGGTCATTCCTACCCTGGTCAAAGCCAGGAAGGAGGTGACCGCACAACATTATCACCACATGTGGCGAAAATATGTTGCGTGGTGTGAGGCCAGGAAGGCCCCACGAAGAAATTTCAACTCGATTCCTGCATTTCCTGCAAACAGGAGTGTCTATGGGCCTCAAATTGGGGTCCATTAAGGTTCAAATTTCGGCCCTGTCGATTTTCTTCCAGAAAGAATTGGCTTCAGTTCCTGAAGTCCAGAAGTTTGTCAAGGGAGTACTGCATATACAACCCCCTTTTGTGCCTCCAGTGGCACTGTGGGATCTCAACGTAGTTCTGGGATTCCTCAAATCACATTGGTTTAAACCGCTCAAATCTGTGGATTTGAAATATCTCACATGGAAAGTGACCATGATGTTGGCCTTGGCCTCGGCCAGGCGAGTGTCAGAATTGGCGGCTTTGTCTCACAAAAGCCCATATCTGATTGTCCATTCGGACAGTGCAGAGCTGCGGACTCGTCCCCAGTTTCTCCCTAAGGTGGTGTCAGCGTTTCACCTGAACCAGCTTATTGTGGTACCTGCGGCTACTAGGGACTTGGAGGACTCCAAGTTGCTAGATGTTGTCAGGGCCCTGAAAATATAGGTTTCCAGGACGGCTGGAGTCAGGAAAACTGACTTGCTGTTATCCTGTATGCACCCAACAAACTGGGTGCTCTTGCTTCTAAGCAGACGATTGCTAGTTGGATGTGTAGTACAATTCAGCTTGCACATTCTGTGGCAGGTCTGCCACAGCTAAAATATGTAAATGCCCATTCCACAAGGAAGGTGGGCTCATCTTGGGCGGCTGCCCGAGGGGTCTCGGCTTTACAACTTTGCCGAGCTGCTACTTGGTCAGGGACACACCCTGGCTGAGGAGGACCTGGAGTTCTCTCACTCGGTGCTGCAGAGTCATCCGCACTCTCCCGCCCGTTTGGGAGCTTTGGTATAATCCCCATGGTCCTGACGGAGTCCCCAGCATCCACTTAGGACGTCAGAGAAAATAAGAATTTACTTACCGATAATTCTATTTCTCGTAGTCCGTAGTGGATGCTGGGCGCCCATCCCAAGTGCGGATTGTCTGCAATACTTGTACATAGTTATTGTTACAAAAATCGGGTTATTATTGTTGTGAGCCATCTTTTCAGAGGCTCCTCTGTTATCATGCTGTTAACTGGGTTCAGATCACAGGTTGTACAGTGTGATTGGTGTGGCTGGTATGAGTCTTACCCGGGATTCAAAATCCTTCCTTATTGTGTACGCTCGTCCGGGCACAGTATCCTAACTGAGGCTTGGAGGAGGGTCATAGGGGGAGGAGCCAGTGCACACCACCTGATCCTAAAGCTTTTACTTTTGTGCCCTGTCTCCTGCGGAGCCGCTATTCCCCATGGTCCTGACGGAGTCCCCAGCATCCACTACGGACTACGAGAAATAGAATTATCGGTAAGTAAATTCTTATTATCGCCTGCATTACAGAGATGATAAATAGGCACGACACAAAAATCTTGTGTATATTGCACTATCCTTATGATTCTTGGGGATCGATAAATCATGCTTGATTCACTCCCTTAATTTTTGTGAGCCTCACCATTTGTTTCCTGTATGTGGGAGAATAATCGGACTACATGTTACGTTGCACAATGCGCACAGCCGGAGGCAGGGGGAGCTGGGCAGTGTCTAAGCCAGGCATGTCCAAACTGTGGCCCTCCAGCTGTTGTGAAACTACATATCCCAGCATGCCTTGACACAGTTTTGCTGTCAGAGAATGCTAAAGCTGTGTCAGGGCATGCTGGGCCGCAGTTTGGACATGCCTGGTCTAAGCCTATTGAGGACGCTCAACACCGCCCGGCATTAAAAAGAAATGGGGCTGGCTAATACCGTAATCCCCGGGACTGGAACTTCCAATTCTTGCCCAAAATCCAAGGATCCCGCCGATCCCGGGATTGGCCACTATACTCCTGACTGTGACTTGTATATGTCTTCTGAGAATGTAGCCAAGCTAATGCCTTCTCACATCTCTCGGCTTGGGCAAGAGGCCAGAACCAAAATTCTTACCATTCTTATAAAACGTTGTTGTTGTTGTTGTTGTTGTTGTTGTTGTTGTTTTATGCATTTTTGTGACTGCTACTACATATTTTCCATAAATAAAGGCAAACATAAACTTACATGGGAAGGTTATACAGTATGGTTTACTGGGGATCTGGTCAGGATCACGCCGGTTGGGATCCCTGCAATCAGAATGCCAACGCTGGAATCTTGACACTATTCGGGAATGCCGACACCAGCATTCCGAATAGGTTCTCCAGCTCGGAGCCGGAATCCCGACAGCAGGGATAGGATAGGTTAGGCTGCACCATGGAGTGGGGGAGGAGGGCACTTAGGGTTAGGAAATCCACTGAGTGGGTTGGGGGGTGGTTAGGTTTAGGCTGTGGGAAGGGTTAGGTTTAGGTACCACCGGGGTGAGGGTTAGGGTTAGGCTGTGGGGCGTCTGCTGGGTAGATGTAGGCTGTTGGATGGGGGGGTTAGAGAGCCACGGGGGAGGTAAGTATAATTACCTTCCCCTGTCAGGATTCTGACCATCGGGATTCCGCAGCCAGTATTCTGAACGCCGGCTTTGCCACCGCCGGAAACTCATACCCAACCTGGCTTACTGAACATGTGCAATATCAATTGTAGAAAGTTTCTCATTCCAGCTCTTTACCTGATGTTTAATACTTCAGCTTTGGAACAACAGCCTTCCAGTTGTACTTGCAGTTTCCCCACTCATTTTCAGCTGCCGTAGAGTGATGTATATCTGAACAACTGCTCGTAGATAAGACAATCTGTGGCCATTAGATAATGTGACATGAGATGCAATTGACCTTTGTATCTTTTCTGAATTAAACTGTCAGATACTAGTTGAATCCATACAAATGCACAGAATACAAGACATCACTTGTAAACTACGGACCTTTGTATGAATTGTGTTCCTTCTGTTTGTAGGGTAATGCATTTCTCCCATCACGCCGGTGAGTGGTTTGAGAAGTTAAAAGTGCGAAGAAAAGATGATTTGATTTTGTTTTTCACACACAAAATTCACAGAGCCTCATTTATAAAGCACAAAATGTCCTAGGAGTGGGGTAAAATCTTCTTTGTAGCAATGTGTTCCATTATTGGCGCTAGCGCACATTGATTTCAGCCAATAAACATGGGTTTGTCTGCCCAATAGGAGTTTTTCTTTAGGAAGGAACGTCCTGCTAAATTATGACCGTCCATTTTACCCCAACGCTCCGCTAACAAAAAGTTGATTCTCGTCATTTTTGCTTTTTACATAGATTTATTTCTCTTTCTTCCAATTGCACTTTGGCAAATTCCTTGGGATTTAAACCCAGATGTGACACCTGTAATAAACACAGCCGCGATGGCCCTGTAGTATGCTGTAAAGAAATGTTCTAGACCACAGGTTCTCAAACTCGGTCCTCAGGACCCCACACGGTTCATGTTTTGCATGTCACCTGCAGATTTTTGAAATGTGACAGTTGGTGATACTCAGTGCAGTTGCTGGGTGACATGGAAAACGTGAACCATGTGGCGTCCTGAGGATCGAGTTTGAGAACCACTGCTGTAGACTGTCCCTTGCCTAATTCCACATTCTGGGCCTGATTCTTAGTCAGGACGCAAAGTGCCAGTATGTCTGCAGATTTACTACCTTATGCTAATGCTAGCATCTTTCCGTCTGTGCAATAATCCATTTGGTTCTAAGCATATGTATCACTCGGTTTTTCTAGCTGCAGCAGTTATCATTAGAAGTGACACCTGCACCCACCCCATTCTTGGTGCCAGGGGTGTAGAGAGGGAGACTGAGCCCAGATAATGCAGGGTGTGTGGCCTAATTATGAGAGAAGTAACCGCGCCCCCTTTAAAAAAAAAAAATCCCTTATAGAAAAAATACTTGCGCCCCGTGAAGTCCTGCACAGAGGAGGGAAGGGGAGGAGGACGCCATTTGCTCCTTAGTCAGGGGCAGATCCATGGGGGCGCAATCTGTGTGATCACACACCCCACCTACCCCCATCAGGCCCCTCCAGCAAGCATGGCCTGGATAATTAGTACCCGCCCCCTTCCCCTCTCGGCACCTCTGCTTGGTGCTAAAGATCCATCAAGTATCCCATGTTCTTCAGTTCCTCAGTCTGCATTATATTGCACTATGCTGGCTGCCCTCTTACCTCTCTAACCATTCTATCTCCATATTCTCCCGTTTCTCCATTCCCCTTCTTCCTCTTTCAGTACGTGTCCCCCAGGGTTCTGTTCTTGGATCTCTCCTATTCTCCCTCTATATACATCCTCTTGAGGTAAGCTCATCAGCACTTTTTCGCCTCCAATATCATCTCTTTGCTGTTGATACTCTGATCTTCTTCTCTTCTCCTGACCCTCTTCCCCTCTCCTCTCTCTCTCTCCTTTCCTATCGCATATGTCAACTGTCTCTCTGCTGTTTCCTCCTGGATGTCCCCGCGCTTGTTTTAATGAACACACATGCATTTTTTTTTTATTGCAACATCTGGTGTCTTATTCTGATAGTCCCCCTGTTCTCACATCAAAAAAAAACATGATGCCCCTAGAACCCCAGATACCCTCAATATCTGGGTTGTTTTGTATACTAATGCCTTGTTCTCACAACGTGACAACCATATTTATTATTATTGCTGAAAAATCACACTGTGTGCGATCTAACCCATTGTTGTTTTTTTCGGGTTAGCCATTTAATGAACACAATCACATCTCACACTTTAATAGGGGGCATTGCCACAGTATCAAAGGGGTGTTCAAGGCTATAAAAGGGGTGTCGCCAACTGTCAAAAAAAGGTTTGGCAGAATGTGAGTCCTTATAGTACATGCCTAAAGTTTGATGACATGTATAATTCTCATGTGGTATCTGCATGCAGGTCCGACGTGCTATTTTGCTTATGAGGTCGGCAGCATGACACCGCTCCTCCCCCTGTCGCAGCCGACATCAACAAGTATGCATGCACTTGTTGATATCGGGGCCCCATCGCAGACGATGTTGCATCCAGGGAACATCGTTCTGATGTGTGCACAGCCTAATCCAAACGGATGAAAAGAATAAAACATGAAGATGCGATAGCACCGAAATTAAAGCCAAAACGTAAGAAACAAAAATAAGACAAACGATGGACTGTGATGTGATAAAACGTTACTTTCAAAGCTCAAATCGCATGGCATATTGCAAAACAAACCACTATAAAGAAGTTGTTGGTCACTTGACTGCTTTCAAATTCTTGTAAATAGCTGTTTCGTGGATTAGAAGCCTGTATAACTAATTTGGTGATACATGAAACATTCACCTTATTCACACGTGATTATAGCATAGCGAATGTAGATTGTAAAAACTTCGGTGCCAATTCAATTATGTTTCCATGCAGTCTTTAGGTAAGGATCTTCGCTCCTTTTTTGCTTGCGTTTTATAGGTTTCTATGCAAAATTGGTTGATGATTTTCATTACTATAATATGTGCAAGAAACATAACACACAGGCTGAGGCGCGCCTCACCGCTAATTTGGATTAGTTCCTTGGTAATGTCAAGTAAATGAGAAAACTGCCGCCATGCAGTTAAAGGTCAACGTGGAGTGTTTTGTTTGACATAAGGGGCGGCACAGCCAGCAGATGGCGCCCAACGGAGCTATTCAATTGTAGAATGGCTGCCGGCCTCTGTGTTTCAGCTCGCTACTCCCCGGGAGTGGCGACCTGAAATGCGCAAATAGTGTCCCGTTTGGGTGCCCAAGTGGCACTTATCGTGATTGCAGCCAGCACTTTGGTCGGATTTTGCTGCTTTACGCAACTAAACCTGACCTTTAAAACCGCGATCAGGGTGAAAATAAAAAACAATTGAATTGCGCCCCGCGATTTTACATCATACAGGAGATGGGGGGGCGCAAAACAATTGAATAGCGATCAGTTGCTCATAGCAACCAAGAAGAGTCTGCCTGCCGTTTTTCTAGTACAACTTAGAAAATGAATGAGAAAATGTGTTTGGTTTCTGTGTGCATTTCCAGTTTTTATAGCTGTCCCCCATATTGTTTCATTTGCCCTCCCTCAGACATTCACCCAATCTTCAAAAGCTCCTAAAATTTAACTTCACCCTGAAATGCCCAACTTGGGTTCGGTACGTGATGCCGGCGGTCAGAATACAGACCCTGGCATCCTGGCTGCCAAAATCCCCACAGGTGGGAGAAACAAAACTATCCCTAACCCTACCTCTACCCCTACCCCTCCTTTCCTGCAGACAGACTAACCCTAACCCTCCCCAGCATACTTACGTCCGGAATTCTGGCGTCTGCATCCTGGCAGGTTTCGGGATTCCGGCTCCGGTCTTGTAACCGCTGGCATGCCCACTACATCCCCTCAGCTCTGCTTCCCTCTGCCTTATTTGTCCACCCCTAGTCGCTCTAGGATGTAAGCTCTTGTGAGCTGGATCCTCTCTTTACATAACCCTGTAGCCACAGATTACAATAATGTATATTTGTAAATTGTGATCTTGTCTACAACTGTCCTGTGTGATCACCTATGTAGTACGTAGTTTTGTTGTACGTCCTATCCACTATGTGAGCCGTTATAAAAAAAAACAAAAAACCACTAAGTTAAAATAAAATCTTACAATTTTTTCTATGGTGGTTATTCAGACCTGATCGCTCCTTTGCGAATTTGCAGAGGTCTGTGATCAGATAGCCGCTGCCCAGACAGAGGGAATACCCGCCCGCTGCAAAGTCTGTATACGGCTTGCGAAAATCTCGGCGATCGCCGGTCAGCTGCAAATCCGTTCGCAACTTACTCACCATCAGATGATTTTTCCAGTCTGTGCGTGGCCCAGGACTTACTCCTACAGTGCAATAGAATCAGGCTGATCAGGTCCGGAGCGGACTTCACCCCCCCCCCCCTCCCCCGCCTCCCCTTTAAAAACGTTTGGCCACGCCTGCGTTTTTCCTGACACTTCTGGAAAGCGGGCCAGTTACCACCCCCCAAACGCCAGCTTCCTGTCAATCACATTGCGTACAGCTAGCAATCAAAAAAATAGCTGGATTATTTTGCTCTTTGGCCTCGTGCCTGCATACTACGATCCGCACGCATGTGCAGGTGATCGATAATCGGCCGGCTTGCGAAATCGCACAGCAACGATTAGGTCTGAATAACCCCCTGTGTTTTAAGATTCGCAGGGATTGTATTTCATTTTAAACAAGCATGTTTTTATCGTGTCTTAACCATTCAAAATACAACTTTCTACATACTAATGGAATTTCTGGTTACATTACAGATAGACCCATCGCTAGCTAAATTGCTGAAAGAGAAAGAGGAGGTTTCCCTGGAAGCTGAATATGAGGTACCGTATGCTGCACTAGCAATTTACTATTTGTGTCTCTGGAAAATCTTTGCCTCTACTCTTTCAGCCCCTCTGACCACAGGGCGGGTGTGTCACCCTAAACTTAGACAAGACCCACTACATTCCATTTACCACTTTCTATCTATAGGAATCCACTGCTTTGTAATTGTTTGTTCTTCTTTCCCGCATCTGCTGTGCGGTCTGTAGTAAAGGTCTAGACCACCCGAACCCTAGTCATTAACCATTTCATTGTCATATCTGCCTTCAAATTACCATCCTATAACTTCTGATGTATTCGTCACTTTGCTGTCCATGCTCTTCCAGCATGTAGAGCCCTGCTGCATATTCTGCTTTGGACATTGTCTTCTTCATAAACCGTTTCTGTGTCTTTAACGAAGGACAATAGAAATGAACAAATGTAACTGATGACATAAATACTTGGCTGAAGGGAACCAGAAAAACGAAGCGTATATATGTACGAGCATGAAGCCTTACATTTTTCATTTTGCAGTCCGTTCAATCCTACCGGCCATGATAGACCTTTCCTACCAAGCTAGGTTGGGATTCAAGATTAATAGATTCTATTGCACAGGTTCTCAAACTCAGGACCCCACACAGTGCATGTTTTCCAGGTCTCCTCACAGAATACCGAGTGAAATAATTAGCTCCACCTGTGGACCTTTTTAAAATGTGTCAGTGAGTAATTAATACACCTGTGCTCCTGCTGAGTTACCTGCAAAACATGCACTGTGTGGGGTCCTGAGGACCGAGTTTGAGAACCTGTGTTCTATTCGATTCTGCTGATGTAAAGTGGGACAGATGCCTGTGCAAGTGTGTGTCTGTTTTCTCATTTTACCGATTTTACCAATCCTTGCGGGTGTCAGGATTCCAGCAGAGCAGATTGCATTGTAAAAAAGCTGCGGCTGCTACATTGTAGCACTGCATATACAGCCAGAGGGGATGTGGTCAACATACTGCCTGTCGGGATCCCTGCATTCATGATCCTGATGGCAGAATCCCGACAGACGTGTAAAAGCCGACGCCCGGAATCCCGACAGAAGCCCGGTATTCCCCCTCGGGTGGTGGCCCACGCCACCACCCGAGGGGTAATAGAGCCAAGCCCGAAACGTGGTGAGCACAGCAATTCCGACAGCAATTCCGGCTGTCGGGATTCCAGCGTCGGTCTCCTGACCGCCGGGATCCCATACCGAATCCAGTCAGAGACCCAGTCGCACGCAGATATACAAGTGTTACGTAACAAATGAATCTGCAGGGTCTCCTGGTGCAGTTTGTTTTGTCAGAATCCAATTAATCTAACCCACTGTGCTTTTGGAATGTGAGCGGAAATGGAAGTATCCAGAGGAAACCCACTCAAACTCTGGTGGAGCACTCAGTACATTTGGGCTTTGTTGTCAGTAGGGCTTTTCTAAGCTGGGAGCAAAGTGAAAACAAGTAAATAGCTTTGCACCTGGGTACATCCATGCTGCGTTGCAGGTGGGGCAGGTGTAACATGTGTAGATGTGAGAGGGGCGTGGCCAAAATCAGACTAAATTGCAGTGTAATAATACAGCTGTCCAGTGTTTGTAATGGGATACATGCGGATAAATGGAATGGGGTCCGGGTTTGCGTGCTCTTGGTTTCTCTAACGTCCTAGTGGATGCTGGGGACTCCAAAAGGACCATGGGGAATAGCGGCTCCGCAGGAGACTGGGCACAAAGTAAAAGCTTTAGGACTAGCTGGTGTGCACTGGCTCCTCCCCCTATGACCCTCCTCCAAGCCTCAGTTAAGATTTTGTGCCCGAACGAGAAGGGTGCAATCTAGGTGGCTCTCCTGAGCTGCTTAGAGTAAAAGTTTAAATAGGTTTTTTATTTTCAGTGAGACCTGCTGGCAACAGGCTCACTGCATCGAGGGACTAAGGGGAGAAGAAGCGAACTCACCTGCGTGCAGAGTGGATTGGGCTTCTTAGGCTACTGGACATTAGCTCCAGAGGGACGATCACAGGCCCAGCCATGGATGGGTCCCGGAGCCGCGCCGCCGGCCCCCTTACAGATGCTGAAGCAAGAAGAGGTCCATAAATCGGCGGCAGAAGACTTTCCTGTCTTCATAAGGTAGCGCACAGCACTGCAGCTGTGCGCCATTGCTCTCAGCACACTTCACACTTCGGTCACTGAGGGTGCAGGGCGCTGGGGGGGGGCGCCCTGGGAAGCAATGAATTTACCTTATTTGGCAAAAAATACATCACATATAGCTCCTGGGCTATATGGATGTATTTAACCCCTGCCAGTTTTCCAGAAAAAAGCGGGAGAAGAGCCCGCCGTGAAGGGGGCGGGGCCTATCTCCTCAGCACACAGCGCCATTTTTCCCACACAGCTCCGCTGGTAGGAAGGCTCCCAGAATCTCCCCTGCATCCTGCAACTACAGAAACAGGGTAAAAAAGAGAGGGGGGCACTTATTTGGCAAAAATAACAGATATAAGCAGCTATAAGGGATAGACACTTATTGTAAGGTTGTCCCTATACATATATAGCGCTCTGGTGTGTGCTGGCAAACTCTCCCTCTGTCTCCCCAAGGGGCTAAGTGGGTCCTGTCCTCTATCAGAGCATTCCCTGTGTGTGTGCTGGGTGTCGGTACGTGTGTGTCGACATGTATGAGGAGGAAAATGATGTGGAGGCGGAGCAATTGCCTATAATGGTGATGTCACCCCCTAGGGAGTCGACACCTGAATGGATGGCCGTAATTAAGGAATTACGTGACAGTGTCGGCACGTTACAGAAAACTGTTGACGACATGAGACAGCCGGCAGCTCAGTTAGTGCCTGTCCAGGCGTCTCAAACACCGTCAGGGGCTATTAAACGCCCGTTACCTCAGTGGGTCGACACGGACCCAGACACTGACTCCAGTGTCGACGGTGAAGAAACAAACGTATTTTCCAGTAGGGCCACACGTTACATGATCACGGCAATGAAGGAGGTTTTGCACATCTCTGATACTGCAAGTACCACAAAAAGGGGTATTATGTGGGGTGTGAAAAAACTACCCAGTAGTTTTTCCTGAATCAGATGAATTGAATGAAGTGTGTGATGAAGCGTGGGTTACCCCCGACAAAAAACTGCTAATTTCTAAAAAAATATTGGCACTATATCCCTTCCCACCAGAGGTTAGGGCTCGTTGGGAAACACCCCCTAGGGTGGATAAGGCGCTCACACGCTTATCAAAACAAGTGGCGTTACCGTCTCCAGAAACGGCCGCCCTTAAGGAGCCAGCAGATAGGAGGCTGGAAAATATCCTTAAAAGTATATACACTCATACTGGTGTTATACTGCGACCAGCAATCGCCTCAGCCTGGATGTGCAGTGCTGGGGTGGCTTGGTCGGATTCCCTGACTGAAAATATTGATACCCTGGACAGGGACAATATATTATTGACTATAGAGCATTTAAAGGATGCATTCCTATATATGCGAGATGCACAGAGAGACATTTGCACTCTGGCATCAAGAGTAAGTGCGATGTCCATTTCTGCCAGAAGAGGATTATGGACGCGACAGTGGTCAGGGGATGCCGATTCCAAACGGCATATGGAAGTATTGCCGTATAAAGGGGAGGAGTTATTTGGGGGCGGTCTATCGGACCTGGTGGCCACGGCAACGGCTGGGAAATCCACCTTTTTACCCCAAGTCACCTCGCAGCAGAAAAAGATACCGTCTTTTCAGGCTCAGTCCTTTCGTCCCCATAAGGGCAAGCGGGCAAAAGGCCACTCATAACTGCCCCGGGGCAGAGGAAGGGGAAAAAGACTGCAACAGACAGCTTCTTCCCACGAACAGAAGCCCTCCCCCGCTTCTGCCAAGTCCTCAGCATGACGCTGGGGCCTTACAAGCGGACTCAGGCACGGTGGGGGCCCGTCTCAAGAATTTCAGCGCGCAGTGGGCTCACTCGCAAGTGGACCCCTGGATCCTGCAGGTAGTATCTCAGGGGTACAAATTGGAATTCGAGACGTCTCCCCCTCGCCGGTTCCTGAAGTCTGCTTTACCAACGTCTACCCCCGACAGGGAGGCGGTATTGGAAGCCATTCACAAGCTGTATTCCCAGCAAGTGATAATCAAGGTACCCCTCCTACAACAGGGAAAGGGGTATTACTCCACGCTGTTTGTGGTACCGAAGCCGGACGGCTCGGTGAGACCCATTTTAAATCTGAAAGCCTTGAACACTTACATAAAAAGGTTCAAGTTCAAGATGGAGTCACTCAGAGCAGTGATAGCGAACCTGGAAGAAGGGGACTACATGGTGTCTCTGGACATCAAGGATGCTTACCTCCATGTCCCAATTTGCCCTTCTCACCAAGGGTACCTCAGGTTTGTGGTACAGAACTGTCACTATCAGTTTCAGACGCTGCCGTTTGGATTGTCCACGGCACCCCGGGTCTTTACCAAGGTAATGGCCGAAATGATGATTCTTCTTCGAAGAAAAGGCGTCTTAATTATCCCTTACTTGGACGATCTCCTGATAAGGGCACGGTCCAGAGAACAGTTAGAGGTCGGAGTAGCACTATCTCAAATAGTACTACGACAGCACGGATGGATTCTAAATATTCCAAAATCGCAGCTGATTCCGACGACACGTCTGCTGTTCCTAGGGATGATTCTGGACACAGTACAGAAAAAGGTGTTTCTCCCGGAAGAGAAAGCCAGGGAGTTATCCGACCTAGTCAGGAAACTCCTAAGACCAGGCCAGGTGTCAGTGCATCAGTGCACAAGGGTCCTGGGAAAGATGGTGGCTTCTTACGAAGCGATTCCATTCGGCAGATTCCACGCAAGAACTTTTCAGTTGGATCTGCTAGACAAATGGTCCGGATCGCATCTTCAAATGCATCAGCGGATAACCCTGTCTCCAAGGACAAGGGTGTCTCTCCTGTGGTGGTTACAGAGTGCTCATCTCCTAGAGGGCCGCAGATTCGGCATTCAGGATTGGGTCCTGGTGACCACGGATGCCAGCCTGAGAGGCTGGGGAGCAGTCACACAGGGAAAAAATTTCCAGGGCTTGTGGTCAAGCATGGAAACGTCACTTCACATAAATATCCTGGAACTAAGGGCCATTTACAATGCCCTAAGTCAGGCAAGGCCTCTGCTTCAGGGTCAGCCAGTATTGATCCAGTCGGACAACATCACGGCAGTCGCCCACGTAAACAGACAGGGCGGCACAAGAAGCAGGAGGGCAATGACGGAAGTGGCAAGGATTCTTCGCTGGGCGGAAAATCATGGGATAGCACTGTCAGCAGTGTTCATTCCGGGAGTGGACAACTGGGAAGCAGACTTCCTCAGCAGACACGATCTTCACCCGGGGGAGTGGGGACTTCACCCAGAAGTCTTCCACATGATTGTAAACCGTTGGGAAAAACCAAAGGTGGACATGATGGCGTCTCGCCTCAACAAAAAACTGGACAGATATTGCTCCAGGTCAAGGGACCCTCAGGCAATAGCTGTGGACGCTCTGGTAACACCGTGGGTGTACCGGTCAGTGTATGTGTTCCCTCCTCTTCCTCTCATACCAAAAGTACTGAGAATCATAAGAAGGAGAGGAGTAAAGACTATACTCGTGGCTCCGGATTGGCCAAGAAGGACTTGGTACCCGGAAATTCAAGAGATGCTCACGGAAGACCCGTGGCCTCTACCTCTAAGACAGGACCTGCTCCAGCAGGGACCATGTCTGTTCCAAGACTTACCGCGGCTGCGTTTGACGGCATGGCGGTTGAACGCCGGATCCTGAAGGAAAAAGGCATTCCGGATGAAGTCATCCCTACCCTGATCAAAGCCAGGAAGGATGTAACCGTACAACATTATCACCGTATTTGGCGTAAATATGTTGCGTGGTGCGAGGCCAGGAAGGCCCCTACGGAGGAATTTCAACTGGGTCGATTCCTGCATTTCCTGCAAACAGGACTGTCTATGGGCCTCAAATTAGGGTCCATTAAGGTTCAAATTTCGGCCCTGTCGATATTCTTCCAAAAAGAACTAGCTTCTGTTCCTGAAGTTCAGACGTTTGTCAAGGGAGTACTGCATATACAGCCTCCTTTTGTGCCTCCAGTGGCACCTTGGGATCTCAATGTAGTGTTGGGATTCCTAAAATCACATTGGTTTGAACCACTCACCACTGTGGACTTGAAATATCTCACATGGAAAGTGGTAATGCTGTTAGCCCTGGCTTCAGCCAGGCGTGTCTCAGAATTGGCGGCTTTATCCTATAAAAGCCCTTACCTAATTTTTCATACGGACAGGGCAGAATTGAGGACTCGTCCTCAATTTCTCCCTAAGGTGGTTTCAGCATTTCACTTAAACCAACCTATTGTGGTGCCTGCGGCTACTAGGGACTTGGAGGATTCCAAGTTGCTGGACGTAGTCAGGGCCCTGAAAATATATGTTCCAGGACGGCTGGAGTCAGAAAATCTGACTCGCTGTTTATCCTGTATGCACCCAACAAGCTGGGTGCTCCTGCTTCTAAGCAGACGATTGCTCGTTGGATTTGTAGTACAATTCAGCTTGCACATGCTGTGGCAGGCCTGCCACAGTCAAAATCTGTAAAAGCCCATTCCACACGGAAAGTGGGCTCATCTTGGGCGGCTGCCCGAGGGGTCTCGGCTTTACAACTTTGCCGAGCAGCTACTTGGTCAGGGGCAAACACGTTTGCTAAATTCTACAAATTTGATACCCTGGCTGAGGAGGACCTGGAGTTCTCTCATTCGGTGCTGCAGAGTCATCCGCACTCTCCCGCCCGTTTGGGAGCTTTGGAGTCCCCAGCATCCACTAGGACGTTAGAGAAAATAAGAATTTACTTACCGATAATTCTATTTCTCATAGTCCGTAGTGGATGCTGGGCGCCCATCCCAAGTGCGGATTGTCTGCATTTCTTGTACATAGTTATTGTTACAAAAATCGGGTTATTGTTGTTGTGAGCCATCTTTTCAGAGGCTCCTTCTGTTATCATGCTGTTAACTGGGTTCAGATAACAAGTTGTACGGTGTGATTGGTGTGGGTGGTATGAGTCTTACCCGGGATTCAAAATCCTTCCTTATTGTGTACGCTCGTCCGGGCACAGTATCCTAACTGAGGCTTGGAGGAGGGTCATGGGGGGAGGAGCCAGTGCACACCAGCTAGTCCTAAAGCTTTTACTTTGTGCCCAGTCTCCTGCGGAGCCGCTATTCCCCATGGTCCTTTCGGAGTCCCCAGCATCCACTACGGACTATGAGAAATAGAATTATCGGTAAGTAAATTCTTATTTTTATATTGTTTGCTGTTGTGGCTTGCCATTGATTGTGTAAATTTACTAAAGCTTCTAAAACAGAGAATGGTGATGTTGCACATAGCAACCAATCACATGCTGTCTGTTATTTCTCTATTGTCTTTTAGAAAATAATAGCATCTGATTAGTTGCTAGTGGCAACATCACCAATTCTCTGTTTTAGAAGCTTTAGTAAATTTACTCCTGGATGTGAGACTCCTTTTTGTGATTGTCTATCCCGATAGTATTGCGACCCTTGTGTAGAGCCTTGCCTCCCAAACTGAAAGACAACCACTGTGATCACAGCCTGACCGCTCCTATAGCTGTGCCCTAGAAGCCTAGAGCCACAGGTAAGGTACTGATGGACAGCATGAAGTCCCCTGACCGGGATGCAATACCAACGCTGGGATCCCGAACCCTGAATAGCACGCCAACAGAGACTATTTCCACTTGTGGGTGTCCACGACACCCATAGAGGGGTGTATTCAATAACTGTTGGAAGCTGCCGTCTTGTCGGAAAGGCGGCAGCTTCCGACAGAAATAGGTCGGAAGGGGCTGATTTTTTCCGATAAGTCAGGAATTCCTGACTTGTCGGAAAACACGTGGATCGGCGAAATAGACGCCGATCCACGTGCTTCTGTCAGAAATGTGGCCAAATCCGACAGGTTTTGGCCCCTTTTCCGACAAACTCAATCCGACTTGAAAACAAGTCGGATTGAGGTGAGGAGACAATCAGTGCTGCGGGCGGCTGGGGAGCTGAGATCGACGGCCAGCAGGGGGACATGTCTGCGGCGGCGCAGACATGTCCCCCCGCAGCCAGCCCCTCCCGCCAGCCGCCGATCTCTGCTCCCCCCGCCGCCCACAGGCACCTCTCTCCCTGAAGCGCCTCCCCCCGCCGCCCCACACGTCCTCCGCAGCCAACCCTTCCTGCTCACGGCCGCCGATCTCTGTTCCCTTGCCGCTGCTGTCAGCGCAGCCGCTGACAGCATCGGCCTGACAGGACCCTGTCCATTGAATAGGGGTTGTCGGATCCATTCCGACAACTGCATGTCGGAATGGATCCGACTCTTATTGAATATACCCCAGAGTGGGAATAGTACCAGCGCTCGCCACTGAGCCCGCAAGGGGATTTTCGTTGTGCTCGCCCCCCCTTTCCTCCGCCGGACATCTAACAGCCGGGATCCTGGCGACGGTATGCTGACCGGCGGTCTCCCAAAGCCAACTTTCCTGACCAGCGGTAAAGTTCCACTGGTTCAGCCCATTGTTCATTATAAACACACTGTGTACAGTGCCCATGTTCTCCACAGACTTCAAAAAGCCCTACAGTAGTTCAGATAATGTTGCATTTTCTATACAGCTAAACTCAATGTGGGGTATCCAGTTACCCGCGGCCAGGGCTTATCCTATTAGCCCCAATGCGGCGAGCTCCTCCCCCCTTGCTGGCACTTATCGCTGATTATGCTTTGGGTGCCATAATCCGCTATAAGTAGCTGCTGGAGCCGCGATAACACATGGTATCGCGGGTCTGTTTTCTGGCGATCAAAACGGACCCTAATTGGATGGTGATATTGACCATCGATCACAAATCACGATATCCGTCCATTTTGATCCGCTGAAAACGGATTGCACCAAATTAGATACCCCCCCAATGAATGATTGACACATTGTAAGTGCCATAGAATGCAAAGGAGCACACTTGAGTCCATTAATATACAATACTAAATATAACGCTTAGGGGTAGATTTACTAAAACTTCTAAAACATAGAAGTGGTGGTATTTCCCATAGAAACCAAACAGATTATAAAAAAAAACATCACATTATATAAAATATACACCATGAAGAATGCATTACTGTGACAACCTGACAGTAATATGAACTTAGTGCTATAAAATACCAGTGCTAAATAATGTGTTGTTTTGTATAACTATAGCTATGCATGTTTTATTGGCCAACACGTCTATAGTGATGCACCACACTGTTTTCTTGTTCTGTTTGGGTACTTGGTGCCTCCATCCAGCTACCGTCTGAATGGCTGGAAGTTTCCATAGTCACCCTTTGTTGTGCGGTGACTTCACTGCCGCGTTGACTGTGCGCACCCTGTGTGAGGTTTTTTCCAGTGCATGGACTCGAACCGTGACCGCAAGGGTGTCTGGCAACCTGTAGAGACTGAGGGGATCCGCTTGTAAGGTATTTAAATGTTTTTATGGGCACTGTATTGTTGTGTGTGTGCTGAAGAAGGGGAGTCTCTCCCCGAAATGTCGAATTAAAGCGCCACTGTTTCCCCTTTATTACAAGCCTCTGAGTGCCGCCTTCCTGTCTTTGGCCGCATTGTGGGTAGATTTTCCCCTAAGGAGGGCACCAGAGCCAGGCATCTACCAATATATTTGTTTGAGTGCCAGATTTTCTGTGTGTTACATACAAAATTTTCATCCATTCAGTAGTAGATTAGCTAATTTTTTTTTTTAATATATAGGATTATTGCATGATCCAGTTTCCACCAAAATTCATTGCGGAGACTTTGAAAACCTAATTTGTATGGGGAGCCATTGATTCAGGGGTGTGTGTGTGGGGGAGAGATCATGTGACATCATGTATTCATGATAGAAGTCAAGTAAGTATAAGGCCAAGGGAAAGGAGCGGTTTAGGAGCAGATGAGTTTGTTGAGATGGATTTTGGTAGCATGAGTGGTTAAGAGAGAGAGTGCAGTCCTAGAGGTGTAGCGAGGGTGGAAACGTCAAGAGTGAGAGAGATTTTAAATGTGCGAGTTGGACAACAGGGGCGAGGTAAGGATGACAAGGGCAGCTGCAGAGTTGGGTCCTACCTGAGCGAGATGTTATTGACAGGGGGGAGGGGATAGGACCATGGAGGAAAGGTCCCTCTACGTTATGGGCATACCGTAATTAACTTTATTAAATGCTGGGACATTCAGAATGTGAAAGCAGAGAAACAGAGAGACCTGAGTGAGGACGGAGACGGAGAGGCCAGGAAAATACAGGTCATTTTGATTGATTGCCATTGGAAACTGAAGGAGCTGCTGAGTTTTCCAAGTGAGGAGGTTTAAAGGGAGAAGAGAAGGATGATAAGGTGGTTGTAGACATGTAGGGGGGAGGGTAGGGTAGCGTTAGAGACCTAAATCGAATGGTTTGTGAGGTAAGAGGGGTGCCAGATTCATGGGGTGGAATTCAATTGTATTAGATAGTAAAAAACAGACTCCCAACTGACTTTTCAAACAATTGAATACCCCCCGTGGAGACCAATGGAATGGAGAGTTTATAGAAGGAGCAGAATGATCAACCGTGTGAAACGCAGCCAATAGATCTAGAATAATGAGAATTGTGGCTATTGGCTTTGGCATGAGAAGGTCATTGATTACCTTAGTAAGGATGATTTCTCTGGAGTGGAGATAGAAAGGAAAACAGCTCAGAGGGCAGAGGAGAGGAGACAGATGGGAGGACGGTAGTTTAAGTCGGGAGTCAAGTGTGGGTTTGTTAAGGATGTGAGCAACAAGTACGTGTTTCAGCGATGAGGGGACCGTGCCGGAGGAGAGCGCCAGCTTGAATAGATGGACATGGTGGGAAGCAGGCTTCAGGAGAGAGGGAGCAAATGAGGTGAGAGCTTGTATTTTGTTAACTACAGAATGACAAAGCAAATTCTGTTATGAGTTATTTGTCCGCTGAGAATAGATTGATAAAATTAAAAGAGAGGTCTACATAAAGATAAGTAATGTGATAAATAACACAAGGATGTGTGTGTTAATTCATTTATTTTAATGTCAGCTGCTGTTACTCTCCTACCCAGCCGTGTTCCGAACTTCCCTCCCCAGCATGCACGCTGATGGATGCTTCTGCTCTGCTGGGCTACCGTCTATTTTCACTGGAGAATGAAAGCAGTCTGGCCGACAGAATGATCTCTCACCACCGTGCAGAGCCCAACTCCCCAGACCAGATGATGTTTGTCACAATTATTATTATGCTTTTTGGCACTGCTGTGATTATTACCCCGTTTCATCACAGTCTAGTTAACCTGGTGAGTTGCTTTTGTTCACCGGTGCACTAGCTTTCCTCCTTTTGTTTTCCTATTACCCCCTCCCACTAAAATAATTGGGGTGGGGTGGGGGGGAATAACCTCTTGTCACGATGGCTGTCTCACTGCATCATTTGCTGCTGCGTGCTGCCGGGACTGTTGCTAGCAGCTCCTATTAGATCTTATTCAACTAGAGCAGCTTCCCTGAGCCCGTGGCCTGCCATCCCGGCCTGCCACATGCAGTTTGTTACACACCTTGGCTGGTCTCCGCTCTGTCTTTTTTGTTGTTGTGGGGAGGGGGGGGGAGGGGAGGGGGGGGGGGGGAGTACTTGCCAAGTTTAGTAAGTAAGAATACAGTAAGAAACAAAACCTATGCATACTTTTTTAATAGCACAGATGCATGCGATGGTTTCCGCTGCCAGTCTGTATCATTATTGTGCACTCGGCATGGAAAGCGCCAAGTACCGGTGAGCTAGGCCATTTCCTTACAGGGCTGCCACGTAAATAGAACGGTCGTCAGAAAGCCGTTCTTTGGAATGTAGTGAATTATTTTGATCATGCATTATTATTTTATTTTACGCCCGCAATTGATGGAATGTCACATAAGCAAATTTCCGCACATTGGGGGTCATTCCGACCCGATAGCTCGCTGCAGTTTATCGCAGCGCAGCGATCGGGTTGGAACTGCGCCTGCGCCACAGTGCGCCGGCGCATGCCAGACGGCCGAAGGCCGTCGTTGCCTCGCGATCGCCTCTGAGGCAGAGGCGGTTGCTGGGCGGGAGGGGGCTGGACGGCAGGCGTTAAGGTTGTGGTCCGGCCAACGCAGGCGTGGCCGGACAGTTGGGGGGGGCGGGCCGCGGTGGCTGCGTGACATGACACGCAGCCGCTGCGATCTGGGCAGCGAAGAGGTTCTCCCGGCCAGCCGCAGGAGCTGCGCTGGCTGGGAGGTACTCCTGAAATGCAAAAGCATCGCCGCTGTGCGATGCTTTTGCATTTCTGCGCTGGGGGGGGGGGTGGCACTGACATGCGGGGCGGTCTACCCCTGTGCTGGGCGTCCCCCCGCATGTCTGAGTGCCTGATCGTAGGTGTGCTAAATTTATCACAGCTACGATCAACTCGGAATGACCCCCATTGTCCTTGCGTGTTCCACCAGTCTGCGTTTGCTGTTGGGTTTCTCAAGCCTACGCCTCTCACACTGTGAATAAAGTGAATACATTTATTGGCGGCTGGTTTTTGTCATCAGGTTAAGCTTTATGGTTCTGGTTCCTTTTATTAAAGGTGGGCTAATGGCCTTCATTCCGAGTTGATCGCTCGCTAGTTGTTTTTAGCAGCCGTGCAAACGCATAGTCGCCGCCCACGGGGGAGTGTATTTTCGCTTTGTAAGTGTGCGAACGCCTGTGCAGCCGAGCTCTGCAAAAACATTTTGTGCAGTTTCAGAGTAGGTCTGAACTTACTCAGCCCTTGCGATAACTCCAGTCTTTTTGGTGCTGGTATTGACGTCAGACACCCGCTCTACAAACGCCCGGACACGCCTGCTTTTTCCCTACCACTCCCAGAAAACGGTCAGTTGACACCCATAAACGCCCTCTTCCTGTCAATCTCCTTGCGATCGGCTGTGCGTATGGATTCTTCATTAAATCCATAGCTCAGCAACGATCCGCATTGTACCCGTACGACGCTCGTGCGCATTGCGGTGCATGCGCAGTGGAGACCTAATCGCAGCGCAGCGAAAATTGGCAGCGTGCGATCAACTCGGAATGACCCCCAATGTCTCTTCCTCTTAAGTGTGATGAGCCTTAAGATTGGATATTGGTGGTGATGCTTAAACTTACCATCCAGATTTTATGTATCAGAGGTGCATCTGCATGCCACTAATGAAACAAATGTTACAGTAGTGAGTGAGCAGGTTAACTATAGTGTAGTACGTTTTTGTGCAGTACAAACCCCATTAAGGCTCTTTAATTTGTTAAGTTGTGGAAAGATAGCTCCACTATTTCAGATAGAGTAATTTGTGGTGGCCTCTGGTTGCTTTGTTCCTCAGCACCTTATGTCCTGGACACCTTTGGTCAACAACAAGCAGCAGTCTGACGGTGTAGCTGCATTGGTTGACATGTAATGTTTTATATAGTGTCTTTTGGATTCTTGTACAGCTATAACACACATTCCAAACGTCTGTGAATCATGTTATCAGTGTTTCGTGTTTCTGGATTGGGTTTGGTACGGGATCCTGACTGTTGGGATGCAGTCTGTCACATGACCGACACCGCCATCCCTACACTGAGAATGCCGACAGTATTTTACCCCTCCTCTGTCCCCTACCCTAAGCCTAAACCTGCCTAGGGTGGTGGCTAGGACCAAGACTCTGGAGGTGATGGCTAGGGCTAAGACTCTGGGGAAGGGGGGGGGGGGGGGTAGCGGCTACGGAACCCCCCTTCCCTGCTAGTATTTAAAAAAAAACAAAAAACAGGCTCAAACTGAACCGTACCTAACTATGGTCCGGTGCCAGGATTCCGGCGTCGGTCCCACACTGCCATCATACCGTCAGCTGGAATGCTAAATGCATTTCTCTGTATCGGAGCATGGCATCATTAATTGTAGTATTTCAAGTCTCTTCCCTGTTGCCGGGACAACCTGTCTTTATGCACTATGTTATTTGATAACGCTATACCACAAGAGTAGTCTTTTGTAGTGTGATTACCTTCTATAGATTACACTGTTACTTTCTGTTATTTGAAAACACTCCGTGACTTTTGCCTTCTAACAATTTAGAATGCATCAATTGCTTAGAATATCCTGTAATACACAATTGATAGTTATACATAATAATTCATGTGTGTATGTATGTAAATGTGAATATATATATATATGTGTGTGTGTGTGTGTGTGTGTGTATATATATATGTATATATATATATATATATGTGTGTGTGTGTGTGTGTGTATATATATATGTATATATATATATATGTATATATTATATATATATATATATATAATATACACACACACACACACACACACACACACACACACACACACACGTAGGTAGTCCAGCACTCCCTTTGATTTGTAAACAACGTCCAGGTGCCCACCGTGGGGTGGAGGTATAGTACAGAATATTGAACAAGTCACATACAACCGACGTATCGTGGCTCGCATCCCCCCTTTTTTTCACACCTTGAAAAGGGGGCTGCGAGCCTTGAAATGTCGGTTGTATGTGACTTGTTCAGTACAGTACGTAGTGCCGCTTCTACATGCAACTCTATATATATATCAGTATGTGTGTATATATGTATGTATGTGTGTATATATATATATATATATATATATATATATATATATATATATGAATCCTTCCCAAGTCCTATACAGAGCCTTGCAGAAGAAAACACAGGCGGCACTCCATGGTCTTGTCAAATAAGTCTGTATTAGAAATTACAGCATGGTGCAGAAGCAGCAACGTTTCAAGACCATTACGGTCTTTTCATCAGGCTGTGCATCATAAATGGTGATACAAATATCGTTATAGTTGTATCACCCTTTATGATGCACAGCCTGATGAAAAGACCGTAATGGTCTTGAAACGTTGCTGCTTTTGCACCATGCTGTAATTTCTAATACAGACTTATTTGACAAGACCATGGAGTGCCGCCTGTGTTTTCTTCTGCAAGGCTCTGTATAGGACTTGGGAAGGATTCTTTTCTATATGCTAATAGAGGAGGGCATCCTGGCATAATCATCTTTATTCATCCTGAGTGCCGGATAATATATATATATATACAGGTTGAGTCTCCCTTATCCAAAATGCTTGGGACCAGAGGTATTTTGGATATGGGATTTTTCCGTATTTTGGAATAATTGCATACCATAATGAGATATCATGGTGACGGGACCTAAATCTAAGCACATAATGCATTTATGTTACATATACACCTTATACACAGCCTGAAGGTAATTTTAGCCAATATTTTTTATAACTTTGTGCATTAAACAAAGTGTGTCTACATTCACACAATTCATTTATGTTTCATATACACCTTATACACACAGCCTGAAGGTCATTTAATACAATATTTTTAATAACTTTGTGTATTAAACAAAGTTTGTGTACATTGAGCCATCAGAAAACACAGGTTTCATTACCTCGGTCTCACTCAAAAAAGTCCGTATTTCGGAATATTCCGTACTTCGGAATATTTGGATATGGGATACTCAACCTGTATATATATGAGGCAGGGGTCCGGCACAGCCACTAGGAGTAGAAGTACATTGGGTGCCGTCACGGATGGATACGCAGACAGCAGAAATGGTGCGGCACTCCAATGATTAACACTTGAGACTTAGGTAGAAATACAACGTTTCAATGCCCGTTTTATTACTGTGGCATTTTCGTCAGGTAATACAAACACAATGAACACAACATACCTTAAATAGGTGATCACCACGTGTAGACCAAGCGCTGCGGCGGGACTGCACACCCGGCGGGCGCATAGCGGGTGACGTCATGGCGCACTACAAAGGACGACAGACGGCACCCGTAACCAGAGCAACAACAAAGCAATAACAATTATATACAAACATATAGTGATGGCTGACAAGAATATAGTCGCTGAGTGACATATATATGCCTAGCAAAAATACTGCTATAATAATTAAGCATCATAAAATTAACCATATAGTCCCGATAAAACGAGACGATGTGGATAAATTGGACAAAAGGTGTTGTTATAACAGCCGATCAAAATGCAACAATAAATACTAGCATGATCAATCAGAGCGGCAGCAGATCAAGTAAATATACTAGGCTGAAAATACATATATATAAGTCAATGATAAAATCACTTCTATGAATATTTAGTCACAAATTAACCATCATTAGCTAGAACACTGATACCTGAATATTCATTAAGTCCCCTAGGCGCTATGGTGCCTAGTCGGAAAATCCAACGTGCTTCACACTGTAGTAATTTATGACCACGGTTACCACCACGTAATGTTTGTGGAATGTGGTCAATCATTCTATATTTAAGAGTAGTAAGATTGTGGGGTGCCAGTGCGAAATGTCTCGCAACTGGCTGGTCACTATTTCCAGAAATCAGTGCGGCCTTAATGGCCGACCGATGTGCTGCCATACGTTCTTTAAAGGGACGTTCGGTCTTCCCGATGTAGGACAGGCCGCATGGGCAGATTATCTGATACACTGTAAATTTAGTGTTACATGTTAATCTATGTTTAATATACAGTGCCTTCTCAGTGTGTGGGTGATTAAAAACATTACCCTGGCAAATTGCGATCCAACCGGAATTATTGCGATCGAGAACATGGCGTCGGGCCTCCTGCGGGCGCAGCTAAGCTGCACCGGCAGGAGCCTTCCTCGGTTTCTGCTAACAAGTAGAAAATGTGATGTGTTCGAAATTTCTGCTTGTTGAAAGGGGGGGGGGGGGTTGGGGGGGAGGCGGCGGTCAGCATGCTGGGCAACCTTGCCCAGCGATGGGCGGTCCCCAGCACGTGATCCAAAGCAGAATTTGCAATCCTTACTGAATTAGGCTTATTATTCCCTCTTCTAATAGTGCTTACGTGTCAGCCTGCTTTTATTACTAATATTAAGGAGGGGATCCAATCAGTCTTGAAAAGGTTTTAGTTTTTTGCAATTTTTACACCCCAAAAATGTTTCCTTTTGGGACAAAAACACATAGGATCCGTAAAAAATCGTGGGCCTATGTGGTTTTGCGGGGATCTGGTCTGAAGATCGACACTGTCTAGGTTGACAATGTTTAGGTCGACAGGGATGGAAGGTCGACAGGCTTTCTAGGTCAAAAGGTCGACATGAGTTTTTCACATTTTTTTTTTATTTTTTTGAACTTTTTCATACTTAACGATCCACGTGGACTACGATTGGAACGGTAATCTGTGCGAAGTGAAGCAGTAGCGGAGCGAGGCACCTTGCCCGAAGCATGGCGAGCGAACACGGTGCAGTAATTGGGGTTCCCGGTCACTCTACGAAGAAAACTACACAACCCCCCAAAAAAAACCTCATGTCGACCTTATGACCTGTCGACCTACCACATGTCGACCTTCCATCCCTGTCGACCTAGTGACTGTCGACCTATAGTGGTCGACCTAAACGTTGTCCACCTAGATACTGTCAATTTGATCCACACCCGTTTTCGCGGTGCGATCGGTAAAAAATGCAAGCTTATCTTGGATTCGGTTTCTCCTTCCTGAGGCAACCGGAAACAAAATCCCACATAAGTGCCGGCATTGGGGCTAATTGGATAGCCACGGGGGAGGTACTTAGCCATGGTATATTACCGCGGATAATTGGATACCGCCTTAAGTCTTTTGAAGTTTAGAACGGACCATGAAATCACTGATATAGAGAAAGTACTCTAGCTGTAGAAGAAAGGGCATGCTAAATAGGTGGTTATAAGCCAAATGAAAATCAATGAGTAAAATATAAATTTAATATGACTGGGTTTATTTAATTCCTAGTGTCACTGGAGTATTTTTCTTTTCCACACCACTCAGTACTGTGTCTAAAGTTCTTATTCTGAATAGCACTAAAGCCACGTACTGGTGATAATTTTGATTGCGAGGAACAAAATAAATCTGCAGAACAAATCAGATCTCTGGCGGTTTTCCCAGCCATATGCTTTGTGATGATCTAGGTTTCCACAAATAAATATTTGTATTTATTGTAAAAAAAATTTTTTTATATTTTCATAGAAGTCTTTTTTGTTTATACTACAAGGGATAGCAAAGTATACAGTAACTTAAATGTCATTTTTTATTATTATTTAAGAATCATTTTTCAATCTAGTCCTTAATGTCACAGTAGTTTTAAAAAATAAAGACGAGCTGATATTGAAGTTCCTGCATCTCTATTTATTTACAGTATTTTTTTTAAATTCATTTGGCTTGAGTGTGAGATTTGTGTGGGGCTTATTAACGTTTCCTCTACCTACAAACACCGTCATTGTTACTGTATGTTAAAATTCCAGGCCGTTGGTCAACAGATAACCCCATACAGATGCCGGTAGCAGAAGTGTGTGTGTGTGTGTGTGTGTGTGTGTGTGGGTGTGTGGCCAATCATAAAAAAGACCTACATGATTTTCAACTTTGTTTCAGAGAGTTGTTTTAAGGTGGATATGACTTGCGGGAATCGTCAAGTTTCCCGGCGAGTCTGGCTGATATTTAAAGTGGCAATCATTTAAAAGGCACCTTTTAAACGATTGCCACTTTAAAACATCAGGCAGACTCATCAGGAACTCGTCAATGCCTACAAGTCTAAAGGCCCATGCACACTAAACGAGCCCCCACCGACGCCGATATTGGCAGCAGCAGGGACCTGGCGGGGTGCATACACACTTGCTGATGCCAGCGGGGAAGGGAGTGGCGGCGGGGGGAATGACGCCCATGCTGCATCTGCAGCATAGCGGTCGTTAACGAGGACCTCCCTCGTCTGTACATGTTCAGACGAGGGAGAGGGTCGTTAACGGCATTGAGTGTACACACTACATGAGATAGTAAAAGATCTCGCTCAGAATGGCCCTTCTGAGCGAGATCTTTTATTTTCTCGGCTTGTGTGTATGGGCCTTAAGGCTGTTACATTTACCCCTTGAAGTGAATCCTTCTTCCTGATTGGTGTTATCGTCCTGTTCATATTGATATCCTGAGCTTTTGCATGGGTTGTAAATCCGTCCTTTACCCCATAATATAGGTGCAGGATACAGAGTTGCAAGCAATTCATTTATGAAGGGTGTGTAATAAGTTTCCGGAAGCACAAAAGTATTTTATTTTACAAACAAAATGAACATTTTTTCAAAGTATTCACCAAAGGAGTCTGTGCAAAGTTGCATGTGCTCAAAACCACTTGGTGAAGTATCTGGACCAGTCTGAAGCAGGTATGTCTTCTATGCGCTGGATGAAGTCTCCACTGCAGCTTCCAGTGACTCAAAACGAATCCCACGCGTCTTGCGCTTGATTTGTGGGAAAGGGAAGAAGTCTCAGGGGGCCAGGTCTGGACTGTACAATGGATGACTAAGCTCCTGGATGCGTTAATGGGCCAGAAAATCCACTGCTTTTCTGGACTGTGTAATGTCATGATGGAGAAGGGCACTATGAGTTCTTGAACGGCCCATGGAAATGGCTTCCAGCATGTGCTGCAGGCATTTGATGGCGTACCAGTTCCCAGTGAATATAGCCACCTGCTTGGCCACTCCTGTTGGAACTTCCGTGGCAGCGCACCTCCAACTGGAGTCCACTGGGCTGACTGTTTGGTCTCGGGGTCAAACCTGTAGATCCAGGATTCATCACCACTGATGACCTTCCAGATAGCGTTGGAGCGACCGCCATCAAATCTGGCGATCATGTTGTGGCACCAAGTCATCCGAGCCTCTTGCTCTCGGGCCAGCTGATGAGGCACCCAGCATGTAGAAACCTTGCTTTAGAGCAAGCTTCTTGTTGAGTATTAAGCAGGCGGATCCTGATGAGATGCCTGTCTCCTTCTCTAACTGGGCCATGTTCACCCTGTCATCCATCTCAACTGTAGCCCACACAGAGCAACGTTGCCCTCAGTGATGGGTTCCACAGGTCAGCTGCAGCGCTCCTAGTCTTCCAGGAACCATCTCCAGCGCCACAGTTCTGCAAACTACTCAGACACGGTGGTTCTGGGCCGGTGCTTCCTCCCCAAAAGCAGCTCACAGTCAGTAATTAAGCTTCTGCTGTCGCAGACCACTCTTGTAGTCATAGAAGATCATGGCCCTCTCCAGTGGCCTCTGTTGATCTCCACAGTGAAGTGAACATGCCGAATTCTTCGGTGTGCAGTGTTGCTTATATATGGTTCTGTTCCTTGCCATTTCACAAGAACTTTAGTCAGAGATTACAGTTCAAAACCAGACAGTCAGATTGTGTCTACCCTACATACGCATCGCACACCCCTCGTATTTAGGGCTTGTCCTCAGTGGTATGTTTTTAAGTGTATTTTATGTGCTATTGTTATTCCATGTAAATGGGCCTGACAGGATAAATCATCTTTGGTAGTGTTACCTTACATATTGGCAGCTTTACTTAACCTTTGGTAGCATATTTTGGTATGCTACTTGTCTCATTTCTGTGTTTTTGCTGCATTTAGATGCTTTGCAACATCTTTAATGATCTTTCGAACAGCATGTAAATATAAAAGCACATGAAATGCAAGCGGACTCTTGTAAAACGTCTCCTGATTCCGATTTCTTATTCTGACACTTGCATATCATATATAATCTTAGCAAAGTGTCCTTCTGGCGTGTGCAGGGAGAGTTCAGCCATGCATAGTGAGCGAGAAAAAGGTCAGCCAATCCCTTCTCTCCATCTCAGCCTGTATCAGAGACCTGATCAATCCAGTCGAATGTAAGGGGGAAATAAGAGAATGGTGCGTCTCCTACTCACCGGGTGTGAGAAACACGACGTCCCTCTCTTTCCTGTCTTCCGCTGGAATCCGAGTAATATCTTCCCCCATGAAGCTTCTGTCCTTGACTGCTTGTACTTCTGGTATGAAACTGATGCTCCATGCCCTAAGCATTATGCAGGAATGTAACATACAAGTATAGAACTTCAACAGGTACAGTTTTCAAGACCGTGCATTGTGTGTCATGGAAATCTCTAATTCATTGTCTTTTTTAAAGCCTACAGTACATGACCGGACGTCCCCTATATATAATTAGTAGGTAGTGTTAGGAGCTTATACATTGCTTGTGAGGTGCAGACAGGGGTTAGTGAGATTCTGCGGAGTTTGGCCGTATCGTTAAAGCTGCTGCAGTCATTTGCAAATCAAGAGCATTCACCTAGCAGGCTATTACATATACCCCTTAGCAAGCATTACGGTAATATATCATTGTATCACTCCTGACCTCAATTTACATACTCAAGGGTGCTTAAAAATAATATAGGAGAGTTGAAACATAATCAGACATTGGTAATGATATGGCTTGAGGAAGCTGTAAAAGTTCAAAATTGCATTATATGATGGAAACGCCCTGATATTCTGAGACACAATACTGATATTCACGGAATTGAGCAATTTTTTATTTTTATTGCCATTTGTGTGCACGAAAATGCCTTAACACCTTGTACGGCGCATGTGTTCCACCTTGTGTAGACACAGAGGCGCAGTTGCAATTGAGACGCGCAGTATGAGAAATGTATTGGAAACATACTTTTTTTCATGGGGGGTAATTCAGAGTTGATCGCAGCAGCAAATTTGTTAGCAGTTGGGCAAAACCATGTGCAGTGCAGGTGCAGCAGATATAATATTTGCAGAGAGTTAGATTTGGGTGGGTTATTTTGTTTCTGTGCAGGGTAAATACTGGCTGCTTTATTGTTACACTGCAATTTTAGATTTCAGTTTGAACACACCTCACCCAAATCTAACTCTCTCTATACATGTTATATCTGCGCGCCCCCCCCTGCAGTGCACATGGTTTTGCCCAACTGCTAACAAATTTGCTGCTGCGCTCAACTCTGAATTAAGGCCATGGGTGGTTACAGAGAATAGATGGCTATTCAGATGCCCTGAGATGCACCATCCCCACCCATAGCAAGCACAGCACAAGTACTTATTTTGATATTTAGTCCGTTACACTTGAGTCCGTCTGTTTCGGTTTACCCGTATACACAGGCTATAAGTTACATGCAGTTTAAATAGAGCTGTGGTTTTACTTTTAGAACTTCCAAGCTGGAGTAACTAATAACTAAAGTTTGATCTCTTTGTAGATTTTAAATTATTTTGTCAACCTCTCAGAGTGTTTATTTGTGTCCCATCTGCTCTAACCTGTATTTTTTTTTTAAGCCGTATTGTAGTACGTATTTATATTTAACCACTTGCTTTGCAGAAACATATTATGTACAGATGTTCCAGCACAGCCTACATACTATACTATATTCTTTGTAGACCACTTCCAAGCATCCACACATGCAGCTGTCATATATTATTATCCACTGGATACTCTGTGATGTTTGTGGTTCTTTTTATGTGTTTTTCAAGATTTTAATTGTGCGGTACTGTAGTTGTATAGTAATCCTGCAGGATAACGGGAATTCTGCTCTTTTGAAATCTAAATAGAAGTAAATTGGGGATAGCAGGTAAAACCCTAATGTTAAATGCTTCATAGTATAATGGAAATTTTTTGTTTTTCATTTAATTGTTATGTACATAGTGCTTAATTCAGACCTGATCGCTGATGTGCGAAACCGCAAGTGGACGATTATCGAACATCTGCGCATGCATATGGATCGTAATGCGCAGGCGTGAAGCCAAACTGCAAAAAAAATCCTGCATCTTTTTTGGACGTTTGGGGGTGGTAACTGGCCGTTTTCTGGGAGTGTCCGGAAGAACGCAGGCCAATCGGCTTGTTTTTCTTCGCATTGTAGGAGTAAGTCCCGGGCTACGCACACACTGGAAAAATCATTATATGGTGAGTGAGTTGTGAACAGATTTGCAGCTGACCGGCGTTTGGAAAGCTTTCTGCGCGGTGTACGCAGACTTGCACGGGGCGAATTTTCACTCTCAATGGGCGGCGACTGTCCGATCACAAACCTCTGCAAATTCGCAGAGGTGCGATCAGGTCTGAATTAGGCTCATAATCTTGTAGGAAATTGCCACACAACCTGGGTGTGGCGGCTTCACGCTGCAGGCATGTCCACGTTACCGGTGCTTCTAAATCTCTTTAAGGGTTTGCACCTCCTTTTTTCACTGTCACGAGCCACCAGCGCACTGAGAAACCAGTCATGTAATAGGTAGGGCTGTGGGAAACTGATTTCAGATCAGACACGGGTGGTCATTCCGAGTTGTGCGCTCGCTAGCAGTTTTTAGCAGCCGTGCACCGGGAGTGTATTGTAGCTTAGCAGAAGTGCGAACTAAAGGATCGCAGAGCGGCTACAAAATAATTTTGTGCAGTTCCAGAGTAGCTTCAGACCTACTCAGCGCTTGCGATCACTTCAGACTACTTAGTTAGACCTCAGAAAAACTAAAACTTCATAGAGTGCTCCAAAAAGGCAATCCCTTTCTTTCTCCGGCAATTGTCGGTCTTTTGATCACTTCAGACTATTCAGTTCCTGTTTTGACGTCACAAACACGCCCTGCTTTCGCCCAGCCACACCTGCGTTTTTCCTGGCACGCCTGCGTTTTTTAGAACACTCCCTGAAAAGGGTCAGTTGACACCCAGAAACGCCCACTTCATGTCAATCACTCTGCGGCCAGCAGTGCGACCGAAATGCATCGCTAGACCCTGTGCGAAACTACATCAGCCGTTGTAAAAGAACGTTGCGCGTGCGCATTGCGCCGAAGTGCCATTTTTTTGCCTGATCGCTGTGCAGCGCCCGAAAGGAGCTAGCAATCAACTCGGAATGACCCCCACTGTCTCTACTTTGTACTTGAAATGTGCTCACTTTACTGGAAGCATGGATCACAGAGGAAGACTAGACCTCATTTCTTGGAAGCGTGAAAATAAAGAATTAGTAATGCTGTCAAAGTTCAAAAAGCAAAGTGAGAGTTTTAGGTTTTTTTTAGTTTTTTTTTTTTTTTTAAACGGTCTCTCTTTACATTCAAGCTGAAATTCTTAGATGAAAAAAGCAGCTACATGTAAGTTTTACCCTAGAATCAAACATAGGGGGAAATTCTGAGTTGATCACAGCAGCAAGTTTGTTAGCAATTGGGCAAAACCATGTGCACTGCAGGGGGGGGGGGGGGCAGATATAACATTTGCAGAGAGAGTTAGTTTTGGGTGGGTTATTTTGTTTCTGTGCAGGGTAAATACTGGCTGCTTTATTTTTACACTGCAATTTAGATTGCAGAGTGAACACACCCCACCCAAATCTAACTCTCTTTCTTTGCACATGTTATATCTGCCCCCCCCCCCCCCCCCCCTGCAGTGCACATGGTATTGTCCAACTGCTAACAAAATTGTTGTCATTAAAATATAGTTAACACGCAGGGAGGCTTCACTGCTTGTGCACTGCCTGGGTGTCATATGGAAATTTTACATACAGAATGTCCACATGTCAAATGGTAACACTGACATTGGGGGTAATTCCAAGTTGATCGCAGCAGCAAATTTGTTAGCAGTTGGGCAAAACCATGTGCACTGCAGGAGGGGGGGGGGGGGGCAGATATAACATTTGCAGAGAGAGTTAGTTTTGGGTGGGTTATTTTGTTTCTGTGCAGGGTAAATACTGGCTGCTTTATTTTTACACTGCGATTTAGATTGCAGAGTGAACACACCCCACCCAAATCTTACTCTCTTTCTTTGCACATGTTATATCTGCCCCCCCCCCGCCCCCCCGCAGTGCACATGGTTTTGTCCAACTGCTAACAAAATTGTTGTCATTAAAATATAGTTAACACGCAGGGAGGCTTCACTGCTTGTGCACTGCCTGGGTGTCATATGGAAATTTTACATACAGAATGTCCACATGTCAAATGGTAACACTGACATTGGGGGTAATTCCAAGTTGATCGCAGCAGCAAATTTGTTAGCAGTTGGGCAAAACCATGTGCATTGCAGGTGTGACAGATGTAACATGTGCAGAGAGCATTAGATTTGGATGGGTTGTATTGTTTCTGTGCAGGGTAAATACTGGCTGCTTTATTTTTCACTGCAATTTAGATTTCAGTTTGACACACCACACCTAATCTCCATTTTCTGGGAGTGGCGAGGCCAAGGACTGCATCTCGCAGTATCTTAAATTAAACATATACATGTACAATCTGCGTTGTCCCGCTTAAAACATGCCATCTGCTGTATGTACTGTAAATCACACAAAATAAGCATTTTTATCCTAGAAAAATTAAAGGTTTTGATGTTCAGGACCTCCTCTGTCAGCCTGTAGGATTGCATTCCTAATAGTCATCAGTGCTCTGGGACGTTGAAAAGAACACTGTGCTACTGTATAGGAACTCCTGCAAACAACTCTATTTCCCATGGTGCACATGTCTCTAATATATGTATTCTTAGCCAGCAAATATAAAGGTGAAAGCAAATATAGAAATGATGATTAGGAAATGCTTATTGTGAAAAGTGGAAAGGTTAGCCAGGTCATTATATAACCTACTGTACATGTGACACAAATCAAATGAAAATAACGCAAGGAAGGACAAAGAGAGATGCCTAAGGGTTTTTTTCAGAGTTGTTAGCAATTGGGCAAAACCATGTTGCTCTGCAGATGGGGCAGATGTAACATGTGCAGAGAGAGTTAGATTTGGGTGGGTTATATTGTTTCTGTGCGGGGTAAATACTAGCCGCTTTATATGTGCTCCTGAAAATCATATATGACATTTTAGCAAAGACAACTGTGAGTAGTACTGTAACTACAGTAGAAGAACACATAGTAACGGTCTTCCTTGGAAGCTTGCACTTCCTCCGTCCTGCCACCAATATTTATTGATCTATTCCAGATTTACTTTTGAGAATCCAATCTAACCCGTTTCAGAAAATCCAAAATATCGGTTTAAAGAAATCCTTTCTAAATAAATGGAAACGACTGGACTTTTACAAACTTTCTTGTACAGTTACGACAGTACTTGCAAAAATATCGCAAAAGTTCATTAATGTGAAACGTTTGTTGTTTTGTGTTCAGAGAAGAGAATTCTCCCGCACTGGAAAACGCTTTGTCTTTGCTGTGCAGTACCGATCCGCATCACCTGCTGATTTGCTTCCACTTTCATTGGAATTCTCTTAGCATCTCTCGCTCAGCATGAAATTCACACCGACGAATGAATCAGCGTTTCATCCCTTTTGCAAACATATTAAAATGTGTTTGACTAGGCTCACAGTATCTTTTGTGTTATTAATCTTTATCCACTGCTCGAAGTGTGTTGAGAGTTTCGAAGTGGGTGATCTAGAACATCCTGCCAGAGTTAGTGTCGCACGCAGTGCAGCCGCGTTTCCTGCTTGAAAATAGGTGGGCGGCATTCCCCCCGAATTCAGTCGACCAGGTCTCTGCCGCTGCACTGCTTTTCCACATTCACTTGTGAGAGCATCTGCCACCACAAGTGACACGGATTTGTGCTAGCGATGTCCCGGGTGCAAGAGATCCATCTGAAATTGCCAGATATTTGTGTAAGCTCGCCTCCTAATAGGCCACAGTTCCATCTGTGTGCGCTGCAAACCTACGCTGAGTGTGAATGCCCCATTGTCACACAGTTACACCTATTTAATCGCAAGTGGTGATACGACTCAACTCTGAAAAGAACTGCAGATCTGCAAAGATCAGTAAATATGGTCACTTTGCAAATCAGGCCCAGAGTGTTTCAGAAGAGCATTCTTCTATTTGGTGGAACAGGGACTTGTAGGTGTGTAAGGGCCATTAATACAGCAGCCAAACGAATGACTTCAGTACTATCAGCAATTACCTTTCAGAAGAGACCGCACCCACAAGAGACACGCCTCTTGACAGGTGTACCTACCTGCTTCTTCCAGGTTTGTTTCAGTCACCGTTACGTGAACAGGCCCTCATTGTATTCAGCCTGCACTTGCCTTCAACCTTCCTCCCATGTTTTGTCTGGCCAGTCCTAAGTATAAGATGCATCAAGATTTGCATACGGATGTATGCGGACGCATATATGGTGAGCACATACAGTACAGAAAAGCAAATAAAACCTACACCCAGCTTTACATAAATCTGTGAACTGTCCGGTAGCATGAGTTTTGATGGGGGGGAAAAAAGCTAAAAATTTCAAACAGATGAAAGAAAATATGTAGATGTGACTTTTGTGGCGAAGTTTGCCCATTGCGGTAAGCTGTGCCATAGAAAACTGATTTCAGAAAGAAAAGTAAAGAGGATTAACTGGGATACATGCTGGTTATTGTGGTGTCACTCCTCCTGGAACAGCAAAACTGTTTGCTTTGTTGTCAGTGCTTGTGAATATAGAATATACAGCTGTTTATGCTACGGAGGAAGCAAGACAAAAAAAAAAGAGAAGAAAAAACAGGACCAGAAAAAGGTGCCTGCTGTATTGGGACTAATTCAGACCTGTTAGCAGCAGCAAAATCTTTCTCTAATGGGCAAAACTATATGCAGGGATGGGGGGGGGGGGGGGGGGGCAGCAGATGTAACATGTGCAGAGAGAGTTAGATTTGGGTGGGTTATTTTGTTTCTGTGCAGGGTAAATACGGGCTGCTTTATTTTTACACTGCAATTTAGATTTCTGTTTGAACACACCCCACCCAAATCAAACTCTCTCTGCACATGTTACATCTGCCCCTCCTGCACTGCAAAGGGTTTTGCCCAATTGCTAACAAACCTGAATAAGACCCTACATCAGCTGAAGGCAAGAAGATGATTCAATGTAAGGATTTAATATTCTTGCTGCACTACAGAAATATATATGTGTACAAGGTCATTCTATATTGCAGTTATTAAAGGGGCACAGTTATTCATTAGAGAAAAATTTTGCTGCTGCGATCAGGTCTCAATTAGGCCCATTGGGGCAGATGTATTAAGCCTGGAGAAGGCATAAAGAAGTGATAAAGCGGTGACAAGTGCAAGGTGATAATGCCCCAGCCAATCACCTTCTATCTGTTAATTTACATATTGGAGCTAATTGGCTGGTGCGTTATCATCTTGCACTTATCACTGCTTTATCACTTCTTTATGCCTTCTCCAGGCTGAATACATCTGCCCCATTGTTTCTAGTAGAGGCAAAAATATGGGCTAGAAAATGAATACGTCTCAGTTGGACAATGACAACGCTAGGACAAGCGTCTGCAGTCTGTTTACATACCTCCCAACATTGAGGAAGGTCTAAGCGGGATTCTGGCACCGAAAAGGGGATGTGGCTTTGGGGAAAGGGGGCATGGCTTAGTGGGGATGAAGAGTCCACAAGCCACGCCTCCCGAATTCGTCACTTAGGGGGCATGGGCAGAGCTCTGCGAGCTGCTGGCATTCCCCCAGCACCTCTGTCTCCCGTGAATAGCCGTTGTGCGCATGCTCGGCAGAGCAGAGTGACAGGAGCCTCCCAACTGCGGCCTGCGGGTGAGCCAGCGGGACAGTCCCAAAAAAAAGGGACTGTCCCGTGAAAATCGGGGGCAGTTGGGAGTTATGCGGTGTATAAAGAACATATGTCGCATGAGAATTCTCAAACACCTTTTATTAGTGATGTGTTTCTGATTTAAAAGTGTGTGTGTTCAAATGCAGCTCTTTATGCAGCACATGTCATATAGCCGACTTTCTTATCAGTGCTTGTTTTCTAGAAAAATAGGTTCAGGAGTGCCTTGGGGGTGGTGATGGAGCAGCGCCTGGGGGATGCAGTCCAGTTTGATTATTGGGTGGTAGATGGGGCATGGTGTTTTTTCCTTAGCTTTGCCTCATCTCTTTATACTGTTATGGGTGACCAAGAAAGTGAAATTTTGCAAATGCAGGCATCAATACAAAACTTCACTCTTACTATAGCACTAATATCTATTTACTAATCACCATCAAGTTCACTAAAGTTGGCCACATGTGGGTAGACCTTGCCAAGCGCCAAAACATACAAACAATGATCAGCATGACAGCATATTTAGTGGACGAGCATCCGGATCACTTGGGCCAGTCACGCAGGCCATTACCAGTGATCTGTAAGTATATTATCTTCAATCCATATCTGCTGATTGACATTTAATTGTATCTGGGTTGGTCTTCAGATATTCATGTGTGTATGGTTTTGTTTATAATGTATAGAGGCATATTCAATTAGCTGTGGGGCATACAGCGTGCTTGTTGCATTGCACTGTAGCTATTTATATTCAACCTATTGTAAGCCCGCAGGCTGCACTGACCGGGGGCGGAAACAGACATCTGCAGTCAGTTGGACTTTAACCCGGAACCTATGGGTTTACGCGCGTTAGCTGTGGCTTTACTGCGGGAGGAAATGAGCTTCTAATTGAATAGCTCCAGATGTTAAATCTCGAGGCTATCCTCCTGCGGTAAACCCTGCAGCTAATTGAATATGCCCCATCCCATATACTGTAATCTTGCGAGCAGGGCCTTCCTACCTTTATGACTGTACCCAGTTTTGTCTTATAATTGTGTCCATTTGTAAAGCGCAACAGAATTTGCTGCGCTGTGTAAGAAACTTAATAAATAAATAAATTATAGTGTGTTTCTGTGAATATGAAAAGAAAACAACCGAGAAACAAACCATGCATCTGTTACCTCTCTAGAAAGATATACAAATGTGTTCTTTCAAAACAAATATTAGTATTAAGGGGGATATCCAGTTACCTATGATAGTGGCACGGCCACGAAAAATGGGTGATTTTCGGATTTTTTTTTTTTTATCACCACCTATGCAATTAGGTAATGCAAAAAACACACCAGTTTTTTGTGTGAAAATACACAGGTCCTGTGTAAAGCCACGGACCTATGTATTTTTGCGGCACTTATCGCGTGTCTAAGGGGCACTTATTGTGGATTATGCTTTGCGTGCCTGAGGCATCGGGGGTAAGTGCTGACTTATCAAGGCTAATGGGATAGCCCCCCTGGGATTCAATTACCAGTGGTAATTGACCGTGGGTAATTGGATACCTCCCTAAGTGAATGGTTTTATCAGAAATAAAATGTAATCATAATATATATACAGAAGTAAAAATATCATTGGTTGTCAATTGTTAGAGTCAAATGTAGCCATTTTTATTATCACATAGTGGGCCGAATCTCATGGTGGGCCGAATCTCATGATTGGACAGTCAACCTAGAGGGTTATACATTGTTCAGGAGAGATAGATTAAATAAACGGGGTGAAGGGGTATGTCTTTACGTAAAGCCGTTTTTAAAACCTGATATACGGGAAGATATTCATGAGGGGACTGTAAATACTGTTGAGACATTATGGGTAGAAATTGCATGTGGGGGAAGGGGAACAAAAAAGATAGTATTGGGGTTATGCTACAAGCCACCTGCTATTAATGTGTCTGATGAGGAAATGTTACTGAAGCAAATTGAAAAAGCAGCAGCAGGAGTAGGAGATGTAATAGTTATGGGAGATTTTAACTATCCGAAGATAAATTGGACAAATTATCCATGTGATACTGCTAGGTGTAATTTGTTTTTAATTATACTAAATGATAACTACTTGCTTCAACTAATCGAGGAACTAACTAGGTACAATGCAATCGTAGACCTGGTATTAACTAACAATGGAGAATTGATATAGAATATTGTAGTATGGGAGCCTATGGGAAACAGCGACCACAATATGGTCACATTCAACATCAGTTTTCATAAGCAGTCCTATATTGGCTCAACTAGGACTCTAAACTTTAGCAAAGCCAACTTTGACATGATGAGGGAAGCTTTAAGGGACATCGAATGGGAAATTTTGTTTCAAGGTAAAAATACTACGGAGAAATGGGAGGTATTAAAATGACTAATTGTTAGTAATACTCATAAATGTATTCCCATGGGCAGCAAACAAAAGACTAAATATTCCAAACCAATGTGCCTTAACAAGAAGATTAAGGAACTAATGGGTAAAAAAAGGCGAGCATTCAAAAAAAATACAAATCAGACGGGAATGCAGAGTAATTCCAGCACTATAAGGATTGTAACAAAATATGCATAAAAAAAATAAGAGCGGCTAAAGTAGAAACTGAAAAGCTAATAGCAAAGAAAAGCAAATCAAACCCCAAAGAATTCTTTAAATATATCAACAGCAAAAGATTGAATATGGAGAGTATAGGCCCTTTAAAGGACAAGCTGGGAGTCTTATTCAAAAACGATAATGACATTGCGGACAAATTAAATGAGTTTTTCTCATCGGTATTCACAAGAGAGGACCAGATGCAGGGATTAACACACAATCGCAGAAAAGATAATGTCTCACTACTAAGTGCATATTTAAGTGAGGTGGTAGTATGTGCCAGATTTAAAGAAATTAAGATTAATAAATCACCTGGTCCCGGCGGAATTCACCCAAGGGTTCTGATGGATCTTCACACCGAACTAGCAAGACTACTATTTTTGTTCTTCAATGACTCACTTACAACAAACATGGGGGGTCATTCTGACCCAATCGCATGCTGCAGTTTTTTGCAGCGCTGTGATCGGGTCAGAACTGCGCATGCGCCAGCGCCGCAGTGCGCCGGCGCATGGCCTGCCGTCGCTGCGCTATGATCGCCTCTGCCTGATAGGTAGAGGCGTTTGATGGGCGGGAGGGGACAAAACGGCGTTTCGTGGGCGCGGTCCGGCCAACGCAGGCTTGGCTGGACCGTGCGGGGAATGGCTCGTAGCGGCTGCCTGACGTCACACGCAGCCACTGCGGTTCGGGGAGCGCAGAGTAGCTCCCGGCCAGCACGCTAAAGCTGCGCTAGCCGGGAGCTACTCTTGAAGTACAAAGGCATCGCCGCACTTCTGCGGGGGGTAGGGGCGGCACTGACGTGCGGGGCGGCCTAGCCCTGTGCTGGGGCGTCCCCCCGCCTGTCTGAGTTCGTGTTCGTAGCTGTGCTAAATTTAGCACAGCTACAATCAACTCGGAATGACCCCCAAGGTTCCCAAAGACTGGCTTATAGCGGAAGTAGTGCCAATATTCAAAAAAAAAAGTAAAGTTGAACCGGGTAATTATAGACCAGTTAGTCTTACATCTATAGTGGGGAAAGTACTGGAAGGTATTCTAAGGGACAGTATACGGAAGTTCAATGAAGCCAGTAAGGTTATTAATAGGAACCAACTTGGATTTGTGAAGGATAGATCATGTCAAACAAACTTACTGTACTAGGCTTTTATGAAACGGTAAGTGCGAACCCTGATCAGGGTAAGGAGGTGGATGTAATCTTTGTAGACTTTGCTAAAGCTTTCGACACAGTACCACACATGAGACTTATCTATAAGTTACAAGAACTAGGGCTAGGGAGCACAATATGCACTTGGGTCAGAAATTGGTTAGATAATAGGGAACAGTACGTTGTGGTAAATGGAACTTTTTCAAATTGGACTGAAGTACTAAGTGGTGTGCCACAAGGGTATGTACTTGGACCACTATTGTTCAACATTTTTATTAACGATCTAGCAGTAGATCTGGAGAGCATGGTGTCAATTTTTGCCGACGATAACAAATTGTGTAAGGTTATAAATACGGAGGGAGATGCTGAGTCTCTTCAGAACGACTTAGTCAAACTGGAAGCATGGGCAGCAAAATGGAGAATGAGCTTCAATATAGACAAATGTAAGGTAATGCACATTGGTAGCAAGAACAAAAATAACACCTACATACTGAATGGGGTAAAATTAGGTTATTCTGTACTGGAAAAGGACTTAGGTGTTCCCATAGATAGCAAACTAAGCAGCAGTACCCAAAGTAGGATTGCAGCAAAGAAGGCTAACAAGGTACTAGCATCTATAAAGCGGGGAATTGACGCAAGGGATAAGAGTGTTATACTCCCATTATATAAATCCCTAGTGAGGCCACATCTTGAATACTGTGCACAATTTTGGGCACCCTACTACAAAAAGGATATCCTGGAACTAGAAAAGGTTCAGAGGCGGGCGACCAAACTAATTAAGGGGATGGAGACCCTGGAATACGAGGAAAGGCTTGCAAGGCTGGGCATGTGTACAGTGGAAAAGATGAGACTAAGAGGGGACATGATCAACATCTACAAATATATAAGCGGACAATACATAGAGCTTGCGGGGGATCTGTTTTTGGTAAGATCAACACAGAGGACACGTGGACACCCGCTTAGGTTAGAGCAGAGATTTCACACACAGAGACTTAAAGGTTTCTTCACAGTAAGGACAATACGTGTTTGGAATTCCCTGCCTGAGGGAGTAATAATGGCGGACTCGGTCAACAGTTTTAAGAATGGGCTAGATAAGTACCTAGTGGATAAGGATATACAGGATTATGGTGCGTAGTCATGCACTATACTTATTTTAATAAAAATAAAAGAGGAATAAACACTACGGCCGACATTAGCAACAGGCTAAAATAATCCTAAAAATTAATACAGAATAGTAAACAACAAATAGGTTGAACCTGATGGACAAATTGTCTTTTTTCAACCTCAAAAACTGTTACTATGTTACATCTAGCAGCTCTGATCTGATACAAATATTATTCTAACATTATTTATATTGACTGAGGGTTATTTGTGGGTTTCTGTTTATTTCTGTTCTGTGTGTGAAAAAAATGTATGCTCTTGGGGCCTAACTCAGACCTGATCGCTGGGCAGCGAATTTTGCACTGCTGCGATCAGATAGGCGCCGCCTACAGGTGAGTGTATTTTAGCTGTGCAAGTGTGCGATTGCATGTGTAGCAGAGCTGTACAAACTGATTTTGTGCAGTCTCTGCGCAGCCCAGGATGTGCTCAGCCGCTGCGATCACATCAGCCTGTCCAGGACTGGAATGGACGTCAGGAACCCTCCCTGCAAACGCATGGACACGCCTTTTCTTTTTTTCCAACCACTCCCAGAAAATGGTCAGTTGACACCCACAAACGCCTTCTTCCTGTCATTCTCCTTGCAAACGCCAGTGCGAATGGATCCTTCGCAAAACCCGTCACTGAGCGGCGATCCGCTTTGTACCTGTGCGACGCACCTGCACATTGCGGTGTATACGCATGCGCAGTTCTGACCTGATCGCCCGCTGTACAAAAATGCAACCTAGCGACCAGGTCTGAATTAGGCCCTTAGTTTTCTATTTTAGGTTTAGTGACTCTGGTAATATCTGGTAATATTTTTTGTGACCATGGGGTCTATTTAGTAAACTTAAATATTTTTCATCCGAATTGTAACCGGAGAAATCCTAAAATATTGATGATCTGTATTAACAGAGAAGAGTACGGGGGAATCACTACTTTCTCTGCTTATTTATTTGTTTGTGCACATTTCTGCAGCCCCCATAGGTTTCAATGGGGGCTGCACACAAATGCTATTTATACAGCTGAGCGAAGCAGTGCTTCTCCCATACACATAACCCCATTTATGGATAGCAGTATCTTCCCACGGGTATGGGTCATTGGGTCGACTCAACTTAGGTCGACCAATGAAGGTCGACATGCATTAGGTCGACCAATGAAAGTCGACATGCATTAGGTCGACAGGGACACTAGGTCGACATGGTCATTAGGTCGACATGTGATAGGTCGACAGGTCAAATGTCGACATGGATTTTTGGACTTTTTTTGGTGTCGCTTTCTTCGTAAAGTGATGGGGAACCCCAGTTAGTGCACCGCGTCCCCTCGTATGGCTTGTTTCGCTCGCCGTGCTTCGGGCAAGGTGCCTCGCTCCGCTACTGCTGCACTCGGCACAGGTTTCCGTTCCCAATTGTAGTCCACGTGGATCGTAAAGTATGAAAGTCCAAAAATTGAAAAAAAATGTGAAAAACTCATGTCGACCTTTTGACCTGTCGACCTAGTACATGTCGACTGAATGACCATGTCGACCTAATACATGTCGACCTTTAGTTGGCGACCTAATGACTGTCGACCTAAGTTGTGTCGACCTAATGACCGTATTCCCTCCCCACTTAGTCATTACACCCCTGGCAATGATGATCCCCGTCGGGATCCCGGCATAGGTATTGAGACAGCCGGGATCCCGATGGGTGGTATGTTAACCATCTACCTTCCTGTTGATGGTTCCGGTCACCCGGCTGCGTCCCCCACTCCAGGCGATTATACCGCAGCACCTCCCACCTTCCCCATACTGGGTCCCTGCTTCTGAGCCCCGCAATTCGACAAAACCATGTGCACTGCAGGGGGGCAGGTGTAACATGTGCAGAGAAAATTAGATTTGGGTGGGGTGTGTTCAGGTTGAATACCAGTCAGTGGCAGTGTAAACGGGTTCCTGGGTCAGTGCGATACATAGGAAGAGGACATCTCCCAGCTCCGCCTCCACCCCCCCCCCCCCCCCCCCCCCGCTGCTGGCTCCGCCCCCCGCAGCTATGGCAACCTATTACCAACAGATCCGGAGCCAGTGGCGCAGAGAGGGGGAATTCCAACAGGCTCGGGTCCTGCTGCCCTCCCTTCCCACTTTGTAGATAGCACCAGCACTTGGGGTGGGGAGAGAGAGGAGTGACAGCTGCTCAGCAGGCTCTCTCCGCAGCCCAGTACACACGCTGCTGTGTTCTGCGCTAGGATGAGAGGCAGTTGCAGAAGCAGTGTCCTCTCTCTCCCTGCGTGATGTGTGCGGGGAGGTGAGTGATGATGGTACCCGCTCACCACCTGCCGGTGCCCATCGGTTCTCGCGCTGGTGCACCCTGCACAGTGCGTGGCTACAAAAAGACTAATGTTTTTTACATTACCTAAGGAGGGGGCGGCCACACCTCCCTGCATCGGCCCTATTCCCCCCAGTACCTGGGTCAGGCACAGCTGTCGGTGCCCCTGGCCGGAGTAGGGATCTATGTCAGCCCTGCCTCTGATATTGTGATGTCCTATTGTCACGCTGAGGACGTAGTGCACAGCCCATAGGGTCCTGCTCTTCAGGCTGCAGGGTGTGTGCAGAGCATCCAGGTGCTGTTGGGCAGTGATTGTTGTGACCTTGGCAATGACACTGCTTGCATATCCCTAGTTATGTCCCCTGCTTGCCTATGCCATACCTGGAGAAGCTGAAGAGAAGCCCTGTCTCTGACGGATGTTTTTTTTTCCTATGATAAGTAGACCCCTAATCATGGCTTCAGAATGACAGGCTCTGCTCCTCACAAGGGGTGTGTGAGACAGGTTCTGTTCCTATTTCCTGCATTCCTAGCACACAAACCTTCTCATTAGAGACCCATTTGTCTAAGCCATCATATCTCTTTCTATCAGCTCAGATGATTTGTTCTTGGGCTGAGGACATGCAAAGCAGAGTGTAAGGAATGTGTCACCTACGGCACATGACAAAGTAGGACACTCGTTTTTTAAAGGAGCTCTTGTATTGTTTCAGTTTGCGTGTGACATGACTGGCTGTGCGGAATATATGTTTTCTGTGTGTATGAGTGCGTGTGTGTGTGTGTGTGTGTGTGTGTGTATGTATGTATATATATATATATATATATAATATTATTGTTGTCATGCTGAAAATTTTCCTTTTTAACTGTTTCCTTTTGTGTCTTTTTAAGATCAGTTTCCCAAATTGTTTTGTACTGAATAAGCACAGGATTTACTCTCTCCAGACCATCACTTAATAGGACTCGTTAATAGATCACAGGAAGCAAGAGACACCTACAGTTTTAATAACAATGGAGTTTTTATTACTATCTAGATTTTGGCTGTTTAGTTTTTTTTGGTTTGGGATCCTCCAAAATGGCACTACAAAGATCAAATTGAGGGATGTAGTCATCTAAGGATAAAGAGGGGTGGTATTCAGTATGCCGGCTGTTGGGATCCCGGCGCTCAGTACACCGACGCCAGAATCCCGACACCCGGCATACCGACAACTATTCTCCCTCTTGGGAGTCCACGACTCCCCTAGAGAGAGAATAAATAGCGTAGCGCACCACCGTACCCACAGCGTGGCGAGCGCAGAGAGCCCGCAAGGGGCTCATTTGCGCTCATCCTGCTGCCAGCATGCCGGCGATCGAGATCCTGGTGCCGGCCACTCATACTACACCCATAAAGAGGCCTTTTGCCTGAGAATAGGGGTGTCTTTGTGAGCGATCATGAACTATCACCGGCTCCTTATGGTGATAGCATACCTCCCAATAGTCTCTCTTTTAGTCAGGCAGTCCTGATTATGAAGGGCTGTCCCATTATCCAGCAGGCGGGACATTTGTGCCGATCCACGGAGGAGTTGGTAGGTGTTGCACTGCTGCTGGTTTATTAAAGCACACCGGGGGCGGTGACGGGGTGTCCACACTCCCATGCGCCCATGCTCCCATTTTGCACAACTGACGGAGGGCCTAGCGGTAAGCAACATCCCAGGCCAGTATTGCCAGGAAAGCGGAGTAAATGTCGGATGCCTTGATGATGATGTTGTGATAAATGCAGGCGAAATACAGTTGTTTTTTTATTGCTACAGTAATTGCCAATAATATACAACAGTTGTTGCTGCAAGGTGTCTAATTATGAGAACTAGGCTCCTCGTTGCCATTGATGTGAAGGTTGGTAGTGAAATTACATCCCTTACATGTCATTATATTTACTAATTTAATTGTTCTTGTTTTGATATGAATATATTTACACTCTGCCGGTGATGAGGCACATCTACCCAGAAACCTTAGCAACACTGGCGCCCCCACCTTCCTGCATACTAATGGTATATCAGCTAGGTTGCAGTTAATACACAGGGGATGCGTTTAATTTACCGAATGTCGGGATCCCATTGGTCAGGATACAGACGCCGGGAATCCCAACAGTCGACAATGCCTTCAGCCAGAATACTGGCTCAGCATAACTATTCCAACTCGCGGGGTCCACAACACCATAGAGCGGGATCAGAACCTTTGGCGAGCACAGCAAGCCTGCAGGAGAACTCATAGCACTCGCCCCGCTAACGGCATTCTGGCAGGTGGGATGCTGCTGTCGGGATACAGACAGCCGGCATCCCGGCCGCCGGCAAATCATATGTAAACCATACACAGGTATGCTGCTACATAGAATTACGTTGTGGAGAGTGGAATTACTGTAACTCTTAGGGGGAGATTCAATTGTTTGAAAAGTCAGTTGGGTGTCTGTTTTTTCCTATCTAATAGACAGGGAAAAAACAGACACCCAACCGACTTTTCAAACATTTGAATTCCCCCCTTAGCATGCTTGCTCCTTAGACTATAATATCTAACTCTGATTGGGCATAACTATTAAAAACACACAGTTCCACTGTTAATAACAGTGAAATGACACAACGGAAGTCCTACACATCACCCACCATATCACCACTTTACCATTACTGCTCCCTGTTGCTGCTAGTGACCTACTGGATTAATTTACAGTTACCCCAATGTACAGGATGCGGTCAATATACCGCCTTTTGGGATCCCAGCGTTCAGGATCACAACGCCGGAATAACGATAGCCGTGTAAATGCTGATGCCCGGAATCCCGACAGAAGCCTTGTATTCCCCGTCATGTGGTGGTCCACGCCACCACCCGAGGTGGCTCGCCACCGAGCCCAAAGCACGGTGAGAGCAACGAGCCCGCTCGGGGACTCGCTGCCAGGATTCTGGCGTCTGTTTCCTGACTGCCGGGATCCCATACTGAATCCCAATGAACTGTCTACTTGGCTGTAGGAGGACAGCGCTATTTACAACCAAAATACAAGTCTTAAATGCGCACAGAGGTGAATTGGCGGATGCCTAGGCAGAAGTTTTGTTTTGCACACTTTCTGTATTATCACAGCTAGAATTCAGCAACACTTTAACTTGATAGAGCTTATCTTTCAGCTTTACTAATCAAATTGTATTTATTTATTTATTAATTAACTAACGGTTTCTTATATAGCACAGCATATTCCATTGCGCTTTACAATTGGAGCAACAGTAATAAAACAAAATTGAGTAATAACAGACAGACCTGAAGGGAGGAAGGCCCTGCTCGCAAGCTTACACTCTATAGGGAGAAAGGCATTGATGCACAAGATTGGTGCTGACCATTGCATAATGGTCCTGCCAGATTCCAAAGGTTCTTAATGGGTTGTATGATATGATCACCCAGCAATGTTGGCCAAGTAGTCAGGAGTATGTGAAAGTGAAGAAAGACAAAATACGTGAGGTTATGTGTGGACTGTACAGAGAGTATGTAATTAGATAGGAGACACTGAAGGTTACGTGGGTGGACCCAGAATTCGATAAGCTTATCTGAAGAGGTGAGGTTTCAGGGAACGCTTGAATGTTTGGAGACTAGAGGTGAGTTTTATTGTGCGTGGGAGGGGATTCCACAGAGCGGGTGCAGTCCGGAAAAAGTCCTGTCATTTTAAGTGGGAGCAACTAATGCGTCTGGATGAGAGACGTAGATCTTGTAGAGAGATATTATGAGATGAGTGAAGAGATGTGTGTTGGTGCAGTTTGGTAAATGGCCTTGTATGTAAGTAAAATATTACTACATTTATGTAACACAGTGGTTCCCAAACTTGTGCGAATAACTGAGCCCTAGAGCATCCCAAGAAAAATTCCCAGCACCCCTAGGCCAAAAGTTTCTTATTGTGAAATTCAGGAAAAAAAAAAATTAAGTAAATTGTGTTTATACGTCATTCTTGGGTTCACCCAGGATCGGTTCTTGGCGCGGGCAAGCAGTGCCTCCACCTGGGGAGCTGCGGGCGCCTTCGGGGTGACTGCGGCCGCGCCCACCGCCTACCCGCATCCCACTCCCCGGCTACAGCAGACGCCGTGGGCAGTGTGGGCGTCCGCTGCAGCCGGCTCCATCGTCGGACACTAGAGGTCATAATTGACCTCTAGTGTCTGTGCGGCACCGCTATGGGAGAGACGTCATGAGGTCTCTCCCATAGAGAGGAGCGGGCAGCCAGACGGAGCGGCAGCGGTCGGGAGCAGGAGCGGGGCTGGTACTGTTAGTATTGTTTTTGGTTTATTTTTTGTGTTTGTAAGCGGCTACTAGGGGGCACAGCTACTGGGGGCAAATCTACAGGGGGCACAGCTACATAACTGTGGACACGCCCCTCCCATATGAAGCCATGCCCATATTTTTGACGTGCGCCTTAGCTGCGTATTATCTGTTTTGCTGGGGGGGGGGGGGCGCCAATGGAAACTTTTGCCCTGGGTGCCACAAGGTGTAGAACCGCCCTTGGGTTCACCCTTAGGTGATAGACCGGATTCCATTCAGTTTGTCCACATATGTTACGATTGGAAGACCCCAGCACTGGTTTTGCCTATCAAAGTGGCAATAAATAATTTGAATTGGTCCTGGACCACTTATCCAGGGCACCCTTGCAAATGCCCCGGGGCACAGCACCCAGTCTGGGAACCTAGGGCAACATGTGCATTTTAGTTGCACAAGTTATACCGCTTTCACATCGCAAATGCCGGATCCCACCCGGTAAAAGAAACGTGTCCTTACCGGGTGGGATCCGGCATTTGCTCCCTTCTGCTGGCTTTCCGACCCGGCAATATACCGGGTCGGTTGCCATAGCAGCGGGGGAACGCAGCAGCAGCAGGGGCGGGGGTGGAGGCGGCGCTGGGAGATGAGCTCATCTCCTGCGCCGCCTCTCCCTATGCTGTGAATGGGAACCGTGTCGCATCGACACGGCTCCCATTCTCACTGCACCTGACCCGGTAATCAACCCGGGTATAATCCTTCTTTTATACCGGGTTGAATTACCGGGTCAGGCGACCCGCTAATTCTCAGAAAGTGCTTTCACATCGCACACTGACCCGTGTCGACACGGCAATATGCCGTGTCGATACCGGGTTATTTGTGCGATGTGAAAGGGGTATTAATGTCAAACAATCTATTATTATTTTTTTTAGATATATTTATTAATCCGACACAAAGCAAAATACTATTGCACAAAAAGAAAGCAACATAAACCAGTACTAGGAATATTCATGACCAGATTTATCAAGCCTTGGAGAGTTATACAGTAACAACCAATCAGCTCCTAACTGCCATGTCACAGTCTGTGTTTGAAAAATGACAGTTAGTAGCTGGTTGGCTGGTACTTTATCTCCATCCAAGGCTTGATAAATCTGGGCTTAAGTGTCAAGTACAGCTATGTAACGAGACCCAACAATGAGCACAACACAAGAATAAGCAAATGTTCAAAAAGGCAGTATATGACATAACCGGAAACGGCAGCGAGACATAGAGCAATATGACATTAGTAGCATTCACAAAAACACATTGCCATATAAGGGGGACAACAGAAGGTAAACTCTCACATTACCATCGGAAGGGGGGGGGGGGGTGTCATGTCAGCAACCACATTTCTTAATTCATACCACTCCTTACTAGAAGACCTGGATTGGTTTTTTAACCTGCTTTACATCCTGGGTCATACATTGTTGCGGTGGAGTCATTCCCAGAATAGCCCATTCCGGTGGAAAAGTATGTGCTTAATGAAATGATTAATCACCCTATAAGAAAGCAAACTTCCTGAATTCTCTGCTTCACTTGTACCTGAATTGCCTTACGTCTCATGGGATCAATAATCAGTTCCCATTGAACGTGAGAATAATCGCCTGAAGTTCATGGAAAAAGATTGTTACAACATTTGACGGACTGAGCTAGATCTAAGAACGCCATGATGAAAATATGGTTACTGTTATGCTTTTATATATGTTATACTTAGCTCCATAATCTAGTACTTAGCTTAGAACGTATCGTGCGCAGTGCGACATAGATGCGTGAGCAGTTTAACGATAATCACTCAACTCGGTAAATATCGGCATTGCGTACAACGCTAAGTCAGGCTCATTGTTTCCTGTAGATCCCTCACATGTTATTAAAGACTATTCATATTTTCAAAAATATTTTTAGAACTTAATTCACCTATTATTTCCCTTACATGGGTTGAGTGGGGTCAAGGGCATCAGCTGGATGGGGCAAGATATCACTTTGGCTCCCCTCAATCACTGAAGGTCTCTGCCCCCTCCGGGGTAGCTGGAGTAACCCGTCACACCACCTACACGATGCAGGTGTTAAACCACAGTAAGTGCAGGGATCTCACAAGCAGGAGCTGGGCATTTTTGCTGGTCATTGTAGTGCGTCTGGTGCAGAATGCATCATCCGGCTCTGAACTCGCTGTGAGAGCAGTAGTGTGCTTTGGCACCTAGGCAGCGGTGGTACAGCATAGGCACACAGCCCTTGTGGTTGTAGCAGGGCCCGTGGCTAATGGACGCTGAAGGAGAGAGACCCACACCATGGCCACACATGTGCATTAGCGCAGGATGCAGGGTCGACCTGGTGTGCGAGCCGCGGCAGGTCCTAGTGACCGGTGGCTGTGTACTCTGTGACGGAGGCAGTTCTGAGTACTGCTCTCCCAACAGCATTGACTTGGGTGGGGGGGATGGAAGCACCGCCCTTCTGCTTTCCCCCATTCAAACACCTATTTCAATAATCAAGATCTGGTGGTCAACCATAATTAGGTCCAAGTGTTAACTATTAGTATTTGAACTTATCGGCAGCATAAAAAAGGCAGAGCCAACACTTTTTCACAAGGGATGCCAACCGGTGGCGGATTTTACCTATGGGCTGTAGGACTGCAGCCCCACCCCCCCAGGTAAAATCCACCAACCCCCTCAGTGTCTGTGAAGCCAGATGCTTCTACGGGCTGCAGTCTGTGCGGTGCATAGAAGCCGGGGGAATTGTGCAGGTGCGGACAACCGGGGACTGACTGCCTATTCTCCAGGCACGGGAAGAGTTCCAGCCCCCCTACCAAATGTAAGAAGGAGCCGCCACTCATTGCCAACAGGGCAGTAAAACGTGATTTACCCCTATCCAGTAAGATTGTGGGGGTTGGGGGCTTCGTTTGTTGTTTATACTTTATTCAATATTGTTCAAAGTTTAAAAAAGCTTTTAAGACCAGGAATCTTTTGCGTACAATATATTGCTCTCATTCCTTCATGTAAGAGTCTGTTTTGCTATCAGGATAATTTCACTTTAGAAATATTTTTTGTTTTATTTTAATCCCATTAGTTTTGTTTGAAATTTCAAAGCACCAGTCCGTTCTGATATTGTCAATTATCTTTTAATAATGACTTCAGTCCATTAAGTTGCTTTTTAAATCTGTGTTTTTCATCAGATGCCGAATGGGCAGACGGTGCTCTTGGACTTTGCGGTTTAGGTTTTGTTATGGTTTATTTATTTTTTTTTGTTTTTTTGTTCTTGTCCTTCAGTTCCAAATGAGGATTGAAAAGCATAAAAACACAAATTGTATCCATGCCCAATAACATGGCAGCGCGGGGGTGACCGGAATGATTTTACGTTTATACAACTACACATCTGAGTTTGTGAACTGATGTAAACTTACTTTAAATATGAGAGTAAGATTGGATAAAATATAACCTTTCCCGCATCCTGTCCTCACTCCTCTTCTCTGTCACTTCAAGTAAGTTGAGTTGGCAACGAGAACCGGCTGAAAGCATTTTAAATAAAATCGCAAAGACAGGTTTCAGGGAGCTGTTTATAACAAATAGGTAGCGGTCGCATAAAAAATGCAGCAGTTTCCGATGATTGAGAGATTGCATTCTGGTGGGCCTGATGCCCCAGAAAGATCAAACAAGGTGATTCTAAGTCAACTTAAAATATTTACTGTTTGTACGATTCTACAGATGTTTCTTTTTTCCCCTCACACCAGTGGGTGTTATTGTAAGGTTACTGTGATTTTATTTACCCTGTTTCAGGGGCTTTGGGGGTAATTCCAAGTTGATTGCAGCAGGAATTTTGTTAGCAGTTGGGCAAAACCACGTGCACTGCAGGGGAGGCAGATATAACATGTGCAGAAAGAGTTAGATTTGGGTGGGTTATTTTATTTCTGTGCAGGGTAAATACTGGCTGCTTTATTTTTACAGTGCAATTTAGATTGCAGATTGAACACACCACACCCAAATCTAACTCTCTCTGCACATGTTACATCTGCCTTCCCTGCAGTGCACATGGTTTTGCCCAACTGCTAACAAAATTCCTGCTGCGATCAACTTGGAATTACCCCCTTTATGTATGTAGTAGGCCAACGTGAGTTCATGAGTCTACCCCCCCCCCCCCCACGTTATGAGAAATGGGTGTGTGTGATCAGTACTATGTGGGTGTAGCCAGAGCCATATGGGCGCGTACACCCCTGCACTATCGGCTCCAATGTCTCCTTAAATATGTAAAAATATTTAAAAAATGCATAATTTTGTGAGAAAATTAGAAATGCAGTCTTAATAGTTGATGATTTATGAATGACCTTGCGGCCATCTGGTGGCTAGTGATCCCCATGCTGCCGTGATGATGGGCCTATTTTTATGTGGAGGCCTGGAGCTGGAGCTCCATCTGTCCCATTGCTAATCTGGCCCTGGGCAAGGGCAGATCGGGGGGAGCACAGTGATTGCTATGGTGGAATCAGCACAGCTCTCAGACAGTTGCTGGTTTCCTAAACTCTATTGCTGCTTGGCTGGTGCTCGAATATTGGAGTCCTCCCAGAAAGCTAAGCAGTGGCACAATACTCCAAGGATGTTTTTCCCCCAAACCAGCCCCAACAGTAAATTATTAATACCTACAGTTAATATATAATGTTCCACCCCCCCCCCCCCACTCCCCCTCCCCCTCCACCCCCCCCCCGGCCATCCAGCCAACCCTTTATTAAATGAATAGCACTCACATTTAATAGAGTCCCACATTTCATTATTAGCGTCCTTCACCCCGCATTATGTTATTAGCCTATACATTTAATATAGAGACACCATCAGTGGTGGAACTAGAGAGTGGTGGGCCCAGGTCCAACAATATGCATTCCCTCCCCCCATATTCCAAATAGGAACAGAGTGCGCTGAAGGTATGTGTGGAAAAAATGAGGCGTGGTCTTACTGAGAAGGAGCGTGGCCCAGTGACGTGCGGTGGGGTGAGGCAGGTGAGGCAGAGACTTTCCTGTCATACTAACGTTTGTGCCTGAGTTTTTACTGTATAAAGTATATGAAAAATACAAAGAATATGTCTGAAATATCTTCTTTGCATTATTCTAATAATTTTTATAGCCAAAACTGTGGAGTAAAAAGTCTATGGCAGGTGAGGCACCTATCTTTTCCGCACATCTCTGATCAAAACTCACAACATTTTCAGATGTATATACTGCTGCACATGTGTATAATGCCCCCATGTACCCTTTGGCTCATATATTGCGTGTAAATCTGGCTCTGGTGCAAGCCAGTGCCTCCTGAGCCATTTAGCTCAGCGCACGTCCCTGGCATGGCCACACAATAGTACACCCAGTACATATTACGCCACACAGTAGTGCACACTTATTCACATTACACCGCACAGTAGTACTGGAGTAAATACGATATACCAGCTGTCTGGATGGAGGCTGTCAGTATCCCGACAGCGGCAGCCGCATTGGGTCCGGTGGCGAGCTTTGCTCACCACAGGTTATATTCCCACTCGGGTGGTGGCGTGGACCTACCACCCGAGTGGGAAATACGGGACTGTGGTCAGTATACCAACCGCCGGCATTTAGCCACCTGTTGGGATTCCAGTGTTGGGATCCTGAAAGCTGGGATCCCGACAGGTGGTATATTAACCGCATACCGTAGTGCTCCTTATACACCTTATGCCACACAGTAGAGCTCCTTATACACCTTATGCCACACAGTAGAGCTCCTTATACACCTTATGCCACACAGTAGAGCTCCTTATACACCTTATGCCACACAGTAGAGCTCCTTATACACCTTATGCCACACAGCAGAGCTCCTTATACACCTTATGCCACACAGTAGAGCTCCTTATACACCTTATGCCACACAGTAGAGCTCCTTATACACCTTATGCCACACAGTAGAGCTCCTTATACACCTTATGCCACACAGTAGAGCTCCTTATACACCTTATGCCACACAGTAGAGCTCCTTATACACCTTATGCCACACAGTAGAGCTCCTTATACACCTTATGCCACACAGCAGAGCTCCTTATACACCTTATGCCACACAGCAGAGCTCCTTATACACCTTATGCCACACAGTAGAGCTCCTTATACACCTTATGCCACACAGTAGAGCTCCTTATACACCTTATGCCACACAGTAGTGCTCCTTATACACCTTATGCCATACAGTAGAGCTCCTTATACACCTTATACCACACAGTAGAGCTTCTTATACACCTTATGCCACACAGTAGAGCTCCTTATACACCTTATGCCACACAGTAGAGCTCCTTATACACCTTATGCCACACAGTAGAGCTCCTTATACACCTTATGCCACACAGTAGAGCTCCTTATACACCTTATGCCACACAGTAGAGCTCCTTATACACCTTATGCCACACAGTAGAGCTCCTTATACACCTTATGCCACACAGTAGAGCTCCTTATACACCTTATGCCACACAGTAGAGCTCCTTATACACCTTATGCCACACAGTAGAGCTCCTTATACACCTTATGCCACACAGTAGAGCTTCTTATACACCTTATGCCACACAGTAGAGCTCCTTATACACCTTATGCCACACAGTAGAGCTTCTTATACACCTTATGCCACACAGTAGAGCTCCTTATACACCTTATGCCACACAGTAGAGCTCCTTATACACCTTATGCCACACAGTAGAGCTCCTTATACACCTTATGCCACACAGTAGAGCTCCTTATACACCTTATGCCACACAGTAGAGCTCCTTATACACCTTATGCCACACAGTAGAGCTCCTTATACACCTTATGCCACACAGTAGAGCTCCTTATACACCTTATGCCACACAGCAGAGCTCCTTATACACCTTATGCCACACAGTAGAGCTCCTTATACACCTTATGCCACACAGTAGAGCTCCTTATACACCTTATGCCACACAGTAGAGCTCCTTATACACCTTATGCCACACAGTAGAGCTCCTTATACACCTTATGCCACACAGTAGAGCTCCTTATACACCCTATGCCACACAGCAGAGCTCCATTTAAGATGTGCTTGCTCTCGCTTAGACTGTAAGATGTGCAGGCTCACCTGTGTAAGATGTACTGGCTTTAATTGGTGCAGGCTCACCCTGTGCATGTAACATTGTGGAAAGATGCTCCAGAGTGGCAAACGATCTTTGCAGTGCTGGGAGCAGCCATAGACTAGTCCAGGGAGACCTCAGGTGCCGGGACCGGGGAGCCACCAGCAGCCAAAGCAGCACAAAGTGCTGGGCCAGCGGGAAGCACTAAAGCGGCAGCCCCCAGTGCATCAAGTCAGTAGAGGAGCCACTAGCAGCAGCAACAGAGGTGCCGCGCCGACAGGAAAGCACTAGCAAAGCTGAGCGGGAGGCCTCAGAACAACTGGTCAGCGGGAGGCACATGGGACGGTCGGTGTATGAGGCAGCCGCTGCATTGAGTTTTTGAGACACTGGAGGCGGACGACACACAATGAGTCTGTGTGACTCATTGTAATGCTGGCAGCTGCGGGCCCTTTCACTGTGGCGGGCCCTGGTGGAGTGTACCTACTACAGCGCCACTAGTTCTGCCACTGGAACCCTACTTGTTTATACATTAGATGACCAGTCTTAACATTACATTAATATCCCCTACATGCAGCCACGTTGCTTGAATAATACCACTAAATTACATATGTAGTCCACACAACACATAGTACATTCATATTCCATATGTTCCTTTAATTCAGGTTGAGTCTCCCATATCCAGAATGCTTGGGATCAGAGGTATTCTGGATATCGGATTTTGGAATAATTGCATACCATAATGAGATCTTGGTGATGAGCCCCAAGTCTAAACACAGAATGCATTTAGGTTTCATATACACATTGGTGGTCATTCCGAGTTGATCGCAGCCAGCAACTTTTTGCTGCTGCTGCGATCAGCTAGTCCACGCCTATGGGGGGAGTGTATTTTAGCTTAGCAGGGCTGCGATCGCTTGTGCATCCCTGCTATGCTAAAAAAATTTGAAGCAGAAGTAGACCAGCCCTGGATATACTTACCCTGTGCGACGATCTCTACGATGCAGGAGCCGCCTTTGACGTCAGACATCCGCCCTCCGTTCTTCTGGAAATGCCTGCGTTTTCAAATCCACTCCCTGAAAACGTCTGGAAACGCTGCGGTGACGCCCAGGTCCGCCTTCTTCCCATTAATCTTCTTTGCGGTCCGCTCTGCGACCGCTTCCTTCTTTAGACGCGTCGTAACCCGGCGACCCCTGTCGCCGGGCAACGTCGCGCACGTGCACTGCGGCCACAGCGCATGCGCATTCCGCACCCGTTTGCACCGCAGCGATAAACCGCTGCGTGCGAACGGGTCGGAATGACCCCCATTATACGCAGAGAATTTTCAATAATTCTGAGCATTAAGCAAAGTTTGTGTGCATTGAACCAACAGAAAGTAAATATGTCATTATCTCAGTCGTGTTAGAAAAATAAATCTGTGTTTCTGGATATGGGAGACTCAACCTGTATCCACATTGCACATTACATAAACCTATTAACTGGTGCATTCACGTGGGATTAAATAAAAATAATGAATCGGTGTTATTTAAGAAAACATATGCTGGGTTTTGCCTTTACTGCCATCGCCATATTAAAATCAGACCGTAATATGGCCAAAAATCAGTAACTTTGAAAACCTGCAGCTCCGTTCATTTATCCCTCATTGCTGCTTGTAAGTTATATGCCAAGGTACTGCTCACTTAGGGGCATATTTAAAAAAAATAATTGTGTGAAACTGTTTTTTTTTTCAAGGGGGTATCCGCAAATATTAATCTGAATTGGCCCAGCAGGACTTCTCCCATGCTTCCGGTGGTTCAATCCGCCCATGCAGAGCAACTATAGTGCTAGGGATGAGGAAGGAGGGCCCTTTACCTTTTTCTAATAGGAGGGTCAACAATTGAGGGAAAAACTATCCTACTTTAAAGAGATTTCATACAAGTATTTCATCATAGCGGAAGCATTTTTTCCTATGCACATCAGTTGACGTGAATGCCACATTTTTACATACCATGCAGGTATCCAATCTGCTAAAAAACAGCAGCATCACTGGGGGTGACTTCATGATATTCACATCCCTGGTGCATAGCCTACGTTCTCATGAATATTTGTTCAGCTCACACAATGGATGTTTCCTCTGCATGCGTATGATAGGTCCCCTTTAAAAGCAAGTTAAATGCACCGTGCCTGTGGTGAATGAGCCATTGCCAACCCTCCTGTGTAAACATGATTAAAAGCATGCTGCTTTAAATGGTTAGTCTTGTTCATTTGCATATAGTGCCACTGACCAATTAGCCGGTGCCACATGAAGGTAAAGTCACGCTAAGTAGTTCAGTAGAGCACTTCATTACCATCTAAGCTTGTCCAGCGTTGTATCTGAGCAGTGATCTTCAGCAAGTCTTTGCGTCCTTGTTATTCTGTCTGAGCTTTTAGCCACATCACAGTATGAATGTAGAATTAGATTCTGCTGTCTAGTACTATTTCTTTTTTATGCACAGACCAAGAGCGCAGTGCTGTTGTAGTTTGCATGTGTGCTTAACTGCTTTATGCCAGATTGTACATAATGAATTTATCATTTGTCTTTTTTTTTTTTTTGAAAGATGTTTCCTTTCAAGTTTCTTTTGCAGCCCCAATCTGTGTCTGTGACTGAGCAGTGGCTTGTGATAATGCACTTTTCATGGGGATAAATTGTGTTCTGTTATTTGCCATAGGGATACACCTGACACCTCAATGTGTATGTTCCGGGTTTATATCCATCTACTGACACATAAAACAGTCCAGCGTTCAGCAGATGAGTGATGGTTTCATTGTCACTCTTTAATAACTTGTTTTGTCGTTTATCCGCCTGGTGTATAAGGCGGCCGTAGCTCTGCTGTAATAGCAGGTGGCGATAAAACAAATATACAATTCAGCTCTGCCACAGAGTAAGCATGTTTCTTGACTAGTTTTGGCATTCTCTATACAGTACTTCTGAATGTAACCTATATATGTTTTATTTCTCGTGTCGTGTGTATCAGCAAGTGATTCACAGATCGGTTTGAAATGGGGTGTTGATCTAATGCAGGCCATACATTAGGGCGACCAGCATCCGATCCGATTCCTCATAAGATTTCCCTTCATTCCCCCCGGGAGCCTCCTGGCACACGATTTAGAGTTTTTTGTGCATACGATGAAGCATACAATCTATCAATCCGATTGTGTGCCTTACAAAAATCACGTGATCACCTGGAAGGAAATGCCACTCAAAATAATGCCACTCAAAAATAATGCTGATCGTATACGATGCATTGTATGTGCATAAAACCAGGTTCGATCACGAGGGATAATATGGCCTGCCCGTTTGATTGGAGGATGCCACATTCGACAAACGGGGCTGCATATCGTAATCGTACCCAAAACACGTACGATGTGCACACAATGCATCATACGACGCGTCTAATTCGTACGCAATATAGTACTAGTGTATTAGTGTATGGCCAGCATTACTCTTGCTTCTATCAGTGTACAAATTGCTACATTCTTACAACTCAGGCCCCCTTGCCCACTAAAGCCCCTGTACCGACTGGCATCAAAATACAGTTTTTATTAGCATTTGTAATACTGGTGGAAGCATGGAAAACAGGGACATGAAAATCCTGGCCACTTGCATGTGAATGCACATCAACCCCGGACTTTGGTCAGTGGACAAGGATCCCCCCTAAATAAACCTGGGTGCAGCAACCCGGCAATGCTTCCAAGGTAGCTAGCAGGGTTTTACCCTGGAAGGACCTGGGTGAGCTGCAGTGTAAACGGGTAACCCGGGTCATCTGACTCAGGACCCGTTTACAGCATGGGAAGAGACGAATTTCGTGGCGCTTAGAGATGATGTAGTCTCCAAGCGCCGGCACTGCACCCCTGCGTAGTGTGAACAGAGCTAACTCAGGAATAACTCAAGCCGGTGCGGCGGTGGAAAGAGATAAAACCCGGGTCTGACCCGGTTTGCAACTGTGTTCCAAATTCCGTGTCAGACCCGATATTTTGGTGGAAATGAGGTGTAAGTGTGGCAATGGAACCCCTGTGTTACAACGATCCCACACCTCATTTTTACATTTATGTATGGAAATGCTAACAATACATGTTGTATACACCAGTTTCTTCTTAAAACATAGTTATCTGCTAATTTGTGGTATATTTGTATTCAAGAATTGGTATTTGCCATAATTGTATCTGTTTTGAATTATTATTTTGTAATAAAACTTTGTAGTATTTATTATTCAACATATTATTTAAAAAATACAGTCTACCGATGCGTTCCAGCAATGGTCATGCTTAGAGTTGTATGTTTGGGCGACTTTTACTATGTATTCCATTTTTACATACTTGTTGCATAAAATTGCGCTACCACCTAGTAATAAGTGGCAATGCAGGCCCGCAGCCCCAGTGGTTTTGTAATATAGGGGCAGGTGTATTAAGCCTGGAGAAGTGATAAGGCAGTGATAAGTGCAAGGTGATAACACACCAGCCAATCGGCTCCAATATGTAAATCAACAGTTAGGAGCTGATTGGCTGCTGCGTTATCACCTTGCACCTATCACTGCTTTATCACTTCTCCAGGCTTAATACATCTACTCCATAGAACTGGTTAATTAAACCTGTTAACCTTGCTGTGGGAGAGGTGAGCCGGATTACCAGTCAACAATTGAAAGCATGTGGTTTTGTTCTCCTGCTCCCCAACCCCATCTGTAAGTTCCTGTATTTAAGAGGAACAGTGGAACCCTAGAGGACTCTTGCCTGGTTCGGTGGAGGATTAGGGGTGGGGGCATTAGGGTTGAGATATGCTAGCTTTTATTCATTTAAACTGCAATGAATCTTTTTCAACCATTTGCTTCTCAAGGTGTAAACGTGCAAAAATTATGTTTTCATTTTCATTTTTTTTAAATCTTAAAATACCCCTATTGTATATCCTAGTACTGGGCCTGACTCTGAGTTGGGAATAAAGGCCCCCATAGATCAGATACGGGCTGGGGCAATGGCCTGATTCCCCAGCGGTCGCCTTGAGGGATTGGGAAGTTTTAAACATGTTTAAAAATCCCGATCGAAAACGGGCGAGCACGGCAAATCGGGTATTTTTAACATGGTTCATTTCCCCGATCACCGTCGTGCCCTGTACCCAGCATAACTTTACTTTACTCCCCGATCACCGTCGTGCCCTGTACCCAGCATAACTTTACTTTACTCCCCGATCACCGTCGTGCCCTGTACCCAGCATAACTTTACTTTACTCCCCGATCACCGTCGTGCCCTGTACCCAGCATAACTTTACTTTACTCCCCGATCACCGTCGTGCCCTGTACCCAGTATAACTTTGCTTTACTCCCCGATCACCGTCGTGCCCTGTACCCAGCATAACTTTACTTTACTCCCCGATCACCGTCGTGCCCTGTACCCAGCATAACTTTACTTTACTCCCCGATCACCGTCGTGCCCTGTACCCAGCATAACTTTACTTTACTCCCCGATCACCGTCGTGCCCTGTACCCAGCATAACTTTGCTTTACTCCCCGATCACCGTCGTGCCCTGTACCCAGCATAACTTTGCTTTACTCCCCGATCACCGTCGTGCCCTGTACCCAGCATAACTTTGCTTTACTCCCCGATCACCGTCGTGCCCTGTACCCAGCATAACTTTGCTTTACTCCCCGATCACCGTCGTGCCCTGTACCCAGCATAACTTTGCTTTACTCCCCGATCACCGTCGTGCCCTGTACCCAGCATAACTTTACTTTACTCCCCGATCACCGTCGTGCCCTTTTCCCAGCATAACTTTACTTTACTTCCCGATCACCGTCGTGCCCTGTACCCTGCATAACTTTACTTTACTCCCCGATCACCGTCGTGCCCTGTTCCCAGCATAACTTTACTTTACTTCCCGATCACCATTGTGCCCTGTACCCAGCATAACTTTGCTTTACTCCCCGATCACCGTCGTGCCCTGTACCCAGCATAACTTTGTTTTACTCACCGATCACCGTTGTGCCCTGTACCCAGCATAACTTTGTTTTACTCACCGATCACCGTCGTGCCCTGTACCCAGCATAACTTTGCTTTACTCCCCGATCACCGTCGTGCCCTGTACCCAGCATAACTTTACTTTACTCCCCGATCACCGTCGTGCCCTGTACCCAGCATAACTTTACTTTACTCCCCGATCACCATCGTGCCCTGTACCCAGCATAACTTTACTTTACTCCCCGATCACCGTCGTGCCCTGTACTCAGCATAACTTTACTTTACTCCCCGATCACCGTCGTGCCCTGTACCCAGCATAACTTTGCTTTACTCCCCGATCACCGTCGTGCCCTGTACCCAGCATAACTTTGCTTTACTCCCCGATCACCGTCGTGCCCTGTACCCAGCATAACTTTGCTTTACTCCCCGATCACCGTCGTGCCCTGTACCCACATATAACTTTACTTTACTTCCCGATAACCGTTGTGCCCTGTACCCAGCATAACTTTGTTTTACTCCCCGATCACCGTCGTGCCCTGTACCCAGCATAACTTTGTTTTACTCCCCGATCACCGTCGTGCCCTGTTCCCAGCATAACTTTACTTTACTCCCCGATCACCGTCGTGCCCTGTACCCAGCATAACTTTACTCTACTCCCCGATCACCGTCGTGCCCTGTTCCCAGCATAACTTTACTTTACTCCCCGATCACCGTCGTGCCCTGTACCCAGCATAACTTTACTCTACTCCCCGATCACCGTCGTGCCCTGTACCCAGCATAACTTTGCTTTACTCCCCGATCACCGTTGTGCCCTGTACCCAGCATAACTTTACTTTACTTCCCGATAACCGTTGTGCCCTGTACCCAGCATAACTTTGTTTTACTCCCCGATCACCGTCGTGCCCTGTACCCAGCATAACTTTGTTTTACTGCCCGATCACCGTCGTGCCCTGTACCCAGCATAACTTTACTTTACTCCCCGATCACCGTCGTGCCCTGTACCCAGCATAACTTTACTCTACTCCCCGATCACCGTCGTGCCCTGTTCCCAGCATAACTTTACTTTACTCCCCGATCACCGTCGTGCCCTGTACCCAGCATAACTTTACTTTACTCCCCGATCACCATCGTGCCCTGTACCCAGCATAACTTTGCTTTACTCCCCGATCACCATCGTGCCCTGTACCCAGCATAACTTTACTTTACTCCCCGATCACCGTCGTGCCCTGTACCAAGCATAACCAAGTCAGGTCCACTATGTCATCTTCCAGTGGTCTGATTTCAACCAATGATTTTTTTTTTTCACTTGTCATCTACAGAAGCTGAAGCAGAAGGACCTTGACAACTGGATGAACATCCGAGGCCCTCGCCCATGGGAGGACTCTAAATCTTACCAAGAGCAACAGAGAATGAACACTGACAAAAATACATAAATAAATATAAATGCAATGCAGAACGTGATGGAAGCCTTCAAAAGGTGGCTGTAGAGGACGTTCACCTGTTGCGCAGCAGATGTCTTTTGGCTCATACTCCATTAATAAGACGCGCTTCAGCAATCCCCCAAAATCTATTATGTTATTTCAGCAGGTGGAACGTGATGAAGTGGGAACCCTAACTGTTATTTTGTGATTGTTTTCTCAGACCTACTTCTATTTAATATTAAATCATATTTATGCAGTCCTTCAGTTCAAGTACCTTTCTCAGATTTCTACAGCTGATTGCTGCAAACAGAATATTAAATCTTCCACATAGGGACAGTCATATAAATTGATTTCTGTACAGAACTGAAGACACTGCAGAACTAGAAGCAGTCAGGGAAATGATGAAAGCTGCTTCTCTGTAGACATGAAGCATGTAATATGTATAGTTTATTAGTAATTAAAGGATGTTTTGTAACATATTATGATTACTCCTGGTATTTTGTGCCTAGCAAACAAAAAGAAAATCAACCAAAATGTGTTTTAGATTAACTGCCTGCACGCCAAGTTCTGTTTAACAATAGCATAGGCGGCCCCTGATATGGTGAAGGCGGGTGTGGATCGTCGGGTCCACAGTAACTAGGTCGACAGTCATTAGATCGACCACTATTGGTCGACGGTGACTAGGTCGACATGAGTTTTTAACATTTTGTTTGTGTCGTTTTCTTCGTAAAGTGACCGGTAACCCCAATTAGTGCACCGTGTCCCCTTGCATGGCTCGCCTCGCTCTGCACAGGTTACTAGTCCCAATCGTAGTCCACGTGGATCGTAAAGTATGAAAAGGTTAAAAAAAAGAAAAAAATCGTGAAAAACTCATGTCAACCTTTTGACCTAGAACATGTCGACCTAGAAACCCTGTTGACCTAGTTACTGTCGACCAATAGTGGTCGACCTAGATAATGTCGACCTGGTTACTGTCGACCTAGAGACCGGATCCCCTATCAAAGTGCACTAAATAAAGTGTAATCCATAGTAGTTATTTCTGTGTATTGACACAACATTGTAACGCATGATGACTAAAAATAAGGGCTGTGCCCAGGAATAATCAGATTGAAGTCATCCAGATGTTTTCATACTGCTGTGGGGTTTAGCGTACAATGTCTTCGTTTTTCATTCCCCAGCAGCAGGATTGTGCAAACCACTAGCAATGTGTGGTCATTTGACTACTCCTAAATCTGTGGTCAGGGTAAAACCTGCCTGATAAAACTCTTGGACTTGTAGTGGCAAAAGAGTGTTGACCCCCTATAGGAGGTAAAAAAAAATGCAATTGTGCCCTCTTACTGGGCTGAAAATAAAACTGTACCCCCTTCAATGCTCCATGCAACATATACTGAGTTTGCACCTTTCTTATTTATAATCTCTCACAGTTGAGAGACTGCTCCTGATTGGCTGCCTGTCTCTTAAGTAGACACACCTGCTTGACAATCATTTTACAGCCGTAGCTCCTCTGCTTCATGGATAAGAGTTTCTTTTTTCCACATACTAGCTGAATACCCATGCTTCGCTATGGAATTTAAAGAATCCTAGCAATCATTGTCAGGCCGCACCTCTGGGCTTCCCCGGATTGATGCTGTAAAAATGCTGGAGACTAAGCCGCCTCCTTCTCTGCCCCGTCCCGCCTCTGATGCTGCCCTGCACAGTGCTGTAACTGCTGGTGCTGAGGAGAATAATCCGCCTCCTCTGCCTCGTCCTGCCTCTGATGCTGCCCTGCTCAGTGCTGTAACTGCTGGTGCTGAGGAGAATAATCCGCCTCCTTCTCTGCCTCGTCCCGCCTCTGATGCTGCCCTGCTCAGTGCTGTAACTGCTGGTGCTGAGGGGAATAATCCGCCTCCTTCTCTGTCCCGTCCTGCCTCTGATGCTGCCCTGCTCAGTGCTGTAAATGCTGGTGCTGAGGATAATTATCCGCCTCCTTCTCTGCCCCGTCCCGCCTCTGATGCTGCCCTGCTCAGTGCTGTACATGCTGGTGCTGGTAAGAATAATCCACCTCCTGCTCTGCCCCATCCCACCTCTGATGCTGCCCTGCTCAGTGCTGTAACTGCTGGTGCTGAGGAGAATAATCCGCCTCCTTCTCTGCCCCGTCCCGCCTCTGATACTGCCCTGCTCAGTGCTGTAACTGCTGGTGCTGAGGGGAATAATCCGCCTCCTTCTCTGCCCCGTCCCGCCTCTGATGCTGCCCTGCTCAGTGCTGTAACTGCTGGTGCTGAGGAGAATAATCCGCCTTCTTCTCTGCCCCGTCCCGCCTCTGATGCTGCCCTGCTCAGTGCTGTAACTGCTGGTGCTGAGGAGAATAATCCGCCTCCTTCTCTGCCCCATCCCGCCTCTGATGCTGCCCTGCTCAGTGCTGTAACTGCTGGTGCTGAGGAGAATAATCCGCCTCCTTCTCTGCCCCGTCCCGCCTCTGATGCTGCCCTGCTCAGTGCTGTAACTGCTGGTGCTGAGGAGAATAATCCGCCTCCTCTGCTCGTCCCGCCTCTGATGCTGCCCTGCTCAGTGATGTAACTGCTGATGCTGATGCTGAGGAGAATAATCCGCCTCCTTCTCTGCCTGTCCCACCTCTGATGCTGCCCTGCTCAGTGCTGTAACTGCTGGTGCTGAGGAGAATAATCCGCCTCCTTCTCTGCCCCGTCCCACCTCTGATGCTGCCCTGCTCAGTGATGTAAATGCTGGGACGACAGGCCAAGCTCCATCCGCTGTATGTTAAATATGTTAGGTTTGCAGGCTGACGCTATGTCAAAGGGCCCTAGGTCTCCTTACTTAGCTTCAACAATAAAGTCTGCCCCTGCCCCTACCCGTGGGTGCCTCTATCCTTACCGGTGGGTTTCTCTGCCCCTACTCTCTGTCCCTACCCGTGGTTACCTCTGTCCCTACCCGTGGTTACCTGTGTCCCTACCCGTGGGTGCCTCTGTCTCTACCCGTGGGTGCCTCTGTCCCTACCCGTGGGTGCCTCTGTCCCTACCCGTGGGTGCCTCTGCTCCTACCCGTGTGTGCCTCTGCCCTTACACGTGGGTGCCTCTGTCCCTACCCATGTGTGCCTCTGCCCTTACATAAGGGTGCCTCTGCCCCTACCCATGTGTGCCTCTGTGTAAAATGTTCCAGCCATTCCAGAGTTATGCCGAAAACTATTTTTGTCTGGATTGTAAGTCATATGTATACCAAGTTTACCAGTTCCATTATAGTAGCAGGCAAAATTTGAACCAGGGACTCCACCATCATTCCCAACACAGAGAGCAGCTACTAACCCACTGAGCCACCCTGGCTATTTCTCAGTATTGTCAGATAGCCTAGTGCAAAATCTACAGAATGAAATGGAAACCTAACAGGATTCGATCCAGGAACCCAACTAACATCGCCTGTAGAGAAACCAGCTACTAGTCCACTGAGCTATTTAGTCTGCGGTAAAGTGGGTTTCTTATTTCTCAGTGTCATCAGCTAGCCTAGTCCAAAATCTCCAGAATTAAATGGAAACCGAGCGTGATACGAACCAGGAACCCTACTGACATTGCGAGTATAGAACCCAGCTACTAGCCCACTGAGCTACTTAGGCTTCAGTATGCTGTTTGTCTATTTCTCAGTGTCCTCAGTCTAGTGCAAAATGTACAGAAGTAAATGAAAACCTAACAGGAATAGAACCAAGAGCCTACCTAACATCTCACGTACAGAAACCAGCTACTAGTCCACTGAGCTACTTAGGTGTGGTCAACTGGGTGTGTATTTCTCAATGTCATCAGCTAGCCTAGTGCAAAATCTACAGAATTAAATGAAAACCTAATAGAACCAAGAACCCAACTAGTATTGCCAGTACAGAAGCCAGCTTCTAGCACACTGAGCTACTCAGGCAGTAGTTAGTGGCTGTCTATTTCTCAGTGTTATCTAATAGCCTAGTGCAAAATCTATAGAATTAAATGGAAATTTAAGGGATTAGAACCAGTAACCCCACTTAACATTCCAGTTTAGAAACCAGCTACTAACCCATTGGCCTGCTTAAGCAGCAGACAACTGTGTGGCTATTTCTCAGTGTCATCAGCTAGAATAGTGCAAAATCTACAGAATTAAATGGAAACCTAACAGGAATAGAACCAGGGATCCTACTAACATTGCAAGTACAGAAACCAGCTACTAGCACACTAAGTTACTTAGGTTGCGGTCAGCTGGGTGCCTATTTCTCAGTGTCATCAGCTAGCCTAGTGCAAAACCTACTGAATGAAATCCTAACAGGGATAGAACCAAGAACCCCACCAACATTGCCAGAAGAGCAGGCAGTTACTAGCCCACTAAGCTACAGCAAGTTGGGTGTTTGTTTCTCAGTGTTATTATTTCTCAGTGCAATATCTACAGAATGAAATCCTAACATGATTTAAACCAGGAACCCAACTAACATTGCCGGTATAGAAACCAGCTACTAGTACACTGGGCTACTTAGGCTGCATTAAATTGGTTGTCTTATTTCTCAGTGTCATCAGCTAGCCTAGTCCAAAATCTAAAGAATTAAATGGAAACCTAACTGATATGTACCATGGACTGCCCACTAACATTGTGAGTACAGAAAACCACTACAAGCCCACTGAGCTACTTAGGCTTTGGTAAGGTGCGTGTCTATTTTTCAGTGTCATTAGTCTAGTGCATAATCTACAGAATTAAATGAAGACCTCACAGGAATAGAACCAAGAACCCAACTAAAATTGCAAGTTTAGAAACCAGCTACTAGCCCAGTGAGCTACTAAGGTTGTGGTCAACCGGTTGTGTATTTAGCAGTGTCATCAGCTAGCCTAGTGCAAAATCTACAGAATGAAATCCTAACATCACTAGAACCAAGAATTTCACTAACATTGCCAGTAGAGCAGGAAGTTACTAGCTAATTTGCTGCATTCAGATCGCAAATGCCGGATCCTACCCGGTAAGAGAAACGTGTACTTACCGGGTGGGATCCGGCATTTGCGCTCCGTTGCTGGCTTTCCGACCCGGCAATAGACCGGGTCGGTTGCCATAGCAGCGGAGGGCGCAGCAGCAGCAGGGGCGGGGGTGGAGGCGCCGCCGGGAGATGAGCTCATCTCCTGCGCCGCCTCTCCCTATGCTGTGAATGGGAGCCGTATCGCATCGGAACGGCTCCCATTCACACTGCGCCTGACCCGGTAATAACCCTTCTTTTTTTACCGGGTTGAATTACCGGGTCAGGCGACCCGCTAATTCACCAAAGGACCTTTCACATCGCACACGGACCCGTTTCGACACGGCAATATGCCGTGTCGATACCGGGTTTTTAGTGCGATGTGAAAGGGGTATAATAACTGAGCTACTTAGGCTGCAGTGAGCTGGTGTCCTGTTTATCAGTGTCATCAGCTAGCCTAGTGCAAAATCTACAGCATTAAATGAAAACCTAACAGGAATAGAACCAAGACAAGAACCCAGCTAATATTGCCAGTACAGAAGGCAGCTTCTAGCACACTGACCTACTCAGGCAGTAGTAAGCTCCTGTCTATTTCTCAGTGTTATCTAATAGCCTAGTGCAAAATCTACAGTATTAAATAGAAACCTAACAGGATTCGAACCAGGAACCCAACTAACATTGCCAGTACAGAAACCAATTACTAGCCCACTGAGATACTAATACCCCTTTTCCACCTGCGAGCACGGGTCGCAGCCGGGAGCCTGACACGGGAGCTGCCCTGCTGCTACCCGTGCTCAGCCCCTTTCCCATCAGCAGTCACCAACCCGGCATATTACCAGGTTGGTGACGCTTCTAGTGACGCAGCAGGGGCGGCGCTGGGAGATCACATGATCTCCCAGCACCGCCCTTCCATACAATGTAAACGGGAGCCGTGTCGCATCGACACGGCTCCCGTTTACACTACAACCCTACCCGGATCATTCCCGTGTCCAACCCAGGTAGCTACCCAGGTAGGATTCACGGGTCACTTGATCCGGGTTTTTGCGGGGTGACCCTTTTCCACTTGCAAAAAACACGGGTAAATGCGCGCCTCCGTGCATTTACCCGTGTTTTTTGAGCTAGTGGAAAAGGGGTATAAGGTTGCGGTCAGCTGGGTATCTATTTTTCAGTGTCATCAGCTAGTCTAGTGCAAAATCTACGGAATTAAATAGAAATTTAAGGGATTAGTACCAGGAACCCCACTAACATTACCAGGATAGAAAAGCAGCTACCTCTCCACTGAGCTCCTCAGGCTGCAGACAGCTGTGTGTTTGTTTCTCAGTGTCATCAACTAGAATAGCGCAAAATCTACAGAATTAAATGGAAACCTAACTGGATTAGAACCAGGAGCCACACTAACATTGCCAATACAGAAAGCATCTACTAGCCCACTTAGCCACCCAGCTCACTACGGCCTAATTAGCTATTTCTCAGTGTCATAAGCTAGACTAGTGCAAAAATCACTGTTTAGGCTTCATGGTTATACCACTCTACACCTGTTGGTCATCATTACCGGTCAACTTTACATTAATTGCCTTAGGTTACCAGGTATGTATCCTAATATAGCAAGTGACTTATCTACTGCACCTGTGAGTGGGGGTTAGGTAGTAGTTTACTGGGTCAACCCTTTTCTAGCTTTAAGTACCTTGTAGTCAGTGTTGCACCAGGTTGGTCATTGAGTAAGTCTCTACCTCTCTCTATAGATGCGATGGCATAATGGGCTAGGACACTAACTACTGTGTTCAGAGCCGGCCCTAACCAATATGATGCCCCAGGCAAGATTTTGGCTGGTGCCCCCTAGCACCACCGCTGTTTCCGCCTCTGACCTTGCACCCCTTTCCCAGCACCATCACCCCTCACCCATAGCAGTCCTCATTTTGGTGTTTGTACCCCCTATATTTTAAATAGGAACAGTTCGCACATTTGGCGCACAGCCCAAAAAGGGGTGTTTTTTTGCTGGCAAGGCGCATGACTACACAATAGTAACCCCAATTCCAATTACGCCACACAGTACTGCAACTTTATTCACATATGATCATGCGATAGTATCCATAATTCATACTACATCCCACAGTAGTATCACTTTACCTTATAAACGTTACTCCTCACAGTAGTGCCCCTTATTCACATTACATCACACTGAATTGCTCCTTATTCACATTACACCACACCCTATTGCTCTTTATTCACATTAGACGACACAGTAGTGCCCTTTCTATACGTAATGCCACATAGTAGAGCACCTTATACACATAATGCCACACATTAGTAATGCATTTATACACATAATTCCACACAGTAATGCCCCTTACACATATGAGACACATTATTAATGTCCTTATAAACATAATGCGCCTTACACATTGTGACAACCTTTATTAATGCCCTTTTACACATAATGACACATAGTGCCCCCTACACATTTGCTGCACATTATTAGTGCCCCTATACACATAATGACACACATACAGTAGTACCCTGTTACACATATGCCTCACATTATTAATGCCCTTATACACATAATGACACACAGTGCCCTTTACACATATATTGCGCATTATTAATGCATTTTTACATGACACACATAATGCTCCTTACACATATTCCGAACACTACTGCACAACCAACCCACTCACATGCACACAGCACTCACACTGCCACTAACACTGTGACCTCTGCCACTGCTTGGATACAGATGTGTCCTCAGAAATCTTGCCTCAATGCTAACGTCGGGCAACTTTTTTTTTTTAAATGAAAATGCATCTTATTTGCATTGCTATGTGGCTAGGATGCACAAGCCGCTTCTGCAGATTAAAATTATATGCAGCATGCCTATAAGCTGTGTCTGCATATGAAATGCTACACACAGAATATAGGCATGCCACATATCATTTTAATCAGCAGAAACTACTGATGCCCCTAGGAATATCAAATGCCCTAGACAATTGCCTAGTTTGCCTATGCCTGGCTCTGACTGTGTTGGGGTCTTTGGTTTGAATCCCACAAGCTCCTTATTTTGCATTAAATTGGCCAATGCACTGCGGTAATTGATCACATTGACATTCGAACCAGGAACCCTACTGACATTGTGAGTGTAGAAACCAGCTACTAACCCACTGAGCTACTTAGGCTTCGGGAGGGTGTCTGTCTATTTCTCAGTGTCATTAGTCTAGTGCAAAAGCTACAGAATTAAAACCTAAAAGGAATAGAACCATGCACCCCAGTAGCATTGCCAGTACAGAAACCAGCTACTAGCCCAGTGAGCTACTTAGGTTGCAGTCAGGTCAGTGTCTATTTATCAGTATCATCAGCTAGCCTAGTGCAAAATCTACAGAATTAAATCTTAACAGGAATAGAACCAAGAGTCCCTCCATCAATGCCAGTAGAGCAGACAGTTACTAGCCCACTGAGCTACTTAGGCTGTATTATGCTTGGTTTCTTTTCTCAGTGTCATCTAATAGCCTTGTGCAAAATCTACAGAATTAAATGGAAAGCTAAGGATTTAAACCAGGAACTAAATTAACATTATCAGTTCAGAAACCAGCTACAAGCCCGCTGAGCTACTTAGGTTGTGGTCAGCTTGTTGTTTATTTCTCAATGTCATCAGCTAGCTTAGTGCAAAATCTACAGAATGAAACTCAAACAGGAGTTGAAGCAGGATCCCAACTAACATTGCTGGTATAGAAACCAGATACTAGTCCACTGAGCTACTTATGCTTTGGTAAGCTGCGTGTCTATTTCTCAGTGTCATCAGTCTAGTGCAAACTCTACAGAATTAAATGAAAACCTAACAGTAATAGAACCAAGAAACCCACGCACCTTGCCATCACAGAAACCAGCTATTAGCCCAGTGAGCAGTCAGACAGGTGTCTATTTATCAGTGTATTCTAATGGCCTAGTGCAAAATCTATAGAATTAAACAGAAACTTGAGGGATCAAAACCAGGAATCCCACTAACATTGGCAATCTAGAAACCAGCTACCTGCCCAGTGAGCTACTCTGGCTGCAGACAGCTATGTGTCTATTTCTCAGTGTCATCAGCTAGCCTAGTGCAAAATCTGTAGTATTAAATAGTAACCTAGCAGGATTTGAACCAGGAACCCAACTAACATTGCCAACATAGAAACCAGCTACTAGTCCACTGAGCTACTTATGCTAAAGTAATATGGGTATCTATTTTTCAGTGTCATCAGCTAGCCTAGTGCAAAATGTTCAGAATGAAACACTAAGAGGAATAGAACCAAGAAACCCATAAACATTGCCAGTAGAACAGGCAGTTACCAGCCCACTAAGCTACTTAGGCTGCAGCAAGTTGGGTGCCTATTTCTCAGTGTCATCAGATAGCCTAGTGCAAAATCGGATTAAATTAGAACCAAGAACCAACTAACCCCATTTTTTCCTTTACTACATCCCACCCTATCTGTCAGTGAGTCTTGGACGGCGATGTTTGGCATCATTTGGGGTGGCAATTGGTGTGGCTCCCCTATTTTAATTTTGGACTGTGCTGTTGCCCCACCTCGGAAGCCGCTACTTTTATGGGCATGAAGTCGAAGGCAGGATCCTCCCTTTTATTGCCTGGACACGCACCAGAAACCTTTACACAATTCATTGAAGAAGAAAAAAGGACTTCTTCATGGGTAAAATAAATAAAAAATGCAAATTCACATTTGATGTAGATAAATATTTATTTGGTCATTCAGAGACGTAAACCAGCCTTAAGGTCAACTGTTGGCTGAATCACAATTGATAATTGCAAATTCACATCAGCTGTAGATAATATTCCATGGACTGTTCCCAGACGTAAACAGCTGAAAGAGCCAAGTGGACCAACAAATGCATAGCTGGGAAAGTGTGCACTCCAATACAGAAGTCAGTTCTCTTGTGACGAGAGAGAGAGAGGGAGAGAGAGTAATGGAATGTGGTAAGGTTAATGTCTACTGATTAAAATACAATTACATTTCCTGGTACTCTAGCCTTGCATGGCCTAAAGGACATTCATGGAACACCTGATGGCATTTGGGGCATAACCAAGAGTCAGAGAAGCATACCACTGTATTATAGGGCAATCTTAAGGCATACAGGAGGAATAAACCTTCACTTCTATTTTTTGCAATTAAAAAAAACTTAGTACTGACACCATTTAGAAAAAGTTAAGTATTAAATGAATTGACTTTTCCTTACTGAGGAAAAAGTTAAATATTAAGAAACATAGGAAAATAAGCATGTGCATGAATAAGCATGTGCTACGCGTCTAGTTTCCCTTCCTGGAGAGGACCTTCACTGTAATGATGTGCGGTGCGCGTTGACGTCATCGTACACCGCACAGCAAAGGTCCTCTCCACGAAGGGAACTAGACACTTAGCGTCTAGTTTACCTTCGTGGAGAGGACCTTTGCTGTGCGTTGCGCGATGACGTCATCGCGCACCGCACATCCTACAACAGTACAGGGGGCGTAACTGACCACGCCCCCTGTATGAAGCCACACACCCTAATGCCGCCCGGGTGCCAGAAGCCCCGGAACCGGCCCTGGCTACGGTACTCCCTCTCACAGGGCTGCCACCCTTCCAATGGTGATACTCATCGGTTACTGGCATGTGCAATTTTAGTTCATTTCAACCATAGAACCATTGATTGGCTGAGAGCTGTCTGACTCTTAGCTGTTCAGCTATATATTGCAGAGAACCACATGGGATTTGTCATTGATTTAGAGCCGGATTAAGGGGGGGGCAAGGGGTCAGTACCCCTGGCTCCCTGTCTTGAGGGCCCCCCCAGCTGGTGCTCTGCACGGTACTGTCACCGGCAGCAGCAGCAGCTCTCCTGGCAGCAGCGGAGGCTGGAGGTTGCATGCCTTAGTCCACGACCGTGCAGCCCGAGAGGAGGGGGGAGGTAGCCGCATGCACAGCCGCACTCCTCCCCCGGCAGCGTGGATCCCTCCTTCCCTGGCAGCCTGCAGTCTTCTCTCCCTGCTGCAATGGTGGCCGACCTCGTTGGGAGGGGGGAGGCAAGCAGCGCGTGCAGCCGGGGGGTGCTGGTGATCGGCTGCAGCTGTGGGGTGCTGGTGGTCGGTGGGTAAGGCCCCCTGTCTTGGGTGCCCTCGGCTCCCCAAGGGCTTAATCTGGCCCTGCATTCAGGTCACCATACTGTTCATACAGTACAGCCTGTTGCTGGGCTAAGGAAGCTGCATTTTTTGTTTTATCAAGTCCCCTGGAGTTCTACCTGGACAAGGCAACTATCCACCTCCAAGGAGTAGGTAAGTATAAAGTGTGTGATTATGTCTAATGGTGAGTGTGATTGTGTCTAATGCATTAGTTATGTGAGTACTTAAAAAAAATATATATATATATTTACAGCAGGAGTACAGGTGACAGCAGGCCTGTACTGTCCGGGCATGCTAGCACTTTAATTCTCCAAGCTGGGTCAGACTTCCTCGGACCTGTAGTTCCACAGCAAAGAACAAGGGGGGTCATTCCGAGTTGTTCGCTCGCAAGCGGATTTTAGCAGATTTGCTCATGCTAAGCCGCCGCCTACTGGGAGTGAATCTTAGCATCTTAAAATTGCGAACGATGTATTCGCAATATTGCGATTACACACCTCGTAGCAGTTTCTGAGTAGCTCCAGACTTACTCGGCATCTGCGATCATTTCACTGCTTGTCGTTCCTGGTTTGACGTCACAAACACACCCAGCGTTCGCCCAGACACTCCTCCGTTTCTCCGGCCACTCCTGCGTTTTTTCCGGAAACGGTAGCGTTTTTTCCCACACGCCCATAAAACGGCCTGTTTCCGCCCAGTAACACCCATTTCCTGTCAATCACATTACGATCGCCAGAACGATGAAAAAGCCGTGAGTAAAAATCCTAACTGCATAGCAAATTTAGTTGGCGCAGTCGCGGTGCGGACATTGCGCATGCGCATTAAGCGGAAAATCGCTGCGATGCGAAGATTTTTACCGAGCGAACAACTCGGAATGACCCCCAATATTCTCTATTTTTCAACATCAACCCCAGGACCTTGGAATCCCAGGAGGAGGGAACCCATTTTTGTAGAGTGGTTTCACTTCCAGAGGAATTCCAGGCCTGGTGTGGCCAGTTTTTGGTCTGGTTAGTGTGCTGGCTAGGGGACCCATGATATGTGACTACCTACCATGGCATTACCCCCCAGCTCGTTAGGTATGGTTCTGGTTCCTGGAAAGCTGGGGGGGACCCAATGCCAGTTTTTCCTCCAAGTTTCCTGTACCAGAATGGGCTCGGAGGTCCCGATAATTATCATTTTTAATTGCCACTTATAGCAGCGATAAGGAATTAAGCGTTGCATGGATGATGTTTAAGACGTGAAGTGATCTCTAACGTGATCTCTTAACTTCCAGGTTCGTGACCTGTCTGCGTTACTGCGCGTGTGCGGCCATCAAACTGTGCATGTGCTAGTGGAGAGTTCCGGGGATGATTCCTGAGGAACTCCCTGCCAACGTATTGGTGTAATGTAGCCCTTAGGCCACAATGGCTATCACTTCTGAAGATGGTGTTAGCTACCAGCAGAATTTTCAGAGCTTGGTAAATTTGACCATTTATCAGCCCCCATATGGCTTCTGCTCTTGAAAACAAAATTGGGCGGACCACAGAAGATAACTTTGATTATCTGCTGCCGTCTAAAGTATATACATCCTGGGATTGCTTAATATTTGTGTGTTTCCATTTTTGGGGGCTATGTTGCAATTTTTTATCACCTGCCCCGCAGTTATTCTGGTCCTGCAATCAACCTACAACCTCTTGCACTTGGGTATTCTTAGCTAGTACTTCCAGCTTTCCGCAGTGTATAACGGTAAGTTTCCTCAGGCTTTAGTTTTCTACAGACATCAGCAATTACTCCAATATGCCAATATATAGCACAGTTCTTATTAATACCACAGGACATGCATCAGAGGAGAGTCCTAATGGGTTAGAAAGGTCCGTATATGCAATAACTGCTGGATTCTGCCTAGTGACTGAATAGTATTTGATGATGATCAGCCAATTTTGGAGGAACCTTTGATATAGGGGCACTAGTATGAGATAAAACTCAGTAATTACCTGAGCTTGTCTATGGTCCAGACTGTTGCATGATCAACTGAATCCATACAACCATCTTTTACAGGGCTGGATTAAGGGCCACATGATCTGAGGCCAAAAATGTTCAGGGACCTATACTGAGAAGGGGAGGAGCTATGAGAAGAAAAGAGCTGTAAGCAGTGCTGTGTGGGCGTGGCCAGTGCCTTGTGGGCGTGTACACCCCTACACTATAAGACACGCTAAATACACAGAAATAGAAAACTGCATAATTTTGTAAGAAAAACGTAAGATTTATGGGTGACTGTGTGACCAGTTAGGCAGATGGTAATCATGCTGTCATAATAATGGGCCTATTTTTATGTCTAGGTCTGGAGCTATATTTCCATCCGCCTCATTGTAAATGTGGCCTTGCACGATGTAGTCTATTCTGAGTTGTGCCATTTTCAGTTGCACCTTCTACACCATAGTTTAAATGCTATTGCTACTGGTGTTGTGGCTGCACTCACACAAATGTGTGATTCCTGAATTACATGCACTTTAGAATCAACCCGCTAGCAAGAGTATACCAAAGTCTATATAACCTCCTTATTTTATCCTGTTTTTCCATGGGGTTTGCCAAATGTTTGTGTATTGGAACATCAATATTCCTTCTGTGGGGGTCATTCCGAGTTGATCGCTCGCTGCCGATTTTCACAGCGCAGTGATCAGGTAAAAAACTGCAAAACTGCGCCTGCATATGCACCGCAATGCGCAGGCGCGTGGTACAGATACATAGAGGATTGTTGCTGGGCGATGGATTTAGCGAAGATTCCATACGCACAGCCGATCGCAAGGAGATTGACAGGAAGAAGGCGTTTATGGGTGTCGACTGACCATTTTCTGGGAGTGGTAGGAAAAACGCAGGCATGTCCAAGCATTTGCAGGGCGGGTGTCTGACGTCAATTCCGGACACAGACAGGCTGAAGTGATCGCAAGGGCTGAGTAAGTCCAGACCTACTCTGAAACTGCACAAAATGTTTTTGCAGAGCTCGGCTGCACAAGCGTTCGCACACTTGCAAAGCGGGGCGGCGACAATGCGTTTGCACGGCTGCTAAAAGTAGCTAGTGAGCGATCAACTCGGAATGAGGGCCTGTATCCAACTGGCCCTGGCAAATTTATTTCTCAATACCGTGATTATGTTTCTATGTTGTGTAGAAAAGTATGTGGCGCAAGAAACCACTGATTACTACAGAAAACAATCATAGAATTCAGTTTGGAACAGCTTGTTTCATGTTCTCCAGAAGGTCTATGATGATCGACTAAATATGGTTTAATACAGTTGTCTCAAACCCACAGTCCTAGTTACTGAACGGTGTAATCTTCAATATTAGTGGAGAGGAAATGGTCTATATCTTTTATCCATTATCGTGCCGGAAAGCAATCCGCAGGCATGCAGGGAATGAACGGGTGCCCTGTCCAGGTACTGATTACAAGCCAACGTACATGTGCTGATTTTAAATTGCAGCAAATCTTAGATATGGTGGTATTGCTTCTCATCCACAAGGGATTTATCTGCCAGCAGTGAATAGATTTAAAACCCCTTTGCCATGCGTTATCCACACTCACCGACATATGGACAGCATTTAGTACAGAAGTTCCCCTGGCTCACAAAGTATCCTTAATATATTCCTGGCACACTACTGTCCTGTGCTCAGAAAGCAAGAGGGATTACGTCTAGAGAAAATGAGCATTTGTTCAGTAGGACAGAATGAGATCCTGTGCTTTCGGAGCATCAGTCAGCAGCTGTCCACAATATGCGTTATTGGGTTTTGTTTCTACCACGAAATACCACCATCATCTATGTAGCACTTCCTTCCAGATGTTCTCTAAGCATGCACAACATTAAACAGACTTTTAAATGGTCCCATTAATACTTTGGAGGAAGCAGAAAGGAACCAATATGTTCCACACAGTATTGTGTTAATGCAAAAATAATAAGTACCTTCTAAATAAAATGAAACCAATACAGTAATACATTTTGGGTAATTACTGGTGTTTGTTCTCGCAGACTAACTCTATCAAAGAGCTATGTCTCCCCAATATAATACAGTTGTTAACTTAAACACTATGGTGGGGAGTGATCTGTAAAAGATGAGGATTTACAATACTGTCTAACGGGTCTATTCAATTAGTGTCTGAATTTCCGACAAGTCGCAAAAACTGCACTTTTCGACTTTTTTAGGTCAAATCTGGATTCGACTTATTCAATTCCAGCGCAGTTTTTCCGACTTCCAGTGCCGTTTTTCGGAAAACACGTGGATCGGTGGATTAGCCGTGGATCCACATTTTTTGTCGAATTTGCAGGCATTTCCAACAAGTTTTTGGCGCATTTTCGACAATGCTGATTCGAGTTTAAAAAACCTGTTGGAAATGCCCGCAAATTGAATAGTGAAGTGTCGGATCCTCTCCGTCAGAAGGCTTTTTAAAAAAAATAAAGACTATAGTATTAAGAGGTATTGTATGATCATTCCATCAAATACATTTTATACCCCTTTTTACACAGAAAAGTAATTAACCGGGTCAAGCACATTTACCTGGTAATTTGCCGATCAAAACAGGTCCTTTTTTTGTGTGAAAGTGACGAGACGAAATTGCCGGGACTTTGACCCTGTTTTTTACCAGGTTAGAAGACCCGGCATTTTTGACTCAAGTTGACCCTTTTACATAGGAGAAATACCTGGGTTGATCGGCAAATTATCAGGTAGAACTGCTTCACCTGGTAAATTGCTTTTCTGTGTGAAAGGGGGGTCTGGCTAAGACCGGTAAAATGACCCAACGCTCAATGCTGGGTAAACGCCAAGATTTAGGGAGTTTTCGGTGTGAAAGTGGTATAAATAACATGTTCTGATTCCTCCACTTCCATAGAATCATAGGGGTATATGTAATAGGGACCGAGTTTGCTGGAGGTGCGGGATTCCGTCCGAACTTGGACTTTTTTTTAAAAGCGCCAATCATTTACAAGGCATGGCAAACCTTTTAAATGATTGCCGCTTTAAAAAACGCCTGAGACCAGCCGGCATTCCGCACAACCGGCAAACTCAGACCCAATTACACATGTTCCATTGGGTGCTGTCTCAGCTAATCTATTCAGCACATAATAATCAGATCACTTTGAATAAAGGGGTCTATTCATGAAGAAAGTCAAAACAAAATTTGATGCGATATATAAATTAGTTAAGTAACACCTTTCTGGCAATGCAATGCGAATAAGAGGCCCTCTGAGATCCTGACTTCAGCTGTGTTCCTTGGAGACATTGCGGTGTGTTGGATCCTGGCTCTGCTGCACATGCACCCTAGGGCAGATCAGGGACAGGGAAGGGCTGAGAGAGCTGGGGGCAGCAAAAGTAATCAGTGTGACATATATACTAGACAGAGTGGTGCCGGGGGTTGACTGCAGGGGTGAAATAAGAGCAGTGGCTTCTAGACAGAGTGGCGGGGCTGAGAGCCAGGGTGAGGGGGCAGTCAGAAGAAGCTGACCCGGTCGGGTCATCTTACTATAACAGTAGCGGGAGCAGAGCAAGGGGACACTGGGGCAGTGGGCAACCAGGAGGAAGAGACCTAGCATATGCCCCAGGCTCCTCTGATTTGTTCCTGTCACCGAAGGGGCGGGAAGAAGGCAGGGAGACAGCTGTCTTCACTGCTCTTCTCCCTTATCAAGCCTCCTTATGCCATCCAGAGATGGCGAATGGAATTTGGAATAGCAGGAAGCAGTGAAAAAGTTCTGTTTTCACTGATAAAGGGCTTTTCACTGCTACATGAATAGCCCCATCTTACGAATTGTTGACCACACTTCGCAGAGAACGGTGAGTGTACGCCAATATCACAGGATCCAGTAAAAGGTTAAGCTAGAAGGGAATGAGGGATTTTGATAACATTTTTTTATTGAGACTAAGTTTTATCATTCAAGTTCTCGTTTTAATCTCTTGCATTATCATTTTACCTTCAGTCTTTTTATATTAACATTCTTGTGCGTGTTAAAACATAGACTACATCATTCTCATCAAGGATTATCTATTTTGCATCCGTCTTCTCTCTTTTCACTGGTTACGCTCATAAATTGCTTTTAAAAATGTTTCTCCTGCTGTCAGGAGATGGGGATATTTCTCATAACCCTGGTCCTCTCCTTATCACATGTTCTTCACACTGCTTCTCCCATATGAAACAGTCCTGTTTGCATCATCTGCATGACCCAGCAGTCAGCTTTCCATTCCCTACAGAATTGTTCCCTCCACAAAACATATTTAGTATGCAGTAAGCCAACCTCCAAACATCACATTCCTCTACAATGCTGTAAAGCTGTTAAATCCTTGACCCAAATGCTGCTTCTCCCACTGCCCTGTCCTATGGCTGTTTACACTTCAGTCACACTTCCAGGTCTCAAAACTAACAGGAACCTGGTTCACTTGGATTTCTGCTTCCTCAGGACATTGCTCTGCCACTTGGGTAGAAGATTTGTCTGAGTTGTCCACCTCTGGGGAACCAAAGGAGAACATGCAATTGTTTGACTCTGAGCTATTACACAGTCAAGCAAATCAATTAAACTAGCCAACTTTAAATTGGATCAGGATGGTAAGGAGAAGCAAACACAAATTGCAATCTTGCAGTCTTATCTATGGTTTTGAACCTTTTCCAACTATACCTATAGAGTTATAGGATATGCATCTAGCACTGATTAGAAAAAAAAAAAGTGAGTTTTGTTATATAGATGATGTCACCGGGTTGGGCAGTATGTTGTAGATGCAAACACCATTGCAAAGGCGTGTGTGTAAGTGAAAGAGGCATGTGTGTAAGTGAAAGAGGCATGTGAGTTAGTGAAAGAGGCGTGTGAGTTACTGAAAGAGGTGTGTGTGTGTGTTGTGTGTAAGTGAAAAAGCTGTGTGTGTGTAAGTGAAAGAGGTGTGTGTGTAAGTGAAAGAGGCGTGTGAGTTAGTGAAAGAGGTGTGTGTGTGTAAGTGAAAGAGGTGTGTTTGTGTGTTGTGTGTAAGTGAAAAAGGCGTGTGTGTAAGTGAAAGAGGAGTGTGAGTTAGTGAAAGAGGCGTGTGTGTAAGTGAAAGAGGTGTGTGTGTGTATCTATACTATTGTGAAAGGCACCTGAGTACGCTGCTACTGTTCACCCTGAGTACCAGATATCTACATATGGCGTGTGTATATATTATATATATATATGTATACTCCTATATGTATAGGGGGGGGCACCAATATTTTATCATGCCTCCGGGCGACTGGGGCGAACTTACGCCACTTCTTTACACTGAATGTGAGTGCCCCTTTAAATTACCAATTGCACTTTGTAAATATTGCCCTCTGTCTCTCTGACGCACACAAAGGAGTCCAAACTAAAAGTATTTTTTATTTTGATTGCACAGTCTCGTGGTTAAGGCAAATCTATCTTAGACTAGATAGAGGGTGTGCAAAGAATATTTCCAGTATGTTTGGATTGGGGCACAATACCATACACATGGACATAACTATAGTGGTTACAAGAGGTGTCATTGCTATGGGGCCCAGAGGCTTAGGGGGCCTGGACCAGGTTATAAAGTGACATACCAATTTCTCAGATTTGACTGCTAAGCTATTTGGTCTGATCCATTGCCCATCCTGAATTGTGTGACATTACATTTTCAGTGAGAGGTATGTAGTGGATGTTACAATGGTATGGGGGTGCTGTAATGTGGCATAATATAACCCGGAGGCCACTGAAAGTTGTCATAAACTGATCTGCTCATTCTAATGTGTAGGGCACTATAATGTTAGATACTTAGGACTGGGGCACTGTAATGTGCCACAATATAAAATGGAGACACTATAGTGTTGCATAATATGAACTGGGGCACTGTAACACGGCATCATTTGAACTGGAAAGCACTCTAACGTGGCACAGTGTGAACAGGGAGCACTATAATGTGGCATAATAAGAACTGGGGACACTGTGGGCAGTATTCAATTCTTTTCACCCCCTTCCACACCCATTCTATTTCTGCTGATGGGCGTGTTATAATCATTTCAGCTCGCTACCCCCTGCAGTAGTGAGGACACCCAACCCGTTACGCAGCTAAACCTGATTACTATGGGCGCGATATGCGTGATAACGCGCATCACTTTAGATAGGAGAATGGGCATGATATATCATTTGAATACCACCCTGTATGTCATAATGTGAATTGGGGATTCTACGTGGCATAATGTGTACTGGCAGCCCTGCAATATCACATAATGTAAACTATGGAACTACTACAATGCTTCAGAAAATAAACTGGGGCATAATATTGACTAGGGCACTATTATGGGGCATAAAATTAATAAGTGTGGTGGAGAGGTGTCTATAAAAGCATTGGGACAGGGGCCCCTCAATATGTTGCTATGGGGCCCACAAAGTTCTGTTTAGTCCCCTGCTCATACATATAAATGTGTCAGTTTCTACATGGCCGAAAATAGGATTTTAGTCAATCGGGGGAAAGGCAGTCATTTGGTGTAATTAAAGATCTTAGACAGTACAATGACCAAAAGTCCTAATAGGACTTCATCCCAATTCAGGGGTAAAATCCACACTCCATCATCACAATCTTCCACTGCTCATCTCAATGTACACTAGTCTAGACATGAATCTCTACCTACTCTAAGGGGGACATTTACTAAGCAGTGAAAAGAGTGGAGAAGTGAGCCAGTGGAGAAGTTGCCCCATCAACCAATCAGCAGCTCTGTATCATTTTATAGTATGCAAATTATAGATGTTACTTCAGTGCTGATTGGTTGCCATGGGCACTTCTCCACTGGCTCACTTCTCTGCTCTTACCACTGCTTAGTAAATGTCTCCCTAAAAATTAAGTGATGTACACTGACCCAAACAATCCAGCCTTGGTAGACTTGCTAGATCACCCTTGCTAGTCAATACAGCAGGGTGTCAATCAGCGATATGGAGATACATATAAGAGGTATAATCTTGAAACAAAAATGGTTTGGATTAGAACTATATGGTATAAGAAACGCAAAAGTTTAGTACACTGTCCCAAAAGCAGGGTGCAGATATTGGGTCATCTCTGTGTAAATCACACGTTATGTACAAAGATACATCTCTCCCTATTTCTCATACAGGGTCTGTGGAATGTGGTGTGTAGTCTTACAGGTAACATTGTTTATTTTTTTTTAATATTTTAAGGTGCCTTTGAGGCAAAAGAGTAGTCTGTATTTAGGATGTGGCTTTTTTCATGTGTTAAAGCCACATCATTTTAAACGGCACCAAGATCGGACTGGCCCACAGGGGTACAGTGGAAACCCCCGTTAGGCCCCACTGCCAGAGGGCCCATCCACTCCTCTAAGGATCAGGTACCAAACTGTGCATTTGGATTATACATATAATTCAAGTGTAGTACATTATACTGTACTACACAGAACTGGTGTATTCTATAGTGCATTGAAGTTCTGGTACTTTTTTCTTAAAAGTCCTACACCATGCACTCTCTAATGGTTGCCCAAACCTCTATGGGGGTTGGCCACACCCCTAAATATGGGCCCCTATAGCTGCATCCCCCCGGTTGGCCCTTCATGTTTCAGTCTGACACTGAACGGCACCCTTGTGGAAACAGGTAACCAGTGTTACAAAGTACTGTATGGCAGAGGCTTGCAGTTGTAAATGGTCAAAAGGATACTTTGGTGAAGAAAGTTTAGTTGCCAGAGTAAAAGGAGGGCAGAAATTAGCGGTGATAGGGTTAACTCTCATAATGTTTTCCTGCCAGCCTGAACCTATTGACTGTCAAAATAAATTATTGCATGTTATTAAAATAAGAAATTAAGTTGAAAAAGCAGACTATCATGTTTTAATATAAAAAATTCCACTTACACTTATTAAACGCTAAAATTGATCTATTACCAGTTATTTATATAGCACACACATATTCCACAGCACTTTACAGAGAATATCTGCCCTTTCACATCAGTACCTGCCCCAGTGGAGCTTACAATCTATATTCCCTGTCACTTGTACACACAGACATATTGATGCTAGGGTTAATTTTGTTGGGAGCCAATTAACCTACCAGTATAAATTTGGATTGTGGGAGGAAACCAGAGTACCCAGTGGAAACCCAGGCAAATACGGGGAGAATATACAAACTCCACACAGTTAGTGTTATGGTGAGAATTGAACCCATGACCTCAGTGCTGTGAGTTAGTAATGCTAACCACTACACCATCCATACTGTGGATAAATGAGAAAAAGCGCTAATACAGTATTTTCCTTTTCCAGGAAAGCTTTACTTTTCTTACACAGAGAACCCTTGTGCATTCCATTTTATTGTGTCCCTTTAAGTGAAACTGAATTACAGACCGCTAATTGATATTTCTCTCTATTGCTATTTGTTTCTCCATGTACTAGACATGTTTGGTGGTATTTACAACCTGTTATATTTAGGTGTTTGCAAGTCTTTAAATTAGATAACACTTTGCCGTATGTTCATTTTAAGCTGTGCCGGCAATGACGTGAGCAAATATTCTAACAGTTGTATCTCTTACCAGTAACCACATCAGTAGCACAATAATCCTGGTCCAAAGGAGTAACATTCTAGATCTCATCGTAGCGTCTAATGCAGGTTCTTACTGAATCACTCTTTATGTTTCAAAGAATTTTATACGGTAATTGCGTAAAGAACAATTTGCACTTTGAAGTAAAGCAGATGGTTTAAGAAAGCACGTACTAACACTGTAATGTGTATTTAAAAAAGCATGCTTGTTTTACATTGTGTATAATATTAATATAGATTGCTGCTTAGGCTATTCACTTATTTACAACAATTTTCAAAGGACATATTGAACATTCTAGCCCTATATTTGTGTATATATTATTATTATTATTATTATTAAATTTTATTTATAGGGCGCCACAAGTGTTTCTCAGCGCTGTACAAAGGACAGTACAGGGAGACAAAACTTAGCCTAACAGTAAATAAATAACAAAAATGGAGTGCAGGTAACAAAGAGCACCACAATACTCAAAACATAATACAGCTTAGATGTAAGTAGCAAGGAAGTAATCATTGTACTATTTGGGGCTGGCGGCCATAGATAGAGAGGAGCCTTTACCAGTAGGAGAAAAAGCAGGTAAAGATGGTCGCTGAGTGAAATGTGTAGAGAAGAGAGCTTAGACAACAAGAGGAAAGAGGGCCCTGCTCTGAAGAGCTAACAATCTAGTGGGGAGGGGCGACAGACAGATGACATGAGGTGCAAGCAAGCAGGAGGAAGCCTGGTGGCGGTATGCAAGCAAAGCAGAGATGTTCAAGGCGTGGGGCAGAGGATGAAGGAGCAGCCTAAGGACTAGGTTATGCATTGGAGGGGTACGCTTTGATAAATAGGTGGGTTTTCAGTGCCCGTTTATAGCTTTGCAAGGTCGGGGAGAGTCTAATGGAGCGAGGAAGCGCGTTCCACTGAAGGGGTGCAACACGGAAGAAATCTTGAACTCGTGCATGGGAAGCAGTGACCAAAGCAGAGGAGAGGCGACGGTCATCAGTCTGAAGGTAAGGCTCCTTCATTTTGGAATAGCACCCCTTCCATCAACCCCTAGGTGTTTTTAATTAGCACAGGTTCCTGAATTGCTGACTACATATTAGAATAGGGTCTATTTAAATGTAAAACCTGGATACATTTATATAATGGGGTCAATCCAAAAGGGTGCAAAATGTTTCATGAAACTCCAAGACATTTGCATGAATGCGTGCTCCCGAGAATTCTCTAATCCAATTAAAAAAATGCCTATTCATGGTAATCACAGTCGGAGTTTGTGAATTGTCAGCCATATGTGATATGAGAGAAGTGCATGAAAAAGTGGGGTGACCTTCCTGAACACCAAGAAAATGACAATTTAATTTGTAGAATCATACAGAAGGCTGTTAGTGGTCATAAAGAAAGTAATGGAGGTAAATGGCTGATTTGTGCATTTCTTTTTCTTTTTTTTTTTTTCTAAAGTGAAAAATTATAAAAGAGCTAACTTTTATTCATTTACTTTCATACAAAAAAAAAAAGAAAAATGAAAAAAAAAAGTAGGAATAAATATGCTCTTGAGGTACTTTGAGGTGACGAAATAGAATTTAAAAAATCTAAAAAAAAACATTTATTTTTCTAAATAATTAATTCTCTACTAAACCCCCCCCCCCCCCCCCCCCAAATGACATGTCATTATTGCATGAATACAGCTAATTGGAAACTTCCAATTGCCGAATTAGTCATTAGGGGGTGTCCAAGTTGGTCTGCACAGAGGTGGTCATTCTGAGTTGTTCGCTAGCTGCTTTGAGGCAAAAAAAACCTGTACTTCTGCGCATGCGTATGCGGCGCAATGCGCACGCGCGACGTACTATTACAACGACAGATGTAGTTTCACACAAGGTCTAGCGAAGCTTTTCAGTTGCACTGCTGGCTGAGTAGGTATTGAACTACTCTAAAACTGCACACAAAAAATTTGCGGCCGCTCTGCGATACTTTCATTAGCTCTTCTGCTAAGATAAAATACACTCCCAGTGGGCGGTGGCATAGCGTTTGCACAGCTGCTAAAAACTGCTAGCGAGCGATCAACTCGGAATGACCACCAGAGTCCTGACATTCTAACGTTAAAATAAAGATTTTTAGTTCCACCTCTCACCCTCAATGAGGTGCAAATAGAATAAATGCGAGTTTACTTTGACTGGTTCAATGTGAGTTGCTAATTGGATTGCAAAATGAATTCACAATGCAAATTTGCAGAAATTATGGCAGCATGTACCTAATTGGATTGGCCCCAAAGTTTTAGTATTAGGGATGTTAGGGACCTATCTAATAAAGTACTCTTGGACACAGTGGTTGGGTCCATATTTTTGGCTGGGTTTGTGCTGAGAACTTCACTTGTGCATCATGTTGTTTGTCAGAGTTGTTATGACCGTCAGTATTCTTGGTGCTTGGAGAGTGCGCCTGCATTTCTCTTTTTCCTGAACAGTTCTGTCAGCCCTGGCAATCTGTAATACAGCGTCAGCCTCTAATCATTCATATCTTTAATCTTGTTTATATGAATTCATATTTGACCTGTCCCACAGATGGAAATCCTCAAACGATCAATGTTGGGACACCCTGATTCAAAGGATATTGTATTAAATAAATAATACATTATGTGTCTCCGAACATCTCTGGTGGTGGTGGTGGTGGTGCATGTCTCTCTGATGAAGATGATGGTGGTGGTGTTGGCACATGCCTCTCCTATGGTGGTGGTGAAGGGGGCGCATACGTCTACCATGGTGGCAGGGTTACATTCAGTGTCAGACTGGGGCATGAAGGGCCATCCAGGTTATATGCAGTTATAGGGGCCCATACTTAGGAGTGTGGCCAACCTACAAAGGGGGTGTGGCCAGCCTGCGCAGAGGCTTGAAATACACAATAGTTTAGTGCAGTGTAATGCAACATATCTACCATGTATAATACAAGTGCACAGTCTGGAACCTGATCCCTAGAGGAAGGAGTGGGCCCTCAGGTAGCGGTGGTAGGGTGGTATTCAAATGATATATCACGCCCAATCTCCTTTCTAAAATGATCCCCGTTATCGCAGATATCGCGCCCATAGTAATCGGGTTTAGCTGTGTAAAGGGTCGGGTGCCTTGCTACCCCAGGAGTAGCAAGCTCAAATGATGATCCCACCCCCACAAGGGCAGAAACAGAACGGGTATGGGAGGGGTTGAAAAGAATTGAATACCGCCCTCGGATTTTAATATGAGTTCACCAATGTTTTTATTAGAGATGTGCACCGGAAATTTTTTGGGTTTTGGTTTTGGATTCGGTTCCGCGGCCGTGTTTTGGATTCGGACGCGTTTTGGCAAAACCTCCCTGAAATTTTTTTGACGGATTCGGGTGTGTTTTGGATTCGGGTGATTTTTTTTAAAAAAACCCTCAAAAACACCTTAAATCATAGAATTTGGGGGTCATTTTGATCCCATAGTATTATTAACCTCAATAACCATAATTTCCACTCATTTCCAGTCTATTCTGAACACCTCACACCTCACAATATTATTTTTAGTCCTAAAATTTGCACCGAGGTCGCTGGATGGCTAAGCTAAGTGACCCAAGTGGCCGACACAAACACCTGGCCCATATAGGAGCGTCACTGCAGTGTCAGACAGGATGGCAGATTAAAAAAATAGTCCCCAAACAGCGCATGATGCAAAGATAAATTAAAGAAAATAGAGGTGCAAGATGGAATTGTCCTTGGGCCCTCCCACCCACCCTTATGTTGTATAAACAGGACATGCACACTTAAATAAACCCATCATTTCAGTGACAGGGTCTGCCACATGACTGTGACTGAAATGACTGGTTGGTTTGGGCCCCCACCAAAACAGAAGCAATCAATCTCTCCTTGCACAAACTGGCTCTACAGAGGCTAGATGTCCATCTCCTCCTCATCGTCCGATTCCTCACCCCTTTCACTGTGTACATCCTCCTCCTCACAGATTATTAATTTGTCCCCACTGGAATCCACCATCTCAGGTCCCTGTGTACTTTCTGGAGGCAATTGCTGCTGGTGAATGTCTCCACGGAGGAATTGATTATAATTAATTTTGATGAACATCATCTTCTCCACATTTTGTGGAAGTAACCTCGTAAGCCGATTGCTGACAAGGTGACCGGCTGCACTAAACACTCTTTCGGAGTACACACTGGAGGGGGGCAACTTAGGTAAAATAAAGCCAGTTTCTGCAAGGGCCTCCAAATTGCCTCTTTTTCCTGCCAGTATACGTACGGACTGTCTGACGTGCCTACTTGGATGCGGTCACTCATATAATCCTCCACCATTCTTTCAATGGTGACAGAATCATATGCAGTGACAGTAGACGACATGTCAGTAATCGTTGGCAGGTCCTTCAGTCCGGACCAGATGTCAGCACTCGCTCCAGACTGCCCTGCATCACCGCCAGCGGGTGGGCTCGGAATTCTTATCCTTTTCCTTGCAGCCCTAGTTGCGGGAGAATGTGAAGGAGGAGCTGTTGACGGGTCACGTTCCGCTTGACTTGACAATTTTCTCACCAGCAGGTCTTTGAACCTCTGCAGACTTGTGTCTGCCGGAAAGAGAGATACAACGTAGGTTTTAAATCTAGGATCGAGCACGGTGGCCAAAATGTAGTGCTCTGATTTCAACAGATTGACCACCCGTGAATCCTGGATAAGCGAATTAAGGGCTCCATCCACAAGTCCCACATGCCTAGCGGAATCGCTCTGTTTAAGCTCCTCCTTCAATGTCTCCAGCTTCTTCTGCAAAAGCCTGATGAGGGGAATGACCTGACTCAGGCTGGCAGTGTCTGAACTGACTTCATGTGTGGCAAGTTCAAAGGGTTGCAGAACCTTGAACAACGTTGAAATCATTCTCCACTGTGCTTGAGTCAGGTGCATTCCCCCTCCTTTGCCTATATCGTAGGTAGCTGTATAGCCTTGAATGACTTTTGCTGCTCCTCCATCCTCTGAAGCATATAGAGGGTTGAATTCCACCTCGTTACCACCTCTTGCTTCAGATGATGGCGGGGCAGGTTCAGGAGTGTTTGCTGGTGCTCCAGTCTTCGGCATGTGGTGGCTGAATGCCGAAAGTGGCCCGCAATTCTTCGGGACACCGACAGGATCTCTTGCACGCCCCTGTCGTTTTTTAAATAATTCTGCACCACCAAATTCAATGTATGTGCAAAACATGGGACGTGCTGGAATTTGCCCACATGTAATGCACGTACAATATTGGTGGCGTTGTCCGATGTCACAAATCCCCAGGAGAGTCCAATTGGGGTAAGCCATTCTGCGATGATGTTCCTCAGTTTCCGTAAGAGGTTGTCAGCTGTGTGCCTCTTATGGAAAGCGGTGATACAAAGCGTAGCCTGCCTAGGAACGAGTTGGCGTTTGCGAGATGCTGCTACTGGTGCCGCCGCTGCTGTTCTTGCTGCGGGAGGCAAAACATCTACCCAGTGGGCTGTCACAGTCATATAGTCCTGAGTCTGCCCTGCTCCACTTGTCCACATGTCCGTGGTTAAGTGGACATTGGGTACAACTGCATTTTTTAGGACACTGGTGACTCTTTTTCTGACATCTGTGTACATTCTCGGTATCGCCTGCCTAGAGAAATGGAACCTAGATGGTATCTGGTACCGGGGACACAGTACCTCAAGCAATTCTCTAGTTCCCTGTGAATTAACGCTGGATACCGGACACACGTTTAACACCACCGAAGCTGCCAAGACCTGAGTTATCCGCTTTGCAGCAGGATGACTGCTGTGATATTTCATCTTCCTCGCAAAGGACTGTTGGACAGTGAATTGCTTACTGGAAGTAGTACAAGTGGTCTTACGACTTCCCCTCTGGGATGACGATCGACTCCCAGCAGCAACAACAGCAGCGCCAGCAGCAGTAGGCGTTACACTCAAGGATGCATCGGAGGAATCCCAGGCAGGAGAGGACTCGTCAGACTTGACAGTGACATGGCCTGCAGGACTATTGGCTTTCCTGTCTAAGGAGGAAATTGACACTAAGGGAGTTGGTGGTGTGGTTTGCAGGAGCTTGGTTACAAGAGGAAGGGATTTAGTTGTCAGTGGACTGCTTCCGCTGTCACCCAAAGTTTTTGAACTTGTCAATTACTTCTGATGAATGTGCTCCAGGTGACGTATAAGGGAGGATGTTCTGAGGTGGTTAACGTTCTTACCCCTACTTATTACAGCTTGACAAAGGCAACACATGGCTTGACACCTGTTGCCCGCATTTCTGTTAAAATAATTCTACACCGACGAAGTGATTTTTTTTATAATTTGACCAGGCATGTCAATGGCCATATTCGTCCCACGGACAACAGGTGTCTCCCCGGGTGCCTGACTTAAACAAACCACCTCACCAACAGAATCCTCCTTGTCAATTTCCTCCTCAGCGCCAGCAACACCCATATCCTCATCCTGGTGTACTTCAACAGTGACATCTTCAATTTGACTATCAGGAACTGGACTGCGGGTGCTTCTTCCAGCACTTGCAGGGGGCGTGCAAATGGTGGAAGGCGCCACCTCTTCCCGTCCAGTGTTGGGAAGGTCAGGCATCGCAACCGACACAATTGGACTCTCCTTGGGGATTTGTGATTTAGAAGAATGCAGTTCTTTGCTGTGCTTTTGCCAGCTTAAGTCTTTTCATTTTTCTAGCGAGAGGATGAGTGCTTCCATCCTCATGTGAAGCTGAACCACTAGCCATGAACATAGGCCAGGGCCTCAGCCGTTCCTTGCCACTCCGTGTCGTAAATGGCATATTGGCAAGTTTACGCTTCTCATCAGATGCTTTTAATTTTGATTTTTGGGTCATTTTACTGAACTTTTGTTTTTTGGATTTTACAGGCGGCATAGTGTTTGCACGGCTGCTAAAAACTGCTAGCGAGCGATCAACTCAGAATGATCCCCCTTGCCAAGTACCATAATAAAGGTTGGGTAGGGGCCTGGTGATGCTGCTTTAGCCTCCCTGGGCACCCCCTGTGCTCTCAGAAGGGCAGAGCAGATGCCTTTTCAGGGTTACTCAGCTTTCTGTCTGCGGGGGAACATTGAGCACTGATGGTCACAAAATTGGATGGTCGCAGTTACCGCAGATACCTGCAGGAGGTGTCTCTTTTACTGAAACGTCTCCTGATGCCCCTCCTAGAGGTCGGATGGAAATTCAGTGCTGCTTGCATGCCGCATTGAACTTCTATCTATCTCTGAATTAGGCCTTGAATCCCTTAACACAGCATGTTTGTGTTATCAGAAGTGAACATTAGTTGCACCATTATCCCAGCGCTAATGCTTGAATGCCATTTACACTTGGGGTTTGTGAAATTAATTTACACCTTTAATTACCTTCTTTCTCCAGTACAAGCTATTGTATTTGTTGATCTCAAAGTTCACACTCCATAGATGAGCTGAAACACATTTTAAAATCCGAGCTCACCCATAAGGAAACTAATTAATCTTCCCATGTAAATTATAGTAATCTGACATCATGTTCCAAATCTCCTTAAAATGTTATTGTGCTGTGCCTGCTGTGCAAGCATAGATTAGAGTCCTGTCAAAGCACTTAATGCTGACTTTCAAGAGACCTCATATTAGTGGTAAGTTTGCATCCTGTTACCCTACGCTCACGCTGAGAGGAAAATGCATGTTTTTAAGCATCTAAAAGTGTTATGAAAATAGACTTGCTTGGCCAAGGCTCGGAGTGAACCCATCCTTTTCCTGTACAAGGCCAAGGCATGTGTTTTGTATGCTGACTCAATGTTCGTCCTTTCACTAGGACAGGCATTCCCAACCTCGGTCCTCAAGGCACACTAACAGTCCTTGTTTTAGTGATATTCAGCTTGAACACAGGTGACTTAATTAGTAGCTCAGTTATTTTGATTTAACTATCTGTGCTGAAGCCTGGATATCACTAAAACCTGCGCTGTTGGCAGGGCCGGATTAACAATGGGCCTGATGGAGCTGCAGCTCCAGGCCCTTCATCAAAATAGGCCCACAGCATTCTGAGGAATGTTTTTTTACTAGCTACAGTCAGCATCCTGCCAGCGCAGCCACCGGAGCCCCACTTCCCCTGCCAGCGCAGCCAGTGGATCACTACTCCCCCTCGCTGCCAGCATAGCCGTCGGATCACTCCTTCAGTTCTCCCCCCTCTGACAGCGCAGCCACTGGAGTCCCCCTGCCAGTGCAGCCTTCAGATCACTCCTCAAGTCCTCTCCTAATTGCCTGCGCAGTAACCGGAGGTTCACTCAGTCCTTCCCCTGCTGCCAGCACAGCCGCCGGATCACACTCCTTCAGTCCACCCGCCTCTGACAGCGCAGCCAGCGGATTACTCCTCCCCCGCTGCCAGCTCAGCCACTGGAGCCCCCCCTCCTTCTGTGGATCAACATCAGCACACTGTGTGGCAGCGCAGCGGTAAACTTCTCTTGCACTTCCTGTGCGCTGCTACATTACTAGTGTCTTATGGCCTCCTACGGACTTTGTGAACCAACACAGGTGCTACCACACCACCTAAACACAGCTACACGGAGGTAGTCCGGCTCAGGTGAAGTAATTACTGATCGGGCTGGGTGAGTTACAGTGTTCCTGCTGGATGCTGTTGATCACTTATCCAGTGATAGCCAGTCTATGGAGTGCTGTCCGAGAGTATATGTATAGCAGTTTGTATATATGCACTATATATTGGGTGTAAGTACGGGAGGGTGTATATATTTTTAGTAGGGAGGCTTATGTCTATATATGTATTTTAGTGGGTATGTGTATATACAGTGTTGTATATATGCATATGGGGGGGGTATGTGCATGTACATGAGGGGTGCATATAAGTATATTAGGGGTTATGTGTGTAAAATTAAAGGTATGTGTATATACATGGGGCATGTGAATGTGCCAGGAGTACGTTTAGTGGTGCAGGGTATGTGCATGGACCTCCCAATCTGAGCCCATGTGACTAGGGTAGGTGGCAAGCAGTCTCTGGCCCACTGAGGGGTGGAAGAAGCTGAGCAGGAGACATAGGACTCGGGAGCTGGGCCTCTGGTACCCAGTCTGAGGGATGGAGACACCAATCCCCTTGATCCTGGATAGAAGACGCCAGGGTTGTGAAGGTCACAGCTTCAGCTTTGTTAGAGTGCAAAGATACAGGGAAGGGGGAACCGGGAGCAGCAGCCGGGAATCACCTGTTTGCTACGGATTAGCGAGAGCTACTGTCCGGGGAGATGATGGTGGAAGTTTGATAGCGGGGCTGCAGGCCGTTGGCTGTTGAATTGTAACTCCATGTGTGTGTGCCATGCATGTAAACATGATCATTTTATGTGTTTAATAGTTTGCTCATTGTATTTTTTTGGTGCTTCTGAAGTGCATATTGATATGTTTAAGTTAGTTACAGAATGCAATGGGGTACAGTCAATTAGCATCATGAGGATGTGCCCAAAGCTATTCAATTGCCTACGTGGTATGCCCATGATAACTAGTGGGTTGGGGTTGGTTGCGGGTTTACCACTTGTGGTAACACCATTGCACTCTGCATTTAATCCAGGAGATGCATTTTATCACGACTAAGCCCAAGGCAATAGTTACTGGGTGCGATACAGTCAATTGAATAGCTATGGGCACTTAACCTGGGAGCTACGTGTACACAATGCTAATTTAATTCCCCAGCTTGCATTTATGAATATTTTTATATTTAGCTATTATATATATATATATATATATATATTGTATTATCATATTGTAAATGTGGTTGTCCCCTAACAGTTGTCTCCCAGCTTTTACTCCATCTGCCTCTTTCCCTGCTATCTCTTCCACATGACTCTTTCCTTCCCCCACTGTCTGTTTCTCCTTATCTCTCTGAGACTCACCTTTTTTTTCTTTCCCATTTTGTCTATTTTTATTCCACACTGTCTTTTTCTCCTGCTACAATGTCTTTATATACTGTAACACCCCCTCTCTTCCCCTTCTCTGTCTTGCTGCTTTCCTCCTCTATGTTCCATGTGCCACTCAGTCTTCTTCCCCTTCATCCCTTATTTTTACTCTCCATCAGCCTCAGTACATCCTCCTCCATGGGACGGGACGGCTCTACCATTAGGCAGCTGTAGGCAGCTGACTAGGGCGCCAGGATCTGTGGGGGGGGGGGGGGGGGGGGGGGTGTGTATCATAAATTACAGGATAACTCTGAAAGATGCGTCCTTGTTAAACTTAATGCATACGGCTGCTGTTGAACTTCTAAGATGCTGCATCCACACTTTCACCTGAGTGGCTGTATAGTGGCTACTGGTGTGTAGGAGGGGGCATCAGGCTGAAGTTTTTCCTAGGGTGTTGAGAAACCTTGCACCAGCCCTGTCCACAGGCCTGTATTAATCAGTTGTCTTGGTCATCACACTGTCATCAGGTGGATTCACACTGGCATCAAATGCGCTCAGGGTGCACTTGCCCATCTGGTAACTAATACTTGTGTTGATTATTTTTGCCTCAGTAGCTCAGTAAGCGTGCAGATAACATGTTTGTGGGCGGGGAAGTATAGCTTTAGTGTGACGCACATTCTATTTATTAAACTGATAGGGCGGAACATTATGTTGCAAAACTAAATTAGGCCCTTTATAAATTTCAGCTCCAGGCCCGTGTGGACCTTAATCTGGCACTGGCTGTTGGTGTGCCTTGAGGAATGCGGTTGGGAATCTAATCTTCAGGTCTGGATTCGTGCGAAGGCTGAATAATAGACTCAGGTATGTCGCAGTATCTTATAATATTTTTTTTCTTACATATATGTGACAGTGCTGATAGAATACATTTTATACTTACATCATTATATTGAGGAGATTGGAGCCTTGGATCTCTATGGAGATAAATTTATAATGAACCTGAAGAAGGACAGACTTGCCTGTTCTCCTGGAATGTCCAGAAGATACCAAACTTTAATAAAACTCTTCCAGCCTTCCAGGAGAGTAGATCAGCCTTTTCCAGATACCCAGTGAAGTGAGTGGTCTGAAGGCTTGATCACATAAATCTCATCTTCATGGCATCGCTGCAGAATTGTAGGAGAATGGACCTTGATGACTCTGTTCATGGCATCATGCCCACCAAACTCTTACTTGGACATACGTCCAGTATCTTTCCTGGAGGGACCATTTCAAAAGTACAGGAGGTGGGGTCTAGGTTTAGTATTTTTGCTTTATAATAACATTGGTCTGTTTATTCTTGATACACAAGTGCAAACTATACTCAGATACCATATTGATCGTACCAGAGTGTCATTGTCACTGTTGTTAGGGACAAATTGAACATTCTTACCAACTTTTGGTACTGTAAACCTCACCCAATACATCAGCCACACCTCTTGTGCGCACTAAAGCACAAATAGCCTTTCATAGAGCATAATGCATTTTCATTGCTCACAGAAATCACCTCTAGCCTCAGCCAATACATAGAAATATCGCCCTATGCTGTTAATATAGCATTAAAATACATCCGTTTAACCAGTGTCAGTTTAGTATTCTTAATTATTCAGTTTTCGTCTCTTTGCTGACATAAGATAGGAGTCAGAGGCTGCAGGGAGTGTCTGAGCTGCAGCCTCTGACTCCTATCTTATGTCAGCAAAGAGACGAAAACTGAATAGGACTCGGATCTAGTCTATTGAGTGAAAGTTAAATCCAGGCATGTGTACATAACAAGCTGTTACACAGTATTGTGCTAAACCAATATTTAGGTGAATGCAGACTTAATAACAGTTCACCTTTGATAAAGCTGCTAGATAGCAGCAAAACGCGTCAGGCTTTGGAACCCCTACCATCCCGTCAGCAGATACCTCCATTTGATTCCTGCTCCACCAACGGACCTGATAGGACACATTTATTTGTGGACACCACCAATTCATTTGGCAACTACCATCTGTGAAAGATATCATTTGGGTCGGTCACTGCACACTAGAGAGGACAGCTTCATTTCCAAAGAGCTCAATTGGATAAAGCTACGGATCTTCCTCCAGCGGCCTCCATTGGTAATGTTACCTCCACGAACTGTGTCCACTAGCGTTGTTTAAAGGTCCTTGAAAGCTACAGTATATACCATTTGTGGATGAATACCTATTGAGCCTAAAGAATGTTGAGGTACCTCTGTGCTCTAATGTGATGCAGCTCGAGAAATATAATGGATATGGAATCACAACAGTTCCAAACAAGACAATATGCAAAAAACAAAAAACAAATATTGAGCTCAAGCGCTCACAAATGGAAATACACTTCCCTTAATTTCTTAAGTGGGATGGATCTGGAGATTTTTCCTTCCAATTTTCCACAGGATATTCTCATACATGGAAAAGAAAAACAAACATACACCAAGATCCTCGTGTATTACTTCCAGATAATATTGGAGTTCACTCTCTACTACTTCCCTTAAGGAGATATAGTAATATCGGGGAGATCCCCCTTCCAAAACACTTACACAAGTGTGAAGCAAATATCATATATAAAAATGGTGCTAATAAACCACTCATTAAGAATTCCCATAGGACAGTTTCAGTATGTCGGGGGAAATCCGACAGTCCAACAGTCTACATTTGTTTTTAAACAGCGCTGCTACTGTTTTTTTACTAAATAACAGTGAACCACAAGAGACATCTTTTTGACACAGAAATATGTTATCTAGGTACATTGGGGCAGATGTACTAAGCCTGGAGAAGTGAAAAAGCAGTGATAAGTACAAGGTGATAATGCACCAGCCAATCAACTCCTAACTGTCAATTTACATATTGGAGCTGATTGGCTGATGCTTATCACCTTGCACTTTTCACTACTTTATCACTTCTCCAGGCTTAACATGATAGAAAGCCATACATGTTATTACATGATGGTATATTGTGAAAATCATACTACCAGTTATGTCAGGGAATAGAGTGAGACGTAACACGGGACAAAAGACCAAAGTGAACAGTGGAAAAGGTAATCTAGTAAAAAAATCACATAAAAGTTGAGTAATTGAGGCCAATTAATTGTTCAAGGAGTAGATAATGTACCATCATTTTGCATATTTTCCATTGCTTTTAAGTGTTTGTTTCTTCTTACCTCTTACAGATCGTAATTACTTTATCCAAAGCAGAGATTTCTCCAAGTCATGGAGCTTTGCAAGTTTCATCTTGTCCCACAGCTTCAAGTCCACTGAGAACTTTCAGTCGCCCTATACAAGATAATGAGTCCCAGATTAACGGTCTAGAATGCTGAGACGTGTGGTCTAAATCTATGGAGGTAAGCTGAAGTGCACATATATTTATTAGAAGCACAGTAGATGTTAGTTGTAAGCAGTGTTGCCAACTCTGAAATTAAAAACAAGCAACCGATGACTGAAAAATAAGCCCAAAACAAGCCCAAACCAATCCTAAAAAGCCCAAAAAAAAGCCCAACTCAAGTTTTTTTTTTTATATATAAAAACAAACATTATTGTTTGTCTTATTAAAATACATAGAATTATTTATATAATCTGCCTTTAAGGTCTTTACAATGATATTTATAAGCACAAAACTGGCTTTTAAAGAATACTGGAATTTTTATAAATATTATAGTTAGAGTTGTGAATTTAAGATACTATACTTTCATGTTTCCTCTAAAGAAAAATCTCAAGTGAAAATTGCCAACTGTATATACTGTATCTGTGGTCATTTGTATTCACTGAAATATTTATTCGATGGAAAGATAAAACAAATAATCTTACAACATCCAACTTTGTACTTCTATTACATAAATAAAGAGGCCAAATCAAGGTAACAAAACAAAAGATTATTAAGACAATTCAAAATAATAAATGCATATATAAATATTAAATAGTAACTCAATTTAATAAATAACAAAGGAATTACTGAGAGGTAAAGTGCATTGCAGGTGGCATACTATGTGAGGTAAAGTGCATGGCACACTGTGTGAAGTATAGTGCATTGCAGATACCACACTGGGGGTCATTCCGAGTTGTTCGCTCGTTGCCGATTTTCGCAACGGAGCGATTAAGGCAAAAATGCGCATGCGCATGGTACGCAGTGCGCATGCGCTAAGTAATTTAGCACAAAACTTAGTAGATTTACTCACGTCCGAACTAAGAATTTTCATCGTTGAAGTGATCAGAGTGTGATTGACAGGAAGTGGGTGTTTCTGGGCGGAAACTGACCGTTTTCTGGGAGTGTGCGGAAAAACACAGGCGTGCCAGGATAAAACGCAGGAGTGTCTGGAGAAACGGGGGAGTGACTGGCCGAACGCAGGGCGTGTTTGTGACGTCAAACCAGGAACGAAACGTGCTGAGCTGATCGCAGTGTAGAAGTAAGTCTCGAGCTACTCAGAAACTGCTAAGAATTATTTATTCGCAATTCTGCTAATCTTTCATTCGCAATTCTGCTAAGCGAAGATACACTCCCAGAGGGCGGCGGCCTAGCGTGTGCAATGCTGCTAAAAGCAGCTAGCGAGCGAACAACTCGGAATGACCCCCACTGTGTGAGGTAAAGTGCATGGCACACTGTGTGAAGTAAAGTGCATTGCAGATGGCATACTGCGAGGTAAAGTACATAGCACACTGAATTTCAAAGGTTTTATGTAAAATGGATATACTGTAAGCAAATTCATCTGAGCTGTCTCCATCGTCTATAGAAGCTTCCATGTTATACATTCCTGAGTTGAAGCGCTGAAGCATATTGGTAGTTGGTTTAAAATCCTTGCAACAAATACCCAAGCGTCTTAAACCATATCTGACATAAAGAATACCACATAAAGTGGTCCTAAATTGCTTCACTGTTGTGTGTCTGGTCAGTGTCTTTGTTGTTGTCATCGTTAAAAACAAATTAGCCCTACTGAATACACACAACCAGCAGTTGGCAACAATAGACATAATGAATGACTCATCATCATTTCTTTAAGACTCTATTCATCCACATGTCTCACCTACAGTATGTCTGTGTGAGGATCTGTGTTATATGGATGAATGACTAATTATCTCTGAAAGTCGGTGTCAGTGATACCTAAAAACAAAAGAAGCCCAAAAACAAGCAGCAAAAAAAATTATAAGCCCAAAAACAAGCAACAAGCAACCACCCAAAAAAATAAGCAACCAGAAGAAAAAACAAGCCCAATTCCGCTTGTTATAAGCTGAATTGGCAACTATGGTTGTAAGCATGGTTAGCCAAATAATTGGCCTTTCATGTTTAAATAACCCTAGAGACCAATTATAAAGGCAATAGTCTGTCTTCATGAAAAGTTTTAGGCATACGTGCTCCTTATAGTCATCAGAGATCAGAAAGCAGGTCAGATATAAAGAAGGACAAAAAAACGAGTCTTGCGGACCAATCTAATGTCACACCGGTGAGACGTAGGGGGTAATTCAGAGTTGATCGCAGCAGTAAATTTGTTAGCAGTTGGGCAAAACCATGTGCACTGCAGGTGTGGCAGATATAACATGTGCAGCGAGAGTTAGATTTGGGTGGGTTATTTTGTTTCTGTGCAGGGTAAATACTGGCTGCTTTATGTTTACACTGCAATTTAGATTTCAGTTTGAACACACCCCACCCAAATCTAACTCTCTCTGCACATGTTACATTTGTCCCCCCTGCACTGCACATGGGGAGTCATTCCAATCCAATCGCTCGTTGCAGTTTCTCGCAGCGATCGGGTCGGGACTGCGCATGTGCCGACGCCGCAGTGCGCCGGCGCATGGCAGCCATCGTTGCCAAGCGATCGCCTCTGAGGCAGAGGTGGACGCTGGGCGGGAGGGGGATGGACGGCGGCGTTAAGCCGCCGTTTATGGGGTGCGGTCCAGTGGCCGGACCACTGGGGGGGCGGGACGGGGCGGGGAGCGACGAGTAGCTCCTGGGCCAGCACGCTAAAGCTGCGCCGGTCGGGAGCTACTCTTGAAGTGGAAAGGTATCGCCGCTGTGTGATGCCTTTGCACTTCTGCGGGGGGTCCGGCACTGACATGCGGGGCGGGATAGCCCTGTGCTGGGCGTCCCCCCGCATGTCAGTGTGCCTGATCGTAGCTGTGCTAAATTTAGCACAGCTACGAACAACTCGGAATGACCCCCATGGTTTTGCCCAACTGCTAACAAATTTGCTGCTGCGATCAACTTACCCCCTTAATGCTGCTTTCCTATACAATTAAGACCTCAAAATTCAGCATCAGTAATAAATAAAGGTGACATGCCTTGTACAATAAAAGGCAATAGGCTGATCCGTATAAATGACACAAGTAAAAGCTGAGAATAAATAGGAAAACGTTAAACCAATGAAGACATAGGGGTAAAATTTACTAAGATGGGAGTTCTATTTAAGATGGGATGTTGCCCATAGCAACCAATCAGATTCTACTTCTTATTTATCTAGCACCTTCTAGAAGATAATACCTGTAATCTGATTGGTTGCTAGGGGCAACATCCCATCTTAAATAGAACTCTCATCTTAGTAAATTTACCCCATGGATTTAAAAAAAATCTACTACCAAGAATGTACAGGTAAAAATGCCAAACTTCTGCCCCAGCTGTTGTCCTATAGATCACACTATCACAATAAAGAGTGTCCATATTCATGAATGCAGGAAGATCTAAGATAAAAGTGTGTGTGACAGGGAGAGAGGTTGGTGTGTAGGTATAGGAGTAGTAATAAAGAAATCTACTTCACTCCTGTAGTTGTTTCCAAACTATCCCTTTAATGGGATCTGTTCAGGATCCTGGCAGACGGGATCCCCCCTATCAGAATCCCGACGCTGGAATCCCGACGCTGGAATCCCGACACCAGCATCCCTAACACCCACCGCCATGCCGAAGAGGTAAGCCACGGGGGGCACATTAGGTTTAGGCTGCAAGGTGAGGGTTAAGGTTAGGCTGTGCCCCGGTGTGTTAGGGTTAGGATGCGGGAAGGGTGGGTTAGGTTTAGGGTCCCCCAGGGACAGTTAGGGTTAGGCTGCAGGGGGCAGGGTTAGGTTTAGGCTATGGATAGGGAGGTTTAGAGGGACAAGGGGAAGGTAATTCTATCGGGATGCTGCAGTCGGTATTCTGACCGCCGTCATCCCAACTGCTGGCAAATCAATCCCAACCCTCCTTTAATAATGGCACACATAAATTATAGGGATATTGTGCCACATTGCAGTGCCCCCGGTTCATATTATGCCACATTACAATGAACAGGTCCATGGGCGTAACTAGATATATTTCAGACTCCAAGGCAAGTATGTATGTAACACCCTAACTTTAAAAAATGTATATGACACATAGAACTCCCTGCACCTATGGTAGATACACCCTGTATATAACACATGTAACTGTGACAGGGAAGGTGGCCCCTCTCATCTCTGGCCCCCATAGCAGCTGCACTCCCTGCACCTATGGTAGCTACACCCTGTATATACCACATGCAACTGTGACAGGGAAGGTGGCCCCTCTCAGCTCTGGTCCCATAGCAGCTGCACTCCCTGCACCTATGGTAGCTACACCCCTGTATATACCACATGTAACTGTGACAGGGAACGTGGCCCCTCTCAGCTCTGGCCCCATAGCAGCTGCACTCCCTGCACCTATGGTAGCAACACCCTGTATATAACACATGTAACTGTGACAGGGAGGGTGGTCCCTCTCAGCTCTGGGCCCCATAGCAGCTGCACTCCCTGCACCTATGGTAGCTACACCCTGTATATAACACATGTAACTGTGACCGGGAAGGTGGCCCCTCTCAGCTCTGGTCCCATAGCAGCTGCACTCCCTGCACCTATGGTAGCTACACCCCTGTATATACCACATGTAACTGTGACAAGGAAGGTGGCTCCTCTCAGCTCTGGGCCCCATAGCAGCTGCACTCCCCACACCTATGGTAGCTACACCCTGTATATAACACATGTACCTGTGACAGGGAAGGTGGCCCCTCTCAGCTCTGGTCCCATAGCAGCTGCACTCCCTGCACCTATGGTAGCTACACCCCTGTATATACCACATGTAACTGTGACAGGGAAGGTGGCCCCTCTCAGCTCTGGGCTCCATAGAAGCTGCACTCCCTGCACCTATGGTAGCTACCACCCCTGTATATAACCCATATAACTGTGACAGGGAAGGTGGCCCCTCTCAGCTCTGGCTCCATAGTAGCTGCACTCCCTGCACCTATGGTTGCTACAGCCTTGTATATAACACATGTAACTGTGACAGGGAGGGTGGTCCCTCTCAGTTCTGGGCCCCATAGCAGCTGCACTCCCTGCACCTATGGTAGCAACACCCTGTATATAACACATGTAACTGTGACAGGGAGGGTGGTCCCTCTTAGTTCTGGACCCCATAGCCGATGCACTCCCTGCACCTATGGTAGCTACCACCCCTGTATATAACACACATAACTGTGACAGGGAAGGTAGCCCCTCTCAGCTCTGGCCCCATAGCAGCTGCACTCCCTGCACCTATGGTAGCTACACCCTTGTATATAACACATGTAACTGTGACAGGGAAGGTGGCCCCTCTCAGCTCTGGGCCCCATAGCAGCTGCACTCCCTGCACCTATGGTAGCTACACCCTGTATATAACACATGTAACTGTGACAGGGAAGGTGGCCCCTCTCAGCTCTGGGCTCCATAGCAGCTGCACTCCCTGCACCTATGGTAGCTACACCCCTGTATATAACACATGTAACTGTGACAGGGAAGGTGACCCCTCTCAGCTCTGGGCCCCATAGCAGCTGCACTCCCTGCACCTATGGTAGCTACACCCTGTAGATAACACATATAACTGTGACAGGGAAGGTGGCCCCTCTCAGCTCTGGGCCCCATAGCAGCTGCACTCCCTGCACCTATGGTAGCTAAGCTCTTGTATATAACACATGTAACTGTGATAGGAAAGGTGTCCCCTCCAGGGCCGGATTTAGGGGGGGGGGCAGTCTCACAGTCATAGCCACGCCCACTTTTGAGCTAAAGAGAGCTCTCTAGGGAGAGCCTGAGGCAGAACGCTGTGCTGCAGCCTATACCACAGCAGCACAGAGGAGCCAGGAGAGCAAGGGTTACAGAGCATATGCCCCTCACTTGCAGGTGTGTGGGTACTAGGGCTAATAAATACAATTACCCCATAGCACAGTCACATGTACATAGAACAATCACAAAGCTCTATCTCAGTCTCACTCAAAAAGTTCAGTTTTTCAGGAATTGAGAGAGGAGGAATTATGATTGCAGATGGGAGGAGTTGGGACTAGAGAGGGGTGGAGTCAAGATTAAACAGTAAACCGCCCCCCCTAAAAGAAAAGTCTAGATCCGTCCCTGGTCCTCTCTAAGCTCTGGGCCCCATAGCAGCTGCACTCCCTGCACCTATGGTAGCTACACCCCTGTATATAACACATGTAACTGTGACAGGGAAGGTGGCCCCTCTCTGCTCTGGGCCCCATAGCAGCTGCACTCCCTGCACCTATGGTAGCAACACCCTGTATATAACACATGTAACTGTGACAGGGAAGGTGGCCCCTCTCAGCTCTGGGCCCCATAGCAGCTGCACTCCCTGCACCTATTGTAGCAACACCCTGTATATAACACATGTAACTGTGACAGGGAGGGTGGTCCCTCTCAGTTCTGGGCCCCATAGCAGCTGTACTCCCTGCACCTATGGTAGCTACACCCTGTATATAACACATGTAACTGTGACAGGGAAGGTGGCCCCTCTCAGCTCTGGGCCCCATAGCAGCTGCACTCCCTGCACCTATGGTAGCTAAGCTCTTGTATATAATACATGTAACTGTGACAGGAAAGGTGGCCCCTCTCAGCTCTGGAATCCACATTTAACTAAGGGTTCATTACATATGTGAATCAGCACCGGGCCGCCACCTTGCAGACACCGGGTGTTGGAGAGAGGAGAGCGCAGCGTGCGCCTCTCCTCTCCTGCCTGCCCGAGTCCCTTGAGTCTGTCAGTGGCGGCGGCGTGCACTGAGCCGGTTTGTGAGCCAATCAGTGCTCGCGGACTGGCAGCCAATCAGGAGCCGCCGCTGCTAGACCACGAGCCCTGATTGGCTCGTGGACCGGAGCCAGTTCTAATATACTGGAGACCGGACTGAAGGCAGGCGTGCTGCACTCTCCTCTCCCCAGCAGCAGGCCAGCAGCAGAAGACAGTGCCAGCCCCAGGCAACAGCAACAACAACAACGGTGAGTTGCATTACTGAGGCAAATTTGGCACTCTGGGGGCATATCTGGCACTCTGGGGGCATGTGTATCTTGCACTGTGGGGGCATATCTGGCACTGTGGGGACATTTGTGTATCTGGCACTGTGAGGGCATATCTGGCACTGTGGGGGCATGTGTATCTGGCACTGTGAGGCATATCTGGCACTCTGGGGGCATATGTGAATCTGGCACTGTGGCGGAATTTGTATATCTGGAACTGTGGGTGCATATCTGGCACTGTGGGGGTATGTGTATCTGGCACTGTGGGGCATATCTGGCACTGTGGGAGCATATCTGGCACTGTGGGGGCATGTGTGTATCTGGCACTGTGGGGGCATATCTGGCACTGGGGGCATATATGGCATATGTGTATCTGGCACTGTGGGGGCATATGTGTATCTGGCACTGTGGGGGCATATATGGCCTATGTGTATCTGGCACTGTGATAGGAAAGGTGTCCCCTCCAGGGCCGGATTTAGGGGGGGGGGGGGCAGTCTCACAGTCATAGCCACGCCCACTTTTGAGCTAAAGAGAGCTCTCTAGGGAGAGCCTGAGGCAGAATGCTGTGCTGCAGCCTATACCACAGCAGCACAGAGGAGCCAGGAGAGCAAGGGTTACAGAGCATATGCCCCTCACTTGCAGGTGTGTGGGTACTAGGGCTAATAAATACAATTACCCCATAGCACAGTCACATGTACATAGAACAATCACAAAGCTCTATCTCAGTCTCACTCAAAAAGTTCAGTTTTCCAGGAATTGAGAGAGGAGGAATTATGATTGCAGATGGGAGGAGTTGGGACTAGAGAGGGGTGGAGTCAAGATTAAACAGTAAACCGCCCCCCCTAAAAGAAAAGTCTAGATCCGTCCCTGGTCCTCTCTAAGCTCTGGGCCCCATAGCAGCTGCACTCCCTGCACCTATGGTAGCTACACCCCTGTATATAACACATGTAACTGTGACAGGGAAGGTGGCCCCTCTCTGCTCTGGGCCCCATAGCAGCTGCACTCCCTGCACCTATGGTAGCAACACCCTGTATATAACACATGTAACTGTGACAGGGAAGGTGGCCCCTCTCAGCTCTGGGCCCCATAGCAGCTGCACTCCCTGCACCTATTGTAGCAACACCCTGTATATAACACATGTAACTGTGACAGGGAGGGTGGTCCCTCTCAGTTCTGGGCCCCATAGCAGCTGTACTCCCTGCACCTATGGTAGCTACACCCTGTATATAACACATGTAACTGTGACAGGGAAGGTGGCCCCTCTCAGCTCTGGGCCCCATAGCAGCTGCACTCCCTGCACCTATGGTAGCTAAGCTCTTGTATATAATACATGTAACTGTGACAGGAAAGGTGGCCCCTCTCAGCTCTGGAATCCACATTTAACTAAGGGTTCATTACATATGTGAATCAGCACCGGGCCGCCACCTTGCAGACACCGGGTGTTGGAGAGAGGAGAGCGCAGCGTGCGCCTCTCCTCTCCTGCCTGCCCGAGTCCCTTGAGTCTGTCAGTGGCGGCGGCGTGCACTGAGCCGGTTTGTGAGCCAATCAGAGCTCGCGGACTGGCAGCCAATCAGGAGCCGCCGCTGCTAGACCACGAGCCCTGATTGGCTCGTGGACCGGAGCCAGTTCTAATATACTGGAGACCGGACTGAAGGCAGGCGTGCTGCACTCTCCTCTCCCCAGCAGCAGGCCAGCAGCAGAAGACAGTGCCAGCCCCAGGCAACAGCAACAACAACGGTGAGTTGCATTACTGAGGCAAATTTGGCACTCTGGGGGCATATCTGGCACTCTGGGGGCATGTGTATCTTGCACTGTGGGGGCATATCTGGCACTGTGGGGACATTTGTGTATCTGGCACTGTGAGGGCATATCTGGCACTGTGGGGGCATGTGTATCTGGCACTGTGAGGCATATCTGGCACTCTGGGGGCATATGTGAATCTGGCACTGTGGCGGAATTTGTATATCTGGAACTGTGGGTGCCTATCTGGTACTGTAGGGGTATGTGTATCTGGCACTGTGGGGCATATCTGGCACTGTGGGAGCATATCTGGCACTGTGGGGGCATGTGTGTATCTGGCACTGTGGGGGCATGTGTGTATCTGGCACTGTGGGGGCATATGTGTGTCTGACACTGGGGCAATGTGTATCTGGCACTGTGGGGGCATATATGGCACTACTGGGGGCATTTGTGTATCTGGCACGTGGGGCATTTGTGCATCTGGCACCGTGGGGCATTTGTGTATATGGCACTCTAGGAACATATCTGGCATGGTCTGGGTGTATCTGGCACTGAGGGGGCATATGTGTATCTGGCACTATTGGTGTCATAAGTGTACATCTGGCCCCCCCATATGTGTATCACGCCCCCATTTTCATTGGCCATGCCCCATGTGGCATTTGTCCACACCTAATTTTTTTGGGCGCGCGTGCACACAGTACCTATTAGATATTTTTTCTACTTGCACCACTGACAGGCAGTCAGCATGCATGCACCGACATGCCAATATATCTAAAGAAATAATGGCTGTCAGCTGTGCAGCAGGGCCAATGCAATATGTCTGTGAATGACAGAGTTCACAGACATATTACTCGCGCACACTGGCCCACACAGACCCCAGATATATTGGCCGTTCAAGAGAACGGCCGATATATCGGCCAGTGTGTACGCACCTTAAGGCATCAAGAAATCTTGCAACGGCCATGTCTCTCCTCTTCCCCTTCACTAGTGGTCCAATACGGTCTGCTTCTCCCTCATACCATAGGCAGCCAAAGTACTTGGTGAGCTTATCATGAAGGGTCCCAGGACACACACACTGTGGCCTCCACTGTAAGAACTCCCTGTTGATGCATTATGTGGTATTACTCTCTTATGCGTTTTTGCTACTCCCTACATGTGTGTCCTGCAGTTACTGTGTCTCATGTTGCATTGGATTTGTTCACCATAGTGGTGACTCTGGCTGTGTTGTAACCCCACCTACTTTTGTGTTGGACTGTCTACAGTTGATTCCGCCCACTTCACTAGAAAGTGGATGAGATGTGGAAGAGCCAGTCACTTTTCCGGTGGTCTGTGAGATTCCCTGAAAAATTGTGTTTCTCCTGGACATTCTATGCAGTAATGTCACTCATTGCAGCCGTGTTTGTAACCATTTGTTTTCTGTGCAACAAAAGCACCAATTAAATTTGATAAAAACAAAGGTGGTCATTCCGAGTTGTTCGCTCGGTAATTTTCTTCGCATCGCAGCGATTTTCCGCTTATTGCGCATGCGCAATGTTCGCACTGCGACTGCGCTAAGTAAATTTGCTATTACAAGGTTTTTTCTTCGTTCTGGTGATCGTAATGTGATTGACAGGAAGTGGGTGTTTCTGGGCGGAAACTGGCCGTTTTATGGGAGTGTGCGAAAAAACGCTACCATTTCTGGGAAAAACGCGGGAGTGTCTGGAGAAACGAGGGAGTGGCTGGGCGAACGCTGGGTGTGTTTGTGACGTCAAACCAGGAACGACAAGCACTGAACTAATCGCACTGGAAGAGTATCGAGCTACTCAGAAACTGCACAGAGAAGTCTTTTCGCAATATTGCGAAACTTTCGTTCGCAATTTTGCTAAGCTAAGATTCACTCCCAGTAGGCGGCGGCTTAGCGTGTGCAATGTTGCTAAAAGCAGCTTGCGAGCGAACAACTCGGAATGAGGGCCAAAGTCTCAAACAACTCCCCGTTTTTGATATGACCAAAAAATGGCTCAAACATGCTCGTAAAAGCATAATCTATGTTTGAGTGACAAAGAAAGCACCAATCGCAGTAAGCGGTTCAAAAACAGCCAATCACAAGTGCTAGCATTATTCATCACCATCTACAATTTGCACCCTGCCCACCCGCTAATAATAAGGCTCTCTTGGGCATACTTGCATAATTCTCCTTGTCTGCAAGTGTTCGTAAACTGTGCAAACACACACTTACTGTACTTGGCCCATGTTAGAATGCACAGGCAGGTGTAAATGGCAGAATAAGAGAAACCTGCATGTAACCCCTATTCTGGCCATACAGCTGTAGCCACGCTGATAGTGGCCACATCTTGCCGCGATCGCACCTTGGGGGTCATTACGAGTTGATCGCTCGCTAGCTGTTTTTAGTAGCCGTGCAAACGCTATGCCGCCGCCCACTGGGAGTGTATTTTAGCTTAGCAGAAGTGCGAACAAAAGGATCGCAGAGCGGCTACAAAATTATTTTGTACATTTTCAGAGTAGCTTCAGACCTACTCAGCACTTGCGATCACTTCAGACTATTCAGTTCCTGTTTTGACATCACAAACACGCCCTGCGTTCGCCCAGCCATGCCTGCGTTTTTCCTGGCACGCCTGCGTTTTTTCGAACACTCCCTGAAAACGGTCAGTTGACACCCAGAAACGCCCACTTCCTGTCAATCACTCTGCTGTCAGCAGTGCGACTAAAAAGCTTCGCTAGACCCTGTGTGAAACTACATCGTTCATTGTAATAGTATGATGTGCGTGCGCATTGCGCCGCATACGCACGCGCAGAAGTGCCTTTTTTTGCCTGATCGCTGCGCAGCGACCAAAAGCAGCTAGCGATCAACTCGGAATGACCCCCCTTGTTAGGAGCGACCGCGTGCACATCTGGGGAGTGCACATGTCTTAAACACCCTCTTGTCCCATTCGCACGGATGGGAGCGGGCAATTACCGCAGCTGGGCGCAGGAGCGCCAAGAGTGCCCGCTTAGCGCAGATGTAGCCACGATGAGCGTGGCTACATCTGTATTTAGTGTGAGTGCATGCAAAGTACCCTACACTCTGCATAAGGCTGAGTAGGCTTCTCATGTAGATGTGGTTGGAGGTGACACTGCTACTGCTTACATAGAAACAACAGCGCTGATATAGTAATGCAGCAGGGGGCGCCACGCCTCCTGCTGTATAACTGATCCGAACTACATCTAAGGAGGCAGTATCGGACCTTCCCCAGAACCATTGGGCAGCGTGCGGCACCCACCCCCTAAACAGTGGCCCATCAATCACTAGCAGCCTGATGCCTTCCCTGTGTCCCTGCAGGACCCAGTCACGCACGCACAGAACGGGCACAATTTACTGATCACCAATACTTTGCACATCAGGGTGCACTTTAAACCACATCTGAACGAGGGCCAATATCAATTGGAGGACTTTGTATAAGCGCCACTTTACCCTAGTGGGGTTGTCTTACTGGATGTCACTTCGGCTAATGTATTTCTGCAAACCAGTATGACAGTATAGGACTGACCTTGGAACCGTCACACTTACAGGATTGTTCTGTTTCCCCTTGTGTGTCACTCACAGCGCAAGGTTCCAAGATTAGATGTGGCAGATGCTTTTAAGTACATTAAGGGTCACTTTTAGAAATATAAACAGTGTTAAAGAAAACGTCCTTTAAAAACCTTCCGCTTTCTATTCGCCATTTTATACGACAAACAGACGTCGCAGAGAGACAGGATTTTATTATTTAAGAAAAGTTCATGTGCGTTTTGTATGTAGACGGGCGGTGCAGAAAATGGACCTTGGAGAGAGGGCACTGTATATCGCCTTCATCATTACGGCAGCTGGCAGCACCGAGTACTGACTGTCCGTGTCACCTGGTGCCCCTTACCCAGAGACCCACAGCATAGTGATCTCCTTACATGCTGATAATAGGATGGGGTGTGTAACTTACGGGATGTGGTCATGTGACCGGCGCCCAGGATCCCGGCGGTCACCGTACCGCCTGACAGGGACCATTCCCACTTGATGACTCCCATAGAGTGGGAATAGATCCTGTGGAGAGCGCTGCGAGCCACCGAGACTGCAACGGGCTTTGTTGCGCTCGCCCCCCAGGGGCCCAGCCAGGGGCCCAGCGAGGGCAGTAGAGAGCCTGGCTGGGCCTCTGTACTTTTAAGGGGAGCATGGCCTAATCAACGGAAGCGTGGACCTGGGCCCCCACTGGGCCTCTCTATCAGACCTGGGCCCAGGTAATTTGTACCCTCCAGCCACCTCTCTCTTGGCGCCACGGCCTGTTCCTCCTATAGATCAGTCTCTCTAATGAAGAAGCTGCATTTTCCCATCTTCCGTCCGGTATTTTAGATTTAACACTCAGTTCTGGAACCGTGATTCCTACATGGCAAATAGAGAGGCTTGGGGATAGTGTAGCATTTAAAAGGTACTGTACTATTAGGGGTCAATTGGCTTATAAATGCCAATTTAGAAGCCAAAGTGGTCGCCCATAGCAACCAATGACGCTGTCTATCATTGTCTAAAAGGCAATGGAGAAATGATAGACAGCATCTGATCGGTTGCTATGGGAAACATCACCAATTCTCTGTTTTAGAAGCTTTCGTAATTTTAACCCTAAGTGTGTCCAAATCAGGGCCGGTTCTTGCCCTTTTGGCGCCCCGGGTGGGAAATAGGGGCGTGGCTTCATACAGGGGGCGTGGCCAGTTACGCCCCCTGTACAGTAGAGTAGCGCCGCTGAAAAAAAATAAAAAATGAATACTTACTATCCCCGCTCCCGACTGCTGCAGACCTCTGCCGGCGCCGCTCCTCTCATTGGATCTGGCATAGAAAGACACTAGAGGTCAATTATGACCCCTAGCGTCTGTGTCAGTCCCACAATGCTGTGCGGTGAGTGATGGCACAGCAAAGGTCCACTCCACGAAGGGAAACTAGACGCGTAGCGTCTAGTTCCCTTCACAGCGGGGAACCAGCGGGGGACACAGCGGGCAGCGGGGGGCACAGCAGTAGCGGATCTTGCCATGGTGCGGCGCCCTCCGGATGGCGAGGCACCCTCCGGATGGCGAGGCACCCTCCGGAAGGCGGCACCCCGGGCAAAAGTCCTGCTTGCCCGTGGCAGGATCCGCTACTGGTCCAAATGTTATAGATTACTCAGGATCTAATGATATCATTGGTACTGAGGTCGTGGGACAACACGGCTGGATACTACATACAGCAAACTGTATGGGAATATATATGGGAGACCGGCAGATTTGATACCGGTTGTCACTATACCGACAGCAGAATCCCATCAGCCGGAATCCTGGCAGCGAGTCCCCTTGCGGGCTTGCTGCGTTCGCCACGCTTTGGGCTCGGTGGAGAGCTTCGCTTGCCACGGGTTTTATTCCCACTTGGATGATGGCATGGACTGGGCTGCGGTCAGGATTTACCCCGCTGTTGGGATTCCGGCGTCAATATCCTGATCGCGGGGATTTTGACAGGTGCTATATTAACCGCATCCCACTGTATTATGGTGGTTATTCTGAGTTGATCGCTAGCTGCATTTGTTCACAGCGCAGCGATCAGGCTAAAAAAATGGCAGTTCTGCACATGCGTATGCGGCGCAATGCGCACGCGCGACGTACGGGCACAACGAACGATGCAGTTTTGCACAGGGTCTAGCGATGCATTTCAGTTGCACTGGTGGCCGCAGAGTGATTGACAGGAAGTGGGCGTTTCTGGGTGGCAACTGACCATTTTCAGGAAGTGTTCGGAAAAATGCAGGCGTGCCAGGGAAACCGCAGGTGTGGCTGGGCGAACGCTGGGCGGGTGTCTAACATCAAATCCGGAACTGAATAGTCTGAAGTGATCGCAAGCGTTGAGTAGGTTTTGAGCTACTCTGAAACTACACAGAAAATGTTTGCAGGCGCTCTGCGATACAACCGCTCACACATCTGCTAAGCTAAAATACACTCCCAGTGGGAGGCGGCATAGCGTTTGCACGGCTGCTAAAAACTGCTAGCGAGCGAACAACTCGGAATGACCACCTATGTTTGTTAAAAATCATGCTCGACACCGGAGCTGACATTTCCAGCCAAAGTGCAGAGGAATTTAAATTCAGTGGGCTGTGATTATATTTTATCACAAGCAAAAGAGGAGGGGGCAAGAATGACAGCCCAGAGAATCCCAGAAAACCATGAATCTGTGCCATACAGTGGCATTATCAGCCCTACTGCCTGCCTATTATCGGTACTAGTACGGTGCAGATATTCTGCCAGACTTGTGTTCTGTTACAGTAACGTTTCAGTCTGTAAACCTAATTTGGTAGAAGACAGTGATGGATAACAAAAATCCTTAAAAGTATCTGAAATGTTACAAGTGTAATTATTGACATAATGAAAATAGAGTAATAGTTATAACTTGTATGGTATGCCAATGGAGAACTGTGGGATAATACAATGCTTTATTTATTAATGGCATTTCTTATTACTATGCTGTAGAATAAGTTTAGACAGATAATACATAATAGTTGCATACCAAACAGTTTTTGTCAAGGGATCTTGTTGTAGACCACAGGTTCTCAAACTCGGTCCTCAGGAACCCACACAGTGCATGTTTTGCAGGTCTCCACACAGAATCACAAGTGAAATAATTAGCTTCACCTATGTACCTTTTAAAATGTGTCAGTAAGTAATTAATACACCTGTGCAACTGCTGGGTTACCTGCAAAACATGCACTGTGTGGGGTCCTGAGGACCGAGTTTGAGAACCTATGTTGTAGACCATCATCGATGTAACTAATTCCAAGTGCATGACACAAATATGCCTGCCTCAGTGTACTGTATGTAGGTGAGAATATCATCCTTTAAAGTTGCATTTTTAAACCAGACTCGGCCCTCAAAGCCTTGTTACATACAGTCCAGTTATTAAGGATAGATAGCTGACCACAGATGATTAATTCAAAATAATAACTATACTAATTAAGTCACCTGAGTTCAAGCATAGATGGGCTTAAAACCATTGGTTCTCATCACCAGTCCTCAAGTACCACTAACAGGTCATGTTTTGTGGTTATCTATAAATCATGCACAAGTGAGTTACTTTATTTTGCTGAGTCAGTAATTATCCCACCTGCTTCCACAGACAGAAATCCTCAAAACATGGCCTGTTGGGAATACTTAATGGTTGTGGTTAGCAACTACTTAAAGCAAGGACTGTTAGGAGGCTTTGAGAACCAAGGGGCATCTATACTAAGCCTTGCAGAATGATTAAGCGGAGGGAGATAAACTACCAACTAATCAGCTCCTAACTATCATTTTTCAAATAGCCTGTAACATGGCAGTTGGGAGCTGATTGGCTGGTACTTTACCTCTCTTCACTTTATCATTCTCCAAGACTTAATACATGTCCTTCAAAGTTTGGGAACCACTGATTTACCATATGGTTTAAGCATTCTTACAGTTCTCTGCGTTTAATGGAATCCTCCTATATTTGTTTTTGTTCCCCCAATAACTGCTGATAGACTATTTATTTTACTCACCAGAAGCAGACGTGGGTTTGTGTCACAGTGTAAAATGCTGCATATATTTCCCATCTGACCCATTAAATCACTCTTGCATTGCAATGTTCCCAAAAAAAAAATCTGCTGTGCACATTTATTTCTCCTACGTAGTACACTGAATGCTACGTGTACAATTTTTTAATGTCTTTACAGTCTTTGTGCTAATTTTGATCTTTAAGATTCAGAGGACAACACAAAGTATGCAGTTCTGCTTGGCTTTTCATTCTTTATTATCTTGCAGAAATATCAAATCTCCTAATTTCGTGCTTAACAAATTCTGATGCTGGGATAATCCTTATATTTGTTTAATGCAGAAACATCTGTGCAAAGAAAAAAAATATACCATCTGGTTTTCTCTTCTTACCTAAAAAGAGATTAAGCTATTCCGTAGGAACTCTAAATGAAAAGTGCAACTGTATTCAAGTTGTAATTATTTATTTGTGTTCAGCCAACTTGCTCTGCAGTGCTGCAAAAATAATGGATAGAAAGTAAGTACATTCACATCCAGATCTATCAAGCCTTGGAGAGTGTTAAATTGCATGGTGATATAGGGGTCTATTTACTAAGCCTTGGATGGAGATAAAGTAGTGGAAATAAAGTACCAGCCAATCAGCTCCTAACTGCTATGTCACAGGCTGTGTTTGAAAAATGACAGCTTTGAGCTGATTGGTTGGCACTTTATCACCTTGCAATTTATCACTCTCCAAGGATTGATAAATCTGGACCTCAATTCTGATACAGTAGATAAAGAGGACGCAGAGAGTGGAAGTTTTACAATATAAAGCCATGGTTCTTAACCTTTTCAAGTGCTCTTACCCCTTCAGTTTTCATATTTTGTTGTCATAGTCCTTCATTTATTATGAATGGCCTATTCATCACAATATCCAACTTGACGCGAGTTGCGGTGGCAGGGTTGGACTGGCCCACAGGGGTACAGGCAAAACCACCAGTGGGCCCTATTGCCTGGGGGCCCACCCCCTTCTGTAGGGATCAAGTTCCAGACTGTGCTGTTACTAATCTAGTACATTATCATTCATGAACTACAGTATTTACTGTATATATTTATCAATGGGACCAACACATGCAAAATAGTTAGGCAAACCAATGTGGCGGCTGGGCACACCCCCTCTAGAGACTGGCCACACCCCTAAACATGGGCCTCTACCACTGTATTCCTCCAGTGGGCCCTACATGACCCAGTCCTACACTGTGCGGTGGTGAATTCTTAAGTACTAAAGCAATTCAATACTACTCTAATACTGCTCCAGTGCGGGCACAACTGCTCCGAAAAGCATCCGCCCCTGTGAACCCCAACACTGCTACCAAAATAGCAGAGTCACTTACCTCTTCCGATCTGGCCCACTTAGCATGAGTTATCTGAGTTCATGCATGAATACAGCTGCGGGTCTAGCGGCGTGGAGGTGGCATAGAGATATCTTCTTGGTTCCCTCTTCGCAACCCCGGAACTCCTCTCCGTAGGATGGAGCGGGGCACCAGGAATCAGCACCATCTGAAGGCGGCATTGATTCCCGCAAGCACTTTCAATTTTAAAAGTTTGCTGAATACTATGCGGACCCATCTGAATAGGCCATTATGTGTTTTGTCTTAGAAGGCATTATCCTTTTGAATTTATGGCTTAAACACGCCAAGACGTGGCGGCTTTTATAAGCTGCACTTAGCAAGTAAACCCCTAATAATCTGGTACTCTCTGTCCGCCTTTCCCAGGGCATCAGTTCATTGACTGCTACAGTTTTTATTTCTGGTAAGTATTGCCATTCTTGCCTAAACCCATTCAGTTATCATTTTCAGAATTAAGAAATATTGGCTAAAATATTGCATAAATAACAAAAAGTTTTTTTAAGATTAGCATTAAGAATCCAATTCAATTGGTCACGAGCGAGGCGAACTGCCATTGCAACTGGGGGAAACGTTGGCAACAGGACCTTATCTCACCTAGGATTTGATGATTTTTGTATTCAAAAGGGCTGGGGGAAAAAAAATCCCGGAGTCGGTGGCTGCCGTAAGTGTGGCATCATGGCTAATTGAATTGACCCTTTAATTGGATTTGTCATAGAAAAAAGTAAATGAGAAGCATTAACCGCTTGAACGTAAAATACTTTTATAAAATCTAATTTTATTTATTTATGTTTTATTTTCGAAATAAGTCTATTAATAGCAAGCGTTTTTTTATTAGAGATGTGCGGTTCAGTTTTTTTAGAAATCTGAACTTACCCAAATTCAGGAGATCCGAGACAAACCAAGTCCTGATTTGGAGCTTCCCTCATTTCAGAACTCGAATTTAAAATCAGTATCTTGGGATTTGGATTGCTTGCAGCGGCTCTTACTTACTTTTGGTAGGGGGGCTGCCACTACCCCTGTGCCCGGAGAGGAAACAGCCAGTCCCCCAGGTCCCTGCATCTGCGCAATGGATCTGGCAGGTGATGGGACTGGCACATGTGCAGATACTGTGGTGTGAATGCGCATGCCTAAACCCCAGGTTTCTAGGAACTGCACTGACTGCAGCCCATAAAAGCTGCAATGGGCAGCGCCAAAGTCAGTAAACGACTTCCTACAGGAAATCTACAGGAAGCCAGCTGTCTGCTTATCGCAAGCCCGGTCTGGCAGTCCCGGTGGGATGAAACACCTCCCTTCATGATGTCAGGTGCCATTTCACACAAGAGTGTGTGGTCAAAATTAACTGGAAATTAATCTTATTGATCCTAATAATACAGTAGTTACAAAAATAGGTCCAAATTACGTGATTTTAGCTGTTTTTATAAATTTGAAAGATATCCAAAACCGCAACAAAATCTGAATCAAAACACGTGAGGGTAGTTTTGTCCAAAAAATTAAAAACAAAACAAGAACACTGAGGGTGGTTGTGGTAAAACCAAAACACAAGGGTCCGCACTCATCTCTAATTATTAGCTGCCGCTAAATTCTATGTTTAATGTTTACTAAATTGGTGATATAGCCGGTTCTAGACCTTGTGGAGCTCAGGGATAAAGGTTCTTTTGGGTGCCCCCATGTTGAAAATAGGGACGGTGCACGCTAAAGGCAACTAAAATATAGGGGCGTGAACACAGAATAGTACCAATTCACATTACATCGCACAGTAGTGTCCTTTATTCACATTACGCCACACAGTAGTACACCTTATACACTTTACACCACACAGTAGAGGCACTTATACACTTTACACCACACACGTTATGCCACAGTAGAGGCACTTGTTCACGTTACACCACAGTAGAGCCGCTTATACATGTTATGCCACAGTAGAGCCACTTATACACATTACACCACAGTAGAGCTGCTTATACATTTTATGCCACAGTAGAGGCGATTATTCACATTACACCACAGTAGAGCCGCTTATACATGTTATGCCACAGTAGAGCCACTTATACATGTTATGCCACAGTAGAGACGATTATTCATGTTACACCACAGTAGAGCCACTTATACACATTATGCCACAGTAGATTCCCTTATACATGTTATGCCATGGTAGAGCCCCTTATACACGTTACACCACGCTAGAGCCGCTATGGAAGTAGCTGTATTTAAATATTTACTTGTTTAAATAAAATAAATTAAAAACACTATGTATGCCCCGACTGACCAGACCTCACAACCCCCAATCCCTTAATAAAAATAATGCCCCAAATGTGACCTCCCACAGACCTGATAACCCCCCAATCTCTCACTGAAAATAATGCCCCAAAACTGACCCCCCCCCCCCCCCCCCCAGAATTGATAATCTCCCAATGCCTCAATGAAAATCGCATCGTACGGGTACAAAGAGGATCGGTGCTGGGCGATGGATTTAACGAAGAATCCATTCGCACAGCTGATTGCAAGGTGATTGACAGAAATAAGGCGTTTGTAGGTGTCAACTGACCGTTTTCGGAGAGTGTCTGGAAAAACGCAGGCGTGTCCAAGCGTTTGCAGGGCGGGTGTCTGACGTCAGTTCCGGGACTAAAAAGACTGAAGTGATCGCATCGGCTGAGTAAGTCCAGAGCTACTCAGAAATGGCAAAAAACGTTTTTGTGCCGTCAGCTGCAAAAGCGTTCACACATTTGCACAGCAAAAACACACTCCCCTATGGGCGGCGACTATCTGATCGCAATGCTGCAAAAAGTTGCTAGCGAGCGATCAACTCGGAATGACCCCCCCATGTGCACTGCAGGTGGGGCAGATATAACATGTGCAGAGAGAGTTAGATTTGAGTGGGTTACATTGTTTCTGTGCAGGGTAAATACTGGCTGCTTTATTTTTACACTGCAATTTAGATTTCAGTTTGAACACACCCCACCCAAATCTAACACTCTCTGCACATGTTATATCTGCCCCCCCCCCCCCCCCCCCCCCTGCAGTGCACATAGTTTTGCCCAACTGCTAACAAATTTGCTGCTACGATCAGGTCTGAATTACCCCCTTAATTAGATTCCAATAGCTGGATGCAACTGTGAGGTTGAAGGTGGACCAAACATGGTCAGGGAAGCTGTCAGGGACTTCATTACCACCCCTGACTGTTGGATGACTATGGTCAGAGCACCGCTATTCAACACACTTCATGGGAGTCATGGGACCCACAACACAATTGGGTATGAAAAATGAGAGTTAGGAGCTGACTGGCTGGAACTTTATCTCTGTGCACATTATCTCCATCCAAGGCTTAGTAAATAGACCCCTTAGCAGTGGCGCATGCAAGGGGGGGGGGGGTTCCGAGTACCTGGAAACCCCCCCTGAAGACCTGTTTTTTTATTTTAGAGACGGAGACACAGCTGCGCGATCGTGGAGTTGCTTTAACAGAGAGCTACGTAGCTTTCTCTGCATAGTGCTTTCTCTGCATAGTGCATACAGAAAATAAAGTCCGGAGGGAGCTGTGAGCTGCACATGCTCAACCACAGCAGCTCCCTCCTTCTTAGGCAGCTGGTCTGCTCTACGCCCCTCGGCTGGTACCAGCGACGGACTGGGGCCTCGATTCGGCCCTGGCATCTGTGAGCGCGCACGTCACAGGGGGGGCGCACCGCACGACATATGGGGGCGTGCCGCGAGTCATGGGGGTGTGGACTCGCGGCACGCCCCGTTACCATGGCAATGGTTGCTGGGACGGGGCGCGCCACAGGTCCAGGGGCGTGGACTCGTGGCACGCCCCCATTTCCATGGAGACCATGGAACCAGAGAGCCGGACGCTGCGCTGCGCGCGCCCTTCCCGGCTCTCTGAGTGACCAATTCGGCCACCTGCCCATCGGCCCTTCTGGCATGTGCCAGAAGTACCAGATGGCCAGTCCGGCCATAGCTGGTACTGTATACATAAATGTGTAACTGTATGTAAGTTTGTGCATGTATGTTTGTTTGCATGTGCTGGTATATGTATGTATTAATGTGTGTGAGATATATATATATATATATATATATATATATATACTGTATGCACATTTTCTCTTGTGCTTGTGATTAAAAATGAAGGCACCGGGTGCAGTATGCTGAAAGTAGCAGGGGAGTGCTGGGCTCTACTAATATTCATGTATATGCAGTGTGTATATATATATATATATATATATACACACACACACACAAACACACATATGTATATATATATCTATCACACATATATAACATATATATATATATATATATATACATACACACACACACACACACACACACACACACACACACACGGAAACCCCCCATAGTAAATCCCGCGTTTGCCACTGCTTAGATCACTATTGCGCATAGGCTCGACAACCCAGACATCCACGCCGTCTGCTGGAACGCAACTTACTTTGGCAATTAATAACAGTTTATAGCACAGCCCAGCGGCCTAACAATCTTTTTAAAGGATTGGATTCTGGGAGAATATGTAAAGACTAACAAATTAAATCTTTACAAAAAAGTTATAACGCTAATATAGAAAAGAATGTTAACAAGTAAATGGTTACAGAGGTACATACATGAAAGTAAATTCAAATAAAACGGACAAAAACGTGCAGATTAACACACAGAAAATCTGCCCAGAAGAAACGGTAGGTAAGCAGGTTAAACTTATTGCGTCATGGACCCCTCAGTATGAATACCGAACAAAAGGTGATAAAGCCTTTTAGCAGCAGAGCATCATACCTTGGGTGATGTCACCTATAAGATTGCTCCGCCCCACTTTTTTAATTATATGGGACCAGTTGTCATAATTGTTATAACTATCATTTCCAATTACACTGTTAAGGGCTGATGTCTGTCTCAATTTGGTGCCCAGTCTGCATAAGCATGAGTATATTCAGGGCCGTTTTTTCGTATGGGCTCAGTGGGCTCTTGCCCAAGGGCCCAGGAGTATAAGGGCCCTAGGCTGATAGCTGAGGGTCCCCGCTTTCCAAGGGTACCAGATTTTTTAAAATAGGCCTTAGGGAACAGGAGAAATCCGACTTCAAAGCAGTGATCCCCATCCAAGCCTGTTAATTGCTCTTCCCAGCCAGATATCTCGGGTTCTGTCTGACTTAGAGTTTTTCTGAGGGTATAATCCAAAAGCCAGGACTCTCTCCCTTTGGTGGACACTGGCAGCTTGTCTCTACTATGCCCAGAACCAGAGATATCAGCCTTCCAGCAGCTGGTCCCTGCTCCAGCTCCATACGCCTAATATGCAGTGCAATAATTTCATTGGTGAATTGCTTTGGCTCCTGAACTCTGATCCACAAGTCCCCAGAACCTCCTGAAAGGTGGCACTCTCTAGTTTTTTATCCCATTCAAATCTAAGAAACTTATTTCCAAAAACTTGAAATATCTGCAGTCAAGCAAGCTGCCCTCCCACCAGAAAATGATAACTATTAAGCCCGCTCCACTATCCACCCCTCCCCTACGTATTATACACCCCCTACCACCCTGGAAGTCTTGTACCGGGGCCTCTTCATTCAGCCCAATGCCCCCTTTTACAGTTTAGTGTTCTCCCTCCTGCCCCATCTGCGCAGTAAAGGAGTAATTAGCAGAGATTACTGCTCCAGGTCCTACATGTGGAGCGGAAGACAGAACACCCCCTGTCACCCGTGGGACACAAAATCTGCCACTGATAACACCCCCCACCCCTACCGCTGGAGGATGAGTAGGGTTCCCAGTGCATTGCTGTGCCCAAGGGCCTACACTGCTGTTAAGACGGCCCTGCTTGTGTTTCACAATTTCAAATTAGTGTGTTGAAGAGAACTGAAAGCTCTTCTTAGACTATACATCTACCCTTTAGACCATGAGGGCATTTGTAAGCCACTGCTTCTCATGGGTTGGAGGTGAAAATGTAAAACGCAACTCACAGTCAGTGTAAAGGGAATACATATTATTATTATTATTATTATTATTATTATTATCCTTTATTTATACGGCGCCACAAGGGTTCCGCAGCGCCCAATTACAGAGAACATAACCAAATAAAACAGGAAAACAGCAACTTACAGTTGATGACAATATAGGACAAGTACAGGGTAAATAAACATAGCTACATCAGCAGATGACACTGGAATAAATATCAGGTGGCAGAAGACTGCTGGAGTTGGTGCAGCTGAAGATTATTAAAGTAAGAAAAAGGATAAGCACATGAGGGAAGAGGGCCCTGCTCGCGAGAGCTTACATTCTACATTCGTACATATAAAATCATCGCCGGGCGGGATGACGGCAGTCACATTAAAGATCCCGACATCGGAGGGGGTAAGTATTTTTACCACCCCCTGTCCCCTACCGTAACCCTCAAGGGGTGGCAGCTACGGCTAACCCTCAGGAGGTGTCGGCTATGCCTAACCCTAACCCTAACCCTTTCTCCCCCGGGCCCTAACCCCGATAGTCATGCTTGCAGGGTGGTCTTCAGGTTGCCGGCGGCCGAGCTCCCAATGACCACCATACCGGCACCGGAATCCCGACCGCCGGCATACCAACAGATTTTCTCCCTCTTGGGGGTCCACGACCCCCCTGAAGGGAGAATAGATAGCGTGCCGCGCGTAGCGCTTCACCATGCCCACAGCGTGGTGAGCGCAGCGAGCCCGCAAGGGGCTCATTTGCGCTCGCCCAGCTGTCGGTATGCTGGCGGTCGGGATTCCGGCGCTGGTATGCTGGTCGCCGGGAGCCCGACCGACGGCAACACATACTACACCCTGCTTGCATGCTTTACACTGATAGTTAAATAATATGCCAAAAATTGATTTACAAAAAAAATCCTTGATATTAATTCTTTATTTATTTTGTCACCCGAAGCATCTATGCCAAACTAGATTTGAGTTGTGCACACAATCTCATATTTACCGTACTAGAATAGGTGACGCGTGAAAATGTGTTTCAACTCCTTTGATGGTCACTATAATAGTTCCTGGTCCTTTGGGCTGTATAATGCATGACCCTTTTCATAAAAATGTATAAATAGGGCAACATTGTGGCAAAGTGGTTAGCATTACTGGCTCATGGCACTGATGATATAAGTTCAATGACGTGCTCCTCGTGTTTGCATGAGTTTCCTCCGGAAGATCTAGGTTCCTCCCACAGAACACACCGGCAGGTTAATTGGAGTCTAACAAAACTAACCCTACTATGTGCACGCACCTGTATGGTAGGGTACAGCTCCAATGAAGCAAGGACTGATATGAATGACAAATAGTCCCTGTGCAGTGCTGTGTATATTTGTAGCCTTGTATAAAACCAATAATAACAATATTCTCAGGAGAATTTCTCCAAACATTATTCATAAGCTGATTTCTTTTTAAGTCAGTGGAATACCCTTTCTTGCTTTTATCATCAATATGGATTTTTTTACTATGGATTTCTGTAAAGTGCAGGTAATATTAGAAAGGCCTGAGCCACAAGCTGTTCAGAGATGTCTAAGCTTGTCAGTTACCGCCAGATCATGAAGGGATTTCTCAATGTAGTTTCTCCTAGAGCAGCATTGACAAAAGAGGCCATAGAGGCTTTTCAAACTTTAAAGAAGAGTTTTAGTTCCGCCCCACTACTCATGTATCCAGATCCGCAGCGACCTTTTATTGTTGAGGCAGAGATATCAGAGGTAGAGGTAGGAGCCGTTCTCTTACAGCAATCATCAGACTGCTTCAATTTCTCTTCCAAATTTTCAATCAGAAGACAACTATGATATTGGAAAAAACGAGAATTGTTGGTTATGAATTGGGATTTTGAACAGTGGACACATTGTCTAGAGGAAGCTGCTCATCCAATAATAGTTTTTGCTGATTACAAAAGTTTATAATTGAAAAAGGCTAATAAATCCAATCCTTCTGAGACTGAGTGGACTCTGCTTTCATATGATTTAATAATAATAATAATAATGATAATTTTATTTATATAGCGCTCTTTTTCCAATAGGACTCAAGGCGCTTAACAGATACATAGCATAATATAGTACAGAAAATAATGAAGTATAGAAAAGCTTTTCATAAAATACAGAAGCATGGAGATACTAAAGGGACATTATGGAAATGCTTGAGTAAACAGAAAAGTCTTGAGTCTACTTTTGAAGGATTCTATAGTTGGGGCCTCTCGCACTGTGCGGGGAAGTGAGTTCCATAGAGTCGGAGCCGCATGACTAAAAGCTCGACCCCCAGATGAATTATGGGAGATTCTAGGAACTGCTAAAAGTCCTTCATCTACAGATCGCAGTAATCGAGTGGGGCAGTATGGGGTCAGAAGCTGCTTCAGGTACCTTGGGCCCTGGTCATGTAGTGCTTTGAAACTCAGTAAGCCAATATTGAAGATGATTTGCCATCTTACAGGCAGCCAGTGAAGGGAGTAGAGGATGGGTGTTATGTGGTTAGAACGTGGCTGGTTGGTTAACAGCCTGGCAGCTGTGTTTTGCACCAGCTGTAAGGGGTGCAATTTTTTTGCTGGGAGACCAAGGTAGAGGGCATTACAGTAGTCTAATCGAGATGATACAAATGCATGGATGACTTTTGGCAGACTTTAGGATTTAAAGGCTACTTCTACATTTAAAAGGCTTTATTTCACAAAATACAACTAAGTTAAATGTGCTATTAGTTTCAGTTGCTTTTAATGTTCCAGTCACCTACTGCAGATTCCAGGTTGGACTTCTCTCCAGCATACGTAGCCTCCATTTTTGCAGGAACTACAGTAGCAAGCTTCTAGGTTTAACCTAGGCTAAAGTTGTCCGGCCACAGTGAGCAAAGATGGGCCGGACAACTTTAACATGTTTTTGAGTGTTTATTTATTTTAAAAGGAGGGGTGAAGGACTTCTAGGGCACTGTAAGTCTTGTTCCGGCTCTGCCTACAAATCCTGGGCTGTCAATGTGCTGTCTCCACATCAATGTTTTATTTGGATGAGCACTTGAAATGCCAAGAATGTGACTGGTTTTATTTATTTTTGTTATTGTGGTCAAGCAGACAGAGACAGCAGTATTATAATTATTAATATTATTATTATTATTCTTTCTTTATATGGCGCCACAAGGGATCCGCAACACCCAATTTCGGAATCGGATGTAGAGCCATAGTGTCTACATCCCCCTACAAGTCTTTTGGTGATAGACTAACCAGAACATTTCCAAATTTTTTTGAAGCACTTTTGTGTGTATAGATATAAATATATCTTAGTAACCAAACATGGTGGAGTATGAGAGTGAGGATTTATTTTTAATGAGTTAATAAAAGTTATGTTTTAATTATTAGTCATATAACAAAAACAAGAGTGCACCCACACAAGGGTCTTCTGCAAAGTTGTTTTTTCTCTAGTTTCTCCCTGACTCTGGGTGCACCACCAGGTACAATTATTAGGAAGTATACCTACTATACATATGATCATAATTCTGGTTCTATAAATTATCGTTTGAATTTTGAGGACTGGTGCGGAGTCACACCCTTGTTCGTGGATACATAGCCTCCAAGTATACAGGGAGGGTCTGGGGGTGGCTTGGGAGGGTTAATTTGCACTCCCCTGCGGCTGCTATTGGGGGTCATTCCGACCCGATCGCTCGCTGCAGTTTATTGCAGCGCAGCGATCGGGATGGAACTGCGCATGCGCCAGCGCCACAGTGCGCCGGTGCATGCCGGACGGCCGAAGGCCTTTGGTCCGTAGCGATCGCCTCTGCCTGATTGACAGGCAGAGACATTGCTGGGCGGGAGGGGGCGGCACGGCGGCGTTTGGCCACTGTTTTGGGGGCGCGGTCCGGCCAACGCAGGCGTGGCGGGACTGTGCGGGGGGAGGGCCGCAGCGGCTGTGTGCAAATGCAAAACATCACCGCTGTGCGATGCTTTTGCATTTCTGCGGGGGGCGGGGGGGCCCTCACTGACATACGATCAATTCGGAATGACCCCCACTGTCTGCAGCCGCTGGAGGGAGGGGGGATCCTGCCGTGCTGACCGATCAGCAGTGATCAGCAGCACGGCAATCAGGACCTTCCGGTCTCTCTGACAGCAGCAGCAGAGGGAAGTTTCTCTTCCCTGCCGCTGCTAACATTCTCTATCTGACTGGTCGCATCCTGTGCGACCAGGTCAGATAGAGCACTTGCAGGCATGGTCGCATCTGAATCTGGGAATGTATGGGAGATGGGAGCAAATTACAATTGACCATTTTCTCCCAAACCCTGTAAAATGGCCAAAAGTGTTCATCAGACAAATTGGTTAAATTTAGCAGTTCAAACACAATTCTGTAGATATTGAGCAAATACAGACAAGGCAGCTATACTTGCAATGAGAGGACTCAGGACGCTTAATCAGACTAAAGGACAATCCAAAATGAAAGTAGAGGTAGAGCTTCACAGATGGTCTCCTAGTAAGCTTATGTAAATAGCTCTTGGACACCAGAGGCCAGCACCCGCCATCCCCATACGCTATATCCGACAGCTGCAGACCCCCAATATCCAGATGGCATAAAGGAGAAGACCAAGAGTGGCAGTGAGGTGCTCCCACTCACATTCCACTCCCACACCCAGCTATCAGCCAGTATTACTCGTATGTGAACTTCCTGTAAGTATACAGCATTTGCATAGACTGCTGTGCAATAGTCTAAACTTAGCTGGGTTATGTTATAGCCATTGGCTGAACAGCCAATCAGACACTTTTCTTCCAACCGGGTCGCATTCGGGAAAAACCCTGGTATAGAGCAGGGTCGTGGACCTGGGTCGTTTGTGTTCCCACATAGCGAAAACCAGGGTCGATCCACAGGTGAAGCAGAAAACGCAAAGCTCTTGTTTATTTCTTTCAGCTATCTAACCTCACTTTAATGTTTATATTGTGTGTTGGAAACTCAAATACCATGCTATTTAAGTAATGTATAAAAAAAAAATGTGGGATATATATATACAGCATCGGTACTATCTTCTTTATTATTCACATCATCAAAAAAATATATGCAGGTCGACGTTTCAGTCCTGTAAGGACCTTTGTCAAGACACACCGGGGGAGATTCAAATGTTTGAAAAGTCGGTTGGGAGTCTGTTTTTTCCTGTCTATTAGATAGGAAAAAACAGACTCCCAACTGACTTTTCAAACATTTGAATCTCCCCAACAATGTCCAGGAATAGCAGCAGCATATCTCCCACTGCCCGCGGCATGCCTAAATAGCCAGACCGCAGACGTGCTGTAAACAAGCTTCCGGTCGCCACCAGAAGTACATGCATTCTATATACCAGTATGTGCTCCACCGGCCAGAAGTACGCGGCAATCGCGTCTAATCACGGCCGCAGAATGCAAAATCATAACAACTAATATAATAAGGACCTCAAGGTCCACATAACAATATATTCACATATAGCAATATCGTATGTTGTATATAATGATGTTATCAAATATACATTATAAAGTGCAGGTCAGCTCAATAGCCATCCAGTATGCCACAGCCAGTGTGGGAATATCTCCATAATATAGTATTCTATACAAATTAAAAATACACATATAAAAAACACAAAATCCATAGTACCGCTTGTACCGATGCTGTACTGGTGAGTGCCCATTCATTCTGCTCTTATATTGTCCGGACCCGGATGGTGATCCGGCTGGGCTGCACCCCTGAAGTTGTTCTACGGAAGATGTGAGTGCTAATTACCTGTTAATAATATATATATATATATATATATATATATAAATAACAGTTTCTTATATAGCGCAGCAATTTCCGGTGCGATATATATATATATATATATATATATAAAACAGTTTCTTATATAGCGCAGCAATTTCCGGTGCGATATATATATATATGTATATATATATAAATTGATTGGAAGAAGGCGGCACTCAGTCAGACTCTCATTGAAGAATTTAGGTCATTTATTTAGACCATGTAGGCCGACATGTTTCGGGGTGAACCCCCGTCCTCAGGGCCAAATACAGCAAGTGAACAGAACATGTGAAACAACATACATAAATACTGACACCCATTAAACACTAACATACTCACCTGTTCGTCGGCGCCACCGCCAGCCGCACCGCTCCGTTGGCTTCCGCATCGTGGGGTGATGACGTATAGCGTCGCGAAGCGATGACGCGCCGGGAGCGCCAGGCGAACAGGAGAGTAACCATGGCAACCGCCAGGCGCATCCCGAAGGCGCCGCTGCGGCACCTTCGGGACGCGCCTGGCGGTTGCCATGGTTACTCTCCTGTTCGCCTGGCGCTCCCGGCGCGTCATCGCTTCGCGACGCTATACGTCATCACCCCACGATGCGGAAGCCAACGGAGCGGTGCGGCTGGCGGTGGCGCCGACGAACAGGTGAGTATGCTAGTGTTTAATGGGTGTCAGTATTTATGTATGTTGTTTCACATGTTCTGTTCACTTGCTGTATTTGGCCCTGAGGACGGGGGTTCACCCCGAAACATGTCGGCCTACATGGTCTAAATAAATGACCTAAATTCTTCAATGAGAGTCTGACTGAGTGCCGCCTTCTTCCAATCAATTCATATAGTGGCTATTGTCACTAGGAGGGCACCGCAGCAATTATTATACTAAGGTACAAGGGAGTGCCGGGCCATTTTGTTATATATCTATATATATATCTATATATATATATATCTATATATATATATAACCTTAGAATTTCATTGTGACCCCATTCTTTCAGTGAACATATATTTTGATTTAGGGAATTTTTCCATAGAGAGAAGCCAAATAAATATAATTCCCAAATTGCAAGGCTATGATTAGCCTCTTTTGTAACTGAAAGGCCTCACCTTATGCAGAACCTCGAGGGAAGGCTGGTTGTCAATCATCATTTTGCCTCTTGCAATCAACCGTTTTCACTGTGTAACACAACAGAGAATGACAGCTCTGCTTCCTTATTTAACAGCCTGAGACTTTGCTGCACTGACCTCTGAGGTGGATGACTGGCTTCCAACGTTATTCCAGATCATTCAAATCAAACCAGCCTGCGGGCCAATTGCTCAGCTGCCACTCAACACTGCTTGCCCCAGAGCTGAACAAATTTCAGCACCTTGTGTTTATTCCTAAAACAAAAGGGTGTATTTATCAACTGACATTCTGCATTGTTTAACATGTACTCCACAAAGCCTGCCTCTCTTTTTCTACTTTAACCCTTCTGTTTCTTGTGTTCTTCTTAGCGGATGCTGTATTAATTATGAGCCTGTTGTAGTAGCGCTTGTTAATGCCAATTTAATTAAAAGAAGTGGGGAGTCTCCATAGTGATGATATTCAGCATATAGAATTTATGCGAAACCGAAGGTCCATCTGATATGTGCTTATCAAAACCATAAAAAGTCATTAAGTTCTGGTTATCTAAACAAGAGGGTCTTTATCTAAGTACCACGTAGGCATTCATGTTCTTAGTCACAAGCTAGAGCAAAGGTTGGCAGAAACTTTCCACTGTAAGAAAGCTGATCATTATTGTACCTTTAAAGGAGTCATTCACAGATTTAAAATTATAAGCTTAAAAGCAATACAGATATTTGATTTTTCTTCATCACGCTTTAAAGGAGATTTAGTAAAAAGCTGACTTGGGGGGTAATTCAGAGTTGATCGCAGCAGCAAATTTGTTAGCAGTTGGGCAAAACCAGGGGCAGATTGGGATTGTAAACCAGCCTGGGAAATTTATGGAAGCAGCCCTCATGGGGTGGGGTGGGGGGTGGGGCTGTTGAGGGGGTGAAGTCCATGAAGTGGGAGGGATTACTGCTCATAAAGACTGACTAAAGAAAGTGCGCAGAGTGTGTGTCGTTGGCACGCGCAAAATTTTAGGGGTGTGGCTTTGTCGGGGAAGGGGCGTGGTCATATAATACCGCCAATTCACATTACACCACACAGTAGTACCGCTTATACACAATGCACCAGATAGAACCTCCTATACACACTTCGCCAGGTACAGCACATTATACATATTCCGCCAGATAGAGCACGTTCTACACTTTATGCCAGGCAGAGCACATTATACACATTGCACCAGGTAAAGCACATTATACATATTACACCAGGTAGAGCACTTTATACACATTGCACCAGGCAAAGCACATTATACACATTGCGCCAGGTAGAGCACATTATACACAGTGCACCAGGTTAAGTACATTATACATATTGCACCAGGCAAAGCACATTATACATATTGCACCAGGTAAAGCACATTATACATATTGCACCAGGTAGAGCACATTATACATATTGCACCAGGTAGAGCACATTATACACTGCACCAGGCAAAGCACATTATACATATTGCACCAGGTAGAGCACATTATACATATTGCACCAGGTAGAGCACGTTATACACATTGCACCAGGTAAAGCACATTATACACACTGCACCAGGTAAAGCACATTATACATATTGCACCAGGTAAAGCACATTATACACACTGCACCAGGTAAAGCACATTATACATATTGCACCAGGTAGAGCACATTATACACTGCACCAGGCAAAGCACATTATACATATTGCACCAGGTAGAGCACATTATACATATTGCACCAGGTAGAGCACATTATACATATTGCACCAGGTAGAGCACATTATACACATTGCACCAGGTAAAGCACATTATACATATTGCACCAGGTAGAGCACGTTATACACATTGCACCAGGTAAAGCACATTATACACACTGCACCAGGTAAAGCACATTATACATATTGCACCAGGCAAAGCACATTATACACATTGCACCAGGTAAAGCACATTATACACATTGCACCAGGTAAAGCACATTATACACACTGTACCAGGTAAAGCACATTATACATATTGCACCAGGTAAAGCACATTATACACACTGCACCAGGTAAAGCACATTATACATATTGCACCAGGTATAGCACGTTATAACTTTGCGCCAGGCAGAGCACATAATACACATTGCACCAGGCAAAGCACATTATACACATTGTATCAGTTAGAGCACATTATACACATTGCACCAGGTAAAACACATTATACATGCTGCACTAGATAGAGCACGTTATACACATTGCACCAGCTAGAGTATGTTATACACATTGCACCAGGTAAAGCACGTTATACATGACGCACCAGGTAGAGCACGTTATACACATTGCAGCGGGTAGAGCACATTATACACATTGCACCAGGTAGAGCACGTTATACACTTTGTGCCAGGTAGAGCACGTTATACACTTATAAATATATATATAACTGCAGCAGAGCCCGGCACTCCTGATAGACGTTACAACGGCCCCAGTGCCATCCTAAAGAAGTTAGACGGGCAATTTGTTAGAGTTGGCACTCACCGGACTTATACATACAAATAAAGACACTGCACTACCACCAGCACAGTACTAATGTTTCAGAGATTAATCCTATGTATAAATCCGGTGAGTGCCGCCACTATCCAAATTGCCTATTATATATATATATATATATATATATATATATATACATATATAGTTATGGCACTCCCAGTCCCAATGTCATCCACCTGGGTGCCCTCCTCAGGAAACTATAGACCAATGCAGGGTACCTTAAACTATTCACCATAGGAAAGGAACCAGGCGGCACTCCAAGGATTTTGTTCAAGCAAAAAAAACGTGTATTCAAATAACAGTGCAAAAATATTAAACCAGCATAGTGCAAGCCACCAACGTTTCAACGCCCATCCGGCGTTTTTATCAAGGTGCTATGCTATAAAGTGCAATGTGACAACAGCATGAACAAAAAAAAAACATTTTTATACACAGAGCATCTCACTATGGGGATCATTCCAGTGGTACTGCCGTATAAATCCAGTCCAGTGGTACTGCCGTATAATTCCAGTGATACTGCCGTATAATTCCGGTGGTACTGGCATATAAGTCCAGTGGTACTGCCGAATAAATCCAGTCCAGTCGTACTGCCACATAATTCCAGTGATATTGCCGTATAACTCCGGTGGTACTGCCGTATAATTCCAGTGATACTGCTGTATATTTCCAGTGATACGGCTGTATATGTCCAGTGGTACTTCCGTATAAATGCAGTGGTACTGGTGTATAAATCCAGTCCAGTGATACTGCCGTATAAGTTAAGTGATACTGCCGTATATGTCCAGTGGTACTGCCATATAAATCCAGTGGTAATGGCGTATAAATCCAGTCCAGTGGTACTGCCGTATAAGTCCAGTCCAGTGGTGCTGCCATATAAGTTCAGTGGTGCTGTCCTGTGCTGTATATTATTTACTCCAAATAAGGGGTTATCAATATTTAATCCAAATAATTTTTACATGGTTTGCCCTGTGTGGTGTAGAGGTATGCTCTCCTGTGCTGCATTTTGTTATATAACTCCAGAAAAATAATGGAGAACAAAAATTTGGAGGATAAAATAGGGAAAGATCAAGAACCACTTTCTCCTACTGCTGCTGCGGTTGTTGCTACTAGGAGTAGATCGTCATCCCAGAGGGGAAGTCAGAAGACCACTTGTACACTCTTTTACTTCTTGGCATGATGTGCTGTTTGGGTACTATTTTTTTTTAAGTGCCATTCTGTCTGACACTGCAATGCCACTCCTAGATTGGCCAATTGTTTGTATCGCTTAGCTTAGCCATACTGCTACCTCATTGCACCTCTTTTACTTCTTTGCATGATGTGCTGCTTGGGGACTATTTTTTTTAAGTGCTATCCTTTCTGCCACTGCAGTGCCACTCCTAGATGGGCCATGAGTTTGTGCCACACACTTGTGTCTCTTAGCTTAGCCATCCAGCTACCTCATTGCACCTCTTTTTCTTCTTTGCATCATGTGCTGTTTGGGGCCTATTTTTTAAATCTGCCATCCTGTCTGCCATTGCAGTGCCACTCCTAGATGGGCCAGGTGTTTGTGCCGCACACTTGTGTCGCTTAGTTTAGTCATACAGCCACTTCAGTGTAACCTTTTGGCCTAAAAACAATATTGTGAGGTGTGAGGTGTTCAGAATAGACTGGAAATGAGTGGAAATGAATGTTATTAAGGTCAATTATACCGTAGGATCAAAATTACTGTATCCCCAAATTCTGTGATTTTAGCTGTTTTTATGTTTCCCCCCCAAAAATCATCCAGATCCAAAACCAAAACACGAAAGGATGGTTTTGGCAAAACCAATCCAGATCCAAAACACGAGCATGGAACCAGAACCAAAACCAAAACACGAAAAGTGTCCACAGCATATCTTTACTTTAAAGCTTTATCTTTAGTTATCTTTCTTTAATTAGTTTTATTTATTTAGTTAACCTTTTTTATATAGTTTTATTTATTTAGTTTTTATTTATTTAGTTTTATTTATTTAGCTTTATTTAGTTATTTAGTATTATTTATAGTGATGAGCGGGTTCGGTTCCTCTGCCTTTTTACACGGATCCGAGGCAGACTCGGATCTTCCCGCCTTGCTCGGCTAACCCGAGCGCGCCCGAACGTCATCATCCCGCTGTCGGATTCTCGCGAGGCTCGGATTCTGTCGCGAGACTCGGATTCTATATAAGGAGCCGCGCGTCGCCGCCATTTTCACACGTGCATTGAGATTCATAGGGAGAGGACGTGGCTGGCGTCCTCTCCATTTAGATTAGAAGAGAGAGAGTGAGAGTGAGACACTTGATTTACTGGAGCTTAGGAGTACTCAGAGAGTGCAGAGTTTACTAGTGACTGACCAGTGACCACCAGTGCAGTTTTTTTATTATATTATTATTTAATATAATCCGTTCTCTGCCTGAAAAAAAATGATACACAGTGACACAGTAACAGTATACCATATCTGTGCTCAGCCTCAGTGTGCTGCATCATCTATGTATATCTGACTGTGCTGAGTGCTCAGTGCTCACACAGCTTAATTGTGGGGGAGACTGGGGAGCAGTTATAGCAGGAGTACATATTATTTAACAGTGCACACTTTTGCTGCCAGAGTGCCACTGCCAGTGTGACTGACCAGTGACCACTGTCTGACCACCAGTATATTGTGATTGTCTGCCTGAAAAAGTTAAACACTTGTCGTGTGGTGTTTTTATTCTATAAACGCATTCTGCTGACAGTGTCCAGCAGGTCCGTCATTAATTATATAATATATACCTGTCCGGCTGCAGTAGTGATATATATATATATTTTATATCATTATCATCCAGTCTATATTAGCAGCAGACGCAGTACGGTAGTCCACGGCTGTAGCTACCTCTGTGTCGGCAGTCGCTCGTCCATCCATAATTGTATACCACCTACCTGTGGTGTTTTTTTTTTTCTATCTTCTTGATACTACTAGTAGCTTACTTTAGGAGTCTGCAATGCTGCTGACAGTGTCCAGCAGGTCCGTCATTATATAATATATACCTGTCCGGCTGCAGTAGTGATATATATATATTTTTTATATCATTATCATCCAGTCTATATTAGCAGCAGACGCAGTACGGTAGTCCACGGCTGTAGCTACCTCTGTGTCAGCAGTCGCTCCATAATTGTATACCACCTACCTGTGGTGTTTTTTTTTTCTATCTTCTTGATACTACTAGTAGCTTACTTTAGGAGTCTGCAGTGCTGCTGACAGTGTCCAGCAGGTCCGTCATTATATAAATATATACCTGTCCGGCTGCAGTAGTGATATATATATATATATTTTTTATATCATTATCATCCAGTCTATATTAGCAGCAGACGCAGTACGGTAGTCCACGGCTGTAGCTACCTCTGTGTCGGCAGTCGCTCGTCCATCCATAATTGTATACCACCTACCTGTGGTGTTTTTTTTTGCTATCTTCTTGATACTACTAGTAGCTTACTTTAGGAGTCTGCAGTGCTGCTGACAGTGTCCAGCAGGTCCGTCATTATATAATATATACCTGTCCGGCTGCAGTAGTGATATATATATATATTTTTTATATCATTATCATCCAGTCTATATTAGCAGCAGACGCAGTATGGTAGTCCACGGCTGTAGCTACCTCTGTGTCGGCAGTCGCTCGTCCATCCATAATTGTATACCACCTACCTGTGGTGTTTTTTTTTTTTTTCTATCTTCTTGATACTACTAGTAGCTTACTTTAGGAGTCTGCAGTGCTGCTGACAGTGTCCAGCAGGTCCGTCATTATATAATATATACCTGTCCGGCTGCAGTAGTGATATATATATATTTTTTATATCATTATCATCCAGTCTATATTAGCAGCAGACGCAGTATGGTAGTCCACGGCTGTAGCTACCTCTGTGTCGGCAGTTGCTCGTCCATCCATAATTGTTTACCACCTACCTGTGGTGTGTTTTTTTTTTCTATCTTCTTGATACTACTAGTAGCTTACTTTAGGAGTCTGCAGTGCTGCTGACAGTGTCCAGCAGGTCCGTCATTATATAATATATACCTGTCCGGCTGCAGTAGTGATATATATATATTTTTTATATCATTATCATCCAGTCTATATTAGCAGCAGATGCAGTACGGTAGTCCACAGCTGTAGCTACCTCTGTGTCGGCAGTCGCTCGTCCATCCATAATTGTATACCACCTACCTGTGGTGTTTTTTTTTCTTCTATCTTCTTGATACTACTAGTAGCTTACTTTAGGAGTCTGCAATGCTGCTGACGGTGTCCAGCAGGTCCGTCATTATATAATATATACCTGTCCGGCTGCAGTAGTGATATATATATATATTTTTTATATCATTATCATCCAGTATATATTAGCAGCAGACGCAGTACGGTAGTCCACAGCTGTAGCTACCTCTGTGTCGGCAGTCGCTCGTCCATCCATATGTATACTAGTATCCATCCATCTCCATTGTTTACCTGAGGTGCCTTTTAGTTGTGCCTATTAAAATATGGAGAACAAAAATGTTGAGGTTCCAAAAATAGGGAAAGATCAAGATCGACTTCCACCTCGTGCTAAAGCTGCTGCCACTAGTCATGGCCGAGACGATGAAATGCCAGCAACGTCGTCTGCCAAGGCCGATGCCCAATGTCATAGTACAGAGCATGTAAAATCCAAAACACCAAATATCAGTAAAAAAAGGACTCAAAAATCTAAAATAAAATTGTCAGAGGAGAAGCGTAAACTTGCCAATATGCCATTTACCACACGGAGTGGCAAGGAACGGCTGAGGCCCTGGCCTATGTTCATGGCTAGTAGTTCAGCTTCACATGAGGATGGAAGCACTCAGCCTCTCGCTAGAAAAATGAAAAGACTCAAGCTGGCAAAAGCACAGCAAAGAACTGTGCGTTCTTCGAAATCACAAATCCACAAGGAGAGTCCAATTGTGTCGTTTGCGATGCCTGACCTTCCCAACACTGGACGTGAAGAGCATGCGCCTTCCACCATTTGCACGCCCCCTGCAAGTGCTGGAAGGAGCACCCGCAGTCCAGTTCCTGATAGTCAGATTGAAGATGTCAGTGTTGTAGTACACCAGGATGAGCAGGATATGGTTGTTGCTGGCGCTGGGGAGGAAATTGACCAGGAGGATTCTGATGGTGAGGTGGTTTGTTTAAGTCAGGCACCCGGGGAGACACCTGTTGTCCGTGGGAGGAATAGGGCCATTGACATGCCTGGTGAAAATACCAAAAAAATCAGCTCTTCGGTGTGGAAGTATTTCAACAGAAATGCGGACAACATTTGTCAAGACGTGTGTTGCCTTTGTCAAGCTGTAATAAGTAGGGGTAAGGACGTTAACCACCTCGGAACATCCTCCCTTATACGTCACCTGCAGCGCATTCATCATAAGTCAGTGACAAGTTCAAAAACTTTGGGCGACAGCGGAAGCAGTCCACTGACCAGTAAATCCCTTCCTCTTGTAACCAAGCTCACGCAAACCACCCCACCAACTCCATCAGTGTCAATTTCCTCCTTCCCCAGGAATGCCAATAGTCCTGCAGGCCATGTCACTGGCAATTCTGACGAGTCCTCTCCTGCCTGGGATTCCTCCGATGCATCCTTGCGTGTAACGCCTACTGCTGCTGGCGCTGCTGTTGTTGCTGCTGGGAGTCGATGGTCATCCCAGAGGGGAAGTCGTACTCGTAAGACCACTTTTACTACTTCCACCAAGCAATTGACTGTCCAACAGTCCTTTGCGAGGAAGATGAAATATCACAGCAGTCATCCTGCTGCAAAGCGGATAACTGAGGCCTTGGCATCCTGGGCAGTGAGAAACGTGGTTCCGGTATCCATCATTACTGCAGAGGCAACTAGAGACTTGTTGGAGGTACTGTGTCCCCGGTACCAAATACCATCTAGGTTCCATTTCTCTAGGCAGGCGATACCGAAAATGTACACAGACCTCAGAAAAAGACTCACCAGTGTCCTAAAAAATGCAGTTGTACCCAATGTCCACTTAACCACGGACATGTGGACAAGTGGAGCAGGGCAGGCTCAGGACTATATGACTGTGACAGCCCACTGGGTAGATGTATGGACTCCCGCCGCAAGAACAGCAGCGGCGGCACCAGTAGCAGCATCTCGCAAACGCCAACTCTTTCCTAGGCAGGCTACGCTTTGTATCACCGCTTTCCAGAATACGCACACAGCTAAAAACCTCTTACGGCAACTGAGGAAGATCATCGCAGAATGGCTTACCCCAATTGGACTCTCCTGTGGATTTGTGGCATCGGACAACGCCAGCAATATTGTGTGTGCATTAAATCTGGGCAAATTCCAGCACGTCCCATGTTTTGCACATACCTTGAATTTGGTGGTGCAGAATTATTTAAAAAACGAGAGGGGCGTGCAAGAGATGCTGTCGGTGGCCAGAAGAATTGCGGGACACTTTCGGCGTACAGGCACCACGTACAGAAGACTGGAGCACCACCAAAAACGCCTGAACCTGCCCTGCCATCATCTGAAGCAAGAAGTGGTAACGAGGTGGAATTCAACCCTCTATATGCTTCAGAGGTTGGAGGAGCAGCAAAAGGCCATTCAAGCCTATACAACTGAGCACGATATAGGAGGTGGAATGCACCTGTCTCAAGCGCAGTGGAGAATGATTTCAACATTGTGCAAGGTTCTGCAACCTTTTGAACTTGCCACACGTGAAGTCAGTTCAGACACTGCCAGCCTGAGTCAGGTCATTCCCCTCATCAGGCTTTTGCAGAAGAAGCTGGAGACATTGAAGGAGGAGCTAACACAGAGCGATTCCGCTAGGCATGTGGGACTTGTGGATGGAGCCCTTAATTCGCTTAACAAGGATTCACGGGTGGTCAATCTGTTGAAATCAGAGCACTACATTTTGGCCACCGTGCTCGATCCTAGATTTAAAACCTACCTTGGATCTCTCTTTCCGGCAGACACAAGTCTGCTGGGGTTCAAAGAACTGCTGGTGACAAAATTGTCAAGTCAAGCGGAACGCGACCTGTCAACATCTCCTCCTTCACATTCTCCCGCAACTGTGGGTGCGAGGAAAAGGCTCAGAATTCCGAGCCCACCCGCTGGCGGTGATGCAGGGCAGTCTGGAGCGACTGCTGATGCTGACATCTGGTCCGGACTGAAGGACCTGACAACGATTACGGACATGTCGTCTACTGTCACTGCATATGATTCTCTCCCCATTGAAAGAATGGTGGAGGATTATATGAGTGACCGCATCCAAGTAGGCACGTCAGACAGTCCGTACTTAAACTGGCAGGAAAAAGAGGCAATTTGGAGGCCCTTGCACAAACTGGCTTTATTCTACCTAAGTTGCCCTCCCACAAGTGTGTACTCCGAAAGAGTGTTTAGTGCCGCCGCTCACCTTGTCAGCAATCGGCGTACGAGGTTACATCCAGAAAATGTGGAGAAGATGATGTTCATTAAAATGAATTATAATCAATTCCTCCGTGGAGACATTGACCAGCAGCAATTGCCTCCACAAAGTACACAGGGAGCTGAGATGGTGGATTCCAGTGGGGACGAATTGATAATCTGTGAGGAGGGGGATGTACACGGTGATATATCGGAGGATGATGATGAGGTGGACATCTTGCCTCTGTAGAGCCAGTTTGTGCAAGGAGAGATTAATTGCTTCTTTTTTGGTGGGGGTCCAAACCAACCCGTCATTTCAGTCACAGTCGTGTGGCAGACCCTGTCACTGAAATGATGGGTTGGTTAAAGTGTGCATGTCCTGTTTATACAACATAAGGGTGGGTGGGAGGGCCCAAGGACAATTCCATCTTGCACCTCTTTTTTCTTTCATTTTTCTTTGCGTCATGTGCTGTTTGGGGGGTGTTTTTTGGAAGGGCCATCCTGCGTGACACTGCAGTGACACTCCTAGATGGGCCAGGTGTTTGTGTCGGCCACTAGGGTCGCTTAGCTTACTCACACAGCTACCTCATTGTGCCTCTTTTTTTCTTTGCGTCATGTGCTGTTTGGGGAGTGTTTTTTGGAAGGGCCATCCTGCGTGACACTGCAGTGCCACTCCTAGATGGGCCAGGTGTTTGTGTCGGCCACTAGGGTCGCTTAGCTTACTCACACAGCTACCTCATTGCGCCTCTTTTTTTCTTTGCGTCATGTGCTGTTTGGGGAGTGTTTTTTGGAAGGGCCATCCTGCGTGACACTGCAGTGCCACTCCTAGATGGGCCAGGTGTTTGTGTCGGCCACTAGGGTCGCTTAGCTTAGCCATCCAGCGACCTCGGTGCAAATTTTAGGACTAAAAATAATATTGTGAGGTGTGAGGTGTTCAGAATAGACTGAAAATGAGTGGAAATTATGGTTATTGAGGTTAATAATACTTTGGGATCAAAATGAACCCCAAATTCTATGATTTAAGCTGTTTTTTAGGGTTTTTTGAAAAAAACACCCGAATCCAAAACACACCCGAATCAGACAAAAAAAATTCAGTGAGGTTTTGCCAAAACGCGTTCGAACCCAAAACACGGCCGCGGAACCGAACCCAAAACCAAAACCCAAAACCCGAAAAATTTCCGGTGCTCATCACTAATTATGTATTTAGTTTTATTTATTTATTTAGAGCTTTATTTTTTGGTATTGCAGTTGAGGAAATATCTGTTTAATAAAAGGGCATTATACAGGTAAATTAAAATACATTTTTTGTGATTCATTTGATTGCCCACATTCACAAAACTCATAAAATATAAACCTTATATCGTGTTTACTGGGATGTTAAATGTGTGTTCCCTATCGTGAGTTTGTTTTAGGCCATAAAAACAGATCTATTATAAAGTTCTTATTTATTATTTGTTACATTTTATAAAAATATGTTATATTTTATTATCATTGTTTTTGTTGGCATTAGATATATTCTTTACCCTTAGGAAAAATGTGGAAGAGAGGATCAGTATCTTCCTAGACCCAGAACATCTGTTTTATCTATGAGATGCTGGCAATCTTGTCATTGCCTGTAATTGAGGTGTCACTATGGTACATGGGATTTGGGACTTATATCAGTTTGGTTCCACATATGTCAACCAAGCAGTGACGAGGACACCTGATTGTTATTAATGAGAATCTACATTGGTGGTGCTCAAATACCTACAATCAAAATCCCGACAGCAATTGACCGATGGTCAAAATCCTGACAAAGTCAAAATCCCGACATGGACAAAATACCGGTCAATCGCTGTCGGGATTTCGACCGTCGGGATTTTGATTGTCGGTAAATTGACTGCATCCCGCCTACATGTTCAGAATGTTGACCAATAACTTATTGACATCCACAATGTCAGCATTCAGTCAGAATGTTGACCCTAGTATTTAAGCCTAAAACTAACCCAAACTCTAATTTCAGAATATGCCTAATGCCGCCTAACCCTAATTATAGGCTAACCCTAACCCTAAATGCATGTGTCTACATTGTTACCGACGACATTCTTAATGCTGACATCCTGACAGTAACCCACTTGTAGCATTAGATTAGGCTATAAGCTTTCAGATGTGATTGCTGTATGAGGGGAGACCAGAGGGAGAAGCGAATTATGGGGGTAATTCAGACCTGATCGCTGCTATGCGTTTTCTCCCAGCGGGCGATCAGGCGCAAACTGCGCATGCGTATGCACCGCAATGCGCAGGCGTATCGCATGGGTACAAAGCGGATCGCCACTCAGCGATGGGTTTGTGCAATGGATCCGTTCGCAGGAAGGAAGATTGGCAGGGAGAGGGCATTTGTGGGTCTCAACTGACTGATTTCAGGGAGTGTCTGGAAAAACACAGGCGTGTCCAAGGGTTTGTAGGGAGGGATCCTGACGTCAATTCCAGTCCCGGACAGGCTGATGTGATCGCAGCGGCTGAGTAAGTCCTGGGCTGCGCAGAGACTGCACAAAATCTGTTTGTACAGCTCTGCTACACATGTGATCACACACTTGCACAGCTAAAATACACTCCCCTGTAGGCGGTGACTATCTGATCGCAGCAGTGCAAAAATGGTCTGAATTATGGCCCTATATGCAAAACAAGATTGGTGGAACTGCCACAGTCTGACCGTCATCTGTTTGATGAACACACTTCTCCCTAGAGGGCCTAGAGTCCCAGTTAGGGAGGCCAATCCCGGGCCATTTTTTTAATCCCTGGTATTGGGATTGAAAAATGGTCAATCCCAGGATACCCGGGATTGGTTTGTTTCCTGTGTCACCACCCCACCCCGCACACATAACTGACCACCATAGTACCTGGGAGGGAGGGTGGGTAGGTCACTGATGTACGTGTGGCGGGCAGCTGTCTGCTCAGTGTGACCTCTGACTTCATGTCACGCTGCGCAGGAGGAGCCGGTGAAGGCCATGCAGCGGGTGGCGGGCGGCTGACTATGCAGTGTGACTTCTGACTTCATCTCACGCTGCGCAGAGGGAGCCAGGCAGCGTCTGAGCCTCCTGAGGAAGCTCAACGCTGCCCAGCATTAAAAAAAACAAAGGACTACCTGATCCCGAAATCCCCGAGATTGAAACTCGGACGATTATTGGCCTAAATCCCGGGATTCCACCACAGGGCCATAACTACTTGTGTGCCAAGTGAGCCTGGCACACAGCGCAGTTGCCCTGAGGGCGCACGGCCAGCGGCATGTAATGAGTCAAATTGACTCATTACATGCTGCCTCTGAAGTCTGCGCCATGCGCCGCCGCCGCACTGGGGAGGAGAGCTGCAGCACCGGGCAGCGGAGAAGGAGGAGGAGGGAGGGGGACTGGAGCCGCAGCAGCGCTATTTCATTGGTAGTAAGCGCCGCTGCAGCAGCCCCCTCTCCTTCCTTATTGGCTGCCCGGCACTGCTGTGGATACTGGGATGCGGTTCCTCCATCCCAGCATCCACAGCAGCGCCGGGCAGCCAATACGGAAGGAGAGGGGACAGCTACAGCGGCGCTTACTACCAATGAAATAGCGCTGCACTCCAGTCCCCCTCCCTCCTCCTCCTTCTCACCTGCCTGCACAGAGGGAGCTGCACGAGGAGCCTGACTGCCAGCGGGGAGATGGTAAGTATCTCTCTCTCTCTCTCTCTCGGGGACACCGTCTGCCATAATGTGTAAAAAGGGGGCCTGGCTGCCGCAATGTGTAAAAAGGGTGCCTGGCTGCCGCAATGTGTAAAAAGGGGGACTGGCTGCCGTAATGTGTAAAAAGGGGGACTGGCTGCCTCAATGTGTAAAAAGGGGGACGCTGCCGTAATGCGTAAAAAGGGGGACTGGCTGCCGTAATGTGTAAAAAGGGGGACTGGCTGCTGCAATGTGTAAAAAGGGGGACACCGTCTGCCGTAATATGTAAAAAGGGGGCCTGGCTGCCGCAATGTTAAAAACGGGGACACCGTCTGCCGTAATGTGTAAAAACGGGGACGCTGTTTGCTTTAATGTGTAAAAAGGGGATGCTGTCTGCCGTAATGTTAAAAAAGGGGATGCTGTCTGCTGTAATGTGTAAAAAAGGGGGACGCTGTCTGCCGTAATGTGTAATAAAGGGGACGCTGTCTGCTGTAATGTGTAAAAAAGGGGACGCTGTCTGCCGTAATGTGTAAAAAAGGGGACGCTGTCTGCCGTAATGTGTAAAAAGGGGACGCTGTCTGCCGTAATGTGTAAAAAGGGGGACTGTCTACTGTAATGTGTAAAAAGGGGGACTGTCTGCCGTAATGTGTAAAAAGGGGATGCTGTCTGCCGTAATGTTAAAAAGGGGGACGCTGTCTGCTGTAATGTGTAAAAAAGGGGGACGCTGTCTGCCGTAATGTGTAATAAAGGGGACGCTGTCTGCTGTAATGTGTAAAAAAGGGGACGCTGTCTGCCGTAATGTGTAAAAAGGGGACGCTGTCTGCCGTAATGTGTAAAAAGGGGGACTGCCTGCTGTAATGTGCAAAAAGGGGGACTGTCTGCTGTAATGTGTAAAAAGGGGGACGCTGTCTGCTGTAATGTATAAAAGGGGCTCTACCTGGTGTAGTGGCGCTACTGTGCAGCGTAATTTGAATAATGGAGACTACTGTGCACCGTAGTATGAATTGCAATTCTTTTGTGGCCACGCCCCTTCCCCATGAAGCCACACCCCTATTTTACATGAGGGGGGCGCCAATGTCATTTCTTGCACACATCGCTAAAATGCCTAGTTACGGCACTGTTCCACCGATCCCGGGATTGACCACCCTAGTCCCAGTGGTAGCCAACCCTGGTTCTCGAGAGCTACCAACAGTTCTTGCTTTCCAGGCCACCTATGGATCTGTAGAATGTGTCGGTTAGGAATGAATGCACCACATGTTTGAAAACATGACAGTTGGTAATGAATGACAGTTGGTAACGTGCACCAGCTAGTTAGTCTGGAAGACATGAACTGTTAGTATCTCTCGAGGTCCAGGTTGGATACCTCTGGGCCCTAGACCCATATGCTAGGAGGGATTGGGTTTTTTTGTTTTTACCACAAATGGCTACAGGATCCTGTGAAAGGCTTTTCTGCATCCACTGACCACATTGATGTGCTGCATTTCTGAGACAGTGTTACGGAAACCATACACAAATAGGCGTATAATAGCCATCACCGCCCAGATCACGTGATCATTTTCAGAGGTGTTGTGATGGTAGCTGTGTACTGGTACTAGCATTTAGAAGCATGTATTTTTGCAAACAGCCTGCAAATATGATTCGATAATTAGGCCCCAAAGAATGTTTAAGTGTAGCCCAAAATGAATAATCTGTTTCTATGTAAAACAGCTACAGAAAGCTCAACGAATAAAAATGATCCGCCACCACTGATCCAAAGATAATTTATAATTGCAGTTTTTAATTGCGCAGGTTCCTGATGTAGAGATATATTTCAGCTAATTAGCTGACAGATCCAGCTCAAGAACCTACAGCTGCAGATCAAAGATCTGCCAATCATCAGGCATTCTGCAAAGAGGAACAAAATAAGGATAAGCCAAAATAATACATCTGAACATTATCTGAGGGCACTGTGGATTAATCTTATATTTTTAAAATATAAGATTTAATAGAAACTGGTTTTGATAAAATATTATAGCCTTAAAATGAACACACAGCTTACCCAGCTTCTTCCATGTGTTTTATTAGGAGAAAGCAGAGACCAGGCTTGTACGTTTTACAGGACATGTAGTAGTTCTAGAAAGGAAATGCAGCTCTCCTCATCAGGGCTGGATTATAAGCAGGGTGAATAGAGCAGTCGCCAAGGGGCCCATACTCTGCCACCAAGGCTGCCATCAGGGGGGTACTGTCTTGACTGGAGTTGCAGGCCCGAAAGAACAAGGGGCCCGCACCTAGCTCATAGCAGCAGCAGTATATTCATATAGCCAGACGGGGTGGTATCCCAGGGTACCCACATTTGTGGCAAGCATTGCCCTGACCGCTGGCTCCCTGCGCTGATAGCGGAGTTAGTTTAGGGCAGAAGTCTCTACAGTAAATGGGCGTGACTGATATTGAAGCCCTCAGTGTCTGTATGTCTCTCACCCTATTCCTCTCTCTCTCTCTCACTCAGTCTCTCTATCTATCTCCCTCAGTCTCTAGCTCTCCTTCAGTCTCTCTCTCTTTCTCTCCATCCCTCTCTCTCAGTCTCTCTCTCTTTCTCTCCATCCCTCTCCCTCAGTCTCTCTCTCTTCCTTAGTCTCTCTCTCTCTCCGTCCCTCTCCCTCAGTCTCTATCCCTCCTTCACCCTCAGTCTCTCTCCCTCAGTGTCTCGATGTCTCTCTCCCTCTCTCTTTCCCCCTCATTCTCTCTCTCTATCTCTCCCCCAGACACACACTGTATATATATATATATATATATATATATATATATATATATATATATAGGGTTTATCTCGCTTATTCAATATCTGCACTGTATTAAGATTAAACATTACCAAATGAACCTAATGAGCTAAATCCAAAGTGGATGAATTCCCTTTCACTGCTGTGAATTGAATTGACAAATGCTGTATATGTTTATGTAAATTGTTACCAGTACACATTTAATCTGTTTTATTGTGAATAACCTTTTTATATAAAGGATCTTATAGTCATTGGAAAGAGTATTTACAAAAATAAGTGTGTAATATTGGATGGCTTAGACTGGGAAGTTTTATATTAGCGCCCTCAGATATTGTAATATATATATATATATATATATATATATATATATGTATATATATATATATGTATATATATATATATATATATATATGTATATGTGTGTATGTATATATATATATATATATATATACATACACATACAGTATACAGTGTGTGTCTGGGGGGGAGATAGAGAGAGAGAGAAATAAATATATATATATATATATATATATATATATATACACATTCATACATACATTATCTGCCACATGCATTATCTGAGTGTCTCTTCCTGTTTAGAAAACAAAACAAATTACAGGCTGCTTAAGCTAAGCTCACCCACACCCTCTTGGTTAGCGTGAAATAAAAAGCAGTTTTCTCAGTGGGGCACAAGTCCCATGCTGATTTTCTATCAAATAAAAAAGTATATAATAATACACTGACAAGCTTTATGAACTCTTCTGCTAATCCCCATTATAATGAAAATATATAGATTAATTTTTTATGCATTTCATAGATTTTCTTTGCAAAACAATTTATATGGGGTACAGAAAAGAAAACCAAGACGTACATTAGTAAGCCATGCACCACTTGTTTATACGGTAGGATTAACGGCGTTCCAACAATGTATTTCATGAAGGTAGAAAGGAAATGGCATCATACTACCTGGTAAACCCAAAGTGGGGTGTGGAGAAGGGTATTTTAGTGTGGGACAACCAGGAGGACAATAGGCTTGGAGAACCATAGACTTCAACAGAGGTCGCATGAGAACATTTCATGAAGTAATAGTGCAAAAACCAGGTACATGGAGAGGCTACATGTCCATCAAGAACGTGAATCTGATAGCAGGTAGGTTATTTGTAGAGACGTGTGGGTTCGGATATCCCCAGATCTCAAAACGGCATCTTATTGGCTCTTGGATGTCACGTGTTTTGGATAACCAATAAGAAAAATCCGGATAAATCCAAACTCGCGTTCATTTTGGCGAAAAGAACTGAGTAAATACAAACCCGCTCATCTCTAGTTATTTGTCTTTCTGCCCATCTCTCTTCAATCTTCTATCTATCTGTGTGTATTTATATAGCCATATTTTCCTGGTATGCAGATGTATGCATGCTTTCAGGGACGTGCGGTGAGGTAAATGGCTGAGGAGGCACTGCCTAGCACCAGAGCCAGATTTACACACAATATATGAGCCAAAGGGTACATCTGGGCATTATACACAGGTGCAGCAGTATATACATGTGGGCATTATACACAGGTGCAGCAGTATATACATGTAGGCATTATACACAGGTGCAGCAGTATATACATGTGGGCATTATACACAGGTGCAGCAGTATATACATGTGGGCATTATACACAGGTGCAGCAGTATATACATGTGGGCATTATACACAGGTGCAGCAGTATATACATGTGGGCATTATACACAGGTGCAGCAGTATATACATGTGGGTATTATACACAGGTGCAGCAGTATATACATGTAGGCATTATACACAGGTGCAGCAGTATATACATGTAGGCATTATACACAGGTGCAGCAGTATATACATGTGGGCATTATACACAGGTGCAGCAGTATATACACGTGGGCATTATACACAGGAGCAGCAGTATATAGATGTGGGCATTATACACAGGTGCAGCAGTATATACATGTGGGCATTATACACAGGTGCAGCAGTATATACATGTAGGCATTATACACAGGAGCAGCAGTATATAGATGTGGGCATTATACACAGGTGCAGCAATATATACATGTGGGCATTATACACAGGGGCAGCAGTATATACATGTGGGCATTATACACAGGTGCAGCAATATATAGATGTGGTCTTTATACACAGGTGCAGCAGTATATACATATGGGCATTATACACAGGTGCAGCAGTATATACATGTGGGCATTATACACAGGTGCAGCAATATATAGATGTGGGCATTATACACAGGTGCAGCAGTATATACATGTGGGCATTATGCACAGGTGCAGCAATATATAGATGTGGGCATTATACACAGGTGCAGCAGTATATACATATGGGCATTATACACAGGTGCAGCAGTATAAACTCCCGGAAACTTGGTGAGTTTTGATCAGAGATGTGTGGAAAAGATAGACAGGTGAGGAACTGTCTCACCTGCCACAGACTTTTTACTCCGGAGTTTTGTCTATAAAAATGATTAGAATAATACAAAGAAGATATTTTAAACAAATTATTTGTATTTTTCATATACTTTATACAGTCAAAACTCAGACACAAATGTTAGTATGACAGGAAAGGCTCTGCCTCACCCCACCGCACGTCACTGGTATGCTTTTATTTGTCTTTCTGTATGTTTTATATGATGAATTTAGAAGACTAAATTGAGAACTGAAACTGCTGTATTCTTGTATTATTAGTTCAGCTCTATGTTGTTTTCTGCTACCCAGCAGCAGCAGTTCATGTACAAGTCACTTCATTCACTTTAATTATACTGTTTCATGTTGATAAGCGTTGACAGTTTAACCAAGACCAATTGGCCCATCCGGTTTGCCCTGTGATTGCCTTCATCAGCCACTTATTTTATTCATTGTTTCATAAATACACGCAGACTGCAAATCACTTTGTGGAGAGAAGGGTCATGAAGTCAATTGCTGTGACAGACTTAAATTTACGCCGTTTGATAAATATGCCCCTAAAGGCCTAAGATGAAACTATTATACTGCTGCTACTAGCCCCATGGAATGTAGTCTATCAGTGACGATGTAAAGGACATTTCAATCATCAGATTCAATTTAAACTGTACTCCATGTCAAATGCAGGATTACTAGAGGAGGTGGTGGTGGTGGTGGTGGTGGTGGGGTTTCCAAATGCCATCCACAATCTCCCACACTGCGGAACATTAGAACAAGTGCGGGAATATGGGGGAGCGGTAGAAGAACCTAGTAACGACCCTAGACATTAATGTAAACATTGGTCTTTTTATACCCTGGATACAGATGGGTATGGGTATTAATAGTGTGTCCACTGGGTTTTAAATACAGTATTAATATTTAACAGTATAGATGGTCTATAGTATATAGGCTGTATCAAACATATTTAAATAATATAAATAAAATAAGTTGTCAGAAAAAGGTTAAACATACCATAATAAATAAAAACACAAATATAAAAGAACCAGTACTGCACATTCTAAGCACACATTCTCCCACTTCATGGTAAGGTGCCTGTCTCTTTTTCCTGGTAGCTACTCTCTGGTCCAGTGCACGGGTTGAGGACTCAGATCCTCACACAGAGCAAACTTGCTAGAAGAAGCTGCTACCACTGGGCATGTGCAGCAGCTCTGCTCTGTCCCTTAAACTGCATATTGTGGTGGCAGCAGGGGCGTTTCTACAGAGGAGGGGGCCTGTGTGCACCTCCGGCTGGGCCCCCTCCTCTGAACGGTGCTCCGGAGTCTACTGCGCATGCGCAGGTCTTCGGAAACATGGCACCCACCATGATCCGGAGACCAATTTGGCTACCGCGCATGCGCTGCAGCCATTTTGGCTGCGATTTTCGGCGCGATCACAGCTCCCAGCGCTGGACTCCGGAAATGTAAGTATTAAAATGGGTGCAATGGGTGCGGTGTGGGCCCCCCCCCTGGACCCAGGGGCCCGTGTGCACCGCACATGCACCCATTATAGAAACGCCAATGGGTCTGATACTGTAAATGTTCACCAGATTATGCAGAAGTTTTATCAAAGTTTGGAGAGAGATAAAGTGGAGAGGGATAAAGCACCAACCAATCAGCTCCTAACTGTCATTTTTCAAACACAGACTGTTACGCAGTTAGGAGCTGATTGGTTGGTTATTTATCTCTCTCCAAGCTTTGATAAATCTCTGTCTATATCACAACTTACTACAGTCAACATTTTTTTGTTTGCTGGAGGTGTAGGATGCCGGCATCGTTTTGCCTTGTAAATGATTGCCGCTTTAAAAAAAACCTCCGAGATCGTCCGGCGTCCCACACCCCTGGCAAACTCAGACCATATTACATGTGCCCCTCTGTGTCTTTTATACTATAGAATGGGAATCAGCTGTTGACTTTAATTTCTGTTCTCATAGAGAATGCAAGCAGTGGTCTATGTACAGTAGCTTTTCTATGCCAAATAACATTTCTCAGCTTTCATGAATTGTTGAGTTGTCTGGAAAACCCACACCTATTGGCAAGTGGTTTAAATTATGACAACAATAGCAATGGTATATAATACTATTACTAGAGCTACCGCCCATTGGTGTTTCCTTTCCGGAGTCCAGCGCTGGGAGCTGTGATCGCACCAGAAATCGCAGCCAAAATGGCCACCGCGCATGCGCGGTAGCCAAATTGGTCTCCGTATCGTGGCGGGTGCCATGTCTCCGGAGACCTGCACATGCGCAGTAGACTCTGGAGCACCGTTCAGAGGAGGGGGCTCACCCGGAGGTGTACACGGGCCCCCTCCTCTGTAGAAACGCCCCTGATAAGACCACAGCAGCCACCTTTCAAATTAATTAATTGGCTGAACAAATATTCAGACAGATTAGCCTAACAATTCACTAGGACCCAACAAGACACTGTGGCGTTAGGCACTTTGAGGTAAACTATGCCTCATATAGGTGAGCCCTCATTCAGCTAGTCTTCCAACCAGACATATGTGTGGCTTTGCATGACATGCCAGACATCTTGTGATAAGGTATCACAACTCGTAATAAATTGTCAGTGGAGAGGTCTGTATAAGGATTAGTTATGATCTCCTGATGGACGGAATGTCGGCTGTCAGAATCCTGGCAGGCAGAGGCAGCGGCTGCGCTTACAACACTTCAGGCCTGGTGGCTCTCTTTGCTCGCCACAGGTTCTATTCCCACTCGGTTGGTGGCATGGACCCACCAACCGAGTGGGAGTACCGGGCGACAGTCGGGATTTCATGCGTCTGTATTTTCTTGGCTGTCAGGATTTCAGGCGTCGGTCTCCTGAACGCCAAGATCCCTACAGCCGGCATTTTAACTGCAGAATACTACTTTAGGATGCTGTATTACTAGTTGTGTTATCTTATTAAAAGTTGTTCTTTTTCACAACTATATACTCTAAGGCGCTCTATCGAAGTTATGTCTGTCCCGAAGGATAGTTAAACGTGTACATATAGATGTACCTCAGTAATGCCACTAGTTCCTATTGGCTTAAGTCTTATGACTATTTCTTCCTTAAAAGGTCGGCCACCAAGGTTTTTATAATAGGTAACTTCAAGGACCAAGGAATTAAAATGTGACATCTTTGGTTTATCATGCATGACTTTTGTATTGTGTCAAGTAACCATAAGGATGGTTCCTTAATGTCCAGGGTTTATTTCATAGTAGCAGCTTCTAAAAGCAGCTGTTTCCTGGTGTGTTTAAGTACAAAATTTAAAAGAGCAATGTTTTTAATAACAAAACATTGTACTTTTTACATTTCAGGATTAAACACATCAGGTGTCTTCTATAAGCCTCCCCTCAGACTTACTATAGGTGGCAGCTACATTAGTGAATAACTGATACATCTCTGATACTAGTCTGTTGGTCGTTGTTTCAGGGCATCTAACACACTTTCATCAGGGACCTTAGGGTACCGATGCTATGGTCCTGATGAAAGGGTGCTTACTTGCCCTGAAACGTTGATGATTTATTGATTTAACACTGCCACCTATGTCTATATTTAAAATATATAATTTTTTGTAAATAACATTTGAGTGCAGCTGTATTCTCTAAAAGAAAAGTGTTGTGTGCGTATATGTATCTCTTTTTTGTTGTTGCTACTTTTGCACTGAAACCTGGTGAGTGCCCCTCTTGTCTTGTCTCTCTGTTTGGACTCCTAAAGGTTATTGTGGGAGACACACCAGTTGCTGATCTGGATTAGATCAATGTGAGTGCAGAATGTATTTGAGAGTTTCAAACTCTTTAGAGATGGTTGGGTAACCTTTTCCACCCAGATGAGCATCAAGAACTCTTCGTCTGAGGTCCTCAAAGATCTCCTTTGTTCATGGCATGATACACTTCCACAAACATCTGCTGTGAACATCAGACTTTAATAGATTCCTGTTCTTTTAAAAAAAAGTTGGTTGTCCACTCACACTTGATTGTCACCCCATAGATTGAAAATACCTGATTCTAATTTCACCTTCAAAATATCTGCCAAACCTAAAGGTTCACATACTTTTGACACACAGATATGTGATATTGGATCATTGCCTCAATAAAAAAAATGAACATGCCTAATCTTTTTGTCTCATCTGTTTGATTTGATTCTCTTTATCTACTTTTAGGACTTGTGTGAAAATCTGAGGAAGGTTTAGGCTAAATTTCAGCAGAAATATAGAACATTCTGGAGGGTTCACAAACTTTCGAGCACCACTAATATATAGCCACACACACATTCTTGTTGTGGGTTGACATGCTGTAGATAGATGAAACAGACACCGAGTGCTGCTTTATATTCCTTTTTATAGGGATAAATCAAGTTTAACATCTATGTTCCTCAGGGAGTCCAGAGGGTTTGTGTGGATACTGAGATTCCATGAGGAAATTAAGGCTGGCATTATTCATATTAGGTTGACTTGCCCTGGGGCTATAGAACGGTGTCCTTTATACAGTCTGTGATGGTCTTTGCTTTATCGGTTGGTAATGTGTCTCAGGGGATTGACTCCCATTTATTGACGCTTTACTGTATAACATGCCAGAGGTGCATAGTGGATTTATGTCATTTGAAGTGGTCCCTAAAGCTTACTACTGCATTCCTGTAAATAATGACAGAACTATGCTGCTGCTTTACAGTACACAGATCTATGAATTGACATATGTAAAACATACATCATGGACATGTTACTGTGCAGAACACCATTTGCAGAATATAATAATGAAACATTTTAGAGATGTTTTTTAGAAAATATCTGAACAGTGGTCCAGTTATTTAATACTTGGAAATGTCAGGTGATCAGTACTCTTGTTACATTTTTGTTTTAGTACTTTGTCTGGAAGCTATGAGATACCTGAATGAAAAAGCCCCCCCACGGCTTTACGGGTCTACTACGGTATGGCGGCGCACGGGATCCCGGCGCCCAGAATACCGGTGCCAGCAGCGGGCGAGTGCAAAAGAGCCCCTAGCAGGCACGGTGGCGCGCTATACATGTCATGCTATTTATTCTCGCTCCAGGGGTGTCGTGGACACCCCAAGAGGGAAAATAGTTGTTGTTATGACGGGTGTCGGGATTCCGGCGCCGGTATGCTAAGTTCTGGGTCCTGACAGCTGACATATCAAGTGCCTCCCCGGCTTTACAAATATAAATCTATAGATGTGCATAGAAAACAAGAGGCGCCAAACATACCTAACAAGTGCTAAATAATTAAAAATTTCAGATTCAAATTACTTGCATACTGTTGCCCGTATACAGTGCCGTCCAAGATTGGCGTCTGTGCAGGATGCCGCCCGAACTTGGACTTTTATTTTAAAGGGGCATTTTTCCTTGTTTAACACCGAGCGCGGTGAAATTTTTTCATATAACTCTATAGATGCATATACTGTAGTACAATAATCAAAATGTACAGAATGCTGCAATTAATTTATAGGTCCCTAATGAACAGGGTCAGACTCACCCACAGTAGCATAGGGGGGAAACTCCCAGTGGGCCCACTTTCTTACTCCCTCCTATAGGGATCAGGTTCCAGAGTGCGCACTTCAATTATATATTATGCATATGTTACATTATACTGTGCAGAACTTTGTTGTACTTTCTACAGTGCATTGCTGATATTAATTTGGTATATTCACATGCATGCACTAGCAGTATTTACTATATATACTGAATATTTATAAAGGGGTCCAGGCAATGCACTCTTTAATGGTTAGCAAAGCGCACACCCCAAAGTATGGGCCCCTGTCACTGCGTTCCTAGGTGGGCCAGTCATGCCCCAGTCCAACACTGTTCATTAATACAGTAAGATTATGTTCAATTGATACTTGCTTTTAGTAGAAAGTGTTTTTTAGTGACCACATAATACACTTTCAGAATATTATGTAATTGTGCATCCTATAGCTACATAGCATCCTATAGCTGCATAGCATTCAGTAGTAAACAGTATGACACAACAATGCATCTTTAACTTATCGTACAGACTTGGTTCAGAACTGCCCTAGGTCAAATATACTGTACTAAAGACCATTGTCATTATAATATCATTTGTCTGAAACGTCACAATTAATGTTACAGAAATTAAGTTCAAATAGCTTTACAAGTAGAGAGGTCAAAGTGATAGATCAATATCTTCCTTAATTCAGTTTGAGCAAATTCTGTACATGACCATTTACTGCAGTCGTTTGGCACTGTACTGTGATAATGCCAACAGATATCAGATATGCCCTGTTATACTGTTCTTATCAGGCATATAGTATAAAAGTTTGCATACAGACCACCAACTTGGTAAATATATGATCCACTTACACAACATCCTCATCACCACTAGAAACAGAGGTCTTGCTATTAATTGGTTTATTTCATATAAGCTTCTGAGCATCAGCGTGACCTAGTGCCGGTGTAATTTTAATAACATTATTCATTTTTATTCCTTAAAGCACACATGTTAGTTAATGTTTAAAGACTATTTTGTTAAATTTTTTGAAATATAAGTATTTTGTGTTACATGGGGGCATGTCTACCAATTATTGGGTTTTAGACCTGATAATTGTAATTTCTTATTGCCGCTATTCAGAGCAATAAGAAATTACATTTCACTCATATGTATTAATATATCGCCTTGCGACATGGTCAGAGTGACGTGCGCGCATCAGTGGTCTCTTCACTCCTCTATTGGGATACCTGCACATCCACGTGCTGTAGTCCTTCCTCCTGGAAGAAATGTTGTTCGAAATGTGTTAAGCACCATTTGGCGACAATGGTTGTTCCACTGGGCTGTAAGGTTGCACATGTGACACCAACCTACAGTACCACTATTAGGGAGAGTGGGTTTCCACTTTCCAGGACTCTGCAAGCTACCCATTATTTTAAAACTGTTATTTGGGGTAGGCATGCATTTTTCCCAGTGGGATCTCCAGTGTACCGTACCTCATTAACCACTTACCGGGTATAGTCACATCATTTGCAACCACTCCAGCAAGTGCGTTATCTTATCTGGTAGCAAACGATGCGACCAGTCAGATAAATAGCGTGGGCTGCTGCCGGAAGATAATCCTCCTGCAGCCGTCACTCACAGAGGAGCCTCCTGTAGCCGTCACTCACAGAGGGACCTCCTGGACCCTCTGCCTCCCTACACCCTCCCTAAGTGTCAGCCGTGCTGCCATTAACTGCTGACACGTCAGCATGGCGGGACCCCCACCTGGCGGCCGCACATAGGAGCCAGAACCATACATTAACACCCAGTCTGTCCCCAAGTGTGTACCTGGTGAATGCTCAGATGACCAGCCGCTGGGGAAATCAAATGCGTTGATCGCAATGGTTTCTGATGTTCCGATGGTGGTGATCCGATGAAAAACTGATATTTAACAAATATTTTTTAAACTTTTTTAAATAAAATAGTTTTGGATAAGTTTAAATACATGTTCTTCACCTAATTCACTCATGAAAAAAAAGACAATTTTTGAGCGTTTTTTGGTAAAAAATTTTTATCAGTTAAGTTCTTAAAGGTTTTTTTTCTTTAGCTCATTTGTACCTATTAATTTAAGTATTTATATATACAGTATTTAAGTTAAATGTTACCTTTTTGTGATATAAGTATTTTGTGTTACATGGGGGCATGTCTACCAATTATTGGGTTTTAGACCTGATAATTGTAATTTCTTATTGCCGCTATTCAGAGCAATAAGAAATTACATTTCACTCATATGTATTAATATATCGCCTTGCGACATGGTCAGAGTGACGTGCGCGCATCAGTGGTCTCTTCACTCCTCTATTGGGATACCTGCACATCCACGTGCTGTAGTCCTTCCTCCTGGAAGAAATGTTGTTCGAAATGTGTTAAGCACCATTTGGCGAGAATGGTTGTTCCACTGGGCTGTAAGGTTGCACATGTGACACCAACCTACAGTACCACTATTAGGGGGAGTGGGTTTCCACTTTCCAGGACTCTGCAAGCTACCCATTATTTTAAAACTGTTATTTGGGGTAGGCATGCATTTTTCCCAGTGGGATCTCCAGTGTACCGTACCTCATTAACCACTTACCGGGTATAGTCACATCATTTGCAACCACTCCAGCAAGTGCGTTATCTTATCTGGTAGCAAACGATGCGACCAGTCAGATAAATAGCGTGGGCTGCTGCCGGAAGATAATCCTCCTGCAGCCGTCACTCACAGAGGAGCCTCCTGTAGCCGTCACTCACAGAGGGACCTCCTGGACCCTCTGCCTCCCTACACCCTCCCTAAGTGTCAGCCGTGCTGCCATTAACTGCTGACACGTCAGCATGGCGGGACCCCCACCTGGCGGCCGCACATAGGAGCCAGAACCATACATTAACACCCAGTCTGTCCCCAAGTGTGTACCTGGTGGATGCTCACATGACCAGCCGCTGGGGAAATCAAATGCGTTGATCGCAATGGTTTCTGATGTTCCGATGGTGGTGATCCGATGAAAAACTGATATTTAACAAATATTTTTTAAACTTTTTTAAATAAAATAGTTTTGGATAAGTTTAAATACATGTTCTTCACCTAATTCACTCATGAAAAAAAAAGACAATTTTTGAGCGTTTTTTGGTAAAATTTTTTTATCAGTTAAGTTCTTAAAGGTTTTTTTCTTTAGCTCATTTGTACCTATTAATTTAAGTATTTATATATACAGTATTTAAGTTAAATGTTACCTTTTTGTGAGTGTATTGTTATATATTTAATCTGTGTTTTTAAAAAAAAGTGATTGCACTATTGTATTTATTTTCTTTTTCATATGACCATCAACTGTAGCAAATATTCAATGATAAATAGGTCTCATGATGAGAAATCAGACATTTGTTTCCCCTACATTATTCTACAAAATGAATACTTTTTAGGCTGACTGGAATGATTTTTATTTGTAAAATCCGTAATGTCCAAATTATTTTGTAAATAAATAATTATCTTATTATCTACATTATATAAACATTTTCTAGTTCAAGCCTCAATTGATTCATTGTTATAAATAATTTCCAATTGCTGTTTCTGATGCCTCATTAGCCCAGTTAATTTGTTCTTATTTGAAATCCCATTATTAGAAAATCATAGCCTAGATTACCAATTATTTCCACTAACAAATGACAGAATCAGATTAATATTAACTTTATTATTCTGCCCTTCCTTCCATTGTCTCTACATTAGTATTTGAATAATTATTTTTCTTCATTCTAGATTTAAAATATTGATTTACATTATTCCTAAATACTTCTGATTTTCTAGTTTCAAAACGTCAATTTTTCCCTTTTACGTACAGTAGTCATGGAGGCAGCCATTTTGTGAGAAGAGCCAATATTTATAAGAAAATGCAGGAGCCAGTGACATACCTGGGGCATGAGGCATTCTTCTGTTAGCTACAAGCACATATTAAGGTACTAACTAGTTATGTACTTTATAGTGTCATGTTGCTGTAATGTTTTATACTGTATATTAGGAAAACCGGTAAAATTTAGGAGCATGTTTTATTAGCAATAAGTGGATTGTTTATATTGCTAAATATTGCTCCAGATTTGCCTCAATTAATGTAGGTTGGTATCTGTATGTAATTCTTACTTAGGCCGTACTGTTATAATTGTAGAATTCACTTTCCAAGAAGGATGGGCTTGCCGAAGATGATCTGGTCAGTGACCCTTGTACACCCAAGGTTAAGACTCGTAGAACTCACCAGTGGGTCTTGCCTATAATAGCCACTTTTCCAATAAGGCGGAGCGTGCCTACCGGTAATGGGATGCCACTAGGACTTACGCCACTGGTGGTAGTACAAGCTCTACCCCTAGTGTCCTGAATCAATGCTGGTAATGAAAACGTCACTGAAAATGACAAAAAGATAAAGACGAACATTTTGGAGAGGACGAGGCTGAACTGCGGAGGTGCAGAGATATAAGAAAAACTAGTGAAATACGACAGGCACATGTGAGAAAGAAAATGGATACAATTATGGAACGAGAAGTGGCTAAACACTGAGACACAGAGTACAAAAGATTACGCAGGAGAACATGTACACATATGGAGTAGTGATACAGAGAAAGTGGATGGAAGAATATAATAAAGAATTAGAGCATAAGATACCTGACTGGAAGCTGAGGTAGTTCGGAGCTGTACACAGAATGCTGCAAAAGATGAACAACATAGAAAATGGAATGAATTTCTCTACAAACTAGGATTAGAAGAGAGAGACAAGTGCTCCCGCTTAGACCCAGAACTATGACATATATAATGGTAGATGCTCAATCAGCTTAATGATATCATTCAGGTGCTCAAAAAGGAGGGGTATTTCTAAGCAAGAAAAAAAGAGAGACCCTGGGGTAAATTTACTAAGATGGGAGTTCTATTTAAGATGGGATGTTGCCCATAGCAACCAATCAGATTCAATGTATTATCTTCTAGCAGGTACTAGATAAATGAGAAGTAGAATCTGATTGGTTGCTATGGTCAACATCCCATTTTAAATAGAACTCCCATCTTAGTAAATTTACCCCATTGTTTCCCCCAGCACCCTGAATGATAACAGTAACCAGCTATGAATCCCACATAATATTAGAATTCAGAGATCTTCGTTACACATATTTGCGCAAATGTGTGAATAAGCCCCAAAGCCGCATCAAGGCGTCTCTGTATATTTGGGGTCCTTAGCGCTATATCTAGGTGCAGGGTGTGGCACCCCAAAACACCAGCATAAGCCAGAAAGCCCAGGGTAGCATACCAGTGAAAAAACTATAGTGTTAATAAATTAGTATTTAGGAAGCCGAAGCTATAGAGAAAGTGATACAAAAATGAAATGTAATTAAAATAGAGAAATAGTGTTAAAAAATTAGTAAGTGAAAGTGTTAATAGAATGTAAAGGTATGCCACACTAAGGCCATCCAGCTCAGCCAGTCCTTTTCTGCTGTTAGGTGTCCTACTGTGATGTGACCATGAGCGAGGTCTAATACAGTTCTCCTTTATGGCTGGGGACATACCAGCTGTTCTGACACATCTTCACCCCTTTTCATCATTTGGTACAACAGCACATTATGGATGGTCATGGTGGCTACACCAGCCTGTCACCAGGTACTAACTTTTTCTCTGGCTTTTATTAACATGAGGTCTTTTAATTGTTCAGATGCAAACAGTTCCTTGCTTACCTCAAGGTTAGGCTTACTTTCTACAGCTCTGTCTATAGCTTCTCCTTCTCTGGTAGGAGATGACTCATCATTTGCTACTTCACCAGCATTACTGACAAAGGGCTGAAACACACTACCCGGTTTTTGCCGGCCGGGAAAAAGCCGGACGGCTTTTTCCCTTGCCGGCATTGTAGTTAACAGTGTGAGGGCTAGGGTCCCTTCACACTGCACGGCCCCGGCCCGGCTGCCGGGTTGCAGCCGGGTCTCACCACTGGAGGGTCTGGCGGCCGGGCGGCCGCCGGGCCGTCTTTGGAGCCAGTGAACCGTGTGTGTGAAGGGGAGCTTTCACACACAACGGATTTTTCTGAAGCCGTGTCTGATGCTGCGCATGCGCACAGCATCACACACGGCTCAAAGCTGTCCTGTGTGACAGACACTGCCGGTTTCTCCCGGATGGCAAAAAGCTGGACAAAGTTTGTCCGGCTTTTTGCCATCCGGGAAAAACCGGAGTGTGTGTTACAGCCCAAAAGGAAATGGCTCTGGTATTTGAGAGGACCCCCCCTCTAGTGTACTATTAGTAATGTAAAACTGCTATATACCATACATACTTGTGACCATACGGGATTCCCAGTTTCTAAAAATAGGGAAAATCTCTCCCCATTATAGCCTCATGCACCAAGGTAGGGACCCATTCGACCTTAACAATAAGCAAACCACACAGGGTCTCAATATTTACTTCGGTAGTGGCATAATGCTAGGTGTTACCATGTATGCAAGTTACACTGTCAGTTGTTTACTGGATCTTTGATGAGTTACAAACCCAGATCTCACAAGTGTAATTAAACTTCCTGAGTCTAACAATGCCTCTATCTGGTTGCTCTCCAACGAAATTACACAGCCGGAGTTAATCCAAAAATATACTGGTAGGTCAATTGGATCCCAACACAAAAATTAACCCTAGTATGAATGTGTGCGCGTGTACATGTGGTAGGGAATAGAGATTGTAAGCTCCACTGGGGCTAGAGATTGTAAGCTCCACTGGGGCAGGGACTGATGTGAATGGCCAAATATTCTCTGTAAAGCGCTGCGGAATATGTGTGCGCTATATAAATAACTGGTAATAAATAATAAATAAATAAATAAAACCTGGCAAAGAGAGATGTTCTGCAACATTCAAAGGAAGGCAGCATCACATTGCATGGGTTCTTGAACAACTGGACAAATAGCAATAACATGTCCTGGCACAGGGGGTCATTCTGACCCGTTCGCACGCTGCAGTTTGTCGCAGCGGTGCGAACGGGTTGGAACTGTGCATGCACGGCGGCTTCATTGCGCATGCGTGTCAGCGACGCCGCCAGCGGAAAAAGTGATCGCAGCGGCGATCGCAAGAAGACTGACAAGCGGGGGCGTTCCGGGGCGTCAACTGACCGTTTTCAAGGCATGGTGAGGCGAACGCAGGCATGTCCAGGCGTTTGGAGGGCAGATGTCTGACGTCAATTCCTGGACCTTCGTCGCTGGATCTGTCGTTTAGGGTAAGTAAGTCTGACCCTGCTCTTCTTTTGCTCAAAACTGTTTTTGCATAGCAGGGCTGCACAAGCGTTCGCAGCCTTGCTATGCAAAAAATGCCTCCCCATAGGCGGCGTCTAGTTGAACGCACAGGCTGCAAAAAGTAGCTTTGTGCGATAAACTCGGAATGACCCCCATAGTTACATAGTTACATAGTTGTTGAGGTTGAAAAAAGAAAAATGTCCATCGAGTTCAACCTGTATCATATTTATTATTTTTTAAATCTTAATTAAATGCTGTATCCTTGGATGTTTTTTTTTCCGCTAGGAATTTATCTAATCCATTTTTAAACTTATTGAGTCCACCATTACTACCTTCTCTGGCAGAGAATTCCAAATCTTTACTGTTCTTACAGTGAAGAACCCTTTTCTCCGTTGTGTATAGATTTTTTTTCTTCTAACCTCAGTGGGTGTCCTCGTGTCCTATGTAGTGTTTTTTTGGTAAACAAATCATTTGATAAATCCTTGTATTGTCCCTTAATGTATTTATAAATATTAATAATGTCCCCTCTCAGTCGCATCTATTCCAGTGTCAACATATCTAACCTTTTAAGTCTTTCCTCATAATTCAGTGCCTCTAACCCCTTAACCAGTTTGGTGGCTCACCTCTGAACCCTTTCGAGTTCCAAGATCTCTTTTTTATAGTGAGGTGCCCAGAAATGTACACAATATTCCAGGTGTGGCCGCACCAATGATTTATACAGTGGCAGGATTACACTCTCATCCCTTGTCTCCATACCCCGTTTTATGCATGATAACACCTTATTTGCTTTAGTTGCTGCATTTTGACATTGCGTACTGCTACTAAGTCTATTATCGATGAGCATCCCCAAATCTTTTTCAACTACCGTTATCCCTACATTTTCCCCATTTAGTTTATATGCTGCCCGATTGTTCTTAGTCCCAAAGTGCATAACTTTACATTTGTCTGTATTGAACCTCATTCTCCATTTACCTGCCCAGACCTCAAGTCTAGATAAGTCATTCTGTAGAGACTTAGGGGGGACATTCCGAGTTGTTCGCTAGCTGCATTAGTTCGCTGTGCAGCGATGAGGCTAAAAAAATGGCACTTCTGTGCATGCGTACGCGGCGCTATGCGGACGCATGACATACTATTACAACGACCAATGTAGTTTCACACAGGGTCTGGCGATGCTTTTCAGTCGCACAGGCTGCCGCAGAGTGATTGACAGGAAGAGGGCGTTTCTGGGTGTCAACTGACCGTTTTCAGGGAGTGTTCGAAAAAACGCAGGCGTGCCTGGAAAAACGCAGGCGTGGCTGGGCGAATGCAGGGCGTGTTTGTGACATCAAATCCGGAACTGAATGGGCTGAAGTGATCACAAGCGCTGAGTAGGTATTGAGCTACTCAGAAACTGCGCAAAAAAAACGTTGTAGCCGCTCTGCGATCCTTTCGTTCGCACTTCTGCTAAGCTAAAATACACTCCCAGTGGACAGCGGCATAGCGTTTGCACGGCTGCTTAAAACTGCTAGCGAGCGTACAACTCGGAATGATCCCCTTATTAATATCCTTGTATGAATGAATTACTCTACACAGTTTAGTATTATCTGCATACCAAACCCAAAACATTTAAGCACTTGATAGTCAAGTCTTTTGTGTGGCAGGGGCATTCCTGTCCCTGTCTGCCAGTCTCCAGGCTCTGTGTCTACAGTCTCTCCATTTTTAAGTACTTTTAACTGTCCGGCAGCCTTTTCCCATGAAACAGTCTTACCGGACTTTACTGACGTGCGCCATGGGGCACTGCGGTGTGGTCTGTTGTTCCTCTACTACCAAATACCTCGCCACCATACAGTATTTGAATGTTTCTCAAGGCTGCTGCTTCTCTTACTATGTGCAGATCAGTTACTGGCATTCGCGACCACATTGTAACAGTGTTAGGGGAACAGTACCATCTTCTTTGTTTAAACAAGTAATGTATAGGAGCTGAGAGATCACACAAGTCCAAGCTTTCTGGTGCAACTGGCCTCAGCTAGTTTTATGAAGCAGAAAACAAAATAAGACCTCAAATTAAACACCATGTCATTGTCTATACAAAACATTGGAAGTTTAAGCAAGTATAGCTCACTTGTACCAACTAGCAAGTTTTCTCTCAAGAGACTCTGCAGTCCTTCCCCCAGGCAACAGTGATATACTGGATGTCCAGCCTAACAGGTTTTTAACACACTCACAGGTGCAAGTGCTAATTATCTTCCTCTTAGGCTAGAGTCCTAAAGACCTGAAATAGGCCTAATGGATGGAGCCCACCATCATTCTCCATCCATAACCCCAGGAACCCTAAGCCAGATTTTACCAAAGTCCAAAAGTTCTTAGCAAAACAACTAAAACATTTTCTTGGGGTTATTCTAACGTGTAGGTTAGAAGCATGGGACAAGTATACCTGTCCTCAACAATATTCCAGTGTTCATGTCACAATGGTGGTCATTCCGAGTTGTTCGCTCGGTAATTTTCTTCGCATCGCAGCGATTTTCCGCTAATTGCGCATGCGCAATGGGGTTCACTACGGCTGGCCGGCGGTCGGGCTCCCGGCGACCAGCATCCTGGCGCCGGGAGCCCGACCGCCGGCTTACCGACAGCTTGGTGAGCGCAAATGAGCCACGCTACGGGCACGGTGGCGCGCTACGCGCGCCACACTATTTTATTCTCCCTCTATGGGGGTCGTGGACCCCCACGAGGGAAAATAAGTGTCGGTATGCCGGCTGTCGGGCTCCCGGCGCCGGTATACTGAGCGCCGGGAGCCCGACCGCCGGCAAACAGAAGACCACCCGCGCAATGTTCGCACTGCGACTGCGCCAAGTAAATTTGCTATGCAGTTAGGAATTTTACTCACGGCATTACGAGGTTTTTTCTCCGTTCTGGTGATCGTAATGTTATTGACAGGAAGTGGGTGTTTCTGGGCGGAAACTGGCCGTTTTATGGGAGTGTGTGAAAAAACGCTACCGTTTCTGGGAAAAACGCGGGAGTGGCTGGAGAAACGGAGGAGTGTCTGGGCGAACGCTGGGTGTGTTTGTGACGTCAAACCAGGAACGACAAGCACTGCACTGATCGCACTGGAAGAGTAAGTCTCGAGCTACTCAGAAACTGCAAAGAAATTTCTATTCGCAATTTTGAGAACCTTTCGTTCGCAATTTTGCTAAGCTAAGATACACTCCCAGAGGGCGGCGGCTTAGCGTGTGCAATGCTGCTAAAAGTAGCTTGCGAGCGAACAACTCGGAATGAGGGCCAATATATACAGTATATAGATATAGATATATATATAGAGAGAGAGAGAGAGAAAGAGGGAGAGTGTCCATCTACGCCCTGCGGCCAGAGCTTGCAGCAGTCTGTGGGCCACATTCATGTTTGTACGCAAATGCAATTGCAATTTGGTTTTTATAGGCTATGGAAATGCTAATGTTAACAAGTGAAGCTGCCACCCTTAAATGAAAAGAAACACCCACCAGAGCAAAAGCATACTCATTCATAATTGCGTAGACATTTCAAACTTATATGCGGGCAGCACGGACGGTGTAATGGTTAGCTATTACTTCCTCACAGTACTAAGGGGGACATTTACTAAGCAGTGATAAGAGTGGAGAAGTGAGCCAGTGGAGAAATTTCCCCATCAACCAATCAGCACTGAAGTAACATCTATAATTTGCATATTATAAACTGATAGAGCTGCTGATTGGTTGATGGGGAAATTTCTCCACTGGCTCACTTCTCCACTCTTATCACTGCTTAGTAAATGTACCCCTAAGGTCATGGGTTCAATTCCCACCATGGTCTTAACAGTGTGGAGTTTGTATATTCTCCCCGTTCTTGCGTGGATTTCCTCCGTGTACTCCAGTTTCCTCCCACAGTCCAAAAATTATACTGGTGGGTAAATTGTCTAGTAACAAAATGAACCCTAGTGTGAATGTGTGTGCGTGTACATGTGTTAGGGAATATAGAGTGTAAGCTCCACTGGGGCAGGGACTGATGTGAATGGGCAAATATTCTGTGTAAAACGCTGCGGAATATGTGTGCGCTATATAAATAACTGGTAATACATAAATGATATGCAAAACGAGGAACATCAGAGCTAAGGCTAAGCGGACTGGATACAGCAGTAGCAGCACAGGCGCCATGTTTTTTTTTACATACAAGCTCGCAGCTGACGGCAGATACACGCCCTGAAAACGACCATGGCATGCCTGTGTTTTCCCAACCACTCCCTGTAAACTCCCTGTTAACACTTCCAAACAAACAGTCACTTCCTGTCAATCACTTTTCCATGAAATCCTCTAATTCACGCATGATGGCAGCAGCACCTTTGCGCATGCGCATTGTGATCGCAGCACATGTGCAGTCTGCCGATAACCGCTCTGTTGTGTGGTAATCGGTCATTGCATACTAACATGAAGCAGGAAAGGTGTTTGGAGGTTGGAGCGGTGCGCGGAGGTCCCTTTCAGCCCGAACTTGCAGGGGTCTGTGGAGCACCATGCATCAGGAGGTCAGAGTGCACAGAGGAAGTTCAGTTTGGGGGAAAAGTTGGAAAACTGGTTGCTCCCACCCACAGCCTGAACTCATTGGCTGGTTGGATCGATTTTGTTATGGTGGACGGTCAGCTTAAGGATCCGTAAGTGCACAAGCCAGGCTACTTTTGTCTCTGCTTTACAAAGGGAATAGAAAACACTCTTGCTGAATCTACTGTATGCTCTGTCGACGCAAGGCCATAATATCAGCAAATGGGTTTGTAACAAAGTATACTTATATCACATTTTGTGTTGTTATTTTGTTGCAGGCTATGAATTTAATGAAAGGTTTTGTACTGTCAAAACACTTATGAAGCCTCAGGAAAATGTATTTCTTTATCATCTTGTACACAGAGTGTGCAGTGACCAATTTTGTTACCAATTTTTATTTTGTACTTAGTGTATAAAATGATAAGTGGTATTTGTTGATGTTGACTGTGGGGAACAAAAAATAGATTTCTTGAAAAGTATTTGTCAAAAGATTTTGAGCACTATTATACATGTAAACGCAAATATACAGCTAGGGATACAGCTGCAGATAAAAGGATCTTAATGTGGAATACAATTAATGTTTATGCACTAAAAGGCCTATGCAGAAAAGAATCAAAATTATGTTACAGCATAATTTCCACTTCAAAAAAGCATATTGCCATTATTTATCAAATAGTGTTTTTTTATTTTTAAATGCACTTCTTTGAAACATTTATCACTGATTATCATATATATCAGAATCTGTTCTCCAGCTATACTTCAAGCTTTATAGGGTATCCGGTTAATAGATAGTGTCTAGTTAGACAGTCAATAGATAGACACCATGGGGTAAATTTACTAAGAATCGTATTTTCCCGTTTGAGGTCAAAGTTCAATCACGAATGACATCGAAAGTGTAAATATGCAACTTTTTGAATTGATTACGACTAATTTACTAAGCTGCCGTATTCTGCATTTTCGGTTTTTCCGATGTCGATGTCATTCGTTTTTTTAGGCAGTGTTTTACGTGAGTGACTTGTAAAACACTGCCGACTTTAATACAATGAATCTCGGCCGGATCTGAGAGATCCGTGCTGGGCTTCATTGTGCACCTTGTAAAAAAAAATAAAAAATGTTTAAACTTAAAAAAAAAATTGCGTGGGGTCCCCCCTCCTAAGCCAAACCAGCCTCGGGCTCTTTGAGCCGGCCCTGGTTGCAAAAATATGGGAAAAAAATTGACAGGGGTTCCCCCATATTTAAGCAACCAGCACCGGGCTCTGCGCCTGGTCCTGGTTCCAAAAATACGAAGGACAAAAAGCGTAGGGGTCCCCCGTATTTTTGAAACCAGCACCGGGCTCCACTAGCTGGACAGATAATGCCACAGCCGGGGGTCACTTTTATACAGCGCCCTGCGGCCGTGGCATTAAATACCCAACTATTCACCCCTGGCCGGGGTACCCTGGAGGAGTGGGAACCCTTTCAATCAAGGGGTCCCCCCCTCCAGCCACCCAAGGGCCAGGGGTGAAGCCCGAGGCTGTCCCCCCCCATTCAATGGGCTGCGGATGGGAGGCTGATAGCCTTTGTTGTAAGTTATGAATATTGTTTTTAGTAGCAGTACTACAAGTCCCAGCAAGCCTCCCCCGCAAGCTGGTACTTGGAGAACCACAAGTACCAGCATGCGGCGGAAAACCGGGCCCGCTGGTACCTGTAGTACTACTACTAAAAAAATACCCCAATAAAGACATAACACACACACCTTGAAAGTATAACTTTAATGCATACATACACACCACCATATACACATACTTACCTTATGTTCACACGAGGGTCGGTCCTCTTCTCCATGTAGAATCCATGGTGTGCCTGTTGAAAAAATTCTACTCACCAAATCCAGTGTAGAGGGCTCCTCGGGTAATCCATTTGTAATCCACGTACTTGTAAAAATAAAAAAACGGACACCCGACCACGAACTGAAAGGGGCCCCATGTTTTCACATGGGACCCCTTTCCCCGAATGCCAGAAACCCCCTCTGACTTAAGTCTAAGAGGGTTCCATCAGCCAATCAGGGAGCGCCACGTTGTGGCACCCTCCTGATTGGCTGTGTGCTCCTGTACTGTATGACAGGCGGCACACGGCAGTGTTACAATGTAGCGCCTATGCGCTCCATTGTAACCAATGGTGGGAACTTTGTGGTCAGCGGTGAGGTTACTTTCGGTCACCCGCTGACCACAAAGTTCCCACCATTGGTTACAATGGAGCGCATAGGCGCTACATTGTAACACTGCCGTGTGCCGCCTGTCAGACAGTACAGGAGCACACAGCCAATCAGGAGGGTGCCACAACGTGGCGCTCCCTGATTGGCTGAAGAAACCCTCTTAGACATCAGTCAGAGGGGGTTTCTGGCATTCGGGGAAAGGGGTCCCATGTGAAAACATGGGGCCCCTTTCAGTTCGTGGTCGGGTGTCCGTTTTTTTATTTTTACAAGTACGTGGATTACAAATGGATTACCCGAGGAGCCCTCTACACTGGATTTGGTGAGTAGAATTTTTTCAACAGGTACACCATGGATTCTACATGGAGAAGAGGACCGACCCTCGTGTGAACATAAGGTAAGTATGTGTATATGGTGGTGTGTATGTATGCATTAAAGTTATACTTTCAAGGTGTGTGTGTTATGTCTTTATTGGGGTATTTTTTTAGTAGTAGTACTACAGGTACCAGCGGGCCCGGTTTTCCGCCGCATGCTGGTACTTGTGGTTCTCCAAGTACCAGCTTGCGGGGGAGGCTTGCTGGGACTTGTAGTACTGCTACTAAAAACAATATTCATAACTTACAACAAAGGCTATCAGCCTCCCATCCGCAGCCCATTGGATGGGGGGACAGCCTCGGGCTTCACCCCTGGCCCTTGGGTGGCTGGAGGGGGGGGACCCCTTGATTGAAGGGGTTCCCACTCCTCCAGGGTACCCCAGCCAGGGGTGACTAGTTGGGTATTTAATGCCACGGCCGCAGGGCGCTGTATAAAAGTGACCCCCGGCTGTGGCATTATCTGTCCAGCTAGTGGAGCCCGGTGCTGGTTTAAAAAATACGGGGGACCCCTACGCTTTTTGTCCCCCGTATTTTTGGAACCAGGACCAGGCGCAGAGCCTGGTGCTGGTTGCTTAAATATGGGGGAACCCCTGTCAATTTTTTCCCCATATTTTTGCAACCAGGGCCGGCTCAAAGAGCCCGAGGCTGGTTTGGCTTAGAAGGGGGGACCCCACGCAATTTTTTTTTCAAAAATTTACACTTTCCCATCCCCTTCCCACTGATAAACATGCACGGATCTCATGGATCCCTGCATGCCTATCCAAACACGGGATAAAAAAGCAGGTCTGTTTTTTTTAGCACTTTTTTACGATTTGTATTTCTGCACGGCAGTGTTTGGCTATTGTCGGCAGTGTTTGTGATTTGCACTTTTTTGTAAATTCCCGATTTCTACCAAATTGCAGGCGTATTTGACCGATGGTGTATTGATTCGTGATTTTTTCCTAGGACTTCCAAAATATTACGAATGCCCTCATCACTGCCGTGATTTTTGCTTAGTAAATTACCGAGATGACACTTTGAAGAAAAAACGGCATCTCGGTCAAAATCGGGACCTTAGTAAATATACCCCCATATGTTAGACAGACATTAGGTCGACAGGGTGAAAAGGTTGACATGAAAAGTGTAGACAGTACAAAAGGTCAACAGGGTTAAAAGGTCGACAGAATCAATATGTCGACATGAAAAGTGTAGACAGTACAAAATGTCGACAGGGTCAAAAGGTCGACATGAAAATTGTCGACAAAAAAAGAAAGAAAGATAGACAATGTTTTTTTTTAAAAATGTAACATGATTTTGGACTATTTCATACCTTCTCTATCCATGTCAGCATAGAGTTGGTTATAAACCTTGTGGCGAGCGCAGCTAGCCACCGAGCCCGAAGTGTGGCGAGGGGATGCCTTTCTACAATTGGGGGTCCCAGATGACAAAACTATCCACACAAACCACAAAAAGGCAAAAAACATGGTGTCTACCTTTTTTATGTCGACCATTTTAAGGTCGACATTTTGACCGTCGACATTTTGACACTGTCAACCTTTTGTACTGTCTACCTTTTTCATGTCGACCTTTTGACCCCGTCGACCTAATGTCTGTCTAACATATGGTGTCTTTCTACTGACTGTCTAACTATACACTGTCTATCTGTTATAGCACACCCGCTTTATAGACCTGCGTATGTGTAGCTAGCATCGTATTTTCTCTCACTTTTTCGTTTGGTAAATTTCACCAGCATAAACTAGGACAAGTCCCAGACCCAATTGATCTATTGATTTCAATATTACATTCCCTATAGTATCTTTGGGGTCTGGGACTGAGGGTCGACAGCACAAAGGTCGACACACCTTAGGTCGACGCCAATTGGTCGACACACCTTAGGTCGACATGGACAAAAGGTCGACATGGACAAAAGGTCGACAGGAACAAGGTCGACATGGAAAAAGGTCGACATGAGTTTTTTATGTTTTTTGTGTCGTTTTCTTCGTAGAGTGACCGGGAACCCCAATTAGTGCACCGCGTCCCCTCGCATGGCTCGCTTCGCTCGCCATGCTTCGGGCATGGTGCCTTCGCTCCGCTACCGCTTCGCTCGGCACACTTTACCGTTCCAATCGTAGTCCACGTGGATCGTTAAGTATGAAAAGGTTCAAAAAAAGAAAAAAATTCGTGAAAAACTCATGTCGACATTTTTCCATGTCGACCTTGTTCCTGTCGACCTTTTGTCCACGTCGACATTTTGTCCATGTCGACCTAAGGTGTGTCGACCAATTGACGTCGACCTAAGGTGTGTCGACCTTTGTGCTGTCGACCTGGAGTCCGGATACCGGATCAATTATAGTTAAAATTAGTGGTGCCATTAATCTGTATGAGGAAATCACTGTCGACAAATCTGACACTGAAGTCAATAGACCAATCTTCAATGTAGCAAGAAAAATCATTTCCAATCACATGTGGTGTAATTCAAAGTGTGCATTGCTGCATTGGTGTTTCTATAGTGGGTGCAATGGGTGTGGGCACCATGCTTCTGGGTCCAGGGGGGCCCATACCACCCACACACATATTTTATTACTTTTGTTCCCAGAGTCCCGTGTCAGGCGCTACAGCTGCTGCCAAAATCACAGCCGAAATGGCCGCTGCGCATGGGCAATAATGAAATTAGTCTCCGGAACATGGTGGTGCCATGTTTCTGGAGACCCGCACACGCGCAGTCGACTCTGGCACTCTGTCTGCCCCTCCACTTTAGAATGCAAGCTCCCACGAGTATGGTCCTCTTCCCTCATGTGCTTACCCATTTCTTACGTAAACCATCTTCAATGGCACCAAATCCCCCAGTTGTCTGCCACCTTGATACGTATGTCAGTGTCACCTGCTGATGTAGCTATGTTTATATACCCTTTACTTGTCCCCAGTGTTGGACTGGGACATGAAGGGCCCACCGGGGGAATGCAGTTATAGGAGCCCATACTTAGGGGTGTGGCCAGCCTACAAAGGGGGTGTGGCCAGCCACCACAGAGGCTTGAAATACACAATAGTCTAGTGCAGTGTAATGCAACATATCTACCATGTATAATACAAGTGCACAGTCTGGAACCTTATCCCTAGAGGAAGGAGTGGACCCTCAGACAGTGGGGCCTACCGGTGGTTTCCCTGGTACCCCTGTGGGCCAGCCCGACCCTGCTTGTCCCATATTGTCTTCAACTGTAAGTCACTGTTTTCCTGTTTTGATTATTTGTTTTTTGTGCTCTGTAATTAGGCGCTGCGGATCCCTTGTGGCGCCATATAAATAAAGGATAATAATGTAAAGTCGCAGGTGCAAATATATGCACAGTATTGCACACATCCGCAAATGTGCACGCACACCGCATGAAACAAGACTAGACGCAGCCAAGCTGAGCTTGGCTACATCTGTAATAATAAGAGACTTGCTTAGTTGCAAAATATTCTGCAAATATTTAATTATTACCATTAATCTCTTGCCCCATGGTTAACCTTATGACTACAGCATATATGTCCTTAGAGGTCGATTCAGTTGGGAGAGAACTGGGTCCTGCAATTCATTTTCACAGCAAATTTCATTAGCATTTCAATTCCAAATTCACAATACATTTTCCCAGCAAAGTCGCATTTTTCTGTGTGTACCCTCCTGCGTACGTGAAAAGGTAGCAGCATTTGAATTCGCTGTACAAATGTTAGGGGACAGTGCAGAAACTCTTGACGGGTTGCACTTGGAAGATTTAAATAGTATCATTTGGCTAATAAAGACATCATTTTTCAGGTGAATTTATCTAAACAGTTAAATAATGTGGTACATGCATTTTGAAGTATTGTATTGATGGGAAATGGTTTTCTGAATTTGCAGATGTGAGCTAAAAGTGTTTTCTTTGTATAGAAACACTGATAAATCACATTGAACACATTTTATGTACCCCAAAATAGTGTAAAGACTTTGCTGAAAAACACTTGCTGTCTATTATTTTTCCACCATTAATAAAATCAACCGTTTGACACCTTTTTAGAACTCCAATACTTAATTAACTTCCTTATATTCTGTCCTGCTATCTTAAGCTGGGTGCACACTGAGCGATATATCAGCCATTCAATCGATCGGTTGATATATCGCAAGTCTGTCGGCTGATATGTACCCCTGATGTGTCTGTGAATGACTTCGTTCACAGACACATCACGTCGGCCCTGCAGCACAGCCAATGGCTGATATAGCTACAGAAGTATCGGCACATCTGGCTGTGTATTTGGGCGGTCAACACTTACTGCAGGGACAGCCGGCGACTGCCATCTCGACTGGGCAGGCTCGTTTTTAAGCCCGCCCAATTGTGATGCCAGGCACGACACATCGGGTGGACGACTGGTGAGTGTGTCTGTCAGCCAGGTGTGCACCCAGATTAAGATGTACATTTTGGGGTTGTGTATTTTCTTTTTTTCATGCACTTCTGCCATGTTGCTCTTTACAGAAAAATTGTGTGACATCTACAGTATCTTGCATTTCTCAGGTGCACACATTATTGCTATGTATGTACACAAGTGTTATGCTGCAAATTCACCTTCCCAAACTTGCATCTAATTGAATTGGCCCTTTAGTCTCTCTTTGATCATTGTCTTTTCTTTCTACAGTTTTCCTCTTCAAACACTTTTTGGTTTTGTTTTTCTATTGTCAGTTTCCTTGCAAATTGTCATGTTTCTTCAGTGCAGCCATTACCACCTCAAGAGTACTTGGTAACCATAGCAACACAAGCTTCCAGTCAGCCCATTATCCGGTTAGCTTCTCAGGCCTAACACAATAAGCCGGCTGGGAGGTTTATTCTCTTCTCAGTCATGCAAGCAATAAGTAATTTTCACCTGCATATTAGGTATAAATGAATTCCCTATAGCAGTCTCTCTAATTAGTGTTGTCATATTACATAAACTAAAATACTGAACACTGTGGCAAACAGATAGACTTCCCTTTGAGTGCAACATATAAAATAGAAGAATTATTGGGGCAGATTAAATTAGCTGTGTAGCGAACTTCACAGCTAATTGAATCTGCCCCTATAATTCTAATGCTTAGCCCTGAGCTAGTCGTTTAAGTGTCGCTACCTGCACGCGGTATGCCCCAGAGGGTGCACTAGTGGCAGATGTTTCCTCGTAGGCTCAGGAGCTGCAAGAAAAAAGTAAATATATCGTGGGTGCAGAGTGTATTTATTTATTATTATTTATTAACAGTTTCTTATATAGCGCAGCATATTCCGTTGCGCTTTACAATTAGAACAACAGTAATAGAACAAAACTGGGTAAAAACAGACAGACATAGAGGTAGGAAGGCCCTGCTCGCAAGCTTACAATCTATAGGGGCCCGTGTGCATCACAAACATTGCTCCCTTGATAGAAATTCCAATAGCTGAATGGCTGCCAATTGGAAATCCTAGTTTGAATCTCTGTGTAGACTTACTGAATACATTAAGTATTGCTTTCACATAACACGGAACAACCTGGGATAGTGGATGATGACAGACATCCTCTAACAGGTGTCCTCTAAGTAAATCGGATGTTCCGCTGTGTTTGTTATTTATTCTTGATGCTAGCCCACAGAGCTGACCTAGGTAGTATACCTTGATATGAGAAGAAACCTCAGCTGGCAGCAATAAATACTTGGTATTCGATCAGTAGGTGACCTTTGCTACTACGGCATTGTGCCAGATCATGCTTCAGGTAAGTAGGGTGCTCTTTATTATTGTATCCTTCATGGTGCAACATCCCAGATACCAAGAAGAAGCCTTTTATTGACAAGTGCAGACATGGCTACTGGTCAGCTGAGTCAGCTCATGCATTAACCAAGCAGGAATTACCAAGAAGCCTGGTGTAAAATACCAAGAAACTAGGACTATGGATGTTTGGAGATTTGCATCAGGACGTAAATCAGATGGTTGTAGAACAGGGACGTGCTGTGAGGTAAATGGCTGAGGAGGCACTGGCTAATACCAAAGCCAGAGTTACACGCAATATATGAGCCCAAGGGTACATGTGGCATTATACACAGGTGCAGCAGTATATACTGCTAGAAATTTGGTGAGTTTTGATCAGAGATGTGCGGACAGGGTAGGCAGGGGGGGGGGCACTGCCTCACCTGCCATATACTTTTTACTCCAAGTTTTTTACTATAAAAATGATTAGAATAATACAAAGAACATATTTAAAAATATATTCTTTGTATTTTTCATATACTTTATATAGTCAAAACTCTGGCGTACACTGGAGTATGACAGGAAAGGCTCTGCCTCACCTCACTGGTGTAGAATATACTAAAGTTATGGCGGATTGAGAACTTGAACCAAGACAGCCACCAGCTCTGCTATCACAGAACCACACTACTTGTACACTGAGCCAGCAATTCCCTTTTAGTCAGCTATTTTTCTCATTGTCATCACGTATACCCCTTTGACACTCTTGCAATAACCCAGCTAGTTGCCGAGTTAACCCGGGTCACAGCTTGGTGTGAAAGGGTTTCCCAAAAATAACCCAGGTCCACTGACCTGGGAATCCAACCTGAGTAGCGAGCATGATTGGTCAAGGGAAGGACTTGGGTTACGGGGCAGTTTGAAAGGGTGACCCGGGTACTGTTAACACCCTATGGAAAAGCCCTGGCAATAACCCAAGTCTAGCTTGCAGTGTGACATGGCTTGAAACCCTTATTCAGTAACCTGTTTGGATCCTTAGCAATAGAGGTGACATTTCTCAATGTCATCAATCAGCTTGAAGATATGGCCATGCACCAGCAGAGGAGAGCATAGCTACCGGACCACCTTGCTCCCTTACTACTGTGATCATCATCCACTGCTCCCTGAAACATGTGAAATCTAATTCCATTACTTTTATATTGACCTCACCACTGTTTTAATACTGCCTTTTATGCCACTGTGACCTATTCCACCCAGGGTAATCCTACGTAGTGCATCCAAGATGGCTGCCTCAACTGGTACCTATCATGGCTGGAATATATGACCCATGGAATTTATTACCCAAAGTGACTGCACCAACTTGACTGTACGCTTATTGGGGGTCATGCCGAGTTGATTGCTCGCTAGCAGTTTTTAGCAGCCGTGCAAACGCTATGCCGCCGCCCACTGGGGAGTGTATTTTAGCTTAGCAGAAGTGCGAACGCATGTGCAGCCGAGCTCTGCAAAAACAGTTTGTGCCGTTTCAGAGTAACTCTGAACCTACTCAGCGCTTGCGATCACTTCAGCCTATTCGTGTCCGGAGTTGACGTCACTCACCCGCCCAGCGACCGCCCAGCCACGCCTGCATTTTTTCAGACACGCCTGCGTTTTTGCAAACACTCCCTGAAAACGGTCAGTTGACACCCAGAGACGCCCCCTTCCTGTCAATCTTCTTGCGGCCGTCAGTGCAAAGGAAAACTTCGCTAGAACAACCACAAAGAGCTTTGTTCCCATACGTCACGTATGCGCATTGCGGGCCATACGCATGTGCATAAATGCTATTTTTCCACCTGATCGCTGCGCTGCGAAAATCAGGAAATGACCCCCATTGTGTTCTCTATGCTTTTTTTGTTTGTTTTCTTTGCGTCCTGCCAGGAAAAGCGCTATATAAATAAAATTATTATTACTAGTACTGGCCCACTGATATCTTGGACCAAGTAGTGAGACTTTTCTCAATATCAACGAGCCTGGTATAAGATCTAAAATATGTCACATTAAAGCCACTTGATAATTTCAGCAGAGACCCACAGAAGCTGTATAAATGCTGATTTATTATTATGTGTAAATCCTGAACACCGCCACCTGCACACTGAGCCAGCTTATGCTCTAGCACAGCAAGGCTCATTTTCTCAATGTCATCAATCAGTCTAGTACAGCAACCAAAGTTATAAAAAGAAACCTGTTTGGAGAATGAAACCCGAGCGTCCTCCAGAACCGTAAGCGGAGAACTTGGACACTAGCGCACCGAGACAGCTTGCCTGCTAACCAACCCAGGTGACTCTTGTTACTTTCATCAATCATCCTGCAACAACATTCAAAGGGGTAACAGTTGATTTACCGACGGACACAATACCGACAGCCATTGACAGTAAAAATACCGACACAGTCAAAATACCGACATTCATTATGCCTACATATTCAAAATGCCGACATAGTCAGAATTCCGACATTTGAAATGCCGACATGCGTTTTTAAGGAATGTTTTCCCAAAACAGACTTGTTCATACTTTACCATCCCAGTGGACCTGGAGGGGGAATATAATAGTGTGCCGAGCGCAGTGAGCCATGCGAGGGGACGCGGTACACTCAGATGTGTCCATGTCTACCTGTGTCGACATTGACAACAAAAACAGAAAACTCATGTCGTTATTTTGACATATCGGCATGTAAAATGTTGGTATTCTGACTAGGGGGGTCATTCCGAGTTGATCGTAGCTGTGCAAAATGTAGCACAGCTACGATCATTCACACTGACATGCTGGGGGACGCACAGCACAGGGGTAGTCCGCCCCGCATGTCAGTGCCTGCCTTCCCCCCGCAGAAATGCAAAGGAATCGCACAGCGGCGATGCCTTTGCACTTCAATAGTAGCTCCCAACCAGCGCAGCTTTAGCATGCTGGCCGGGAGCTACTCGTCGCTCCCCTGGCCCGCAGCAGCTGCGTGTGACTTCACGCAGCTGCCGCGGACCGCCCCCCCCCCCCATGCGTTGGCCGGACCGCGCCCCCTAAACGGCCCAGCCCCCTCCCGCCCAGCGACCACCTCTGTCTCAGAGGCGATCGCTAGGCATGGACAGCTGCCATGCGCCAGCGCACTGAGGCAACGGCACATGCGCAGTTCCGACCCGATCGCTGCGCTGCGAGAAACTGCAGCGAGCGATCGGGTCACAATGACCCCCTATGTCGGTTTTCTGAACATGTCGGCATAATGCATGCTGGTATTTTGACCATGGCAGTATTTTGACTGTAGGCCAATGGCTGCCGGGATTATGACCGTAGATATTGTGTCCATCGGTAAATCATACTGAACCCCATTCAAAGTACTAAAAAGAAAGCTGCACCAAGAACTGAGCCTGGATCTCCCCATCAGTAACCAGTGCAGTATCAGGCTACTGGCACAGTATCCGATCTGGCCACAATGACAAGTGATTTATAGGTGATTATTGTCTTTTGAGCCAGCATCAGGCTAGTATGAACAAATGTGCAGTTTCAGGAAGGCAGCATGTGATAGAACGTGGACAGGAAAGTCTGTGTGTCTGAGGTTTAGATTGGCAATAACTATACAGTAGAGTCATCAGCAGAACAGAGGGGAAATGTTATATCAATACAGAGATCTAAAACTGAAATAACTGGAACTTAATGGGGACACGGTCGTTAGGTCAACCACTGAAGGTCGACCTTGGCATTAGGTCGATATGCATTAGGTTGACATGGGCATTAGTTCGACATGTACTAGATCGACAGGTCAAAAGGTCGACATGAGTTTTTCACATTTTTAAAACATTTTTGGATTTTCTTTCCAACGTAACGATCCACGTGGACTACGATTGGAATGCTAACCTGTGCTGAGTGCAGTGGGAGTGGAGCGAGGCACCTTGCCTAAAGCATGGCGAGTGAAGCGAGCCATGCAAAGGGACACGGTGCGCAAGCCATACAAGGGGACACGGTGCTCTAATTGGGGTTCCCCGTCACTTTACGGAGAAAACGACACCAAAAACAGTCCAAAAACTCATGTCGACCCTTTGACCTGTCGACCTAGTACCTAACGCCAAAGTCGACCTTCAGGGGTCGACCTAATGACTGTCGACCTACGTTGGGTCGTCCCAACTACCCATACCCATCTTAATGTATGATTACCGTCACCTGTGCTGAAACACCTTCCTCATCCATAAACTAGTTCAACACAGTAAATGAAGTGGGAAGTCCTGGAGCAGAGCACTGTGTCCCATAGCTAGGCCAGTGGTTGGGAATGCATTTGGCATACTCAGGAACAAGTTTAGGATTTTTCATACTGCCATTAATCTTTGCATTGACAAAATAGGAACGTGGTTGTGGCCTGTTGTGTTGTGCACTGTACTGCACAACTATTTATGGCATAAAACACACACAGCAACCAGCACAGTTTCTCCCATAGTGATGAGGATGTTTTGAGGAAGGAATAGGGTTGACACCATTGGACCTAAAGCAGAAATACCAGCGTATAGGGTAAGTTTACCAGAGAAGTGTATTTGCAGAGAAATGTAATTGTTTCAATGGTGTAAGAGCTGTGTCATGGCAGGATACGATGATGTAACACCATGGCAGGATGCAATGCCATGGCAGGATGACATACTTTATTGTAAACATTTAAGTTTCAATTTGAATATTTCAGCTTTTGTAATTGTTATGCGTTACAAATAATAATTGTGTACTTGCAATGCCACTTGAGGGAATGTCTTTTAGCTCTGGTGGAATAGACTTCGATGAAGAGCCATCCATATTGACTGGCTTTGACAAGTTGGCGATGGAGGGCCTTGCCAACTGTTGGTCAACTGTAAAGGTCAGTAGCTCCAAACACCACAATCTGGGCATATAATACATCGGGCCACTCCTGCCCCAGATGGAGGGCATGGTGCTGGACCAACCAGACTATGAAAAAGAATTATCCCAGGAGTAATTATTGGAAGGTAGAGAGTACTGAAAGTTCTCCATGCAAAAAATTCGGAAGTAGAAGAAACAAGTTCCAAATCCAAAAAAGATGCTCGGATCTCAATCACATGGAGCAGCACAAATTAAAGAGAATTTGACCAAACATTACAAAAGTATTTCAACATTGGTGTATTCTTTAATGAATGATGACATCTATGGGAACCAATAAAATATATATTTTTTTAATAAAAAAAAAATTGGAAACAGCTTCAGAAACAAACATGTCTGCAGAAGCCATTGCCTTATAGAGATACAAGAGGAATCAAAGGAAAGTAAATACAGAGACACACATCAGTTTTGAGCTAATTGCCACATATATGTCATACCTGTAAATATTGGTCAATATATTGCATATATATTCCACCGAACTTGGTACTCAGCAGCAAAACCCCATACATGACGGTTCATCCAGTAGACATCGGCACAGAGTTATTACAAGCAGTGTCCAAAGTGAGCATACCACCCCACACCTTGGCAAAGATGCCTGTAGAGTGTCAAACTGCGTAGGTGCTGAGCCTACTGCCCGACATTTACCATCAGACAGAATCCTGCTGTAGGAGACTTTGTTTAGCAGCTATGATCAACCCAGCACTGCCTGTAAGTTGTGTTTGACTCCTGCTCATTGCAGCTCCACTCTCAGTAGATGACTCCTGTTACTGACAAGAACTCCAGCTTGTTACCTACCCATGGTACCATTAGGCACTGTCTTCTGTCATCAGTTATACTTGCTGGGGCAGGTTGAGCTGGAGATCACACCATCTGGGAGATTTGGTGTTCCTGCTGTCACCCTCTGAATATCACAAACGCAGTACGGATGGGACCCTGATCCTTTGAATTTATCAAGTATTATTTGCCCTTCTAACAACTTCATTTTGCTGCAGGCTGGTCTTAAAGGTGCATATACACGGGGAGATCCTTGCTATGCCAGATTTTGAATATGCGATTTCCCTTGAACTCCCCCAGAGCCCAGAAACACAGATTTTGACTACGTACGATTTTGACTATACTTTGTACTAGATAGTACACTAGAAAGTAAAGATTGACTTGCCTGCACAGTCTATCTAGCCTTGTGCTACTGACCCCACGCAACGGGATCTAATAGGTATCGCAAGCTGCCTAACACCTTGGGATTTCCACTAACTTTCCTTGCAATTTTAACTATATAGTCGAATTCAAAAGGAGAAATCTCACCGAATGTACACACTTTAAGAGTCATTGGTGGTCATTCCGAGTTGTTCGCTCGTTACCGATTTTCGCAATGCTGCGATTTGTTGCTAAATGCGCATGGTACGTAGAGCGCATGCGCTAAGTTATTTAACACAAATCTTAGTAGATTTGCTGGTGTTTGTGCGACACTTTTCAGTCGCACTGCTGATCGGTGAATGATTGACAGGAAAGGGGCGTTTCTGGGTGGTAATTTAGCGTTTTCCGGGAGTGTGCTAAAAAACGCAGGTGTGTCAGGGAAAAATGTGGGAGTGTCTGGAGAAACGGGGGAGTGGCTGGCCGAACTCAGGGCGTGTTTGTGAAGTCAAGCCAGGAACTAAACGGACTGAGCTGATCGCAATCTAGGAGTAGGTCTGGAGCTACTCAGAAACTGCAGGAAAAGATTTTTGAGCAATTCTGCTAATCTTTCGTTCGCTATTCTGCTATGCTAATATACACTCCCAGAGGACGGCGGCCTAGCGTGTGCAATGCTGCTAAAAGCAGCTAGCGAGCGAACAAGTCTGAATGAGGGCCATTGACCCCTCAAGACAACAAAGAAGCTCATTGCTTTTTATTAATTATTTATTTAAAGGATCCGAATATTATCAGCAGTTGCTGGACAGAAACTATTATACAGCTGGCAATTAGTAATTTGCTACTATAACTCTACTCAAATTGGAATAATAATATATTTTTTACTTAAGAGATGAACATATCTGACCCACTGCAATTAGTGAGTGTTATTATTACTGTTTTTACCCAATGTTGCATTTACTGTAGTATAATGTTTGTATACTTTATAGAATAAAATGTGCCTTTGTCACATCCAGTGAGTCAGAACTGTTACTTTATCACCCTGTTTTCTAGCACTGTTTTTTTTCTATCCATTGAGACCATCTCACACAGATGCATAGAGCTAGAGGGGTTTATAGTCATATGCACCTGAGTTCTCCTTTTTTCCCAAGGTAAGCACAGACAGCTAGTCACACGGGAGCTAGAAAGGGCCATTATTATTTTCTAAAATAGTTTCACGTTCTTTTCATGTAGATATTATCAAAATATCAGATGAAAGTGTGGACGGGGACAAGAAAGGAGAAGACAACATCCCACCTGAAAGTCCCAGCAATGATAGAAGTGTCGTTGAAAAAATGACGCAGTTACATCACAGTCTAAAAGGATTATAGGGGGAAAAAATTGTGGTATCCCTCCAAAAAATTGTTAAAATTTAAAATAGTTTACTTAAGCATACTGGGGGTTATTCAGATGTGATCGGAGGAGTGACATCACGTATATAGGTGCTTTGTGTATGCGCAGGACATAATCTGTGCGTGTGCAAATGTGTCCTGCAACGTTGGATGGTAATTGGCGTCAGTCTGTCAATGATTGACAGGCTGCTGCTATTTGGGGCCATAGAAGGGGTTGCGATGGCCTCCATTTGTCAAAACGGAGGCATATTGCCACCATTTAGGGGGAGGAACGAACCGGGGATCTCTGTCCGTCAGAATCATAGCGTACAGGGTGTACGCATGAAGCATGTGTTACAATACATTTACTTCATAGCCTGTAAGACATTTTGAGGGGAATAAATATCATGAATTGCAGTCTAGGATGGGAAGCGGTCATGTGACCGGCGCACAGGATTCCGGCGGTCACCATGCCGACGCCGGGATCCCGAGCGATCAAAGTGACTATTCCCACTCTTGGGTGACCACCCATAGAGTGGGAATAGAACCTGTGGCGAGAGCAGTAAGCCACCGAGCCGGCTGCGTGGCGAGTGAAGCGAGCAAGGGTCTTTGTTGCGCTCGCCACCCCCCACCCCCCTGCACCGGTATTCTGCAATGGGATCGGTATGCTGTTGTAACATACGATAAAACAGTTGTGACAAACGATAAAAGAGCGATTCTTTAGAATCACATTGCTGTATTCCATGTACTAATGTTGGAAACTGTACACGAGAGTAAGTAGCAAGCCACCTGTCATGCTTGATTCTCCACATCTACAAAGGCTGCACTGCTCCTGGGGAAGTGTCGCGAGAACGGTCTGGGAGAGTGATCGGCCATGTGTGCCCACTTCACTTATGGCCCAATATGGCCCCATCAAATTGGATGAATATTAAACAGCTTAAGAAGCAACCCTTCAATTTCACCACTTTTCATCCAACTAGACGTGATGAAAGCTGCTAAGCAGCTGCAATATAGAATGAATGGGTCAAAAATAAAAAATAAATGCCCCGAAGACGGTATCGGTGGGTATCCAGTATTACTTTGCTCCCAAGTCACAGCAGCAATAATCACTAGTAACTGCTACAACTACAGATGTGTCCACATACATCTTTGCTATGGCCCTCATTCCGAGTTGTTCGCTCGCTAGCTGCTTTTAGCAGCATTGCGCACGCTAGGCCGCCGCCCTCTGGGAGTGTATCTTAGTTTAGCAGAATAGCGAACGAAAGATTAGCAGAATTGCTACTAAATATTTTCTTGCATTTTCTGAGTAGCTCCAGACCTACTCCTAGATTGCGATCAGCTCGGTCCGTTTAGTTCCTGGTTTGACGTCACAAACACGCCCTGCGTTCGGCCAGCCACTCCCCCGTTTCTCCAGACACTCCCGTGTTTTTCCCTGACACGCCTGCGTTTTTTAGCACACTCCCGGAAAACGCTCAGTTACCACCCAGAAACGCCCCTTTCCTGTCAATCACTCACCGATCAGCAGTGCGACTGAAAAGCGCCGCACGAACACCAGAAAATCTACTAAGTTTTGTGTAAAATAACTTAGCGCATGTGCGCTGCGTACCATATGCATGCGCATTTAGCAACAAATCGCAGCATAGCGAAAATTGACAATGAGCGAACAACTCGGAATGACCACCTATATCCAACATGTATATCACAGTTTTGCATGCGATAGACTTAGAGATTTAGCCATGTCTTGTGATTTTTCCTAATTTGCTTCTTTAATATGTTACTTTATACATATTCTATTATGGCATGCAAAAATGTTAAAATACATCCACTTACTACTCGTGAAAAACAGCTTAGGCATGTTTTGCATGTTGTGTAAAATTTAGCAAAATAGCAAAGATGTAAGTGGACACATCTGTACATATGTCAGTATTGTCCAGGGCAGCCTGGTTTCACAATGTCTTTACCAAGTGCCTCTCATGTCTATAGATAGCTACCAAATATACCACAGACTCAAAAATATAGGTCTGAAAGATCTCTGTCTCATCTATCCCATTTTCGTACATACCATTTGAATTTCTGTGGTCTGTTAATGGTGTATCACTAGATTGTTTTGACTAACTGTGATAACACATTTCAGGGACAACACAATTGGTAGTTATAAATGCCACAGTCCATAGTCCTGTTCATATAGAGTACAGTTACTCTGTATTATGAGGGTAGCTTTAGACAGGGACCAGTTTAACATGGGCTCACGAGGCAGCTGCCCAGGTCCCCACGAGTTAGGGGCATTCTCTACCTTCCACCCAGCCTTCAGCCAGACAGTGAATGGTGGTCAGCATGCTGATTGGTGGATGGCTGGAGCTAACTACCAATCAGAGTGCTGACATCTGTCACTGTATGGAAGCATGTATGGAAGACGGCGATGGACCACTGGAGGGGTAACTTAAGATGTATTTTTTATTTATTCCCATGAATGGATGGTTAGGGGTCCCAGGGGTGGCTTTCCCCGGGGCATACAAGTTTATCTACCTTTTGGGTGTGCATTTACTTTTGCAAGAGATCCGTTAGATTAAGTCACTGACTGTTCTTGTATTAATTTGCAACAATGGATGATCATTCCCTTTGGAGATTGCACTGCAATTCACCCACGCATAAGTAGAGAATCAGACTAAAGCACTGCTGGTTTTATATGAATACTATTGTTCTCTTTTAGCTTCATTTCAACTTTTTTTTTAAGTTTCTTTTTTACTTCTTGACTCAAAGGAAAGCAAATATTAAATGATTACCAAACTTAACTTCAGTGAGGTATATTTAACAACAAGTGTTATTCTTGTTATCGCTTGTTACTAATCTTACATGGTGCTCCAACCAATCAGCTCCCGTCAGGTGTTTGAAAAATGACAGTTAGGAGCTGATTGGTTGGAACAGCATTAAAGGTTAGTCACGAGTGATAACAAGAATATCACTTGTTATTAAATATGCCCCTTGATTTGGTAGACTTTACCATACCCCTTACACATCTCTAACATGGACCCAATTGCTAAATCCAAAACTACACCAAGATTTAAAAGACCCCTCATTTTTAAACACAAGAGGCCAGATGTACTAAGCTATGAAAAGTAATACAGTGGAGAATGATATACTCCCAACCAACCAGCTCCTAACTGTCATTTTTCAAACAGGGCCTGTGACATGGCAGTTAGGAGCTGATTGGCTGGTATTTTATCACTCTCTGCTTTATCACTTTTTATGGCTTAGTACATCTGGCTCAATTTGTTTATATGAAAAAAAACTACTACAAATATTAACAAACACACACTATGGGGTAAATGTAAGGGATCTGGCCAGTATCCTGGCAGCCAAAATACCGGCACCAGAATCCCAACACTATTTGGAATGCCGACACTGGAATCCCGAATAGGGTCACAAGCCACGCAACGGATTCCAGATCGCTGAGATTCCAAACGAGTGTGTGCCGGCCTGCAGGACAGGTAAGCCGCAGGCGGATGTTAGGGTTAAGCTGCAGGCCGGGGTGGGGGATTAGATTTAGGCTGCAGCAGGGAGGGAGGGTTAGTTTATGGCACCCCTGGCATGAGTAGGAGCAGGCCTGGCAACAGGGGGGAATGGGGGGGTGGGTTTAAAGGAAACAGCTATACCAGGCCCAGCGGTTCAGGGGGGCCCCAAGGCAGAGGAGCACAATAATCGTGTGCCAGAGCACATGATAATACGTATTAAATAGTCCTCTTGCCCTCTAATTAAGTAAAAAACAAGAATTAAAAAATAAGAAGGATTAACTTGCTGCAGCATCCAGAACTCCCCCCCCCCACACACACACATTAAACCGTCCGTCCCCCCGTCCGTCCCCCCCCCCCCCCCCCCGGTTACCCTATCACTTGCTCTGGTCCTGTGGTGCTGATGCATGATGCTGCGCCGGTCCTCCTGCCAGGCACACCGTCTAGGGTAGAACTTCCCACTTCCAATGATCTCCTATCTCCTGGCGATACCTTCTTTCCCAGCAAACCCCTCCCCAGCAACCCCGTCACCAGGTGGTGTAATAAGGAATGATGGCGCTGGCACTGTGCCCTCGTCAGTTGTTCTGCGTTATTCTCTGCCCCCCTGCTGCAGAAGGAGATGACAGTGCAGCAGTACCGCTGCCTGCAGATGCATTCCCTACCCCCCACCATTGCCCTCCCTGGTAGGGGGTGTCAGCGCAGGGGGGCTCCCAGAGACAGAAGTGTACGGGGCACTGAGATTTCTGTTGCCAGCCTTGAGTAAGAGTTAGGCTGCGGGATTCTGATTGCTTGGGATGCCGCATTTGGTATTCGGCCTGCCGACATCCTGACCGCCGGCAACTCAATTCCATCCTAAATGTAATAGCTTGCACAATGAGTTCCCAGGGAATTTGCCCAATGTCTTGTTTGCCCTTTATGACTGCCCCTTTAAAACACCGGCCAGACTCTCCGGGAACTCGCCAATTACTGTATTGCACAGTCTGTTACATTTATCACTCTGTTTGTTTTGGAAGTTTAAAAACCAAACAAATTAGATAACATCCTTGTAAAGTATAGATTACTATCCCTCAGTTTTCAAAACCGATGGATTTAAAACAGCAACAGAAATAAATGCTAAAACTGCCTAGTTTAGCATTTATTTCTGTTGCTGCTTTAAAATTGCCCCAGAAAAGTTTAAAGATAGCAAAGGCGGAATTTAATTCTCAAAGACGTGCAGCCACAATGTTCAGCTGCATACATCCCAGAGAATTACGGTAGCCCAACTGTTGAAAGAGGAGTGTGCTACTGTGCAGAATCCAGTCTTCCTATTCTCCAGGGAGATGTCATGTCCTATTCCAAGATGGCCACTGAGCAGTGGCTATCTTGTTCTTTACTGTGTAGTGTGACATGGTGGGAGACAGAAGTCTCCTGCTTAGCTCCAGAGAGACCTGCAATTACATGCAATCCACCACGAGTTCCAGCATCCCTGCACTGCTGCCTGTTTGCAATTTACATTCACCTGCTGGTGAGGTATATGAAACCCCACTCTGCTCCATCACCAGTGTACATGTAACAGTGAGTATATGTGTACCTGCTATCCATCAATAAATTACCATCACTACTTAAGTAACTGGGCTGTTCATAGTTTGAGTCATCATCTGGAGTGTGCCTATATGACTCTGCAATATCAACACCTGCACACACACCCCACTTCTAACACCAACATCATCAATTTTCCGGCTAACCACTATGAAAAGTAAAACTAGTGGTGTTAATGTCCAAGAGGCACCAGCATTCCGACCAACCCCACAGCACTTTGTGGAATAAGAATTAAATTCCCCAGAAGAGTTTTACACATTTTTTTTAAATAAATGTAAGGTATTTTGTTTTCAGACAGGGACATTCATTTTGTCGGTAGTGTTCCTGAAGATATTTTGCTGCATGCAGAGATATGCAATCATATTACACATACAACATTTGTCGAGTTCTCAGAAATTACTATGGAAGCTGTGGCATGAAGTGGAATTTCAAGTGATCTATCTATTTGTAATACCTTGTAGAGAACCAGGAAGAAGAAAATATTTAGTTAACGGATTCTGAGGTCATATGAAACTCCAAAAGCTACAAAATTGTACCAAGGTCAGAAAAAATAGGAAGAGAACGATGTAGAAGATTACTCCGACAAGGCTTGCATCAACATTTTGTTATCCAGCACAGCTTTATAAGAAACTTTTATGAGAATCCCTGTTAGAGAAAAGGTACTTGTATTTCTTTGTATTGTTGTTATGCCTTTTTAAAGTGTTTTTTTTTTACGTAAAACAGTTTGTCATGGACTGACGGTGATGTTGCAGACTGTGAATATGGACACACATCAGCTTGTTCAGAGTCACGTGCTATTTGGTCGCATCTGCGGCTGCATTTCGGGCTTTGAAGTAAATGAGAATCTCCGCCTGTACTTGCACAAGCCTTAACCTTGGTACAGAAGATGCGCCTGAAATCAGATAGCTCTCTGCGTACACCCACCCTAAATTGCCCCCAATTCTGTCTACATACCCACAAATTGCTCATCCTAACTGTGAACACCCAGTTACACCCACTAAGCCACAATTGGAGCTGTGGCTAAGATGTTTGTGACTCTAAATCACCTGTAGTTGTTGAAAATTGCATATGCTTCTCTAACATATGCGCAGTTGCTGAAAATGGCAAGCAACTCTAAATAAGGTCCACTGTGCTGCTAACATTAGTTGCTGGGTCACCAAAGGTACAAAGTCTAAATGGTTGTTTATGGGCTTAACTATTGATCCCATAAAAAGCAGTAACAACAACAACAACAACAACAACAACAAAAAAACACGTTTTGATACACATCAACAGATGTATAATGTATGGCATAATGTACCTCTGCTGCAGGCAAAGAACTTCTTTCATTAATGTGTTTACAGATGGAGGTCATATCTTGTAATATCTAAAATTTGAAATACACTATATACACCTATCAGCCAGAACATTAATAGCCAGATGGAGTGATTAACATTGACTTTGTTGTTATAGTGGCACCTGTCAAGAGGAGGAATATATTAGGCAGCAAGTGAACACTCAGTTATTTAAGCTGATGTGTTGGAAGCCGGAAATTTATACGGGCCATGTTGAGATGACTAGACAACTGGGTCAGAGCATCTCCAAAACAGCAGGGCTTGTGGGTTGTTCCTAACTTCCTTGAATGCAGTGGTTAGAACCTAAGAGAAGTGGTCCAAGGAAGGACAGGTTCCACACTCTAGTCCAGGGAGTCAGAGGGAGATTAGGGAGGTAAACGTATGGCTTAGAGACTGGTGTAGGAAAAAGGGGTTTGAGTTCTTAGAACACTGGGCGGACTTCTCAGTCAGGTGCCATCTTTTTTGTTGCAATGGATTACACCTGCATGAGTAGGGGGCAACAGTGCTGGGGGGAAGGATGGTTAGAAGGTTCGTGGAGACTTTAAACTAGGTGCCTGGGCTGAGGGATTAGAAGGAATTAGAGGGACAACTAGAGAGTGCAGAAAAGAGGGATGTATAAATTATAATGGGGGTGGAGAGGGGGGAAGGAGAAAAATAGTCAGCGATGGTAAGTTAAGGAAAACTCAAGTTCCTAAGGAAACATTATCTACAACAAAACTTGCAGATCAGGGAATTACTAAACTTAAGTGTATGCTTGCAAATGCAAGAAGCCTAACAAGTAAATGGGGGAATTAGAAATGATTGCACTTAATGACAAATATGATATCATAGGCATTACAGAGACATGGTGGGACGATTCTCATGACTGGGCAGCAAAAATGGAGGTGTACACCCTCTTCAGGTAAGATAGGACTAATAAAAAGGGAGGGAGTGTTTGTCTTTATGTTAAGCCATTCTTAAAATCGTATTTAAAGGAGGTCATTTACAAGGGGACTGGAGATAACGTGGAGTCATTATGTGTTGAGATTTCGAGTAGGGCTAAATATACAAAAAAGTATTTAATAGGGACATGCTACAAACCGCCAGATATTAGTGTGTCTGACGAATTACAACTCTTGCAGCAAATCGAAAAAGCTGCAAGAATGGGGGAGGTCATTATCATTGGGGACTTTAATTACCCGAACATAAATTGGAACACTGAAACAGTAAATACAGCTAAGGGTAACAGGTTCTTAAACATGCTAAAAGAATAAAGATCATTACTTGTCGCAGGTAATCAAGGAACCAACTAGGCATAGGACTACACTGGAGGAGATAATATCAAATACTAAAGTAGAGGAAACCTTGGGAAATAGTGATCATAATATGATCTCATTAGATATTAGCTTCCAAAAACAACACTATAAGTGTCTAACTAAGACGATAAACTTTAGAAAAGCTAATTTCAACTTGCTGAAACAAGAAATGAAGGACATCAATTGGGAAATTGTATTTCATGGTAGGAATACGGTAGAAATGCGGGATGTTTTTACAACTGTGCTCAATATGGGGTTAATTCAGACCTGATCATAGCAGCAATTTTATTAGCAGTTGGGCAAAACGATTTGCACTGCAGGTGTGGAAGATATAACATGTGCAGAGAGTATTAGATTTGGGTGGGTTATTTTATTTCTGTGCAGGGTACATACTGGCTGCTTTATTTTTACACTGCAATTTAGATTTCAGTTTGAACACACCACACCCAAATCTAACTCTCTCTGCACATGTTATATCTGCCCACCCTGCAGTGCACATGTGCCCTCATTCCGAGTTGATCGCTCGCTAGCTGCTTTTAGCAGCAGTGCACACGCTAGGTCGCCACCCTCTGGGAGTGTATCTTAGCTTAGCAGAAGTGCGAACGAAAGGTTAGCAGAACTGCTCATAAAAATTTTCATGCAGTTTCTGAGCAGCTCCAGACCTACTCCTACCTTGCGATCACCTCAGTCAGTTTAGTTCCTGCTTTGACGTCACAAACACGCCCTGCGTTCGGCCAGCCACTCCCCGATTTCCCCAGGCATGCCTGCATTTTTACCTGACACGCTTGCGTTTTTTAGCACACTCCCGGAAAACGGTCAGTTACCACCCAGAAACACCCACTTCCTGTCAATCACTCACCGATCAACAGAGCGACAGAAAAGCGTCGCTCGACCTTGTGTAAAACTACATAGTTTTGTGTTAAAGTACTTCGCACGTGCGTACTGCGGCCTGTACGCATGCACAGAAATGCCGCTTTTTCACCTAATCGCCGCGCTGCGACCGAAAGCAGCTAGCGATCAACTCGGAATGAGGGCCATGGTTTTGCCCAACTGCTAACAAATTTGCTGCTATGATCAGGTCTGAATTACTCCCTAAGTACACTCATTTGTTCATTCCCAAGATCAACAAAAAAAAAGGAGTAGTAAATTCAAACTTATGTGGCTTAATAAGAAGATCAAGGAACAAATGGATAAAAAGAGGCATGCTTTCAAAGCATTTTAGTCTGATGGGAAGGCGGAATCATTCCAGTTCTACAAGGAATGTAACAAAAATGCAAAATAGTAATAAAATCAGCTAAATTAGAAAACGAAAAACAAATCGCAAGGGAGAATAAAACAAACCCCAAAAAGTTCTTCAGGTATATAAATGGTAAAGGGTTAAAAAAGGAGAATATTGGACCATTAAAGGGCTAATTGGATGTCTTGATTAATGATGATAGGGAAAAAGCAGAGTTATTGAATAAATTCTTTTCTTCAGTATTCCCGAGCGAGGACCGGTTGACAAGAGTAGAGCACAACATTAGCTATAATTACGACCCGTTGCTAAGTACTTGGTTAAACGAGGAAGTAGTCTGGGAGAGACTAAGTAAAATTAAGATAAATAAATCTCCTGGGCTGGATGGACTTCACCCCAGGATTCTTATGGAACTTAACTCAGAGCTATCGAGACCCCTATATCTGATTTTTTTCAGTGAGTCAGTTACATCAGGAATGATACCAAAGGACTGGCGTATAGCAGAGGTAGTCCCAATATTTAAAAAGGGAGGGGGGAGAGGGTTAGATTTAGGCTGCCAACAGGGAGGGTTAGGTTTAGGGGGCCATTGGGGGAAGGTAAGTATACTTACCTACTCCTGTCGGGATTCTGATTATCGGGATGCCGCAATTGGTATTCTGACTGCTGACATCCCGACCGCCGGCAACTCAATTCCATTCTAAATGTAATAGCCTGCACAATGAGTTCCCAGGGAATTTGCCCAATGTCTTGTTTTGCCTTTTAAATGACTGCCCCTTTAAAACACCGGCCAGACTCTCCGGGAACTCGCCAATGACTATTGCACAGTCTGTTACATTTATCACTCTGTTTGTTTTGGAAGTTTAAAAATAAAAATAAATTAGATAACATTCTTGTAAAGTATAGAGATTACTATCCTTCGTTTTTCAAAACTGTTAGATTTAAAACAGCAACAGAAATAAATGCTAAAACTGCCTAGTTTAGCATTTATTTCTGTTGCTGCTTTAAAATTATCAGTCAAAACTGCCCGCAGCTAGAACGTGATTGCTTGCTATAAATTGCAGCGCTTCTAATGTGCACCTGTTTTCAAAAATGCCCTAGAAAAGTTTAAAGATAGCAAAGGCGGAATTCAATTCTCAAAGACGTGCAGCCACAATGTTCAGCTGCATACATCCCAGAGAATTACGGTAGCCAAACTGTTGAAAGAGGAGTGTGCTACTGTGCAGAATCCAGCCTTCCTGTTCTTGCCCCATTCCAAGATGGCCACTGAGCAGTGGCTATCTTGTTCTTTATTGTGTAGTGTGACATGGTGGGAGACAGAAGTCTCCTGCTTAGCTCCAGAGAGACCTGTGATTACATGCAATCCACCACAAGTTCCAGCATCCCTGCACTGCTGCCTGTTTGCAATTTACATTCAGCTGCTGGTGAGGTGTATGAAACACCACTCTGCTCCATCACCAGTGTGCATGTAACAGTGAGTATATGTGTACCTGCTATCCATCAATAAATCAACCAACACCACTCGTTAAGTAACTGGGCTGTTCATAGTTTGAGTCATCATCTGGAGTGTGCCTATATGACTCTGCAATATCAACACCTGCACACACACCCCACTTCTAACACCAACATCATCAATTTTCCTGCTAACCTCTATGAAACGTAAAACTGGTGATGTTAATGTCAAAGAGGAACCAGCATTCTGACCATCCCCACAGCACTTCGTCGACCAAGAACTGAATTTCGCAGAAGAGTTTTACACATTTTTTATTTTTTTTAATGGAAGGTATTTTATTTTCAGACAGGAACATTAATTTTGTTGGTAGTGTTCCTGAAGCATACTTTGCTGCATGCAGAGATATGCAATCATATTGCACATACAGCATTTGCCGAGTTCTCAGAAATTACTATGGAAGCTGTGGCATGAAGTGCAATTTCAAGTGATCTATCTATTTGTAATACCTTGCAGAGAGCCAGGAAGAAGAGAAGATTTAGTTAATGGATTCTGAGGTCGTATATGAAACTCCAAAAGCTACAAAATTGTACCAAGGTCAGAAAAGATAGGAAGGGAACCATGCAGAAGATTACTCCGACAAGGTTTCCAACAACATTTTGTTATCCAGCACAGCTTCATAAGAGAACTTTTATGAGCTTCCCTATTATAGAAAAGGTACTTGTATTTCTTTAATTGTTGTAATGGCTTTTAAAAGTATGGTGTTTTTTTTAAAGTAAAACAGTTTGTCATGGACTGACAGTGATGTTGCAAACTGTGAATATGGACACACATCAGCTTGATTCAGAGTCACATGCTATTTTGTCGCATCTGCAGCTGCAGTGCATGTTCTCAAATACAGTGCATCTGGAAAGTATTCACAGCACTTCACTTTTTTCACATTTTGTTATGTACAGACTTATTCCAAAATGGAATAAATGCATTTTCCCCCTCAAAATTCTAAACACAATACCGCATAATAACAACGTGAAAAATTTTTTTGGGAGATGTTTGCAAATTTATAAAAAAATAATAAATCACATGCACATAAGTATTCACAGCCTTTGCCATGAAGCTCAAAATTGAGCTAAGGTGCATCCTGTTTACACTGATCATCCTTGAGATGTTCCATACAGCTTAATTGGAGTCCACCTGTGGTAAATTCAGTTGATTGGACATGATTTGGAAAGGCACACACCTGTCTATAATCTATATAAGGTCCCACAATTGACAGGGCATGTCTGAGCACAAACCAAGCATGAAGTCAAAGGACTTGTCTGTAGACCTCTGATACAGGATTGTCTCGAGGCACAAATTTAGGGAAGGGTACAGAAAAATATCTGCTGCTTTGAAGGTCCCAATGAGCACAGTGGGCTCTCTCATCAATGAATGGAAGAAATTCGGAACCACCAGGACTCTTCCTAGAGCTGGCCGGTCATCTAAACTGAGCGATCGGGGGAAAAGGGCCTTAGTAGGGAGGTGACCAAGAACCCGATGATCACTCTGTCAGAGCTACAGCATTTGAAGAAAACCTTCCAGAAGGACAACCATCTCTGCAGCAATCCACCAATCAGGCCTGTATGGTAGAGTGGCCAGACAGAAGCCACTCCTTAGTAAAAAGCACATGGCAGCCCACCTGAAATTTGCCAAAATGCACCTGAAGGACTTTCAGACCATGGGAAACAAAATTCTCTGGTCTGATGAGCTAAATATTTAGCTCTGTTGTGAATGCCAGGCATCATGTTTGGAGAAAATCAGACGCCGCTCATTACCAGGCCAATACCATCCCTACAGTGAAGCATGGTGGTGGCAGCATCATGCTGTGGGGATGTTTTTCAGCGGCAGGAACTGGGAGATTAGTCAGAATAGAGGGAAAGATGAATGCAGCAATGTACAGCAACATCCTGGATGAAAACTTGCGCCAGAGCGTTGTTGACCTCAGACTGGGGCGACGGTTCACCTTTCAACAGAACAACAGCCCTAAGCACACAACCAAACTATCAAAGGAGTGGCTTCAGGACAACTCTGTGAATGTCCTTGAGTGGCCCAACCAGAGCCCAGACTTGAATCTGATTGAACATCTCTGGAGAGATCTGAAAATGGCTGTGCACCGATGCTTCCCATCCAACCTAATGGAGCTTGAGAGGTGCTGCAAAGAGGAATGGCCGAAACTGTCCAAAGATAGGTGTGCCAAGCAGTAGCGGATCTTGCCACGGGCAAGCAGTACTTTTGCCCGGGGCGCCGCCTTCCGGAGGGCGCAGGGCGCCCTCCGGAGGGCGCCGCACCAGGGCAAGATCCGCTACTGGTGTGTGCCCCCTGCTGCCCGCTGCCCCCGGCCGCTACCGCTGGGAAGGGAAACTAGATGCGTACGCGTCTAGTTTCCCTTCCTGGAGAGGTCCTTTACTGTGCGGTGCGCGATGACGTCATCGCGCACCGCACAGCAAAGGTCCTCTCCACGAAGGGAACTAGACGCTACGCGTCTAGTTTCCCTTCGTGGAGAGGACCTTTGCTGTGCGGTGCGCGATCGCGTCTAGTTCCCTTCGTGGAGAGGACCTTTGCTGTGCGGTGCGCGATGACGTCATCGCGCACCGCACATCAATTCAGCTGTGCAGGGGGCGTAAATGACCACGCCCCCTGTACAAAGCCACGCCCCCTAAAGCCGCCCGGGGCGCCACAAGCCCCGGAGCCGGCCCTGGTGCCAAGCTTGTGCCATCATATTCAAATATACTTGAGGCTGTAAATTGCTGCCAAAGGTGCACCAACAAAGTATTGAGCAAAGGCTGTGAATACTTATGTACATGTGATTTCTTAGTTTTTTTTTTTTTATAAATTTTCAAAAATCTCAAAAAACTTTTTTCACGTTGTCATTATGGGGTATTGTGTGTAGACTTTTGAGGGGAAAAAATGAATTTATTCCATTTTGGAATTAGGCTGTAACATAACAAAATGTGGAAAAAGTGAAATGCTGTGAATACTTTCTGGATGCACTGTAAATGAGAATCTCTATCTGTACTTGCAAAAGCCTTAACCTTGGTACAGAAGATGTGTCTGAAATCAGATAGATCTCTGTCTACAAACCCACAAAATGCTCATCCTAAGTGTGAACACCCAGTTACACCGAGTAAACAACCAGTGAACTTTAGCTAAGATGATTGTGGCTGTAAATCACCTGTAGTTGCTAAAAGTTGTATATGCTTGCTGTAACATATGCGCAGTTGCTGAAAAATTGCAAGCAACTCTAAATAAGGTCTACTGTGCTGCTAACATCAGCTGCTGGGTCCCCAAAGGTACAAAGTCTAAATGGTTGTTTATGGGCTTAACTATTGATCCCATAAAAAATAAAAAAACAAATAAAAAATAAAAAATAAACATTTTGAGACACAACATAAACAGATGTATAATATATTGGATAATGTGCCTCTGCTGCAGGCCAAGAACTTCTGTCTTGTAATATCTAAAATTCTACACATACTATATACACCCATCAGCCAGAACATTATCAGGCAGAAGGAGTGATAAACATTAACTACTGTATGTTGTTATAGTGGCATATATTAGACCAGAGTAAATTTCTGAAGTGCGCAATAAATGTTACACTAGGCAGCCGTCACACATCACTGGGGGAACACCACATCCCACCACATACAAGGCAAACAAAGGAGAAAATGGATATGTGCATAGGCGCCCTTGTAACAAAGATGCTTGAAACTGTTTGTCAGATAAAATACAGTACTTTAATACAAAAAAAATGTATAATAGATATATCACATAGAAAATTATGCCAATCCCAAAATATCTCACCCTGGATGGGATTTGCGGTGGGCAGAGAGCCTTTGTGAAAAAGGCAATCCGGTCCCGGTGGAATAAATGTGGCACCACCGCAAATGAGCTTGTTCCAATTGAAGGTAGAGTAGGGAGTCAGGCAATGTAGATAAAAGGCATCCGTGTCGTCCAAACGACGCGTTTCGGAGATTGTTCTCCTTTTTCAAGCTTGGATAACATGGATCCTCATTGTGCAAATATTTATACCCACTATAATCACCCTAATTAGCCAATTAGGCTTTCAGTTCTTCCGGGTTTCGTCTACCGGAAGTGACATGTGCGGTTCATTACTCATTTCCGGTTGCGTTCCATAAATCTATAGCTCATTCTATTCCTACATAGAGCACCGCGTAAACCGCAAACATACTTCATATTGCAGAATCATCTAAATTAACAATTGACAGTCAGATAACTTTGAAGGGAACTTCCGTATGACGGCCGAGACGGTTTTCACTTCCGCCATCAGATACCGGAAGTGATTATGCGTTCCAAACAGCGGCCATTTTAGATAGAGAGATCCGGTCACGTGATCGGACTGTATTTTAGTGAAGAAGCGGTGTGGCCGTTTATTTTCGTTCTTCGTGGCCAGGAACATTATTATAAAAACAAAATGGTTCCGAAGGGCCTCCAAATACAGAAAACTGCCACTTTTGAAACAGCAACAAGGGATTTTCAAGACGAATGGTGTAGCATATTACATAATTGCTCACTATCCTTAATAGATTTGATTCTAAAAGAGAGACATAAAGATTTAAAAGAGGTAAATCATAATATTGAGAAACTCAAAACCTACATAGAACCCTTTGTAGACCTAGAAGAGGTCAAATTAAAAGATAAAGAGATCATAATGAAACTTGAAAAGAGTTCCAGAGATCTAAGAATTAAGAAACGGAAGAAATTCCAAAGAGATTTAGAAATCCTCAGAGGAAATAAAAAGGAACAGATAGAAGTAGATGAAGAGATTCCCAATACTCCCATTGAAATAGTCAAAAGGAAAAAAGGTTCCCAGTTTAAATATCCACGTCCCCAGCAGCCTGATACCACACTCAGGTTCAGGAGAGATACAAGGAAAAATGAACGGTTTTCGTTCAGACCTCCTGTTGCACCTCCAGACACTTATTCAGGAGATACTCAATATAAAAGAAACCCAAATGAGTATAGAACCAATTATTCACAACAAAAAAGGGAGAATCAATCAACATGGAGATATAATTCAAGATATGAGGATAGAGAAAGAAATTTTCGAGTACCTATTAGGAACAGATTCAATCCATTAAGAACAGATTCCCCTCATATAAGACAGAGACAAACATCTTTTTTAAACTGGGACCCTTGGACTCCAAGGAGAGAATAGATACAGAAGTAATCCCCAAAAAAACTCATAGAGGAAAGAGAGGAGGTATAAAAAATAATACTAAGAAACCAAGAAAGAAAGGGAGCACTACAGTAAAGGAAAAGATTGGGATGGGGAAGGTTTTTAATCTTAGTAACTATCCCCTGACTGAGACAGAACAATCTATCCTGGAGAAGGGGCTTAACTTTGCTCCCACATCCCAAGTTAATCCATTTGAGATGTTTTTAGATCTTCAAAAGTTTATTAGAAAGGTCAGTATAAAAAAGTTTTTTAAACAAAAAGGATCTGAAAATCAGGAGACTTTAGCCATCGACACTTCAACCCCTTTAACCCCCTTTAAACCAAGATCCAAGTTCTATCCTAAACACGTTAGAAATGGAAACATTGATTGTTTCAATTCAATCGTTACTAAAGAGTTAAAAAAACTTACGAATATTAAGAAGAAGAATCTCTCTAAAAAAGAATTTGCCGCAATAGAGTCATTGAGAAATAATGACGATGTAATAATCAAACCGGCAGATAAGGGGGGAGGGGTTGTAATTATGAATAAATCAGATTACCTAGAGGAAATAAATAGACAGTTGGGTGATCAACATACTTACAAAAACCTGCGAAGTGACCCCACCCCCAATATCACGAAACAACTTAATGAGCTTACTAAGAGGGCTCTAGGTAAAGGTCTACTGTCCAAAAATGAAGTAGACTTTATATGTATTCAGGATCCAACAATCCCTACTATTTATGTACTCCCAAAGGTGCACAAGCATCCTACAAAGCCACCGGGGAGACCAATCATAGCCGGAGTAAACAGCATCACCTCTAACCTCTTGGCTATGATTGATTTCTTTTTACAACCCCTTGTTTCTAAAACAACCTCCTTTCTGAAAGATACGGGGGATGTTTTGAGAAAACTGGAGGATATAGTATGGAACGAGAACTGCACTTTAATCAGTGCAGATGTCACCAGTTTATATACAATCATTGAATGGGAACAAGGAAAAGAAGCAATTTCCCATTTTTTAAATCTGAGTGACTACTCAGAAGATCTTAAAGATTTTATTTTAGAATCAATAGACTTCATTCTTAGAAATAATTACTTTTATTTCAATGGATCATACTACCTCCAGACTAGGGGAACCGCCATGGGCACCAGGTTCGCCCCCAGTTATGCTAATTTATTCATGGCCTATTGGGAATCCAGCACCATCGGCGAAATGGGGGCGAGCCTGGTTTGCTGGTGGCGGTTCATTGATGATGTCTTTTTTATCTGGCAGGGGGATGAAGTGTCTTTGAGTAATTTTTGTGAGGACCTTAATCGAAATACTTTTAACATTGTACTTACTTTTAAGATGAGCAAAGAATCCTTATCCTTTTTAGATCTAGTCGTGTATATAGAAAATAACCTCATATGTACAAAAACACATAGAAAACCCACGGACTCCAACTCATATATTGAAATATCTAGTGAACATCATAAAAGATGGTTGGAAAATATTCCTTTGGGCCAGTTTATGAGGTTAAAACGAAATTGCACTAATGAGAGCACTTTAGAAGACCAAATGGAAGAAATGAGCACACGTTTTAAACAGAAGGGATATTCAAAACACCTTCTAGAAACGGCTAAACAAAAAATACAAACCATAGACAGAACAGAACTTTTAAAAGAGAAATCAAAACCTACTGAAAAGGATGAACGTTATGAATGGGCTTACATTACCAAATATGGAGCCCATCATAAGAAAGTTGAGGGTATTATAAAAAAGAACTGGAGAATCTTAAGAGATGATCCCATTTTGTGTGACATCATACCCGATCAACCGAGGTTTATATATAAGAAAGCTCCCTCTATCAAAAACATCTTGGTGAAAAGCAGCTTACAGGAAAAAGGAGCTAGTGAACGTAGTGCTGGGTTCCACCGGTGTGGAATGTGCCTCATGTGTAGATCTACCACAAGAAATGGCATAGAAAGGAAAACTTCTGAGTTTGAAGCACATGGAAAGAAATATAAAATAAGAGAATTTATTACTTGCCATTCACGCAATATTATTTACCTCATAGAGTGCCATTGTGGAAAAATGTACATAGGTAAAACCTCAAGATGCCTAAAAACGAGAATGGCAGAACACATTTACAATATTAAAAAGGGTCTCAACACTCACCCCCTTTCTGAACATTTCTCTATGGTCCATGACAGATGTGAAAAGGGAATAAAAAGATTTCTGGGGATTCAACAAATTAGAGGTAATTGGAAGTGTAAAAATACAGAAACTAAATTAGCACAAAGTGAAATGCGGTGGATTTTTAACCTCAATACTCTTATACCAGAGGGGCATAATTCAGACTTTGAACTGAAATGGTTTTTAGAATGAATTCTATTTATTATTGTAATATATCTGTTATTTTTGGTCGTTATTTTAAGGGATTTTATTGTACTAATTTATCCTATTTTATCCTTTCTTTTCCTCTCTCCTTTCGAGGTACATACTTGGAATATAAACATCAATTGTTAACTAGATGCCTATCTCCTGGTATTTAGGGATGGACTGGCCTGGAATACTAAGTACAGCAAAGATTGGTTTAGGTGATATGGCTCTACGTTTACTAATTCAAATTCCAAGTGATGTTATCTCTATGCACAAATGAAAAGCCAAAGAGACTCTCCAAAAAGGCTGTGTGAAAAAGAGAGAGAAAAAAAGTTTAATACGGTGTATTGAGAATATACTAAGTTTTGCAAGTAACTATATAAAGAGAGAACTTTTTGGAAAGATGGCCACCATATGGAACGCAAATTGGAATGCATTCGTTAGTTCCTGGCCACGAAGAACGAAAATAAACGGCCACACCGCTTCTTCACTAAAATACAGTCCGATCACGTGACCGGATCTCTCTATCTAAAATGGCCGCTGTTTGGAACGCATAATCACTTCCGGTATCTGATGGCGGAAGTGAAAACCGTCTCGGCCGTCATACGGAAGTTCCCTTCAAAGTTATCTGACTGTCAATTGTTAATTTAGATGATTCTGCAATATGAAGTATGTTTGCGGTTTACGCGGTGCTCTATGTAGGAATAGAATGAGCTATAGATTTATGGAACGCAACCGGAAATGAGTAATGAACCGCACATGTCACTTCCGGTAGACGAAACCCGGAAGAACTGAAAGCCTAATTGGCTAATTAGGGTGATTATAGTGGGTATAAATATTTGCACAATGAGGATCCATGTTATCCAAGCTTGAAAAAGGAGAACAATCTCCGAAACGCGTCGTTTGGACGACACGGATGCCTTTTATCTACATTGCCTGACTCCCTACTCTACCTTCAATTGGAACAAGCTCATTTGCGGTGGTGCCACATTTATTCCACCGGGACCGGATTGCCTTTTTCACAAAGGCTCTCTGCCCACCGCAAATCCCATCCAGGGTGAGATATTTTGGGATTGGCATAATTTTCTATGTATTATACATTTTTTTTGTATTAAAGTACTGTATTTTATCTGACAAACAGTTTCAAGCATCTTTGTTACAAGTGGCATATATTAGGCAGCAAGTGAACACTCAGTTATTTAAGCAGTTGTGTTGGAAGCAGTAAAAATGGGCAAGCATAAGGATCTGAGTGACTTTGATGCGAGCCATATTGAGATGACTAGACGACTGGGTTAGAGCATCTCCAAACAGCAGGGCTTGTGGGTTGTTCCTTGTATGCAGTGGTTAGAACCTAAGAGCAGTGGTCCAAGGAAGGACAACTGGTGAACCGGCAACAGGCTCATTGACTAGCCTGCTTTGATAAAAAGGTGTCAGAACATACAGTGCATCGCAGCTTGCTGCGTACGGGGTGCTGAGTGGCCGCAGGCCAGACCTTTACTATATATCAGTTCCCTACAGGGTTGGACTGTCCCACAGCTGCACGGGGAAAATCCCCATTGGACCCCACTGGATGAAGGCCCGCCCCCTCCTCTAGGTGTAAGGTTCCATATATTGCACTTAAATTATACATTGTTACGCCTGTCATCCCAGTGTGCTTAATTATTATACATACAGTATGTTAAATTGTACTGCATTCCCAGGTTGATGTTGTATTCAGTATATAGTGCTTTGCAGTTATCAACCTACTACATTATCATGCATGCACTATTAGTATTTAAAATATACTTTACAATGGTTAGCCAATCCTCATTGGTGCTAGCAACACCCCATATGGCTGAACACACCCTTTAAGCATAGGCCACTATCACTGAACTCCCCTGATGGTGCCTTCTTGTCCCCAGTGAGACACCGGTTCCCTGGGACGGGATACTAAAGCATGTGATGAAAACTTGAAGCTCGGTTGAAATTGCATGGCGCACATGGCTTATAGATGCATGTGATCAGACCTGATCACTAGGGTGCATCCCAGCGATCACGTAGTCGCCACCTACAGGGGGAGGGGGAATTCGCTGTGTAGGTGTGCGATCATATGTGCAGGAGAGCTGCACAAACAGAAGTTTGTGCAGTCTCTGCACAGCCCAGGACTTACTCAGTCGTTGCGATGATTGGGGCCGCAGCTGACGTTGCGATTCCTCCCACAAAACGCCGGGTCCCACCTGCATTTTTCAGGACATTGCCTGAAAACGGTCAGTTGCCACCCACAAATGCCCTCTTCCTGTCAATCTTCTTGCGATCGCCGGTGCGATCGGATTTTTCGCACCATCCCGTTGCTGCGGACCATCGTGCCGGCGCATTGTGGTGTGCATAAGAAAGCGCAGTTCAGACCTGATCGCCTGCTTTGCGAAAACGCACAGCAGCGATCAGGTCTGAATTTGCCCCAGAGTGCACTAAGGTAAAATGCACCAAATAGTAAAATGTCCAGTACAGCATACAGCAGCGTGCCCCTATACACAGCCCCTATACAGAGCACAGTCACTTGCGAGTCTGGACACCACACAGACAATAAAACAGAGTACAGTGCAGCATCCGGCAGCATCCGTTAGAGTGAAATGGCGCTAAGTCCCAACTGCAGCGTTTTATATAGAAGCCAAGTCCCGTGAGAATCTGATGCCGGGAGGATTACGTTCGACCTCGACAAAGGATCTGAGTGTTTGGAGTGGTACGAAATCCTTGGAATCCGGACCCCTCATCTCTAGTTACAACATCAGTGTCTGCAGGGGGTGAAGAAAAAGTAACATCTTGTGACTGGGCTGCACAACTACGTTCCTAGCCAAAAAGAGACTGATTACTTATGTAATTGCGTGTTGCGGATTGTTACGGTGTTCAGGAAGTTTTATGGGGCAGAGGGGCATTGCACTTATTATGCATGATAACTTGAAATGTTTTATGGTGTGGTACCAATGGTAGGTGTGATGTGCAGTGCCAATGCTAGTTTTGATGTGTGGATCCTACTACAGTAATTTTAGTATGCGGTTTAATGTGCAATGTTCGGTAGGGCATTCTAGTTTCAATGTGTGCCAGTTTATTGCATGATACCAGTACTGGTTGTTAATGTGCAATGCCAGGGCTTATTGTGATTCTTTCATGCACTGCTGTTAACATGCTACTTATAGTGTGTGCTTCCAAATCCATTTTCAGTCGTGCCAATATTCGTCTTAACGTCATTGCCAAACTACTTGTAATATGCAAAGTCAAAGCTAATTTTAATTTTAATGTGTTTAGGCAAGGATACTGTAGTAGTATTGTCCTGGAGCAGTGCTACCCGGATGTTACAAGGCTTGGCTTGCATTTTTTACTCAATACTATTTTTTCCTGTGGCACAGAATTCTATATTGATATTTATATATGCTGCTATTGCTACTTTTATTGTGAAGCCCAAATCAATATTGGGGCAGATGTATTAACCTGGAGAAGGCATGAGGAAGTGATAAACCAGTGATATGTGCAAGGTGATAAAGGCAACAGCCAATCAGATCCTAACTGTTAATTTACATATTAGAGCTGATTGGCTGGTGCGTGTATCACCTAGCACTTATCACTGGTTTATCACTTCCTTATGCCTTCTCCAGGTTAATACATCTGCCCCAGTGTATGGTGCCAGTGTTTGTTTTATTGTATGCCACAATTCTGCTTTGCCAATGCTACATTTTAATGTGTGCTACCAATATGCAGTACCCATAATAGTTTTATTGTGTGATACAAATGTGAAGTACCAGTTACCAGTGCTAGTTTTATTGTGTGGTGAGAGATAAAGCATATTGTGAGGGAAGAGGTAGGGGGGAGTGAGGTAGGGAACAGAACGGGTATTAGAAAGATATATGGGACAGAGAAAGCGTGATAAAGGCGCCATACTCATCTCAAAAAATTGCTGCTGAATTTTTATAATTAACCTGAAGTGCTGTTTTTTTTCCACGTGTTGTGCGTACACACCTGGGCAGCACTAGGCTTGCCCCTTCGGTGATTCAGGACACTCCCCCTCTGCAGGATCTAGTTGTTCCTTGTTCAGTCTCCTAAAACATAGGCAAGTATGATGGCATTGTGTTGTACCTATTTTGGTTACCATGTTTGCAGTGCCCATGCTGGTTTTCATGTTTGCAGTGCCTATGCTGGTTTTCATGTTTGCAGTGCCTATATTCGTTTTCATGTTTGCAGTGTCTATGCTGGTTTTCATGATTGCAGTGTCTATGCTGGTTTTCATGTTTGCAGTGCCCATGCTGGTTTTCATGTTTGCAGTGCCTATGCAGGTTTTCAAGTTTGCAGTGCCTATATTCATTTTCATGTTTGCAGTGCCTATGCTGGTTTTCATGTTTGCAGTGCCTATGCGGGTTTTCATGTTTGCAGTGCCTCTGCTGGTTTTTATGTTTGCAGTGCCTATGCTGGTTTCCATGTTTGCAGTGCCTATGCTGGTTTTTATGTTTGCAGTGTCTATGCTGGTTTCCATGTTTGCAGTGCCTATGCTGGTTTCCATGTTTGCAGTGCCTATGCTGGTTTCCATGTTTGCAGTGCCTATGCTGGTTTTCATGTTTGCAGTGTCTATGCTGGTTTCCATGTTTGCAGTGCCTATGCTGGTTTTTATGTTTGCAGTGTCTATGCTGGTTTTTATGTTTGCAGTGTCTATGCTGGTTTCCATGTTTGCAGTGCCTATGCTGGTTTCCATGTTTGCAGTGCCTATGCTGGTTTTCATGTTTGCAGTGCCTATGCTGGTTTCCATGTTTGCAGTGCCTATGCTGGTTTCCATGTTTGCAGTGCCTATGCTGGTTTTTATGTTTGCAGTGTCTATGCTGGTTTCCATGTTTGCAGTGCCTATGCTGGTTTTTATGTTTGCAGTGTCTATGCTGGTTTCCATGTTTGCAGTGCCTATGCTGGTTTTTATGTTTGCAGTGTCTATGCTGGTTTCCATGTTTGCAGTGCCTATGCTGGTTTTTATGTTTGCAGTGCCTATGCTGGTTTTTATGTTTGCAGTGTCTATGCTGGTTTCCATGTTTGCAGTGCCTATGCTGGTTTTTATGTTTGCAGTGTCTATGCTGGTTTCCATGTTTGCAGTGCCTATGCTGGTTTTTATGTTTGCAGTGTCTATGCTGGTATCCATGTTTGCAGTGCCTATGCTGGTTTTTATGTTTGCAGTGACTATATTCGTTTTCATGTTTGCAGTGTCTATGCTGGTTTTTATGTTTGCAGTGCCTATGCTGGTTTTTATGTTTGCAGTGTCTATGCTGGTTTCCATGTTTGCAGTGCCTATGCTGGTTTTTATGTTTGCAGTGTCTATGCTGGTTTCCATGTTTGCAGTGCCTATGCTGGTTTTTATGTTTGCAGTGTCTATGCTGGTATCCATGTTTGCAGTGCCTATGCTGGTTTTTATGTTTGCAGTGACTATATTCGTTTTCATGTTTGCAGTGTCTATGCTGGTTTCCATGTTTGCAGTGCCTATGCTGGTTTTTATGTTTGCAGTGCCTATGCTGGTTTCCATGTTTGCAGTGCCTATGCTGGTCTTTATGTTTGCGCTGTCTATACTGGTTTCCATGTTTGCAGTGCCTATGCTGGTTTTTATGTTTGCAGTGTCTATGGTGGTTTCCATGTTTGCAGTGCCTATGCTGGTTTTTATGTTTGCTGTGTCTATGCTGGTTTCCATGTTTGCAGCGCCTATGCTGGTTTTTATGTTTGCAGTGTCTATGCTGGTTTCCATGTTTGCAGTGCCTATGCTGGTTTCCATGTTTGCAGTGCCTATGCTGGTTTTCATGTTTGCAGTGACTATATTCGTTTTCATGTTTGCAGTGTCTATGCTGGTTTTCATGTTTGCAGTGCCTATGCTGGTTTTCATGTTTGCCGTGCCCATATTGGTTTTCATGTTTGCAGTGCCTATGCGGGTTTTCATGTTTGCAGTGCCTATGCTGGTTTTTATGTTTGCAGTGTCTATGCTGGTTTCCATGTTTGCAGTGCCTATGCTGGTTTCCATGTTTGCAGTGCCTATGCTGGTTTTCATGTTTGCAGTGCCTATATTCGTTTTCATGTTTGCAGTGCCTATGCTGGTTTTCATGTTTGCAGTGTCTATGCTGGTTTTCATGTTTGCAGTGCCCATGCTGGTTTTCATGTTTGCAGTGCCTATGTGGGTTTTCATGTTTGCAGTGCCTATGCTGGTTTTTATGTTTGCAGTGCCTATGCTGGTTTCCATGTTTGCAGTGCCTATGCTGGTTTTTATGTTTGCAGTGCCTATGCTGGTTTCCATGTTTGCAGTGCCTATGCTGGTCTTTATGTTTGCGCTGTCTATACTGGTTTCCATGTTTGCAGTGCCTATGCTGGTTTTTATGTTTGCAGTGTCTATGGTGGTTTCCATGTTTGCAGTGCCTATGCTGGTTTTTATGTTTGCTGTGTCTATGCTGGTTTCCATGTTTGCAGCGCCTATGCTGGTTTTTATGTTTGCAGTGTCTATGCTGGTTTCCATGTTTGCAGTGCCTATGCTGGTTTCCATGTTTGCAGTGCCTATGCTGGTTTTCATGTTTGCAGTGCCTATGCAGGTTTTCAAGTTTGCAGTGCCTATGCTGGTTTTCATGTTTGCAGTGCCTATATTCATTTTCATGTTTGTAGTGCCTATGCTGGTTTTCATGTTTGCAGTGCCTATGCGGGTTTTCATGTTTGCAGTGCCTCTGCTGGTTTTTATGTTTGCAGTGCCTATGCTGGTTTCCATGTTTGCAGTGCCTATGCTGGTTTTTATGTTTGCAGTGTCTATGCTGGTTTCCATGTTTGCAGTGCCTATGCTGGTTTCCATGTTTGCAGTGCCTATGCTGGTTTCCATGTTTGCAGTGCCTATGCTGGTTTTCATGTTTGCAGTGTCTATGCTGGTTTCCATGTTTGCAGTGTCTATGCTGGTTTTTATGTTTGCAGTGTCTATGCTGGTTTCCATGTTTGCAGTGCCTATGCTGGTTTCCATGTTTGCAGTGCCTATGCTGGTTTCCATGTTTGCAGTGCCTATGCTGGTTTTCATGTTTGCAGTGCCTATGCTGGTTTCCATGTTTGCAGTGCCTATGCTGGTTTCCATGTTTGCAGTGCCTATGCTGGTTTTTATGTTTGCAGTGTCTATGCTGGTTTCCATGTTTGCAGTGCCTATGCTGGTTTTTATGTTTGCAGTGTCTATGCTGGTTTCCATGTTTGCAGTGCCTATGCTGGTTTTTATGTTTGCAGTGTCTATGCTGGTTTCCATGTTTGCAGTGCCTATGCTGGTTTCCATGTTTGCAGTGCCTATGCTGGTTTCCATGTTTGCAGTGCCTATGCTGGTTTTCATGTTTGCAGTGTCTATGCTGGTTTCCATGTTTGCAGTGCCTATGCTGGTTTTTATGTTTGCAGTGTCTATGCTGGTTTTTATGTTTGCAGTGTCTATGCTGTTTTCCATGTTTGCAGTGCCTATGCTGGTTTCCATGTTTGCAGTGCCTATGCTGGTTTTCATGTTTGCAGTGCCTATGCTGGTTTCCATGTTTGCAGTGCCTATGCTGGTTTCCATGTTTGCAGTGCCTATGCTGGTTTTTATGTTTGCAGTGTCTATGCTGGTTTCCATGTTTGCAGTGCCTATGCTGGTTTTTATGTTTGCAGTGTCTATGCTGGTTTCCATGTTTGCAGTGCCTATGCTGGTTTTTATGTTTGCAGTGTCTATGCTGGTTTCCATGTTTGCAGTGCCTATGCTGGTTTTTATGTTTGCAGTGCCTATGCTGGTTTTTATGTTTGCAGTGTCTATGCTGGTTTCCATGTTTGCAGTGCCTATGCTGGTTTTTATGTTTGCAGTGTCTATGCTGGTTTCCATGTTTGCAGTGCATATGCTGGTTTTTATGTTTGCAGTGTCTATGCTGGTATCCATGTTTGCAGTGCCTATGCTGGTTTTTATGTTTGCAGTGTCTATGCTGGTTTCCATATTTGCAGTGCCTATGCTGGTTTCCATGTTTGCAGTGCCTATGCTGGTTTTCATGTTTGCAGTGACTATATTCGTTTTCATGTTTGCAGTGTCTATGCTGGTTTTCATGTTTGCAGTGCCTATGCTGGTTTTCATGTTTGCCGTGCCCATGCTGGTTTTCATGTTTGCAGTACCTATGTGGGTTTTCATGTTTGCAGTGCCTATGCTGGTTTTTATGTTTGCAGTGTCTATGCTGGTTTCCATGTTTGCAGTGCCTATGCTGGTTTCCATGTTTGCAGTGCCTATGCTGGTTTTCATGTTTGCAGTGCCTATATTCGTTTTCATGTTTGCAGTGCCTATGCTGGTTTTCATGTTTGCAGTGTCTATGCTGGTTTTCATGTTTGCCGGGCCCATGCTGGTTTTCATGTTTGCAGTGCCTATGTGGGTTTTCATGTTTGCAGTGCCTATGCTGGTTTTTATGTTTGCAGTGCCTATGCTGGTTTCCATGTTTGCAGTGCCTATGCTGGTTTTTATGTTTGCAGTGCCTATGCTGGTTTCCATGTTTGCAGTGCCTATGCTGGTCTTTATGTTTGCGCTGTCTATACTGGTTTCCATGTTTGCAGTGCCTATGCTGGTTTTTATGTTTGCAGTGTCTATGGTGGTTTCCATGTTTGCAGTGCCTATGCTGGTTTTTATGTTTGCTGTGTCTATGCTGGTTTCCATGTTTGCAGCGCCTATGCTGGTTTTTATGTTTGCAGTGTCTATGCTGGTTTCCATGTTTGCAGTGCCTATGCTGGTTTCCATGTTTGCAGTGCATATGCTGGTTTTCATGTTTGCAGTGCCTATGCAGGTTTTCAAGTTTGCAGTGCCTATGCTGGTTTTCATGTTTGCAGTGCCTATATTCATTTTCATGTTTGCAGTGCCTATGCTGGTTTTCATGTTTGCAGTGCCTATGCGGGTTTTCATGTTTGCAGTGCCTCTGCTGGTTTTTATGTTTGCAGTGCCTATGCTGGTTTCCATGTTTGCAGTGCCTATGCTGGTTTTTATGTTTGCAGTGTCTATGCTGGTTTCCATGTTTGCAGTGCCTATGCTGGTTTCCATGTTTGCAGTGCCTATGCTGGTTTCCATGTTTGCAGTGCCTATGCTGGTTTTCATGTTTGCAGTGTCTATGCTGGTTTCCATGTTTGCAGTGTCTATGCTGGTTTTTATGTTTGCAGTGTCTATGCTGGTTTCCATGTTTGCAGTGCCTATGCTGGTTTCCATGTTTGCAGTGCCTATGCTGGTTTCCATGTTTGCAGTGCCTATGCTGGTTTTCATGTTTGCAGTGCCTATGCTGGTTTCCATGTTTGCAGTGCCTATGCTGGTTTCCATGTTTGCAGTGCCTATGCTGGTTTTTATGTTTGCAGTGTCTATGCTGGTTTCCATGTTTGCAGTGCCTATGCTGGTTTTTATGTTTGCAGTGTCTATGCTGGTTTCCATGTTTGCAGTGCCTATGCTGGTTTTTATGTTTGCAGTGTCTATGCTGGTTTCCATGTTTGCAGTGCCTATGCTGGTTTTTATGTTTGCAGTGCCTATGCTGGTTTTTATGTTTGCAGTGTCTATGCTGGTTTTTATGTTTGCAGTGTCTATGCTGGTTTCCATGTTTGCAGTGCCTATGCTGGTTTTTATGTTTGCAGTGTCTATGCTGGTTTCCATGTTTGCAGTGCCTATGCTGGTTTTTATGTTTGCAGTGTCTATGCTGGTATCCATGTTTGCAGTGCCTATGCTGGTTTTTATGTTTGCAGTGTCTATGCTGGTTTCCATGTTTGCAGTGCCTATGCTGGTTTCCATGTTTGCAGTGCCTATTGCTGGTTTTCATGTTTGCAGTGACTATATTCGTTTTCATGTTTGCAGTGTCTATGCTGGTTTGCATGTTTGCAGTGCCTATGCTGGTTTTCATGTTTGCCGTGCCCATGCTGGTTTTCATGTTTGCAGTGCCTATGCGGGTTTTCATGTTTGCAGTGCCTATGCTGGTTTTTATGTTTGCAGTGTCTATGCTGGTTTCCATGTTTGCAGTGCCTATGCTGGTTTCCATGTTTGCAGTGCCTATGCTGGTTTTCATGTTTGCAGTGCCTATATTCGTTTTCATGTTTGCAGTGCCTATGCTGGTTTTCATGTTTGCAGTGTCTATGCTGGTTTTCATGTTTGCCGTGCCCATGCTGGTTTTCATGTTTGCAGTGCCTATGTGGGTTTTCATGTTTGCAGTGCCTATGCTGGTTTTTATGTTTGCAGTGCCTATGCTGGTTTCCATGTTTGCAGTGCCTATGCTGGTTTTTATGTTTGCAGTGCCTATGCTGGTTTCCATGTTTGCAGTGCCTATGCTGGTCTTTATGTTTGCGCTGTCTATACTGGTTTCCATGTTTGCAGTTCCTATGCTGGTTTTTATGTTTGCAGTGTCTATGGTGGTTTCCATGTTTGCAGTGCCTATGCTGGTTTTTATGTTTGCTGTGTCTATGCTGGTTTCCATGTTTGCAGCGCCTATGCTGGTTTTTATGTTTGCAGTGTCTATGCTGGTTTCCATGTTTGCAGTGCCTATGCTGGTTTCCATGTTTGCAGTGCCTATGCTGGTTTTCATGTTTGCAGTGCCTATGCTGTTTTTATGTTTGCAGTGCCTATGCTGGTTTCCATGTTTGCAGTGCCTATGCTGGTTTTTATGTTTGCAGTGTCTATGCTGGTTTCCATGTTTGCAGTGCCTATGCTGGTTTTCATGTTTGCAGTGCCTATGCTGGTTTTTATGTTTGCAGTGCCTATGCTGGTTTCCATATTTGCAGTGCCTATGCTGGTCTTTATGTTTGCAGTGTCTATGCTGGTTTCCATGTTTGCAGTGCCTATGCTGGTTTTTATGTTTGCAGTGTCTATGCTGGTTTTCATGTGGGCTTCTAAAGTGCAAATGTAATGCTGATTGTATTGCAGAGCATATTTTAAGGCGTTTTCAATGGTAGGGCACAAAAATGTGAGGGTGATTGACCATTTGAAATGGGTAGGCTTGCAAGGTTGTTAGTCCTTAGTCTTGCGATAGCCATGCAGGACCAAAAATTGGATATTTATAAAATGAAAGTCTACATGTCTACAATATAAGGATGGAAAGTGGCAATTTCTATAAAAAAAAATGGAAATGTTAATTCATTTGGGCTATTTACAATTATAAAATCGTATAAATAAGTTGACATCCACTGCCTGGTGTTAAATCTACTATGTTCCATTATTTTTTTCTGGAGGTGGCATGGCCACGCCTCCTGGATCTGGCCACTTCTCCTTTATTTGACTTTTCATTGCCCCCTCCATATTGTGTCTGTCACTACCCGCTCCAAACTCTTTGTCCCTTCCATATTTCTGTCATTACCCCCTCCATAGCTCTCTCATTGTCCCCTCCATATCTGTCACTGTCCCTCCATAGCTCTCTGATTGTACCCTCCATATCTCTCTCACTGTCCCTCCATAGCTCTCTCATTGTCCCCTCCATATCTCTGACACTGTCCCTCCATATCTCTCTTTGTCTCTCTGTCACTGCACTCTCCATAGCTCTCTCATTGTCCCCTCCATATCTCTGTCACTGCACTCTCCATAGCTCTCTCAATGTCCCCTCCATATCTCTGTCACTGCACTCTCCATATCTCTCTCATTGTTCCCTCCATATCTCTGTCACTGCACTCTCCATAGCTCTCTCATTGTTCCCTCCATATCTCTGTCACTGCACTCTCCATAGCTCTCTCATTGTACCCTCCATATATATCTCTGTCACTGTCCCTCCATATCTCTCTCATTGTCCCCTCCATATATCTGTCCCTGTCCCTCCATATCTCTCTTTGTCTCCTCCATATCTCTGTCACTGCACTCTCCATATCTCTCTCATTGTCCCCTCCATATCTCTGTCACTGCACTCTCCATATCTCTCTCATTGTCCCCTCCATATATCTGTACCTGTCCTTCCATAGCTCTCTCATTGTCCCCTCCATATCTCTGACACTGTCCCTCCATATCTCTCTCATTGTCCCCTCCATATATCTGTCCCTGTCCTTCCATAGCTCTCTCATTGTCCCCTCCATATCTCTGTCACTGCACTCTCCATAGCTCTCTCAATGTCCCCTCCATATCTCTGTCACTGCACTCCAATGCTCTCTCATTGTCCCCTCCATATCTCTGTCACTGCACTCTCCATAGCTCTCTCATTGTCCCCTCCATATCTCTGTCACTGCACTCTCCATAGCTCTCTCATTGTCCCCTCCATATCTCTGTCACTGCACTCTCCATAGCTCTCTCATTGTCCCCTCCATATCTCTGTCACTGCACTCTCCATATCTCTCTTTGTCCCCTCCATATCTCTGTCACTGCACTCTCCATAGCTCTCTCATTGTCCCCTCCATATCTCTGTCACTGCACTCTCCATATCTCTCTTTGTCCCCTCCATATCTCTGTCACTGCACTCTCCATAGCTCTCTCATTGTCCCCTCCATATCTCTGTCACTGCACTCTCAATATCTCTCTTTGTCCCCTCCATATCTCTGTCACTGCACTCTCCATAGCTCTCTCATTGTCCCCTCCATATCTCTGTCACTGCACTCTCCATATCTCTCTTTGTCCCCTCCATATCTCTGTCACTGCACTCTCCATAGCTCTCTCATTGTCCCCTCCATATCTCTGTCACTGCACTCCATAGCTCTCTCATTGTCCCCTCCATATCTCTGTCACTGCACTCTCCATATCTCTCTTATTGTCCCCTCCATATCTCTGTCACTGCACTCCATAGCTCTCTCATTGTCCCCTCCATATATCTGTCCCTGTCCTTCCATAGCTCTCTCATTGTCCCCTCCATATCTCTGTCACTGCACTCTCCATAGCTCTCTCATTGTCCTCTCCATATCTCTGTCACTGCATTCTCCATATCTCTCATTGTCCCCTCCATATATCTGTCCCTGTCCTTCCATAGCTCTCTCATTGTCCCCTCCATATCTCTGTCACTGCACTCTCCATATCTCTCTTTGTCTCCTCCATATCTCTGTCACTGCACTCTCCATAGCTCTCTCATTGTCCCCTCCATATCTCTGTCACTAGCCCCTCCATATCTCTCTTTGTCCCCTCCATATCACTGTCACAACCCCCTCCCTCATTGTACCCGCTATGGACCTGAGAAGCAGACGCAATGCCAATGTATGCACAGTTGAGCTTTTTCTCTTTGTACTGCTCATGCGTCAGAGTCAGACTGTGCACAAGCAGCAATTGATCAGCAATGGTGGACCCAAGTGGCAAATAGTGATTAATTTGTGGAAGGTCATGGGGGTGGCTACAAAAATGCAGATATCGCAGCCGTTGCAGGGACGTGTCTGAACTTGCGACTGTGAATTCCTATGCAGTTGTGAAGGCTCTGACGGCTTACTTGTGACGGATTTCTGAGCAAGTGTTACTCAGAGTTTTGATGGAGCGTCTTAGTATAACTGTGGGCAACTTAGTACACAATCCCCATGGCAGCCCAATTAGCATATTTTCACAGATCCACTGAGTGCAAAAACTCAGTTGCGAATGCAACTGCGCCCACCTAGGAATCAGGCCCACTGTCCCCTTCTCCGATGCTGCCACTGCACCGTATGCTATACGCGCTCCCCCTATGGTGCTGAGCTGCTCACTCAGACAGGAAAGGAACAGACAGACACTTCCTGCCTGAGCACCGTGGAGTTTCTGTTGAGCTTCCTGACTGACATCTCCTCAGATCGTTCACATAGCCACCAGGCCTCCCTAGTTCTACCCTGCCATACAATGACCATTGTTATTAAGTCTAGTGCTGGACAGGCGATTGGCAGTATTTACTATACCAACTAAACTAAATAATTTCTTCCTCCTCCTCCTCCTCCTCCTCCTTCCTCCTCCTTCCTCCTCCTTCCTCCTCCTTCCTCATCCTTCCTCCTCTCCCTCCTGGCTTTATTTTGTGATACTAATGTAATGGATACCTGGGTGCAAAAAATATCCTGCAGGTATATCGTTTGCTTAATGTCAGGTTTTTATTTTAATATACAGTAGCTAATAAAATATGTAAACATATTTTATGTCAAAAAGCTATAGGGGCATATGTATCAAAGCTTGGAGAGAGATAAAGTACCAGCCAACCAGCTCCTGTCATTTTTCCTTCTCAGCCTATAACATGGCAGTTAGGAGCTGATTGGTTGGTACTTTTTCTCCGCCCACTTTATCTCTCTCCAAGTGTTGATATATACAGTATGCCTCAAAAATAAATACGGCACCTATCAGCCCCATCTGAATACTCTTCTGTTCGCAGACTGTTCTAGTGACCTTTATACAATTCCTTCTAGAGCATTTTGTGACCTAAATACACATTAATACAGACACATTCTAGTGACCAGTTTACAATGCACCAAGCAACACAGTGACACCTATACACAATGAAGAGAACATTACAGTAACAATTACACAATACAGAAGTCATTCCATTAATCAATATACAATACAGACAGCATTCTAGTGTCCTCTATACAATACCCACAGCATTCTAGTGATCCCTAGACAACACAGAGAGCATTTTTAATTCAGAGAGAATTACAGGCACTGATATGCAGCACACACAGCATCCTAGTGACCAATATACAACACATAGATAGCATCTTAATAAATAGAAATTAAGAGAGAACATTCTAGTGATCACTATTCAATACACAGAACATTCTAATGAACACTATACAATATGGAGAACATTACAGTGTCCTCTATATAATAGAAATAGCATTATCTAGTAACACTAATCAAAACACAATACAGTCTAGTGATTACTATTCAATGCCACTGTTCTGGATTTCACTATAAAATGCCTGCGCACAAATCTCTGGTGGCTTTATATGATGGCTTTGCTATAAAAAATGCATGCCTTTGGTGGCCTTACTATACAGATTCCAAGACCTATGATAGCTTTATTATACAGACCAGAGAACTGTGATAACTTTACTATACATACCCAAGGTCTCTGGTGGTTTTATAATAGGGATGGCCATCGACCATCGATTCGACCATCAATGATTAAAAATCATCGATGGTCTATGGCTGATATCAAATACTTTTACCATCGATGGGGGAGAACCATATGGTTTTCCCACGCCCACGGGCTCTGATTGGCCAGCATTTCATTACACAGTAATGCAGGGATGACCAGCGATGGGTAAAACCATTGATGGATGACCATCGAGGTTATCTATCAATGGTACCATCGATGGTGACCATTGATGGAGAACCCACCAATGGCCATCCTTACTATATAATGCAGCAGTCCGCCTCCTGTTCTATATTTGTGATAAGGTGCCAGAGGTCTGGTGGCCACTCTTATGAATGACAGTACTTCTTCCTTCTGCGGTCACATGACGAGTCTTATCACGCTGTAGGAGGATTTTTGCACTCAGAATGGTTGATACTTGATACATACAGCTATACATGAATCAGTATGTAGAGACCTCCTACTACTCTAATTGGTGAATGGCTAGTATTATCCACCAATCAGAGTACGAGGAGTTGTCCTCCGATCATTTTCAGCCTTTATGTTATCATATGATATCTTTCTGATTGACTGGCTTGTACAGTACATCCAACTTGTGCTCCTCTACTGCTAATCCTCAAAAAGGTTGGCTTAATAGGGATGGCCACTGGCATGTTTTCCATCGATGGCTGCCAGTGGTGGAAAACATAAACGGAACCATCAATGGTATGAAGAGATGTAATGCTATACTATCAATGGTTCCTACCATCAGAGTTTCACGAATTTGCACTGCAGATTCCCGAATCCCATGCATTTCTCTGCTGGGACCACGCCAGGGTCGGACTGATCCACAAGGGTACAGGGGAAACCTCCGGTGGGCCCCACTGCCTGAGGGTCCATTCCTTCCTGTAGGGATCAGGTTCCAGACTGTGCACTTGTATTATCCATGGTAGATATGTTGCATTACACTGCACAAGACTACTGTGCATTTCAAGCCCCTTTGTAGGCTCACCACACCCCTAAGTATGGGCCCCTATCACTGCATCCCCCCGGTGGGCCCTTCATGTCCCAGTCCGACACTGGACCACGCCCATAGAGGTGGGGCAAGACTATGGGTGAGAGTGGGCAGGGCTGCAGTGCACCTGACAGCACACACACAGCACGAAGAGGGAGGTGATGAACTCAGGTGCATATTTTCTGTATTTTACGCATGTGCAGGACCCGTGGTTTGATCTGATGCTGCATCCTATTCGCCTCCTGCTGGATCCGTTGGCTCACAGCCTAGTAGCTCTGTGCTACAGTGCCAGTGTAAACTGAAAACCATTGGCTGGTAAGTCAATGGCTCCCATCATTGGTGGGAAATTTGTTAGTTCACTACCATTAATGAAAAAAAATATCTATCATCGGTTGATGTCCATCGATGATTTGTCAATGGCCATCCATATGTTATACCATATTTCAGCCACGTATCACGTGTTGAAGTTCTCCCATCTTTCTGTTGTGTGGTAACCAAATTTGCTGGTAAATGTGATAGGGTCTGTATTGAGGGACTTCTGGGCGAGATTGACCGTATTTCTAAAGTGGAAATCATTACTGCTTTAAAAATCGGGCATTCTTGCCCGAAGTCCCGAACGTCCAGCAACGTATCCTTTCTTTTTCCAAATACTGTAATTATGTGTGCACCCTGAAGTATACTGAGCTAAACAGTGCAAAAATCTAATATTTGTGGTGTACATCCAATGCACGTGGGACAACAGCCCTCTCACCCACGTGCATTGCCGGCTTAAGCCTTCATGGCCGTATGCATCTCAGGGGTACAGTGTCCTTTGACTCTGAAAACATGTGCTTAATTTTTCGCAGCAGAGAATGCTGTACCTAACGTAAATGTGCAATCACCAAGCTTTCTCTGGCATTACATGTGAAGCTGCTTCCCATCCAATCCTCTAAAAATACGTATCAGCCACAGATATAAAATGTAAATAGATAATTATCACAAATGTTTATCGTTCTGGAGAATTTTAGTTTATAAAAGCCATGTGTTGTACTCAAAACAGTCATCAAAAGATTATGGAAAACAATGACATCAATCAAGAAAATATATATAAATAAACCAAGAAGTGCAGTTTAGCTGACTAGTCACAAAGATGTGGATCTAGGAGGAATTGGAGAAGGAAGAAGTAAATGAAGAATAGAGGCGTCCTTCAGCGCTAGTAATAAATGCAGCTACAGTACACGGAACCTTACCTCCGGAACCACGCGGGCGGCATCTCCTTTAAAAACAGTCTGCTACGGCAGGGTGCTGTGTCCTCCTGTCTTCTGTTCTGTGCTAGCCGGCTGTCTCTCCTTCACAGATGCATTACTGGGAGGAGGCTAGGCTGGGCTATCTCGGGACCGTGGCCACGCCTCCTCCCAGTAATGCATTTGTGATGGAGAGACAGCCGGCTAGGACAGAACTGAAGACAGGAGGAGGACACAGCACCCTGCAGTAGCAAACTGTTTTTAAAGGAGATGCCACTGGTAAGCGATCCACCGCACCTGCGCCTCTGTCATATTTGGGGGGGCAAGCTGCCCCCTTGCCCTCCCATTCCGACGCCCTCAGGTGCACCCCCTCCCAACTGTAATACAGATGGGTCCATGTTTATCTTGACCTTTAATAGGATTCATTGAGCCAGGTCAATCAGACTTAATCCCCTGCTGTAATGACTTAATCCCCTGCTGTATTGTTCTCTATATTGTATTGCAGCTGAGAACAATAGATAAAGGGTTTATGTTAATAAACCATGTTGTGACTAGGCACAGCAAACTAGCCAAGATAACCGTGGACCCATCTGTATGTCGGCAAATGTGCCCACCCACAGTGCAATATGGTTTTGCTAAAGTTGGGTACACAGTGACCGATATAAATTGACCGTTCGTTCAAATGGCCTATATATCGCAAGCGGGTCGGTGGGTAAGTACAAGCTATATGCTTGTAAATGTCAATGTTCACAGACAGGAAGAGCTAGGGGGGGACATAGCGCTACACTTAACCCTATAAGTTACCCAACCTATATTTGTTTTACCAGAAACAGCGAGGAAGGAGGGGGGGGGGGGGGGGTGAGCACTCACCTTGTGTGTATGTACGTGTATATGGAGATTGACACTATGTGTATAGATTATATAATTTAATTTGTACAATATTACAATAAAATCAATTCACAAACTGGAAAGGAAAGTGGTATACACACATAGGTACACGGTGTTTGCACAATGCACAGTGTTGCTTCAGTGTAAATGCAAATGAGCGGATGCATCAGATGATAAAAGTTCCAAGGTTAAGAAAGTAAGTTTATTCGGTTGGTATAGAACCAGTGAATATTACTCCAGCGCTTGCATGCTGTTGTAGGGTAAACCCATTATTGTGCTAGACAGGTTGGAAATGCTCCAGTGGTTGCATGCTGCTGGAAATTGTAGTCAGGGGGTTGTGACTGGATGGCCGGCGTCCCGTACCCACCAGTTACACTAACTTACCCTTCTGATGTCACCTAGGGCTGATCGTCCTAGGTGACATCAGAAGGTGCTGCGCCCGCGATGTGGTCCACCATCCCCGCTGGTTCCTATGGTGACACGTGTGTGTTGTTGGTATCTTGCGTCTGGTAGCCGCGAGGACTGCCGGTTACCGTGAGATTACCCTGAGTTGCGGTCACGTGAGGTCGTGCAGCTCAAGGTACTCTGCAGTGGTTCCTGCCCGCTCAACTGCGCCGGATGGCGAGGAGACTTGGGGGGGAAGGGGGTGTGCTGGGCTGCAGTCCTAATGCGGGATGTCATATTCGGCCTCCTGGCCTTCTTCAGGCTGTGCCAAAAACAAGTCTCCTCGTGTTCTTCCTTCTGGACAATTACTTCCTCTGTCTGTACCCTCCAAGCCATGGACTCATGTCGGCATTTTGACCTGTCAACATTTTACATGTCGGTATTTTAAATGTCGGTATTTTGACCATGTTGTGATTTTGACCATTGGTCAATTGCTGTCGGTATTTTGACCGTCAGGATTTTGATTGTCGGTAAATTGACTGCATCCCAGATAGATAGATAGATAGATAGATAGATAGATAGATAGATAGATAGATAGATAGATAGATAGATAGATAGATAGATAGATAGATATTGCTACTACAGTAGTATAGATATTTGTAAATATATAATATTTCTTACTTTTCTGTATAAAATATAATTAAAGACAAAACCATATATAAATTCATTGGGGGTTTTTTTTTTTTCATTTTAAAAATAGAATAAGAGTCTTCTTTCCTGTGCTAGTCTAAATGAAAATGACCATTAAGTAATGCAAATAGACAGCCACAACATCATAAAATATAGCCTCAACTCCAATGATGTAAGAATGGCTGGGAGCAGCCTTCAGCATCAGGCGCGTAAAGTAGATCTATAAATGCACAGCGTAAGACTTAAGTATGAATGAGTTAATGCAAACCTGCAATGTCACCTGTCTACCCCTCTCCTTGATTAAATAATGTACATTAATCTTACTAATTTGTAGCATTGATGAATACCCTCATTTAGTAACACACAGTGCTCTGAAGAAAGTTCAAAATAAAGGCTGTATGTACCAAAACTGAGTCTTATTCTGACCAACAGATTACAGATAGCCTGAAGGCCAGGGGCGTAACTATCATAGGTGCAGGGAGTGCAGCTTCTATGGGGTCCAGAGGTGAGAGGGGCCACTTTCACTGTCACAGTTACATGTGTTACATACAAGGGCGTAGCTCATAGCCATATTAAGGGAAGGGAGGGGAGACAGGGCATACTGTATCCGGCCCTCCCCTCTGTCATGTGGGCCCACTGGCCAGAGCACACTAACATAACTAGCTCTCCCTCTTGTGCAGCAGCAGAACTTGGCTGCCAGAATTTGAGCAGGACAATAAGCAGTATCAGGTATCATGTGATACAGTCAGAGCTTCCTGACCAGAGGAGAGACAGAGCTGTAAGTGATCCAGGGTTCCCAGCCTCTCCTCTTCTGCGCCTGGGTGTCCGGGTCCTGTGTAACCTGTTACCTAATGAAAGCATTTAGGTCTTTAGAAAGAGACACACACACACACACACACACACACACACACACACACACACACACACACACACACACACACACACACACACACACAGATAAACCTCATAAGTCATTACCATTGTATAAGTAGTACAGAGGCTGCTGCTATTGCATCTTTTCAAGAGAATTTATACATTTTATTTTTCTATTTGTATTTTACAGTTGTTTAAGTTGTCCTTGTTCCAATGTAGAAAAACTTTAAACAATAGTGATTACTCAATTATGTGGAGCTATAAACAGTACCCAGGCATTATTAACCTATTAGTTTAAATCTAATATACACCACTGGTTTATATTTAAAATACACAATCTAATATACACCCCCTTCCCCCGGACCACCCTGTCTTAAGTGCCCCCCCCCCCTCCCTCCAAGGCTTAACTTGGCCTTGGTGTAGCTACCATAGGTGTAGGGAGTGTAGCTGCTATGGAGCCCAGAGGTGAGAGGGCCCACCTTCCCTGTCATAGTTACATGTATTGTATACATTTTTCACCACTGGGTATAACTAGGGGTCCTTACAAATGTTTGCCTTGTATCCTACAATATATCTAGTTATGCCTTGGATCTGACCATTTTAATGTGGTATAAAATGTACTGGAGGGAATTATAATGTAACATAATATGAAGTGGAGGCACTATAATGTGGCATAATATTAACTGTGGGCACTGTAATATGACATAATATGAACTTGGGTCATTGTAATATGGCATAATATAAATGTGGGATATTGTATTACATAATGTTTACTGCCAGTCCTACAATGTGACGTAATGTGAACTAGGCCACAACTATGGTTTATTAAATAAACTAAGGGGCCTAAAATTAACAACTGCTGCACAGAGGTGTCTCTCTAGAAGCATTGGGACAGGGGCCCCTTCAAAATGTTGCTGTGGGGCCCACAAAGTTCTGGCTACTCCCCTGCTGAAGACAATACAAAGGCCCAAATGTAATAGGATCCCATGTTCTGGTCCTGGTACAATACCGGCAAGATAGCTTCTAGAATTAAAGTGGCAATTAGATTTAAAGTAAAAGCAGATTGTTCCTGCCTTAAAACTGACTTAAACCAATATTACAGTAATCCAAGTTGTGCTTTATGCGCCAAATATGGGAATAAATCTCATAGCTATCAGTGGCTTAGAGCAAAGAGGTCACAGAGTGCAGTTCGCAAAGAGAAGTGCATTGTACTGAACAAAAGAGGGTGTTTTGAACCACTGCGGTTCATCATTGTTGTAGGTCCCAGACACTGCTGGACTACAGGGACACCACTTCAAGTTGGCTGTGGGGGTTGCTGGTACCAGTGGTTGCTGGGGAACTGGGACTCTTCTGGCCACTCTGTTCTCTGATCCAGGCTGTTGCCTAGCAGCCTGGGCTCCTGTGTGTTTGTGCAGCTCTACAGCTGCAATCTGTTTAACCATTAAGGAGCTGGTCTGTCTGGCTCAATGCCATTGGTCCCTGCTCCTGATAAAAGGCAGCCAGCCCTGCACAGCTTTGCCAGTGATAGTTCCAGAGATCCTATTTCCAGTGTCTAATAGTATTTGCTCTGTGTTTGTGTATTTCTTGCTAATTATTCACTGAAACTTCATATTGGACTGCTGAGTAAACTCTGCATACCTTGTGCTTTGAATTTTAACTGTGAGTTCCTATGTTACACTTTATTACTCTGCTGCCTAAATGAAGTACTGAGTATACCTTCATTACTGTGGATATTTATTACAAACTGCAGTAGTCATTGTGCTACATTCTTGTACTGCATTTAATTTCTGGTTCAGATCTGTGCACTCACTCATCAGCTGCTTTCCACCTGTGCTAAAGTATTGTGGTGCACTCCTGACCTCACAATACTCTCTTTTGGTAAAGTCCACATCCACAGACTGCTTATCACTACACTGAGAGATCCCTGCCACACCTTGCTTTAGTATCCTGACCACTTCTAGTATTTCACAGTCAATCTCCTGTTAACTGTTTCCATGCTATTCTGCATTTGCCTGCAGTTACCACTCTAGATAATAATCATGCAGTCTCCAGCCAATTGAGTAAGCCCCTACTGCTAGAGGCTTAAGTCCTGGTGACCACCTAAGTACTGGTGTGTTCATCAAACACTAAGGGAACATTGGGTGGCTGTTATCAACAGATGAACCTTTTGTGGTCCCTAGGGGTCTTATATAATTGAGCTGGAGTTCCCTAACAGAGAGACTGCAATAACAACAGGAACCCAATGCCATCAGTTATATACAGAGCTGTAGAAAGCTAGGCCAGGCACAAATATGTTTTGCAGGACAATCATCAATCATAGAAGTCATTGCCATGCCCCATCAGAAAAAAATAGAATAAAGATTATTTACTGCTGCACAAAGAGTCACTGCGTTTTCAAACCAAAACAAGTATGGAGACATATCTGAACCAGAGACTACCAGCGTGGACATTGAACCACAGAAAAGAACTTCCGCAAGATCAAACATTGGAAATCTACCAAAGAGGTAGAATAAGGAGTTTGCAAACTTTGCATTCAGTGAACTTCAAGATATCCAAGAAGCTAAGTCAAGAAATGACTGGTGTGAGTGGAAATTCAAAATAGGCAAAGAGACTTTGATTGAGCTGAGTCTAATAAGTATAGAACACACCATCAACATTGAGATTAACATCAGTAGTAAGTTCATGAAGAAAGAGACTGTTGATATAGGGCCTAATACAGAATTGTATGCAAACCCAATGGTTTTCATGCAACTCTGATGGTGGTAGGACTGTGCAAGCACAGAACCCATTCTGCTAATGTGCAGATTGTGTATTTCATTGTCGCACACATGCTGCGGCCATTTGGTGGGTGGAGCGAAGGTGGCAACGGGCACAGTTATACACAATGAAGGCACGTCACCCCCGTTTTGTAAGCATGTCCGAGGCCTGGGTCTGTGTTTTTCCAACACAGATTTCTTAGCTCCAGCAGAGGAGTTCCGGCGATCCTTTTGAGTAAGCTTAGGCTTACTTACATGGCTGATGGTTGCTACCGTTGCAACAAATGGTGCATCTTTGGAGAATCTATCATGTTATAAAACCAAAATGCATGACGACCTCTTGTATTCAGTCTCTGAGAAATCCTGGATAGGTGCAATCTCTTTAAAGTGTGATTAAAGTCTCGTAAAATACTATATGTCGATTCTGAAAAAACATTTACCTATTTACATTTTTAAAACTCACTATTGCTTAAAGCATTTTCTTTATATAAAAGATAAGAGTACCTCTTCATTGCTGGTAAAAATAGATATATGGCTATCCTTAGACTGTAAATATATAAATAGAAAAAAACAACCTGGTCTGTAACTTGCCCACAGACCGAGATCTGTGCTTGGGAAGATAAATATGGGCAAAATCCCAGCTCTATTAGTTATAGAAAAATCTAGGAGTACAGAAGTATTTCAGTCACAATTCTTCACAGCAAGCAACAAATGTACGTCTGCGTAGTCCCCGGTTTTCTCAGATTGCTTGCTCATTCCTCAGCGTTGTCACGTATCATTGGACAATCTGTTACTATTACCTAGGCAACCTCTGATGGACCAGAAACATCACCTGACAAGTGCAACCATTTAGCACGAATGCTCTATTTGTGATTATTACGGAATAAATTAGAGGTCATTTAGTGCACTACAATGATCAGTGTGTCATCTGCATAACTGATTGGCCACAGAATTATCATGTAAGCACACACACACAAATGAACGTATTCATTCTATATTCAAATGCGCGTGATGCTGTGACTTCTATATGCAATATACCAATCTTCATTACTCTCCACATGTCTGGTTACAACAAATCTGCTTAGTTTTTATTTCTTTCAGCCTACCCAGATTAAATTTAATTCAAAGTATCATAACTAACAGATGGCGTTTAACCTTAAAGTGGATGCCAGATCTCTTGATGACATAGAGGTTAAAAAAGTATTAGACTATGCATATACAATATAAGAGCTGAAACCATAGGGAACACTTAACTAGCTGTGAAAACATACCCAGACCTCCACCTTGAGATTATCACAGAGCCATGAGGGAGTTCCTGACCTATTTGTAACAATATTTTATCCAATAGCATTTGGAGACGTGTAATTAAGGGGGAAGGGGGGGGGGGACAGGCACAAGTTCTGTTCCACGCTAGTGAGTGGGAATTGCTTGTTTGTTTCCTCTCAGCAGCGCTGGCACCCTCCAGACAATACTGAACTGGTGGATCTGACATCTGTTTCTACAAGTCTTACCATCAAACGTTGATAATCATTTTGGATAGCGTATTCCCTCTAATTGCATTGTAAATGCCACTCAGCTACAATTACAATTACTGATGCATAATTAAGAAAGATGGACGGAGAAGAAACACATCCAATGGCAAAGTAATATTTTTTTTATTAGTGTTGGAAGGAGGTCAGTGTAAGGGTGCCCTCTCCAAACACACAGCAGCCAGGAAAACAGAACGCCAGACCAGGGTTTTCATGCAATCTAGCCGTGGCTACTTTTATTGTATCCCCTAGTGACCCTAGAGCCAAGAGCTTCAGCGCTACCGGCTGGAGAGGAGGGGGCATAGACGGAGCCTGCACCTGGGCCTCCTCCTCTCTAGATTCTCTCCTGGAGTATGACATAAGCGACTCCTTGATACAGTAGTTGGAATCACATTTTTTTAGCGGTTAAGCTGCCTACAAGATATGTTAACAGTAAGCAGTATATAGGTTCTGATTCTGAGTTGCTTTAGTAACTATTGTTATAGTGGTGCCTGAGACTATATGGTAATCGCCCATCCCCTGGTGTATAAGTGTACGTCTGAGGAGGGGCACTTCAAGAGAGGAGGAGGTCCGCATGCAGACTCTGTCTGGGACCCCTCCTCTGTAGCCGGCTGCTCTGTAGACTCTGGCCACTAGGGTCGCTAGCACTGGCCCAGAGTCTAGTGCGCATGCGTAGGTCTCGTTATTTTCTTACTGTGCATGTGCAAAATGGCGGTAAAATGCCTGACATGCCATTTTCCTGGTGATTTCTGCAATGCTGCTGACGCGGAATTCCGGAGGGTAAGTATTGAAAAAAATGGGTGTAGAGTGTGTTATAAATCCACCATTGCATCTGAGTATGCAAGGACTGAGACACCATCTTTGAACGTAATCAGATGCATTAATACCATTTAGTGTGCCTTTAGACGCCACCATCGGTAGCAGCCTTGATCCAGCCCTACGGTAGGTGCACATTTTCTGTTTGTGTATGTCCTCCAGTGTGAGCGATTAAGCTCCTGTGTATGCAATCAGTTCAGTGACATGCCCACAAAACTCCCATACCACGGTCATAAGACTGTACATCTCCACGTATCTGAATTGCCACCGCCCAGGAACCCCGGACACATTGCCAATACATCTCTCCATGCATGCATCTGAAATCACAGCTGCGTGGTGCGACTTAGACACATAACCGTAAATATAAGAAAAGGCACAATGACATTCCATATCAACGTAGCGTGCAATTTATAATCAGGCCCGTAAGGTGCTCAATGATAAAGATCTTATTATTCCATATGGTATGCAGATCCAGTGGCGGCACGGGGGCTGGTGACACCTGGTGCAGTCAATAGCCCTCCAAAAATGGGGTGTGGCTTTGCTGAAGTCCCCTTGGTTACGTCACTATGTGGGGCGTGGCCTCACGGGAAGCCTTCCTGTTACATCACTCTCGGGGCGTATCCAGTATCCCCGGAGATGCTGACCTGCCCCTGGAGACTGTCTGGGTGCACTGCTGGCTCCTTCTCAATGACAGGGGCGGGGCGCTGCCCTATAATGCCACACTGCAGGACCCGGCTCCTGCTCTCTGTGGGGGAGCCAGTATTTTGGTGTCACCCCCTGGAAGAAGGAAACCCAGATGTGGTCCTCACCCTCACACCCCCTTACTGACGCCACTTTGCAGATCCATATCTTACACCAAGACTAATCTGCAGGCTTATACAGTTTCTGGTACAAATATAAATATATGAATATCTGGTTTAATATCGACCACTATCTCATCAGTGACTTTTTGGTTGTAGTAGTAAAAGTTGTTTTTTTTCTTTGTTCCCTTCTTTCTCCTTTTTTAATTACACCCTTATTGATTGGTTTAAAAAAAAAATGTATGTTTTAAGCTTTGGAAAATAAAAAAATAAAAAACAAACAACCTCGGTTTCGAAATAAGGATTTTTTTTTCCGCACATCAAAGCATTTGTTGCACTTGCACAAGGCTATATTAGCTTAGAATGCCGATTCAACCATTCAGTGCTGTGCGTTCATCTGTTGTCACTGCTGGGGAATGCGTCACAGAGGAAAAGATTAATGTTGTACATACAGTATACACCTCCGGGTGTGCCTGATTCAGCCAAGCTTGCTCCCCCACATACCTCCAGTCCCAACATTTCATAGAGGGATATTTGCAATTTTTGAAAAACATCCAGTATTTCATGATAATACATTCATGGATACACATCTCTAGAAACTAATCTAAAACTAAAATATATAGCTTGCTATGCACTATACTGCCCCAAATAAAATGCTAAAAGTTGTAAGAACAGGTTTAGGCAGTGGGGACACTAGGTTAGGTTTAGGCACCTCTGGGGGGTGGTTAGGGTTAGGCTGCGGGTAGGGAGGGTTAGGGGGTTGGGGAGAGGGGAGAACACCCCTTACTGTCCCCTGTTGGCTGCTTCCACATCTGGATCCCGGCGTCTGTATTTTGCCCATTCCTCAAGGCTGCTCCAGCTCCTTCATGTTGGATGGTTTCCGTTTGTGAACAGCAATCTTCAAGTCTGATCACAGATTCTCAATTGGATTAAGATCTGGGCTTTGACTAGGCCATTCCAACACATTTAAATGTTTCCACTTAAACCACTCGAGTGTTGCTTTAGCAGTATGCTTTGGGTCATTGTCCTGCTGGAAGGAGAACCTCTGTCCCAGTCTCAAATCACAGGCAGACTGAAACAGGTTTTGCTCAAGAATATCCCTGTATTTAGCACAATCCATCTTTCCCTCGACTCGAAACAGTCGGAGTCTACCAGTCCCTGCTTCTAAAAAACATCCCCACAGCATGATGCTGCCACCACTATGTTTCGCTGTGGGGATGGTGTTCTTGGGGTGATGGGATGTGTTGAGTTTGCGCCAGACATAGCGTTTTCCTTGTTGGCCGAAAAGTAAAATTTTAGTCTCATCTGACCAAAGCACCTTCCACCATACATTTGGGGAGTCATCCACATGCCTTTTGGCAAACTCAAAACGTACCTTCTTATTTTTAACACTTGTAATGGCTTTTTTCTGGCCACTCTTCCATAAAGCCTAGCTCTATGGAGTGTACGGCTTATTGTGGTCACATGCGCAGAAACACCAGTATCTTCTGTGGAACTCTGCAGCTCCTTCAGGGTTACCTTTGGTCTCTGTGCTGCCTCTCTGATTAATGCCCTCATTGCCCGGTCTGTAAGTTTTGGTGGCTGGCCCTCTCTTGGCAGGTTTGTTGTGATACCATGTTCTTTCCATTTGAAGATGATGGATTTGATGGTTCTCCGGGGAAACATAAAAAATGTGGATATTTTTGTATAACCCAACCCTGACTTGTACTTCTCAACAACTTTGTCCCTGACTTGTTTGGAGAGCTCCTTGGTCTTCATGGTGTGATGCCTCTTGCTTAGTGGTGTTGCAGCCTCTGGGGCCTTTCAGAAAAGGTGAGTTTATACGGACAGATCATGTGACACTTAGATTGCACAAAGGTTGACTTCATTTCACTAATTATGTGACTTCTGAAGGTAATTGGTTGCACCAGAACTTTTGAGGGGCCCTTCTTGTCTTATTGAAAACACCATATTGTAGTCATATGACAAACACTAACCACCTTTCTAAAGATATAAAATAAAGTACTGATTATAATAATTTGGATGTGGTGCTGAAACTATCTGAGAGCAGAGTAACATGGGAATGAAAACAGTGAAACTTATATTTTATCCCTGATACACTACATCATACATGACACCCATTCAGTGTTGGACTGGGGTATAAAGGGCCCACTGGGGGGGATCCAATTTCAAGGGTTAAATGATTATCCACACTACACCTGTCCTCCTTTTCGTTCACTGACTGCTTGTATGATGGCTAAACTTTTTCACTATCGGCTTATTGATTTTCAAAACCCATATGTAACCAGGGTACACAGTGGCAAACGCAGGATTTGCATGGGGGGGTTTCCAGAACTGGGTGGAGCCAATCACGGGGGTGGGGACCCAGTATATGCTGGGTCCGTAAAACTGGTGTTTCTGTGTGTGTGTATATATATATATATATATATATATATATATACATACATACATATACACATATACCTTACATTTTAAACATGCATACATACATATATATATATATATACACATACAGTACACGTATATATACACATATATATATATATATATCATATGTGCGTGTGTTTATATGTATGTATATACATGTGTATATATGTATGCACATGGATATATATGTACTATAATTAAAATAAAGTAAACTTTTATTAAGCACTTACAAGTGCCACCAGGAAGACAGCAGGCTGCAGAGGACGCTAGACAGCGATTAATAATACTCATACAGCAAAAAAAAATAATAATATTTTTTTTGGGTGGAAGGGGGTTTCTGGGTGCTCGGAAACCCCCCCTGCGTGCGCCACTGGTACAAGGTACCAGGAGAATTTGATTCCTTATACTCCCACTAGCTCATTTCAATCGCAGCTGAAAGACTATTAGCAATATCTAGAATCTCCCATATTTCATTTGAGGCTGGAGAACTGAAGCATTGTAGCTGCCACTCTCTTCAACTCACTGCCTCACTCAGTTCAAGAGGTTTCCACTCTAGAAACCTTCAAAAACAGGCTCAACGTTTTGTTTGTGCCATTTATTTTTCTAAAAGAAATGCTTACCTCCCTTTTCTGTAGTTTTTAATACTTCCTGTATATGTTTATTTCACATCATGTCAACAAATGTCAAACGCTTTGACTCCCAGAGGGAGGAAAGTGCTATAATTATTAATATTATTAGCATTTACACAACACAACTGATAATATCCCCAAGTATGATTCCTAGCCTATCTCAAAATTGAAAAAGAAATTAATTCAGCATTTTACTATTATGACAAAAAAATATATATAAATACGAAGCACTACAACACTAAAAGATTAGATAGAATTATAATTAATTTGGGAATTAGGAATTCACATCTGAGCTTCAGTGAATGAAAGTGTTTCTATTGAAAAACAGAGGAAAATATAAACCGTAGAACTTGTTATGTGAAAATAAACATTGAAATTACAATAATTGTTTTTAAATTAAGTTACTTTCTCTCTCTGGCTATTATTATTATTATTATTATTATTATTATTATTATTATTACTGTTATTATTATTATTATTTAAATTTTTCAAACATTTTTCTATCAACTTATTTAAGAAGTCTAAAGATGCCACTACAAAATGTGTGATGCAATTAAGTATGGCTGTGGTGTGAAATGAGTAGCACTATCAGTAGGGGTGTATTACAGCCCAAGGGGGCCCGTGTGCAGCAGGCTTCCTCCTTTGAGTGGTGGGCCCCCCAGACCCGCACCTTCCCTTGTGCCTGAAAACGGGCCCCTTCTCCTCTGTAGCGCCAGTGATATTAGGGAAGACAGCGCATGTGCACAATAGAGCTCAAGAGGCTCTAGAACAGCGATGGCCAACCTGTGGCTCTTGAGCCACATGCGGCTCTTTCTTTCTTCAAATGTGGCTCCTAACACACAAAGTCACATGACCACAACAGATCCGGTAACCACTGCTGTCCGGAAAAACAAGCAGCAGCACTACAGGGACTTAGAACTGAGGGAGCCAGACACTAGAGATGAGACTCCCACCAGCAAACAGAGTACACATAAGGGGCTGCTGCAGTGGCATGAATTGGGGGAAGCTGAAGTGACACAGGAGGGTGCTGGCTGAAGTGACACAGGAGGGTGCTGGCTGAAGTGACACATGAGGGTGCTGGCTGAAGTGACACATGAGGGTGCTGGCTGAAGTGACACATGAGGGTGCTGGCAGAAGTGACAAGAGGGTGCTGGCTGAAGTGACACATGAGGGTGCTGGCTGAAGTGACACATGAGGGTGCTGGCTGAAGTGACACATGAGGGTGCTGGCTGAAGTGACACATGAGGGTGCTGGCTGAAGTGACACAGGAGGGTGCTGGCTGAAGTGACACATGAGGGTGCTGGCTGAAGTGACACAGGAGGGCGCTGGCTGAAGTGACACAGGAGGGTGCTGGCTGAAGTGACACATGAGGGTGCTGGCTGAAGTGACAAGAGGGTGCTGGCTGAAGTGACACATGAGGGTGCTGGCTGAAGTGACACATGAGGGTGCTGGCTGAAGTGACACATGAGGGTGCTGGCTGAAGTGACACATGAGGGTGCTGGCTGAAGTGACACAGGAGGGTGCTGGCTGAAGTGACACAGGAGGGTGCTGGCTGAAGTGACACAGGAGGGCGCTGGCTGAAGTGACACATGAGGGTGCTGGCTGAAGTGACACAGGAGGGTGCTGGCTGAAGTGACACATGAGGGTGCTGGCTGAAGTGACACAGGAGGGCGCTGGCTGAAGTGACACATGAGGGTGCTGGCTGAAGTGACACATGAGGGTGCTGGCTGAAGTGACACAGGAGGGTGCTGGCTGAAGTGACACATGAGGGTGCTGGCTGAAGTGACACAGGAGGGTGCTGGCTGAAGTGACACATGAGGGTGCTGGCTGAAGTGACACATGAGGGTGCTGGCTGAAGTGACAAGAGGGTGCTGGTTGGAGTGACAAGAGGGTGCTGGCTGAAGTGACACATGAGGGTGCTGGCTGAAGTGACAAGAGGGTGCTGTCTGAAGTGACACATGAGGGTGCTGGCTGAAGTGACACATGAGGGTGCTGGCTGAAGTGACACATGAGGGTGCTGGCTGAAGTGACAAGAGGGTGCTGGCTGAAGTGACACATGAGGGTGCTGGCTGAAGTGACACATGAGGGTGCTGGCTGAAGTGACACACGAGGATGCTGGCTGAAGTGACACATGAGGGTGCTGGTTGGAGTGACAAGAGGGTGCTGGTTGGAGTGACACATGGGGGAGCTGAAGTGTATTATGTGAATATGGATTTTTCAATTTATTTTATGTGGATCTGGCTTTTACAATTATTTTATGTGGAAGTGGCTTTCAATGTATTTTATGTTGGATCTGGCTTTTTCAATGTATTTTATACCAGGGGCGTGGCCTAGAAGGCACAAGGCCACACCTCATTTTTGCATGTGCGCCTTCGGCTCGATGTCGGCTCTTTGACGTGCCTAACACATTTTTTTGTCTCTTTGTCTCTGACTGGTTGGCCACCCCTGCTCTAGAACACTGCCAGAGTCTTTCACTGGGAAGAGTGCAGAGTGTATTGTGCGGTGCTCCCCCAGGACTCAGGGTCCCATGTGCACACCCTGCACCCATTGTAAATAGAGAGTAAAAAAAAAAGAAAGCCAGGCTCTCATGCAGGGGCGCTTTAAGATGAGGTGGAGGCCCGTGTGCAGCCTCATCCATTCGGGCCCCCTCCTCTCTGCCGCCTGCGCTGAGGGCTCAGACTCTACTGCGCTTGCTCAATAGTGTGGTGGCCATTTTCCCAGTGTTTTCTCTTCTGCACATGTGCATAACTCATTGAACATGGCCGCTGCACCATTTTCATGGTCATTTACCAGGACTTCTGAGGTCGGTGCCGGACTCCGGAGGGGTGAGTATTAAAAAAAATGGGTGCAGTGTGTGCAGTGTGCACCACACACACTGCACCCATTATAGATACGCTTGTGCTCATATGAGTAAATGACACTGATTCTCTGCAGCTGAACGAGATAATCGTCCTCTCGCTACAAGAAACAAAAATGGAAAAGGCAGCACTGAGTTCAAATTGTTACAACAAAGACCCACTATTATAAAAACAAGATACAATTTATTTAATAAATAGCAGAATAATATAAGTAATGCCACATCAGTATTGTTATGATGTTTATTTTAAAAAATCCTTTTGTTGCTGATTGTCATATAATACTGTATATTGTTTCTGTGCAGGGTAAATACTGGCTGCTTTATTTTTACATTCAGATTTCAGTTTGAACACACCCCACCCAAATCTAACTCTCTCTGCACATGTTATACCTGCCCCCCCCCCCCCCCCCCGCAGTGAGGGCAGATATCTGCCCCCCCTGCAGTTGTGTGCTAAATCAGGAGCAATTTCCCATTTACTCTTTTACAAACCTGAATCAGGCACACTGTACGCAAGCATTATTTACTTTCAAAACAAGGGTGAGTAGCGCTCTTATTGCTGAAACAAACAATCTTACTATCAGGTCTGTTGGCTGCTTTGATTAAAATCTCTATAATAGTTATTGTTCCGCTAACATGAAATGTAGGTTGTTTCGTGTTTAGTCACATGGGCAATATAGGGCATGACACAAATAACATTATTTTCCTCACATTCCTTAACCACTTAACTGACGTTTTGTTCCCCAAAAAAACGCTCTGAAATTGTCGGGGTTTTTTTATGAGTGAATGAGATGAAGACCCTATCCAACATGATTTTAGCAACAAATTTTTTTTTTAATTTTTTTTCCAAAAATTTAAACATTGATCAAGAACATTGTGACCATCGGAACATCGGAAACATCGCGGCTTTCATTTTGAAAGCCGGGATAGCCTCCAGGTACACAGAGGGGCTTGGGGAGGGATTAATTTACACTCTCCAGCAGCTGCTATTGTCTGCAGCCGCTGAGGGGGGTGGGGGGTGGGGTGGGGATTCTGCCATGCTGACCAATCAGCAGTGATCGGCAGCACGACGATCAGTAGGGGAGAGTGCAGGGAGGCAGAGGGACCTGCTAACACAGTTTATCTGACTGTTCGCACTTGCAGGCATGGTCGCATCTGATGCGACCATGCCAGGCAAGTGGTTAATCACAGATTGGTCTATGGAAGGAATCATTTGTTTTTGAAGTACAGAGCACTAACGTCTGTGTGTAATGCAAACCTGTTCCACCCCCTTATTATACAGTGAGTTAGGGTGAATAATCTCGGCACAATATGTCCTTTCCAGCCAAATCGTTAAGTGTGTACCTCTGATTGCGCTCTCCTGTGGGTCGCATGCAGCATCTTCTGGTTGCCCATGCTGTCATGCACGATGCCATGTTGCCGAATGCAACATGCAAGTGTGTATGCATGGCACAACGCAGGGTCCCGTCGCCCATCAGATCAGCCAGGAACACATAGCTCGGCCTTTTAGAGTGCAGAAGAAAAAAATGGAGCAACCTATGTGCACTAGATCAGGATTTAGGGGGTTATTCAGAGTTGTTAGCAAACCAAAAAAAGCACACAACTGGCCAAAACCATGTGCACTGCAGGTGAGGTGGATGTAACATGTTGCACTGCAGGTGGGGCAGATGTAACATGTGCAGAGAGAGGTAGATTGGGGTGGGTTATATTGTTTCTGTGCAGGGTAAATACTGGCTGCTTTATTTTTAGACTGCAATTTAGCTTTCAGTTTGAACATACCACACCCAAATTTAACTCTCTCTGCACACGTTACATCTGCCCCACCTGCTGTGCACATGGTTTTGCCCATTAGGGTGCTTTTTTGGTTTGCTAACAACTTTAAATTACCCCCTGACTGAGCTGCCAATCAGTACTTGTGATGGGTTCAGCTTACCCCCCATGGTTGGAAAATGTATGCATTGGTAAGTACCCACATTTGGGCACTCACCCTAATAACATATTGGCTGGAGCCAGTGCTGTTGAGAGAGTGGGGGAGAGGGTACAAATTACCCGGGCCCAGGTCTGATGGAGGGGCCTAGTAAGGGCCCCGGCCCCCTCCCACTTACATGGCAGCAGCAGCTGCAGATCTCAGCCCAGCACAAGCTGCAGTGTGGCCATGCAGGCACTTAAAGTACCATTTTTTTCCAGTCTTTCTTTCTAAGGGTGCTTGATCACGCCTGCTGTGATTAGGCCACACCCCCTGAAAAGTACCTGGGCCCGGCCAGGCTCTCTGCTGCCCTGGCTGGAGCACCATTTATCATACGCAACAAGTTTTAACATTCACAATGAGTTATATCACTGATTGACAAATGAGCCCCATAGTGTATTATGGGTCCGATTCAATACAGAGTGAATTGAATATGGCTGGGTAGGAGCTCCCAGCGCTATTCAATTCAACACAATATTATCCCCGACTATAGGATTTCGTCTTGTACCCCTACGGGGTGCGAGCAGAAATCCGCCAAAACTAGGTCCGCTAGGTTTTGTGCCCAAGCGTAGTACAAACAGCATCATGCCAGACATTTTAGTTGGAGAATGCGAGCTCTTGCGACTAAACACCCTGTTTAGTCCGCGAGTATGAGCACTGTCCGACATGGCATCGCGCTGAATTGAATAGCTCCAGGAGCTCCTTCCTGGCGATATTGAATTCGCTCTGAATTGAATCGGCCCCTATGTTTGACAAATTTAGTTCAAAACCAGTAGCGGATCTTGCTACGGGCACACAGGATTTTTGCCCGGGGCACCACCTTCCAGAGGGCGCCACCGCCGTGGCAAGATCCGCTACTGTTGGTGCCCCCTTCCCGGTGCCAGTACTGCTGTTCGGTGTGCGATTAAGTCATCACGCACCGCACTGCATTGTGGGAGCGGCACTTAGACACTAGGGTTCATGATTGACCTCTAGTGTCTATGCAGTTCTATGGGAGAGACGCCATGACGTCTCTCCCATAGATCAGAGAAGCGGCGCCAGCGGCCAGAGACAGAGGGCAGCAGCGGTCGGGAATCAGGAGCGGGGATGGTAATTATTTTTTTTTTAAAGCGGCACAAACGGGGGCAATACTACTGGGGGCACAAACGGGGGCAATACTACTGGGGCCACAAACGGGGGCAATACTACTGGGGCCACAAACAGGGGCAATACTACTGGGGGCACAAACGGGGACAATACTACTGGGGGCACATTGACCACACCCCTTTAAGAAACCACGCCCCTATTTTCGCCCAGGGCGCCACAAGCGCTAAAACCGGCCCTGTTCAAAACCCTCTTGTGCTGGAAAAGTAGAAAGAAGTTTCTTAGATCTCACAAATCATTCAGGACAGATGAATACGGGAGACTAAAAATCCCTGCTCCTGTGGGTTTTCCCTTACTGGGAATGACTGTATAACAAGCCGTATCACAGGCTCTTTTAACTCCAAACTGACCACTGGATATGGTATATTCTTTACTGAATCCCCAGACCAATATGTAAGCAGAAAAAGGAAGGACAGTGCAATACGTCTATACAACTATTTTATTATAAAACACATATTGTGCTCACATGAAAACATAACTATAACAGCATAGATATCATATGATCACAGCATGGCCAACATCCAGGGAGATGTTAAATACGTCCGCTTGACCCATTTCAAGTACTCTTTTTCTTTTTCTTTTTCTTTTTTAAATGATCTACTCGAAACCTATTCATTTATTGCTATTTTTCACTTGTGACATCTGTTGAGAAAATGTTCTGAGCACTTATCAATACATACATTTTAACGAGGACCTCCCTCGTCTGTACACGTTCAGACGAGGGAGGGGGTTGTTAACGATGCGCATCGTTAACGACATAGAGTACACACTAGACGAGATTGTAAAAGATCTCCCTCAAGGGCCCTACACACTGGCCGACATGACTGCACGATATGAACGATCTTGTTCATTAATGAACGAGATAACGTTCATATCGCGCAGTGTGGAGGCTCCAGCGATAAACGATGCGCCGCCCCGCGCTCGTTCATCGCTGGTCCCCCGTCGGCTGTACATGCAGGCCAATATGGACGATCTCGTCCATATTTGCCTGCACTTCAATGCAGCCGGGTGACGGGGGGAGTGAAGAAACTTCACTCCCCCCGTCACTGCCCCCCCATCCCCCCGCCGCCGGGTCGGCCGTATCCGCCGTCGGGCAGCTCGGCGGCGGATCGGCCAGTGTGTAGGGCCTATAAGATTGGCCCTTCTGAGCGATATCTTTTACTTTCTCATCTAGTGTGTATGGGCCCTAGTAGTGTAGTGGAGGGATGATGGTCCCACAAAGGCATAGAGTACTAAGTTTCTATTAAAGCAGCGCAGTAAGCGTTGGAACTAAATGTACCGTACCTCTGTATGAGATCCAATAGGTTTCGTCAAACTTACCATTCTGTTATCAGAATTTAGGAATTTGAGCTAGATTGGTTGGTAATTAGGTGGGTAATTCAGATGTGATCGCTAGGCAGTGATTTTTGCAGCCCTGTGATCAGATAGTCGCCGCTACAGGGGAGTGCATTTTCGCTGTGCAAGTGTGCGAACGCCTGTGTGCAGTCTCTGCGCAGCCCAGGACTTACTCAGCCGCTGCGATCACATCAGGCTGATCGGGGACCGGATTTGACGTCAGACACCCTCCCTTCAAATGCTTGGTCCCGTCTGCGTTTTTCAAGACACTCCCTGAAAACGGTCAGTTGCCACCCACAAACGCCCTCTTCCTGTCAATCTCCTTGCGAACGCCCGTGCGAATGGATCCTTATCACAAACCCGTTGCTGACCAGCGATCCACTTTGCAGCCGTCCGTCGCGCCTCAGCATTGCGGTGCATGCGCAGTTCAGATCTGAACGCTGCTTGGATTAGGGTTTAGACAAATACTTTTGCTTGGATTAGGGTTTAGATCAGTGGTCTCCAACCGTAATTGGGGTGTGAGCTACTTTCAGAAAATAAAACCTTTGAAGGAGCTACCCCCTCCCCCAAATGCGCGTGCGGTCCTGCGAAAGTGGGTGTGGCCTCACAAACGTGGGTGTGGCCTCACAACTACAAGTAATGCCCCCCGCGTAGTGCCAGATACACAAATAATGCCCCTCAGCAGTGCCAGATACACAAATAATGCCCCCCCAGCAGTGCCAGATACACAAATAATGCCCCCCCCAGCAGTGCCAGATACACAAATAATGCCCCCAGCAGTGCCAGATACACAAATAATGCCCCAGCAGTGCCAGATACACAAATAATGCCCCCCAGCAGTGCCAGATACACAAATAATGCCCCCCCCAGCAGTGCCAGATACACAAATAATGCCCCTCAGCAGTGCCAAATACACAAATAATGCCCCTCAGCAGTGCCAGATACACAAATAATGTCCCCTCCCAGCAGTGTCAGATACACAAATATGCCCTCAGCAGTGCCAGATACACAAATAATGCCCCCAGCAGTGCCAGATACACAAATAATGCCCCCAGCAGTGCCAGATACACAAATAATGCCACCCAGCAGTGCCAGATACACAAATAATGCCCCCAGCAGTGTCAGATACACAAATAATGCCTCCCAGCAGTGCCAGACATACAAATAATGCCTCCCAGCAGTGCCAGATACACAAATAATGCTCCCAGCAGTGCCAGATACAAGTACCCCCCGCAGTGCCATTTAAAATGCCCCCCGCAGCACCAGATAAAATCCCCCCCCCCCCCCCTCCTGCAGTGTCCGATACAGTGCCCCACACAGTGCTAACCCTTGCTGGCTTCTTCTACTGCCTCCGGTGCTGCTCCTCCTGTATGAGGGACGGAAGGGGAGGAGAGCGCAGCGCGAGCCTCTCCTGTGAAGTTCGGAGAGCGGTGACAGAGTCTCCGGCGGCAGCGGGCATTTAAAATATGGTGCCGGTAAGTGAGCCAATCAATACTCGTGGTCCGGCAGCCAATCAGGTGCCGCCACTGCTGGTCCACGAGCTCTGATTGGCTGACGACCGGCACCATATTAAAAATGAAGGGAGTAGAAGTGCCAGTGACTGCCCAAGCTCTGTGAGCTACTGAAAATCCTACGGCAAGCTACCGATAGCTCGCGAGCTATGGGATGGAGATCTCTAGTTTAGACAAATGCTACTGTACTGTATGTAAACATTCAATCCCTACACAGAAAAAACAAAAATAGGATACAAATAGGATGTTCACATTATAGTCCATTGTGCTCATTACAATATTATCAACAGTAAAATGAAAACTTCTTTCTGCACTGCTCTGCAAAACAAGTTGCCCCGGGTTGCTTACCCTGTACTTCACTAGGGACGCTTTCAATATGCCCAAAAGCTTTTCTCTATGCGTGTTGCTTCTTTTACTCAGCAGTCATATGCCCCACCAGTGGAAACATCTGCATCTTGCACTGCAAAACATCTTTTTGCTCTATAGGGGTCATTCCGACCTGATCGCACGCTAGCTATTTTTTGCAGCGCTGCAATCAGGTCAAAACTCGGCAAAACTGCGCATGCGTATGCACTGCAATGCGCAGACGCATCGTACGGGTACAAACAGCATCGTTGCTGGGCGAAGGATTTAACGAAGAATCCATTCACACAGCTGATCACAAGAAGATTGACTGGAAGAAGGCGTATATGGGTGTCAAATGACCGTTTTCAGGGAGTGGGTGGAAAAACGCAGGCGTGTCCAAGCGTTTGCAGGGCGGGTGTCTGACGTCAATTCCGGGACCGGACAGGCTGAATTGATAGCAACAGCTGAGTAAGTTCAGACCTACTCAGAAACTGCACAAACTTTTCTGTTCCACTCGGCTGCACAAGCGTTCGCACACTTGCAAAGCGAATATACACTCCCCCATAGGCGGCGACTATCTGATCGCAGCGCTGCAAAAAATAGCTAGCGAGCGATCAACTCGGAATGACCCCCTTGATACATGAGTACTGTATATAAAATATATTCCTGTGTTGTGTTATATGTGTTTTTACAATAAAGCAAAGAAATGATTCAATGAAATTACAAGTCTATTTTCTGCACTGTTATTCTGGGGGCAAGTGTGTTTTATTAGAACTATCATAGACTTCTCCATTAAACATCTTCCTGCTGTCCTATATAGCCATGAAATGACCGTTTAAGGGTCAGCAACTCCCGTTCATGCTTTGCGGTGTCTCATAACTCAGAAAGCTTTATTGTTCCAAGAGTCATCTCACACATCCTGTTTGATGGAGCCGGGGTGGAGAATTTATTGACATAATTTGTGATGCAATAAAGCAGAGGGATGCTCTGTTATAGGACTTACTGACCTATCAAAAAGAGAACTGGTCATTCCATTTAGATTGAGGGCAAGGTCACAAATATTATCTTATGACATTTTAAGAATTTTTAATCTTTCACTTTCATCAAATTTTTTATGTTTCTACAGAGTCTTCTCCACAGAACTTCTCCAATTTTATATATATATATATATATATATATATATACACACAGTATAATAATATATAATACCCTTTTAGAAGGTGCCTCAAGTGGTCTGCAACACTCTAGCATACAACACAAGGTAAAACAGAACAGTACAGTAGCCAGTACACTACAGTAAACAAGTAGCAATTAATCACTACAAATTCTCAATACAGTAACAGAAGCAAGGGGGTGCAAGGACTCTTCAGTGTAGGCCGAGACCTGGACCCATTTGCATGGATGCAGCAAACAGGATGAGAGCTGCTGATAATGTGCAAAAGCAATGAAAGAGTGGAGTATTGGGGCAGAGTGCCTAAGGAGGAGGTTTAGAGTACAGTATAGCTGGGGTGCAATAAGAGAAGTAGGCTGTGAGAACAGAAGGGAGTAGGCAGAGCCATAACTAGACTTTTTGGTGCCCTGTGCCAGAAAGAGAATTGGCGCCCCCACCCCACCCCACCCCTATTTTTCCAATAGTAAAATAAGGCTCATGCAAGTGGGGAAGCTACAAGGGAAAGTAATGAAACCATACAGTAGTTGTGAAGTGCTGCCAACAGCGCCCCCTACCTTGTAGCGCTATGTGCGGTGCACACTCCACACACACCTAGTTACGGCCCTGGGAGTAGGTACCCTGCTACTATACAGTACTTAGCATGTACAATCTAAAGAATGAAAACAAATGGATAACATGAGGAGTGAGCTAGTGTGAGTGGAGTGAACCAGTGTAAGGGGATCTGAGAGCAGGAGGCAAGAGTGATAAAAGACGGGGGATGCAGGAGGGTGAAGTAGACTATGAGGGTACAGAGTCATTTTTAGCAAGTATGGCAGAGCTGTAGCCAGGATGGACCCCAATTCCTGGTTAAAGTACTGGTAGGTAGCTTATTACATAACTGGGCAACAGTGTACACCTAGAAGTACCAGGCCAGCCCATGCAATACTGAAACAGCAACATCAAATATTTTGTATTATTTGATATATAGCACAAGAGCATTACAGACACAGACTTCCCAATACGGCACTAGTGATGGGACATGGTGTTTTGGCACTTAAGGCAAAGATTGTAGAACAGTCTAGTGCATAGTTCAAGTGTATTGGTGGAGTAGAAATAGCTGTGCACTCTTCCATAAAGTAAGGACGGCCTCTAACAATACCTGACTGTTCTCCAGAGCTTTACCTCACTCCAATAATGTTTGCACTGCTCTGCAGAATTAAGGGCACTGGTGGACCCACTCCATAGTAAGAAATGCTACCCTCACTGCATACAAATCCTATCTGAAGGTGAAAACTTCTGTTCCTCCATAAACACTTGCATTTTGTTGGAAGTCAAGATGCATGGCACCACTAAATAGGCCATATTTGAACTTCATAAGTTAAGTTGACTGACTCAGTACAATATAGAGCATAACAAACACATTTCAATGACCAGAATACCATAAGGAGCCCTTTCTTAAGACAGGGGGGTATATTTACTAACATTCGTATTTGTAGGGATTTGGTGGGAGATTAAACACGAATGACATCGGTAGTGTGAATTTGCAACTTTTTGGGTTTTTTACGTGTCATTTACTAAGCTGTCGTATTCCACATTATCGTTTTTTCCGATGTTGATGTCATTCGTAATGTCAATGTCAGGCAGTGTTTTATGGGAGTGATTGGTAAAACACTGCCTGACTTAAGACAATGAATCCCGGCCGGATCAGTGTGATCCGTGCAGGGCTTCATTGTGTACATTAAATGAAGTGTGGAACATGTTAAAAGTCACACAAAAAAAAATTGTGTGGGGTCCCACCTCCTAAGCATAGCCAGCCTCGGGCTCTTTGAGCTGGTCCTGGTTGAAAAAATATAGGGGAAAAAATTAATAGGGTCCCCCCATATTTAAACAACCAGCACCGGGTTCTGCGCCTGGTCCTGGTGCAAAAAATACGGGGGTCAAAAAACGTAGGGGTCCCCCGTATTTTTAACACCAGCACTGGGCTCCACTAGCCAGAGAGATAATGCCACAGCCGGGGGACACTTTTATATAGGTCCCTGCGGCGATGGCATTACCCCCCCAACTAGTCACCCCTAGCGGGGTACCCTGGAGGAGTGGGGACCCCTTAAATCAAGGGGTCCCCCCTCCAGCCACCCAAGGGCCAGGGGTGAAGCCAGATGCTGTCCCCCCATCCGTGGGCGGTGGATGGGAGGCTGATAGCCATAGTGTAAAAGTAAAGAATATTGTTTTTTTGTAGAAAAACTACAAGTCCCAGCAAGTTGGTACTTGGAGAACCACAAGTACCAGCAAGTGGGAGAATAACGGGCCCGCTGGTACCTGTAGTTCTACAAAATAAAAAATACCCCCAAAAAAACACAACACACACACCGTGACAGTATAACTTTAATTTACGTACATGCACACTTACACACATACATACTTACCTATGTTGACACGGAGCCCCTCGGTCCTCTTCTCCAGTAGAATCCATGGGGTACCTGAAAATAAAAAATATACTTACAAACAATCCTGTGTAGATCGGTCCTCTTCTTTAAGTTTGTAATCCAGGGACTTGTTGAAATAAAAAAACGAACAACCCGAACCACGCACTGAAAGGGATCCCATGTTTACACATGGAACCCCTTTCCCCGACTGGCGGGACCCCTGGTGACTCCTGTCAGTGAAGATCCCGCCAGCCAATCAGGGAGCGCCACGTCATGGCACTCTCCTGATTGACTGCGCGCTCCTGCACTGTCAATCAGAAGAGCGCGCTGGTTACAATGTAGTGTAGTGGCGCTCCATTATAACCAATGGTGGGAACTTTGCGGTCTGCGGTTAACTGCAAAGTTAATTGGGGTCACTCTTGTGACCCGGGGTAGCGGCGAGTAACTCCTGGCCAGCCGCCGGAGCTGCGCTGGCCGGGAGTTACTCTTCAAGTACAAAAGCATCACCGCTGTGTGATGCTTTTGTACTTGTGCAGGGGGGGGGGGGGGGCAGGACTGACATGTGAGGTGGGCTAGCCCTGTGCTTGGCGTCCCACCGCATGTCTGGGAAGATGATCATAGCTATGATCAACTCAGAGTAACCCCCACAATATCAACGGTCATAATCCCGACAGTCATTGACCAACAGTCAAATTATTGTCACGGTCACAATACCGACATGGATTATGCTGACGTGTTCAAAATGCCGACATAGTCTGAATACCGTCATTTGAAATGCCGACGTGTCAAAATGCCGAGATGCATTTTTAAGGACTATTTGCCCGTGTATTTTGACCATGTCAGTATTATGACTGTCAGGCAATGGCTGTTCGGATTATGACCGTCGGTATTGTATCCATCGGTAAATAAACTGCTGCCCGTCTAAAGGAGTTTAAAACACATAAAACAGTAGGACTACTTGTCTTTCAGCTCTGGGCAAGAACGCTTCTTGGGAATTGACTTTTTGCCTTCATTATTGGCCTGGCTGCTGCCAGTAACACCCTAAGGATTGTTTAATAATACTGATCGCACCGCCAGTGTCCAGTGGGACTATTTTTCCTGGGAACCGTTGCTACAAATGGAACTTGGTGCCAAATGTATTAATAGTAAAGAAGCACAATAGAAGCAAGGCTGACGTTTTATTTCTCCCAAGAACAGGTGGCAGCCCTTATTGTATCTATCGGAGACAAGAATAGCAAGTGCCTGTATTTTGTTTAGTTACTGCTCATTCCGTAGCCAGATTCCAATTCTTTTTCTTCCCTAAATTACGTTCTGCTGTTTGCCTTTATATGAATGCTAGTTGACTCTGCATTCAAAAAACCACAACACAAAGAGCAGTAGCTTTAATTTATACCAAGCAGCCTCCTGCCCTTTATAATTAACTCCATCGTTGTCACAGGATTTAATTACGTTACATATACTTTGGGTCTATCATTAGCGTTGTTTGATCTCATGCAAAACCGGCTATGTCAGTGATCTAAGGCTGGTAGTACAATCTGAAACCACACATTTAAATGGCGTTAGATGCATCTGAATTGCAGATTCTATTTTGAAATACAACAAATTACACAGATTCAGTTTTGTGTTTTGGATGACCTTCACATTCCCAGCATCACTCATTAGAAGATAGCTCACTGTGTTGCAAATCTGAGCATGTTCATGTTAAAAACAGTTTCAAGGACATAAAAGAATGAATTAAGTCAACATCCATGACTAGCGCAGATCTCGACCTTTGCTTTCTCTAATGTTCTCAGACATCTTAATATTGTCATGCATGTCATAGGTTCTGTTGGATTATTTTCATTGTAATTCTGTAATAAACAAATCCTCCTTATACTGTGTATGTACAATATATGTAAATAATAGCTATTTCCTCTGAGGTCATTGCTTATATTCGGTGACTTCAAATTTTATGACTTCCGTGTCTATTAGGAAAACATGTGCATTATTAAGAATACTGCACCCCCTTCCCCCGGAAGGGGCTTAGCCACTCAATGTTGTAAGCTATGCTTCCATTGTGCATGGTTGTGTGCACAGAAAGGGGAATGGTCGCAACATAGTAGCGGGCATGGTTATTCCTCCCCTGACTCTGCGAACGCTAAGCACATTAGATCCTGGAAGAGCTTGTCCAACAGAAAGAGAAGGAAACTGGTAATTTCCCTCACAGCACCATTGTGGGAGGTGAGCTATGGTGAGTGAATTGAAGCTAGATGGGTGGCCATAAAAGAGGATATTTATAAAATTATGCAGTTGGGTTGTGATAGTGGAATCAACATGTGAGGGATCTAGTCCCAAAATATTTGTTCCTAAATCATACGGTACCATTAGGTTCTGTAACGACTTCAGATGCTTAAATATTGTGTCAAATATTTCCTTTTCTATGGTGGATAAACAGGTGGAATTTAGCTAGTGCCACTTCCTTTGGACTCTTCCAGTGCAAGGCACTCCAAATGGTTTGACAGAAGATAAGCATGGAGCATAAGCAGTGCTGTCCTACTGCTCAGGTACGAAACCATTCTCACTGATCATCAGCAGCAGTCCTTCACATTTCTATTCTGTAGAGCAGGAGAGACTGCCCTTACACTCCTACATTCCCTCTCCTGGACTGTAATCAAGACTTATTCCCAAAGGCTCTACAGGATCTGTATGCAGTCCCAACGGACAGGATGCAGACAGTCACAATACCGATGCCAGCAATCCGGTGGTCATGATCCCAACAGGGGTGAGGCAAGTATTCTACCTCCGCCGCAACCCCCTTAACCCTATCCATCCCTTATCACAGCCTAAACCTCACCTCCCCCCTAGTGCCTCTAAACCTAGCCCCCCCTTTCTGCAGCCTAACCCTAACCCTTTCCCCATAGTACCTAAACCTAACCCCCCTTCCCCGCAGCCTAACCCTAACCCCCCTTCAGCCTGACCCTTATCCCCAGCAGGTGCCTAAACCTATAACCCCCCCTTCCCCCCTCAACCAAATCCCAACCTTTCCCATCTATACTTACCTTCGGGATCCCGGTTGTCGGGATTCTGTCATCAGTGTTCTGACGGGTGTCGGGATCCCTACAGCCAAGATTCTGAATGTGTACCTAGGAAAGTAACTAGTTCTGGCAGGATTAAAAAATTAATTGTTGGAGTTAATTTATACCACAGTAACATACAGAAGGGAGGTTGCACTAGCATGTTGCTAAAACTTGTCCTGAATTCCGCAGAGTCCTTCCCCAGTGTAAAGATAGAAAGCAACTGAGATATGCTTTAATCATGCAGACATTATCAAACCTATTGAAAGCCCTGTAGCATAATTGAAGAAAGCCATCAGATTGGAAAGGAGGAAACTTATCTTTATTCATTGAAAACACACTTTACATTAAGAAATTGTAGTTCTCTAAACAGTGGAAAGTAAAAGATCACCAAGATTTCCTTAAATCCCCCTTCACCGATTTTACTGATAGAATATGCACATACCCCTGCTCATTAATAATAAATATTTCAACAGTCTCATGATTATTACAGAAAGGATATGACTGCTGGAACACCATATATACACATTATGACCCGGGACATCCTATTTTTTATTTTATTTTATAGAGCAATGGCCCTCATTCCGAGTTGTTCGCTTGTTAGTTTTTTTTGCAACGGAGCGATTTGTCGCAAACCGCGCATGTGCAATGTTCGCAGTGCGCCTGCGCCAAGTAAATTTGGTATTTTACTCAAGGCCTAACAAAGATTTTTCATCGTTCTGGTGATCGGTGTGTGATTGACAGGAAGTGGGTGTTTCTGGGCGGAAACTGGCCGTTTTATGGGAGTGTGCGGAAAAACGCAGGCCTTTCTGGGAAAAACGCCGGAGTGGCTGGAGAAACGGGGGAGTGTCTGGGCGAACGCTGGGTGTGTTTGTGACGTCAAACCAGGAACGAAACTGACTGAACTGATCGCAGTGTAGGAACTGATCGCAGTGTAGGAGTAAGTCTCGAGCTACTCAGAAACTGCTAAGAATTTCCTATTCGCAATTCTGCTAATCTTTCGTTCGCAATTCTGTTAAGCTAAGATACACTCCCAGAGGGCGGCGGCTTAGCGTGTGTAATGCTGCTAAAAGCAGCTAGCGAGCGAACAACTCGGAATGAGGGCCAATATATAGGCCATATATCAATTATTAAATTGTTAGATAATATATGGTATATGTATATAAGAAACATTTCCCTGGAATGGTTATAATGCAATAGCCAGATAGGAAATATAGATTTAACTGTATATAAATATCTCATTAGGTTAAGCAAACAGTCATAATGAAAATTAATGAAAATGAAGTCTGTAATTTGTGAATGAATTATCTTATGACACAACCTATTTCATTATAGTGTAAAATTGTTTAGTAACGTTAGATGTAAACATTATTAAAGATAAGAAGCTGTTATTCATGCTCAATATGTTTAGTACTAATATTTCTTTATTAGACTGCATATTTGTTTATAGAAAAGTTGATAAGTAAGTGATAACCCGAGGATTGCATTTCAGGATTGGAGTTAAATAAAGTCTTTTATATATTAGCAACTGTCGGTGATTGAGTTGGGGGAATGGTGAGGTCCTTGCCTCTCTACCAAAGACACTCCACTACAGAGGTAACTCCATTGGATGTAGTTGGCTACCCAATGTACGGGATTCTGGCAACCAGAAGACCGGTGACGGAATCCCAACACCTGTCAGAATGCCGACGCAAGAATCTTGACAGTCAACATCCTGAACAGGAAGGGTTAGGCTTAGGCTGCGGGAAGGGAGGGTAAGAGTTAGGCTGCAGGGTGGGAGGTTAGGGTTAGGCTGCAAGAAGGGAGGGTTCGGATTAGGGTTTGGAAAGGGTTAGAATACTTACCTTCTAGGTGCCGGGATTCTGACTGTCGGGATGCAGGTGTCGGTCATGTGACTGTCAGCATTGTCAGCGGCGGTATGCCGTATCCAACCCAACTCCAGCTTACAAACACTTCACACCATTTATCATCCTTAACTTTACGGGGTATCACACTAGTCTAGTAATGAAAGCATAACACCACACTTTTGTCCGAATAGTTGGCTATTAAAAAAACGTTTGTAAGCTACTTTTACCACTAGGGCAGACCCATAATCAGATATTTTAAAAAATATCTAACGATCAGTTAGTTTGGTATCATGCAGCGGAAGCTGCATTTGAAAAGCTTCACTCTGTGTTGTCTTTGGCGTAGCGCTGGGACAGAAAGTCCAGTTCTGTACCTGAGCCATGAGTTACTTCCTAGTGAGCACAAGTATGCTACTGTTGAGAAAGAATGTCTAGAGATAAATAATCTAAAGGATACACACCAAAAACAAGATGTGCCATGTTAGATCATATGGGGGCATATTTATCAAAGCTTAGAGAGAGATAGAGTACCAACCAACCAGCTCCAAACTTTACAGGCCGTGTTTGAAAAATGACAGGTAGGGGCTGATCGGTTGGTACTTTATTTCTCTCCACCTTATCTCTCTCCGCAGTCTTTGATACATGCGCCCCATGGTTTTTTTTATAGTTATGGTTTGTGGCTTGGATGTAAGGATAATTAGAGTATGAGATCATGTTAAGTCCAGGGCAGGATTAAAAAAAATTTGTGGTGCTACCAGAGCTTCATAGTCATAAAATGAATGCCACATTGTCAAGTCAAGCAAAGTCTGTATCAGAGCTCAAGGCACCCAGCATGCAAAACTTTCTGAGAACAGTGCAGGTTGCATTACTGCAGAATTAGGAGGGTTCGGGGGCTGCGAGACAGGTGAACTAATTGGTTTATACAAAAGGTGCAAGAACACTATAGACTGTGCACAAATGAAGACACTCCTAACTACATGCAAAAGAAGAACATTGCTTGCAAAGAAAAAAGTGACGTAAAATCACAGCGATCCCACTTATACAATTGGACAGGACATCACATCACAGTGTTTTGCAACCTGCACATCTGAAATACCATAAACTTATCACAAAGTGACTGTAACACTCCACAACTATATAAAAAGTCTAACAGTACTGTAAAGGGGAGTACACCCATATGAGATATGTGAAGAAATTAAGTAAAAATTGCTCGGTGTGTACCCCCCTTAAGAACCAGGCCAGCGCTGATAGGATGGAATCACATAAAGGGGTCTTTGTACTAAGCCCTCGAGAGAGATAAAGCGGGTTCGGGAAGTGCCAAATCAGTCCATTGCCTCAGGTGACAAATCCTTGTTTTGGCACTTTCTGAGGGAGTAAAGATTTTACTGGTGAATGCCATGGAGACCATATTGTCTCAGTGGGTGGAACCAGGAGCCCCCTCTATATCGGTAATGTTACCTAGACTGGTGTATTTATATCAGATGGATGGACAGAATTTACCATAGATATAGGAGGCAGAGCGGATACATATTTCTCTATCTGGTTACCATATGGTAATACCATCCCTCTTACTGGCAGATGCAACCATCACACAGAAAGTTAGCTTTGCCTCCTGGTACCACCTGTGCCCCTTACTAGAGGAACTCCTCATTTTGATAATGTGAAGGGTTATTGTAATTCAGTCTCTGTTTTTCTTTCATTGTTTTTGTAAATCTGGAGATTTTATGGGTCTATATTCACCCTACGTTTTCTCCTAATTGATATTTTAGTTAATACTATGTATTTGCATATCCCTGCCCTGTTATACCCTATGAGTTTTTTTTATATACTGTATATACACCACAAAGGCTGTTCATGTTCAGATGTGGGTGAAGCTTTTTCAGCAATCAGTTTAACTTGGTTGAACCTGTAAAAAAATATATATTTATATAGAAATGGGTGGTTGCACTGCAAGGGCACAGATTCTCTATGTGGACAAATAGAAGGAGGATGAGTAGATCAAGGTTCTCCTCCCTGTTTTCCTCTGAATTATTATATGGTGAATACCATTATCTCTGTGTGTTTGAAATAATCACCTTTGGTTGTAAATGATTAAGGCCATATTTTAACTGAAGACCGCTATTGGTGAACGCAACCACCTGCTTCTATATGTATATTTCCTGCAGTGTCTTATTTTGTATGTACACTTGTGTTGCACACACATTGGCTGCACTTTAACCGTGCACTGGTTTTAAATATATTATTCATACTACAATAAATATATATTTAAAAAAACAAACAAACAAACAAACAAACAAACAAACAAACATCTATTTGAAGGTAATCCTGGGTGTTTAGTGCATTAGGGGGGCATGTACGAAGCAGTGTTAAAAGTGGAGAAGTGAGCCAGAGGAGAAGTTGCCCATGGCAACTAATCAGCTGCTCTGTATATGTTTATAGTATGCAAATTATAAATGTTACATCAATGCTGATTGGTTGCCATGGGCAAATTCTCCACTGGCTCACTTCTCCACTTTTATCACTGCTTCGTACATGTCCCCCTTAGTCACAAAGCACAGAACACAAGTAACAGGATCCAGTCAGCAACAACACATATCATACCTGGTGACTTACCTGCCCCTGAAGGCATTCTGGTAAATATATCTCCACTATCCCTAATGCTAATTCCTACCACTCCCTCTAGTCTAGTGCCTAACCCTAACCACCCCCCACCCCCTCCACTCCCGAGCCTAAGGCTGGATACACACCAGACAGACAGAACCCACCGCCATGCTGACAGATCTGCCAATGCAGGTAAGTAGACACACTTACCTATCAGTAGCTTGATGTGTCGGTCAGTACATCCAGCTGGTGGGAGGGGCAAATTTGAATTTGCCCGCCCATGCTATGACGTCAGCCCTTGGAGCAAATGAATGGACGATCGGTGGGCGGGCCATACACACATCTTGATGCGCTGATATATCTTTAGATAGATTGGCCATTGGCTGTGCTGCACAGCCAACACGTATGTATGTGAATGACGTCGTTCATAGATGTATCGGAAGTACACACTTGCCGACGGGCCTCGCAATATGTCGGCTGTTCGCTGGAGTGGACAATATAATCACTTAGTGTGTATCCAGCTTGACCCTAATGTCAACATTCTGTAGTTCTGTGTAGTTGACCTTTTCACTACATTCTTTATATACAGTATATAGGGTGTGTTTCTGAGCCGCTTACAAATGTGTGTCTGGCCGCAACAGCCACCGGACTAAGGGGGTCATTTACTAAGCAGTGATAAGAGCGGAGAAGTGAGCCAGTGGAGAAGTTGCCCCATCAACCAATCAGCAGCTCTGTATAATTTTATAGTATGCAAATTATAGATGTTACGTCAATGCTGATTGGTTGCCATGGGCAACTTCTCCACTGGCTCACTTCTCCGCTCGTTTCACTGCTTAGAAAATGTCCCCCTAAGATACACTAATTAAGATATATGTCAAAGACAAACTTGAAAAGGAAGCACATTCTCTGAAGAGCTGGTACATGCAGGTGACAAAGAAGAAATCAGGCAGACACAATATATACTGGAGGATATAGCTGAGCAATACAGACTTCTGACTTTCTCATACAGCTCAGGACTGGGTTGACTAAGGACAGGTGTGTCGTTCACAAACAGATGGCAAGAACAGACAGCGTTCTTAATAGAATCAAAGCACAGAAGCTGATCGCTTAGATGCCAGCTGAATTCAGTCTATAAAATAGGCCAGGGTTATAACAAGAGCCAAATAGCGTAACACCGGATACAGGACTGGAGACACAGCAATGGCAGCGTGGAAGTCCAGAGACAGGGACACAGGATTCTACAAAATAGCTGACGCCACTGTGTCTAGGTGACCGATATTCTTCTGTAGATCTGCTCTGAAAACTTAGATTGGGTACGTCAGAATAGGTCACCATTTCCAAAAGCGAAAAATAAAATAAAATTCCTTTGTCTTGAAATCTCATTCTATTCCCAATCCCCCGACTGTAGGGGGATCGGCACATTGTACCAATATATCTTTAATGTATGGGGGCCATGACTCTTAAGGGCCCCATACACAACAGCGACATGTCGGACCCTCATGTCGCATAAGATTTCCCTTGAACCGTCCAGCAGCTTCCTGGGCGGCAGGATCACATAGGATACATCGTAGGCGGTCCTTTTACATACAATGTATCGTATGCGATCCCAGCCATGCCTGCGGGATCCGACATTCACGAGTGCAGCACTAACGATCTAGGGGCTCTGATCCGATGCTCACGGGACCGCACATCGGATCGGATCGGATGGAAAACACATCCGATTTGACACTTTTCATCCGATTTATCGGCCCAAAAGGTCGAAATCGGATGAAAATCGGGCATTATCGCTCTAGTGATTGGGGTCCTTAACACAGGTCCGGGATACTTGTGTTGTGGGGCTTTCTGGATGAGCACTGCCACCAAGAGGGGGTCTCTTCTGCTTGTGGGGGAGGGGTAAAGGTGAAGCAATCACACTGATTGTGACCCTCTCTGGATTTGCCCCTGGCTGAGGGGCGCGATAGCGCACCCCCCCCCCTCCCTATCCCCACATCTGCACTTAGTGCCGCTTGGTGGTTCTGGAAAATCTTTCTTTTTACATTCATTTGCATAAGGGGGCATGGTCATGCCTCTTGCGATTAGGTCATGACCCCTAAGAAGTACCTGGGCCCACCACAGATCTCTACACCCCTGTAGATGAGGCGTCTCTACATCATTTAGAGCAGTGGTTTTCAACCTTTCTTTACCCGCGGCACACCGAACAATATTTTAAAATTGCCAAGGCACACCATCAGTTCCCCACAGAAAAAAAACAAAAAACACACATTGGCCCTCCTAGTAAAAAATATCCACACATACATTGGCCTACACAGGAAAAACAATCACATTGCTCACCACATAAATCATATTGCGCCCTACATAAATCCTATTGCTTCCCACATGAATTATTCACATTGTTTCCCCCATAAATCCATAAATCCTTATTCTCCCCACATAAATCCTATTGTTCCCCACAGGAGAAAAACAACAAATATTAGCCCCTACCGGTCAGCTGTCCTCCTCCCTGTCCCTCAGTGGCGGGGATTGTTCATAGTGGAGTGCTGCGAATACTGAGCAGCAGGCGGTTGGACAGGTGTGGATGTGGGTGGGCAAGGAAAGCTGTGTATGCAGGCAGGAACTGGAAGATGTGTATGCAGGCGGGTGGGCTGGCTGGGTGGTGAGACGCGGCGGCTGTGACCTATGATATCACACTGCCACGTCTTCAAGGCATAAATCACAGCCGGAGCACGACTGATCCTCTAAGAAGAGCCTGGGCCAACAGTTCACTCTGAAGATGCGGGAAGCTGCTCTGGCTCCGCGCCACACCTTCCACGGCACACTGGTTGAAAAAGCCTGATTTAGAGCATGGTGACTAAGGGACACAAAGTTTCCCCTGCATTTCCCCGCACTGCCTATTGCATTCTCTAGCTCAATAAAATATTTAGAAGAGCTTCTACAGTGACTGATGTATGAATCACTTGATGATCGTATAACATTATCACAGTACAGCAGATGGTTGTTTTTTTTATTCTAGTTTTTGTCATCATACAGGGAGCAGAGCCTAAGGGACCCTGTATCTGCCTAGCGGAGTGCCTGGAATGTGAATGGCAGCCTGCAGCTAGTACTGCTACTGTAGTGCCACTGCTGCAGCCTGTACAGCTGCCTGGAGCATCCTGAGAAGCAGTGCTGTACTTCCCAAAGTCATGACGTCATGCACTCAGGCCGTGGGCAGGGCCGGATTAATCTTGGGGGAACTCGGGGGGAGTCGGGGGGGGAGGGTATATTAGATTGTGCATACCTCCCAACATGACCCATTCCTGGAGGGACAAAATGCTCTCTACTTGGACTTCCCTTTTAATATATGATTGGCGTGTTGAACTATTTAATTGATAAGAAAGTATTCCAACAGAGATGATTGCAATTTATAGATTAAGGGGGAAGTCTCCTGGAATGGGTCATGGTGGGAGGTATGAATTGTGTATATTAGATATAAAACAAAGGTGTATATTAGATGTAAACTAATAGTTTAATAATGCCTGGGTACTGTTTATAGCTCCACCTGATTGAGAGACAACTGTGTTATAAAGTTTTCCTGTAGTGGAACAAAAACAACTTAATCAACCTTAAAATACTCATAGAAAAATAACATCTATAATTTATCTTGCAAAACTGCAATAGCAACAGCCTCTGTGTAACTTACACACTGGGACAGGACTCAGGAGGATGCTCTGTGTGTGTCTCTAGGCCCGAATCCTCTCATTAGATAACAGGTTACACAGAATCCTGACACCCAGGTGGGGAGGAGGAGAAGCTGGGATCCCTGGGTCACTTACAGCTCTCTCCCCCCTCCTATCTCTCCTCTGGTCGTGAAGATCCATCGGTAGCTCATGAAACCTGATACTCCTCTGTCTCTGCCTGCACTGCATACTGTCCTGCTTGCATTCTGCAGCCTGTTTCTGCTGCTGAAAAAGAGGGAGAGCTAGTGATGTCAATGTGCTCTGGCCAGAGGGCCCCCTGACATAGGGGGGCCTGGGGTACAGTATGCCCTCCCCCCACCACCTCCTTAATCTGGCTAATGTGCTTGGGGCTGGCACAGAGAGCAGTGCCGCCCTGTTACAAATGGAAAACCTGCATTCCAAATGATGACAAAGCTCATAGGAGAAGATTCCTTCACTGCCGCTGGGGGATCTAAAAGGGCAGTATTATTTGCAAATCCAGGAGTTTCTTTGCATTTAATATTATTGCCCTTTTATAGCCTGCCCCCAGTACTGCCAACAACCACTGTTTTTGAATGTATAGGGGCATAAATATCAACATAAATTACCAGGATAAGTAAAATGGGAAATACGAGTAATCATTTGTGCTTTTCCTATCTATAGACAGGTGTTCTGTCTCAAAACGTGTACATTCCCTAAAGTAGGCATAAAAGAAAACATGACGTACAGTATAAGGCTTAAAAAAAAAAAGGCTTGAAAAAAAAAAAAAAATCAGAGGTTACATTAAAACACAACTACCTGCCCAATGCTAAATACAATAAAGTACTTGTAACGCAATATAGACAGTGCACTTAACATGAGGAATGGCTGCCTAGCACAAGAGACATGAATGAAGTAAAGTTCTGCGTTCATAGAGTATATAAAAAGAAGCCTTTACAAAAACAGTTGGTCGATTGAGATTTTTTTTTAAATGGAAATGTCTCCTGTCTAGTGGCTCATTTTTATTCATGGTATTCAGAAGTGTGTATGCCGAGTAACACTGAATAGAACTGGCATCGCTTTAATAAATTGTTTAGTGTTCAGAAGTTTTTCTTGGATGATGAGACAATTGGGACTTCATATTCATTCTAGAGAGATGGCGGTCTATCTCGCCGCTGTGACTAATTGAAGAAAAAAAAAAAGAACGTTTTTCTCCGGTGTATGAAAATGTACACATTTAAAAAAAAAAAAAAAAATTTGTTTACTGCAATCATTTTTTTTTTAACCACAAGATTAGCAATTCCCTGCTACAATGTGTGACCCAATCAGGCAAAAACCTGCTTATTGCATCCACCTGTCCATGACTTAAACTGCAAGTCATGGCTGCGCGCACGGCCCAGACGTTGCGATAGGCGCGCCTAAGCGGGCGCGCCCTGGCACAGACTGAGCCACGATTAGCGCGGCTTCATCTGTACTTACTGTTAATGGTATATGTGCTAAAGTGTGTGTTTATAGAGGTGGAGATGTTGCCCAAAGCAACCAATCAGATTCTAGAAGGAGCCAGATAAATGATAAGTATCAACTGATTGGTTGCTATGAGCAACATTTCAACTTCTAAAAACCTGCACTTCAGTAAATATAGCCATTGTTCCTTACTATATTCTGCACAACATCCTGTTTGCTTGTAAATGCTTTTAAAATAGTAATAATACTTCCATTTACCACCTTTTATTCCTCCCAATGTAACAATTATACTACTAGCAGAGGGGTTGGGTACGGGATCCCGATGGTGGGAATCCCGGCGGTCAAAATACGGACGCCGGAATCCCGACTGTCAGAATGCCAGCAGGGGGGCGAGTGGAACGAAGCCTCTTGCAGGCTCACTATGCTCTCCACCCACTCCATGGGTATCGTGGACACCCAGGAATGGGAATAGCTGTGGCGGCGCTGCCGGCATTCTGGCGTCGGTATTTTGACAGTTGGGATTCCCACCGCCGGAATTCCAACTACATCCCCTAGGAGAGCCATCCTACTTACCTCCCTGTCTTCACTGATACTGATGTGTTGCTGTAAAGCAGAAAGTTACTGGTGTGTCAGTCCTGTCATCAGGGGATACAAGATGCCAATACTGCAGCTGACCCCCTCTGACACGCCATCCACCTGGCATCAAGGAATTCAAAATAGCAGCGTGAACAGAGTTGTGCCAACAGGGCGTCTTTCTAACATTGGGCATGATGAAGCGGTAGGGGGCAGCTCTTACATACTACTGCGGAATATGTGCTTTGTATTTTAGAATTTTGTTTTGACATTTGGGTAAACATTTGAATCTAGTTTTATATCATCCCCCCCAACTGTCTTACTTCAGGTAGAACAGCTAGAATTCTGGGAAATGTTGAAAAACATGTCACACGTGCCTGCTTCTGATGCGTGGGGCAAGGTGGTAGTAGAGGAGGAAGTGACACCTAACCACTGTAGATCAGGGACGTGTGGTGAGCTAAATGGCTCAGGAGGCACTGGCTAGCACCAGAGCCAGATTTACATGCAATATATGAGCCAAAGTGTACACCTGGGCATTATACACAGGTGCAGCAGTATATACATGTGGTCATTATACACAGGTGCAGCAGTATAAACTTCTGGAAATTTGGTGAGTTTTGATCAGAGATGTGCGGATAAGATAAGGAGAGATGAGGCACTGCCTCACCTGCCATAGACTTTATACTCCAGAGTTTTGGCTACAATTTTTTTTTCGAATAATACAAAGAAGATATTTTAAACAAAATCTTTGTATTTTTCATATACTTTATACAGTCCAAACTCTGGCACAAACGTAAGTATGACAGGAAAGGCTCTGCCTCACCTCACCACACGTCACTGCTGTAGATACAGACACACCTTCTCATTTTGTATCAAAGTTTCAAGAAATATAATGTAGGGAGTTATTGTTTGCAGGTTTC